>NC_062563.1:7835833-8509166 GCF_022837055.1 Prionailurus viverrinus
TACACTGCCAGAACTTCAGGAAAATGTTTCTTAGCTCTTCAAAAAAGAAGAGATGCAAGGAAGAGACAGGCCCTTTTTCCTACTTCTGAACAGTGATGTGTGCTCAGGAGCTACTGCAGCCATTATGTGATCCTGAGGAAGTGAGACGGCATGCCGAGGATGACCAGGTAGAAATTAAAAAAAAACAAAAAACCTGGGCTTCTATTAGCATCATTAAAACTCTGAACTGGCCAAGCTAAAAGCTATTCCAACTTGAGATTTAATATCTGAAAAATAAATCCCTTTATTTATCTTATCATTGTGAATTAGATCTGGTGGCTCTTAACAGACACTTTAAGATACTCAGAACATTTCACTGCACACTTGTGAGACTTGGAATAAATAAGATGCCCGCTGATTTACATTCTATTCCTCCAATCCTTACATTTGACTCCTCCCATCCTGTGGGCCTAAAATAATTTTTTTTTCCTACAAAAATAAAAGAATGCAGCAACCCAACCCACCACGTGATTATTTGATTAGGTTGCATAAAATTGTAGCATCATCTTGCTGGACTCCTTTATTCCCATGACGGCTTCGAGCAAGCAAGCACAGTGTTACGGAACCCCAAATAACAAGGAATGTTGAGAGGCGTCTAGAAGCTCAGGGTGACCTCCAGCAGACAACCAACAAGAAACTGAAACCCTCAGTCCTGCAGCTGCAAGAAAGTGAATTCTGCCAATGGGGTGGGTTTGGAAGTGGATTCTTCTACAGACAAGCTTCTGGATAAGTCCTCAGCCCTGGCTGGCACAGTAAAGACAGTCTTACAGAGGACCCAGCTAAGTCATGCCGAGACTTCTAACCCCAGAAACTTCGGGGAAAGGAATATATGTTATTTAAACCACTCTACTTGTAGTCATTTGTCGGGCAGCGATGAAAACTACCACAGAAGGTGGCTTACACAGGCCTAAGAAGAAGCACTTCCAGCAGCTTCCTTGCCCCCCCCCCAAGCCCCCACCCAGTTCCCTGCTTGACACAACATATTTTGGCAGCTACAGAGTTTGGGAGGAGGATTTGACAGAAGTGAGTCATATCTCAGCTGTTCAATTAAACTAGCATTACCGTTTGCCCCTCTTTATAAAGTGTTAAATACAAAATGGTTAAGAATATTCAGCCCTTGGTAGTATTGAACTAATTACATTTTACAAAAAGCACAGGTTCCCCCACCCCCGAAAAATACCAGTAATTCCTGGGTTTGGTCTATATCCGTTTTTACAACCACTCATATACACAGCCTAAGAAAGTACCTGTGCTTTATTTCTTGCCATCTCTGCCAGGTCACCGTAAAAACCCAGTGTTTGAGAAAAGAATTCAACAGTGATCACGATGCAAGCCAAAACAGTCAGAATTTCCAAGTTTTCTTTTTAATATAAAAATTCCAGAAGATCCGCAGTCAGAAAAACGTGGGTTTAATTCTGGCTGCTCTAGAATTCACAAGGTGTATGACTTGAGAAAATTATTTTTCTCCCAGCTTCCTGTCCCTTATCTGAAACACGCAGAGACTAATAATGCCCGCCACATGGGAAGACTGTCACGAAATCATACCAATAAAGTTCTCAGCATGGTTCCAGGCACAGAACATGCAGTCGATAAATAACAATGACTGAAAACATTTAATAAATACCAATTATGTGTTAGCTCCTGAACCAAAACTTTACTTCCATTAGTCCATAAAACTTTTATTACAAACATGTAGTTGCATTATACCCATTTTACAGATGGCACCCTAGAAGTGTCACCTTACAGTGAGCCCTGGAAGGAGCAAGTAACTTACCCGGAGTTCTATAGATCATTAATGAATCAAAAGGAGGCAATTCAGTATCGGAGCTGCCCCCACCATGCTCCTCTCTCCTGCCCGCTGCCCCACTGTTAACTGCTACTCTTTAGTAGAGATGTGATTTCCCTGCACTTTTTTTTTTTTTTTTAAGAACGGGCCTCTCTGCTAACATTAGGTCCCCTGTATTATCAGGTAATGATACAAGGAGATGTGTCGCAAATTGTCTCGAGATTGCTTTGCTGTAAGTAACTTAGGTCTCCTTAGCTTTTTTACTTTTCTTTTAAAGGGACAGATCTGGGCTTCTTCTCAATTTTAATCACTGTTCTTCTCATCGGATATAACCTTCAAATGGAAGTTACAAAATATCCAAATATAAATTAGTGGAGTCATTGGGCACTCCAGCTGAATCGTCATTTTCCTTCACACTTGCCCCGAAGGAGACTCCCTCCTCTTTCTCCACCCACTCCCACCCACCCTAATTCACTCACACAGAGTAGGAAGAAGAATTTTATGGATCTCACCCCACCCTCTATTTGCATCTGACTAAACAGATTCCTCCTGAGTGAACTTTAAAGAACCAAAAAAAAAAAAAAAAAATGCAAAACACGGAAGCCAGAAAGACTAAAATACAATGAGTTTGAATGGGAGGAGAGGGAGAGTCTGGTCCAGATAAATGTATATTAGTCATGAGTTTCATATATATCATAAATATTTCCTTCTGCTTTCGCCCACCGAGGTGGAAAATTGATTGACCTGCTCTGCCAAAGAGCATTGTGTCTGTTCTCTGTAATCCACTAGCGATCTTAATTGATGGAGAACTGACTGTCTCTGGCTGGACACATAATCAGAACCCTAGTCCTATTAAGTATTTTCTGCTGCAGGAGGATGAGGAAAACAATCTTCAGGTGTTACACTGAAGAATTTCATTAAATTATCTCTCCAACCTGCCCTCAAACCAATCCAGCAGCTTATTAATTTTGTAAACCTAGATGTCGTTCATTTAAGGCAGGACACTCAGGTATTAAATTCTACTGATCATACAGGACGGACCAGTTTAAAAAGAATCTACTTTTTCACAGAACTTAAATTTAGAATTTGCCATGAATATTTGCATCTTGCCTCCTCAGCATTTATTTACCACCCACCCTCCCCCATTTTTTCCAACCATCTATGGATTTTAAAGGGAATCTTCCCACTTTCCATTCTCAACATCCATGACCAATCCCCAGAACCGGATCAAACAGCAGAACAACTTGTCCTGAGCAGACTCGGATTTGGGCATCATGTTATCTAAGCCCAATGAAAGTGACCAATGAAAGTGATCGTGATCTAAGACCAATGAAAGTGAAGAGTGGGGCTTTGCCTAGAAATAATGGGGAGAAAGGGCTCATGTTTCTTTACTAGATTTGACCTTGGAAGGATAAGGGCTCACGTTTCTTTGCTGGATTTGACCTCAGAAGGATTTTAGCCTCGGGTTGTTATGGCAACCATGCTGCAAATAAAAAAGAAAGGTTGTCTGGGGATGGAATCAACAGAGAAGACCCAGACTTGAGTGATGAAGAAAGAGAAGGGCGCAACTTTTGTCAGTGTGAGTACCTGCATCCAGCCTGACCCGAACTGGATTTTGCCCTGTTCTGTTCAACTGTGCAAGCCAGCAAACTTAATTTCTCTGCCTAGGACAACTGGAATAGATATTTTGACACTTGCCACTAAAGGAGAGCTGAAAGGCATAATTTCCTTGTTCATTTACACTTGATCTTAGCCAAAAGGCCGAGAAGCGATTCCTTGTTCATTTAGATTAAAGCAAACAAACAAAAAGATGCCCCAATGCACATCTGATAGGCATGGCTGGAAGCACTTGTTTAAAAAAAATATTTATTTTTGAGGCGGGGAGAGAGAGAGAGTGGGGGGGGGGGGCGGGGCACAGAAAGAGGGGGAGAGACAATCCCATGCTATCAGCGCAGAGCCTGATACAGGGCTCGAACCCATGAACTGTGAGATCATGACCTGAGCCAAAAACAAGAGTCAGACACTTGACCGACTGAGCTACCCAGGTGCCCCCTGAAAGCACTCTCTGTCAGAAGCTCCCTACCCTAAGTTCTGACTGTTTCGTCCATCTGATTCATATGACCCATAGAGCATGAGCTAAAAGCTCAGTCTATGCAGCTAGACCAGCTGACTCAAATCCCGTTTCACCAACAAGCCCTTTCGCCCCGCTGTGCTCCAGTCTCCCATCTATAATACAAGTATATTCCTCCTAAGGGTGTTATAAGGCGAGAATGGGCTAATTTATGAGAACCATAAATGAATAAATGAAGAAAATGTCAGTCTTAAAATCTCATTCACCTGAGAGTTGTCATATTTATAATAAATGTTCTATACCAACTGACATGAATATATATCGACCATGGATACCAATTTTTTAAATTTTTAAACATGTACTTCCTTGTCTAATATCACCTCTTCCTTGCTAGGTACCCACTGCCATTTTGCTCCCCATGGCCCCCCATCCCAAATTTACATCTAAAAGAAACTCATAGAAATTGTGTCCCCGCTTCTTCCCATTCTGTCCCAAACAAATTAAACTTAGAAAGGCACTTATAAAGGGAGTCACACGCATATGAAAACAGGTGGCTATAGTTAATGCATTGATCTTACTCTCTATGTATATATCCATGTGTTTAAAAATTAAGAACGGGGGCGCCTGGGTGGCACAGTCGGTTAAGCGTCCGACTTCAGCCAGGTCACGATCTCGCAGTCCGGGAGTTCGAGCCCCGCGTCGGGCTCTGGGCTGATGGCTCGGAGCCTGGAGCCTGTTTCCGATTCTGTGTCTCCCTCTCTCTCTGCCCCTCCCCCGTTCATGCTCTGTCTCTCTCTGTCCCAAAAATAAATAAACGTTGAGAAAAAAATTAAAAAAAAAAAAAATTAAGAACGTACCCTAACACAGAGGACTAGGTCAACAATATTAGAGGCTGAGGGACCCGAAATGGATTCATGGAACAGTTTTTTGTGACAGAGGGAAATTACCAGGATACAAGAAATAATTCTGCTTAAGTGGTCCCCTTTTTAGGACCTACTTGGATCCATGATCCCAAATGAGACATTTCTAGTTAAGGGGCTTAATTAGCATAGCCCATCATTAATCATCCTATACCATCACACTTATTAGCATCTACTTGTGTGACAGGCACTCTGAGGGGGGGAGGTACAAAAAAGAATAGTGTATTATCCTTATCATGAAGTTGTTCCCACTCTAGTGGAGAAGACAAAACCCAAATAATATGAAAGCAATGTGATAAGATATTTCAATAAATATATTCCGATTCTCTCCTAGGAGCTGTATTAAATGCTAGTGATCCTAAGACGAACTTTCACATAAATCGCATCCTTGAAGAACTCACGGCCACATGTCTGTGACCTATGCAATATGGTAAAGCCACTTAGAGCACACTACTGTGGCACAGAGGAAGCAGTTGGTGAGGTCTCTAAAGAGGAGACTGGCTCGAAGGATTGGACAAATTCTGTAATAGATTTTTAATAGGACAGTCTCTGGCGACAGGTGGTTTAAGAAGGTTTTGAGTGTTCTCAGACTAATGGGAAAACTAATCATGACTGGGATCCCCCATGTTTAGGATGGTCCTTAATAAATAAATCTCAGCTTAACATGAAAAATACAACTGCATGTCTTCCTATCCCCGTGAGCGTAAATTTTACTGGCTGAGAAGCCATCTTTACAGAACTTGGTGAAAAGACCCACTCGTGCAAATAGATGTCAGCTTCCCTTCACATAAGGCAGCCTCACTGAGCAGAAAGGAAAGACCACAAGATTTCACAGGCTGAAAATCACATGAAATCCAAGAAGTCTGTAGAGTCTATGCTCCATAAACAAAATTAAAGGTTTATCACAAGATAGGGTTACATGTTTGCAGAAAAGGGCTTGGCATCCTTATAAATCAATGAGCAGAAAAGGAACACTCCCAGAATAGAAACTCCAGAACAGGGCCTGAGTCTGTCCGATGTGCTTATGTCCTTGGTGCTGAACCAAATGACCAGCACAGATTAGGTGTAGTCCCTGCACAGAGCCCTGATTTTTAATCCAAATTATTGATGATTTACAGACTATCATTTCCAGAATGAAGAGGGAAAAATGATCTCTCAAATGCCATGGTGGAAATACAATTTGATATGAACGGTAGAGCTTTACAGAGAGCAAATTGGCAGTATGTATCGAAAGCTTTGAACATGTGCTTCGTCATCATTTCCATCATCGTCATTATCATATAAGCTCAATACCTTTGAGCTGACAAGACAGGCACTGTGCTGCCACATACTTAATATGCATGAGTTCATTTGAACCTCATCACGGCCTAAGGTGCTACATACTCATATTAACTCCAGGCTTACATGCAAGAAAGCATTCTTGGAAACACACGTGTGCAAGCAAGTGGTAAAACCAAAACTCTAACACGTCCACTTCCGATTTGAGACTGAAGCATCTCACCGCTATGGTACATTGTCCCCAGACAGATAATATAATGCATTTTTTTAATGGTGTGGTACCATTTCTACTAATTAGATGAGAATAATTAAGTCTGTGCTTCAAAATCCAGTCAAAGTGTAAGTTTTGCTTAACATTCTTGCCTCGTCCTTCTGTGTCTTGCTAAAATTATATTACGTGAGCTTTTTTTTTTTTTTGCAAAAATGTTATTTCCCACTCAACAGTTTGGAGAATTTGGGGGGGGGCAAGAAACAGCTTAAAATTAAATATCAGGCACCCTATCTGTTAAAATCTATTGGTGCTCCACACTGTAGACCCCCTACTGGCTGTCTCTCTTCTTGGATCACCATGCCATTATTTTCTAGAATGAGCTTCTTCCATACCTAGTGACTCCTCTCATTTGTTCTTATATTCACATCTGCAGACCCCTACTTTTGGTAAATAGACCATTCAGTGAACTGGCTTTCAGTGAACTAGCCCATATTTTCTACTCTAGGGCCACCAAGGGAAAACATACTGAGTTACTTCATTATGCAGAACAATTGACCTCCTTCAACTCAGTCACTCCGTTTTAGATCAGACTCTGAGATTGGCTAACTAATTTATGGTATAGTAATACAACAGAATATTGCAGAGCAAATAAAAATTATATTGTACAAGAACAGTTAATAATCTGGCAAGACATTTCAAATATACTAAGTGAATAAATATACTAAGGTTACAAAAAGGAGCAAATATATTACAACATTTCAAAGGAAAAATTTAAGTGGCATTTGTGTTTCCAACGATATACATCACAGTTTTTAATAATAGTTTTTTCTGCATTGTGGGATTATAGGCTTTTGTTAAAACCTATTTATATAGGTTTTATATATATAAATACAATATATATAAATACACACATAGACATGTACAACTGCATACCTTGATGAAACCTGGAAGAAAATTCAAAATACTTACCTGTATTGTCTAATTATTCTAAAATAAATGCTTTAGGATGTGACTCCACCAGGACAGGAATTTTTGTCTGTATCCCCATTCTCTAGAATTGTCCCTGAAATGTCATAGGCACTTAACCATTTTTGAATGAATAAACATATATTCTTTTATAATATCTATTTTTTCATTAAATGATGCTGAGACAATTAATCATCTGTCAAGTAAAAGAACTGGGTGCCTACAGTGTGCCATGTGCCAAAAATTAACTGCAAATAGATACAAGGCTTGGACGTAAACTACGAGTCTCTTGTCCTAACTCCAATCTATTCCTGACACGGTCCGTGTGATCTTTCTGCGACACACTCTTGGTCGTATCACTGCTCTATGTAAAAACTTGGAAGGCTTTCCCACTGCATTGGTATCAAAGTTCAAAATGTACAATAAACTCAGCACAGCTTCGAGGTTCTGCATGGTATGCTACCCGTCCACCACCCCAGTGGATCTTGTTGATGAACCCAACTGCATATTTGAATGGGATTTTTCCCTCCTTCTCTGACAGCTCAAGACCCTTGGCCTTAGGGACTTCCCACATGCCATTTCCTCCGGAAACGCCTCCCAACAGAATCCTCATACCTAACCAATCACTCCTCATTTCTCAAATGGGACTTCCTGGATATTTGCATGGTTTCAAAGTATCACCCCACAAAACACACAGTTATTAAAGAGGGGAAAACAGTAACTCCCTAGTACAAAAATTGGCAGACACCTCCTTAATCAAGTGGGCAAATCTTCCCGGGGGTACAGACGGAAAAGAACACGACATTACTCCTATAGTGTTCCCCCCCACAAATGCATAACATGAAGTAATCACAAGAAAGCATCATCAAACCCAAACAGAGATATTCTATGTACAGCCAGTGCTGTTTGAGAACAGCGAGGTCATGAGGTGCCTGGGTGGCTCAGTCGGTTGAGCATCCGACTTCAACTCAGGTCATGATCTCACGGTTCATGGGTTCGGGCCCTGTGTCGGGCTCTGTGCTGACAACATAGAGCCTGGATCCTGCTTCGAATTGTGTCTCCCTCTCTCTCTTCTCCTCCCCCGCTCATGCTCTCTCTCTCTCTCTCTCTCCTTCAAAAACTAAATAAAAAACATTAAAAAAAATAAAAAATAAAAGAACAGCGAGGTCGTCAAATAAAAATGCTGAAGAACTCTTCCAGATTAAAGGAGATTAAAGAGACTTGACAAATAAATGGAATGCAGAATTCTAGACTGAATCCCAGACCATGGAAAGGACAATGATGGGACAACTGGAAAAATCTGAAAAGGTATGTTGACTGAGCTACACAGTTACTGCTGTTGTTAATTTCCTGTTTTGTAATTTGTACTCTGCTTATAGGAGAGAATATCCTTGTTTTCTAGAAAACACACATTGAAATCTTTATAAGTGAAATGGCATCATTTCTTCAACTCACTCTCAAACATTTGAGAAAATAAAATATATAGATAAATACGCGTATATACACACACACACGAGTGCATGCACACACAAACGCACACACACCCAGGGGCAGGTCTAGATTATAAGGCAATGTACTAAAATGTTAATATTTGGGGAATCTAGACAAAGGGGATATGAAAATTCCTTATTCTATTTTTGCAGGATTTTAAGTTAACCCTTTTATTTTCAGATAATTATAGATGTAAATTTAGTTATAAGAAATAATATGGAGAGATGTCTCACACACTTTATCCAGTTTCCCCTAATGGTAATATCTTGTAAAACCATATCACAGGGGCTCCTCGGTGATTCAGTCAGTTAAGCGACTGAGTCCTGATTTTGGCTCAGGTCATGATCTCATGGTTGTGAGATCGAGCCGTGAGTCAGGCTCCGTGCTGGGGGTGGAGCCTGCTTGGGATTCTTTCTCTCTCTCCCTCCCTCTGCTCCTCCTCTGCTCAGGAGTGTATGTACTTTCTCTATTTCTCTCTTAGATAGATAGATAGATAGATAGATAGATAGATAGATAGATAGATAAATAGAATAGCACAGCCAGCCTATTGATACTGATGCAGTTGAGACACAGAACTTTATCAGCATCATGTTCCTCATTGACCTTTGATAGCCATACCCCTTCCCACTCACTGGCACTCTCTGACCCCCATTAACCACTAATCTTTTCTCCATCTCTACAATGTGCTCCTTCTAAGAATCTTCAAAAAAAAAAAAAAAAACAGAATCATACAGTCTGCATGCTTTTGGATTGACTTTTCATAATTCCCTCAGCATAATTCCCTGGCGATTCATCCAGGCTATGGTTGATATCAACAGTATGTTACTTTTCATTGCTGAGTAGTATTCCATGGTATAGACATATTAGTTTGCTTAAGGTAACTGAATATTTGGGGTTTTCTTCTCAACTTTGTGCTGCTATGAATAAAGCTGCTATAAACATAAATGTACAGATTTTTTAATTGGGCATAGGTCTTCATTTATTTCAGATAAATGCCCAGGAGAGTAATTGCTGGGTCATAGGATGGTCACATGTTTGTTTGTTTGAAGTTTTTTTTTAATTTATTTTAAGAGAGCATGAGTGTGAGCCGGGGAGAGAGACAGACAGAGGAAGAGAATCCCAAGCAGGCTCTCACTATCAGCACAGAGCCCTATGTGGAGCTCGAACCCATGAACCCTGAGATCAGGACCTGAGCCAAAATCAACAGTCAGACACTTAACTGACTGAGCCACCCAAGCACCCCCTCACACGTTTTGTTTTTTGGTTTTTTGGTTTTTTAAGAAACTGCCACTTTGTTTTCCAGAGTGGCTATACCACTCAGCAATGTATAAGTAATCCAGATTCTCCCCATCCTTGCCTCTATTTGGTATTGCGACTTTTTTTTTTTAATTATAGCCATTGTAATAGATATATAGTAGCTTATTGTGGTTCTAATCTGCATGTCCTTAAGAGCTAATGTTGAATATTTCTTCATATGGTTATTTTCCATCTACATATCTTCTTTCCCTCTTGGACTATTATAAACAATGCTTCTAAAAATGTCCATGTTAAAGGCTCTGTGTAGACATTTTTCTTAATTCTCTTGGGTATAAACCTAAGAGCAGAATTATGGGGTCATAGGGTAACCCTATTTTTAACATTTTGAGAAGCTACTAAACTGTTCTCAAAAGTGAACTGTACCAATTTCACGTTCCCACCAGCAGGTATTAAGGTTTCAATTTTCCCAAAGATTTCCTCGCCAAATCTTTTTGTCTGTCTTTTGATTTTATCTATTCTAGTGACTATGAAGCAGCATCTCACCACAGTTTTAATTTGCATTTTCCTTATGATCAACGAAGCTGAGCAGATTGTCATACGTTGACTGGTTTATTCAGACATCTTCCTTGGAAAAACAGCCAGTCAAATCATTTGCCCACTTTTTTTAAGTGTTTTTTTTTAATGTTTATTAATTTTTGAGAAAGACAGAGACTGTGCACAAGCAAGGGAGGGGGGGGGACACACAAAATCCGAAGCAGGCTCCAGGCTCTGAGTTGTCAGCACAGAGCATGACACAGGGATGAAACTCTCCAACCCTGAGATCATGACCTGAGCCCAGGTCAGACACTTAACCAACTGAGCCACCTAGGCACCCCTCATTTGCCCACCTTTTATTTAATATAAATTATATTAAATAATTTATGTTATTTATATTATTTATTTATATTATTATATTTATATTATATTATTATATTAGTTTATATTATAACTATCAAGTTAGCTAACATATAGTATACACATAGTGTGTCCTTGGTTTTTGGGGTAGATTCCCGGGGTTCATTGCTTCCATATACTATCCAGTGCTCATTCCAACAAGTGTCCTCCTCCGTGCCCATCACCCATTTCCCCCCTCCTCTGCCCCAACCAACCCTCAGTTCTCTGTATTTAAGAGTTTCTTATGATTTGCCTCCCTCTCTGTTTGAAACTATTTTAACCCTTCCCCTCCCCCATGGTCTTCTGTTAAGTTTCTCAAGTTCCACGTGAGTGAAAACATGTTTTTCTCTGACTTAGCGTAATACCTTCCAGTTCCATCCGCACTGTTGCAAATGGAAGGATTTCATTCTTTCTCATTGCCAAGCAGTATTCCATCGTATATATAAACCACATCTTCTTCATCCATTCATCAGTTGATAGACATTTAGGCTCTTTCCATAATTTGGCTGTTGTTAAGTGCTGCTGTAAACATTGGGGTACATGTGCCCCTATGAATCAGCACTACTGTATCCCTTGGAAAAATTCCTAGTAGTGCTATTGCTGGGTCATAGGGTAGTTCTGATTTTTTGAGGAACCTCCACACTGTCTTCCAGGGTGGCTTCCCTAGTTTGCATTCCCACCAACAGTGCAGGAGGGTTCCTGTTTCTCCACACCCTCACCAACATCTGTTGTTGCCGGAGTTGTTAATTTTAGCCACTCTGACTGGTGTGAGGTGGTATCTCAGTGTGGTTTTGATTTGTATTTCCCTGATGGTGAGTGATGTTGAGCATCTTTTCATGTGTCTGTTGATCATCTGGATGTCTTCTTTGGAAAAGTGTCTATTCGTGTCTTTTGCCCATTTCTTCACTGGATTACTTGTTTTTCAGGTGTTGAGTTTGGTAAGTTCTTTATAGATTTTGGATACTAACCTTTTATCCAATACGTCATTTGCAAATATTTTTTTCCCATTCCATCAGTTGTCTTTTAGTTTTGCTGATTGTGTCCTTTGCAGTGCAGAAGCCTTCTATCTTGATGAGTTCCCAATGGTTCATTTTTGCTTTTAATTCCCTTGCCTTTGGAGATGTGTCAAGTAAGAAATTGCTGCAGCTGAGGCCAAAGGGGTTGTTGCCTGTTTTCTCCTCTAGGGTTTTGATGGTTTCCTGTCTCACATTTAGGTCTTTCATCCATTTCGAGTTTATTTTTGTGAATGGTATAAGAAAGTGGTCCAGGTTCATTCTTCTGCATGTCGCTGTCCAGTTTTCCCAGCACCATCTGTTAAAGAGACTGTCTTTTTTCCATTGGATACCCTTTCCTGTTTTGTCAAAGATTAGTTGGTCATATGTTTCTGGGTCCAATTCTGGGCTCTCTATTCTATTCCATTGGTCTATATGTCTATTTTTTGTGCCAATACCATACTGTCTTGATGATTACAGCCTTGTAGTAGAGGCTAAAGTCCAGGATTGTGATGCCTCCCACTTTGGTTTTCTTTTTCAACATAACTTTGGCTATTCAGGGTCTTTTGTGGTTCCATACACATTTTAGGATTTTTGTTCTAGCTTTGAGAAGAATGACGGTGCAATTTTGATTTGGATTGCATTGAATGTGTAGATTGTTTTGGGTAGTGTTGACATTTTAACAATATTTTTTCTTCCCAACTATGAGTACACCCACTTTTTAAATGGGTTACCCTGTCTTCTTATTACTGAGTTGTAGGAGTTCACTATATATTCTGGATTCAAGTCCCTTAGTTATTTGATTTGCAAATATTTTCTTCTAGCCTATGATTTATTTTACTTCACTTTCTTGGTTTTTGTCTTTTGAAGGACATTTTGAATTTTTACAAAATTCACAGGTATTGTTTTTATGTATTTTTAAAATTTATTTATTTAAATTCAGGTTAGTTAACAACACAGTGTAGTATTGGCTTCAGGAATAGAACCCAGTGATTCATCACTTACATATAATACCCAGTGCCCATCTGAACAAGTACTCTCCTTAATGCCCATCCCCCATTTAGCCCATCCCCCCACCCATCTCTCCTGCAGCAATCCTCAGTTTGTTCTCTGTATTTAAGAGTCTCTTAATGGTTTGCCTTCCTCTCTGTTTTTATCTTATTTTTCCTTCCCTTCCCTTATGGTCATCTGTTTATTAAATTCCACATATTTGTGAAATCATATGATATTTGTCTTTCTCTGCCTGACTTATTTCACTTAGCATAATACACTCTACTTCTAGCCATGTTGTTGCAAATGGTAAGATTTCATTTTTTTTTAATCTCCAAGTAGTATTCCATTGTAGGATAGGTAGGTAGATAGATAGATACACATCAGAGGTATTTTTAATTTATATATATATAAGAAAAAATACATATAATTTATATTTGTATATATATGTGAAAATAACTATTTGGAAAAGACAAACTGAAATATAAACGTGTATTTGTGACAAAGTTGGCTTAAGATCACAGAGCTCAAGTAAACACAACATACAGTTAGTTATAAGGGAAGCAGTCATAAAGAGTACCCATATCAATGTATCCATTCGAAGCCTCATTATGAAATATGTGGCATTTTCATATACACAAATCCCTGAGCCTGATATAATATCACTATCCTACCAGTTAACATGAGCTTTCACCCAGTTTAAAAGTCAATCTTCTATGTGAACCATAAGGAATGACACTAATGAGGACCACATAGGATACTAAGGAGCCAATAGTAAGTAGAGATATTTTTGTTATAATTGAAGTCCACTGAGATATTCTTATTAAAACCTGAAACTTTTCACACCAGGAATCTTTTTACTATTTATTAGGTCATCTTTTGAAAAAGGTGTGTATGAAGTGAAAAACAAAATAACATTTCTCCTATAAAAAAAATTATCCTGAAATGGAGAAACACCTATCACAAATGAAACCTAATAAAAAAATTGTATTTCAAGTCCAATTTATGAAAGTCTCTAGAGAAACAATGTTCTTTAAGTTTTTTTAAATGAGTAGCAAACTGATGTTACCAATACCACACCTGTTTTCAGCAATGAATATATATTTAAGAATTTGAACACTGAAAATAATGGCAAGTGGATATTCAAAAAACACATTTAGAAAATTAGCCTTTAAAATTGTTTTTCCTCAAGAAAAAAAAATCATCTTGAATCATCAACGAAGAATAATATCGCAGCCCATCTTTTCTCAGTACCTACGAAATGGAGAACTAAGCCAATGTTAGTTCCATTCAAGAAATGTAAAAAGCCAATAGCTAGATGAGAAATTGCATGCAGATGGTCTTATCTAGAAGAAGGATACTGTGCCCTAAAAATGAAAACCAGACTATAATTCCACTAGGAAACTGTTCAAATGACCCTATCAATAATTTATACACTGTGAGGTTGAATGAAATACTTTATTTTAACAAAGAACACTTGGTGTTGCATGTTTAATAAGGAACGAGCATATTCGGATATGTTATAAAATGTTATCCTACATTGCCTTGCTTTTTTCTCTTCAAATAGTCATTAATAAATTATCACACTCACTTAAACTGAACATCAGTTTATAAAGGTCCAATTATTAGCGTAATTATTTGGGGATAATCCCTGGATATTTGCTGACCTGGAGATACAATATTTGTTCAGTGAGGCAAAGTGGCATTGTCCTAGGATATGTCTTTTAAACATCTACAATTTGAGATGAAGTCTTTCCCCTGTCAAATATTATTGGCTATTTGATGAGCAAATTCCATATGAAGCATTAGTCTTGACTGCGCCCTTTTCAATCTTATATTCAACAGATTTGTGAAACACTAAGTGCCTGGAAGTGGGTATGTTACCAATGCTTGTAGAAGACTTACTAATGTAACATTTTAAACACTATGTATATATTCATAGAATAACTCTGTCTGAATGAAAATTAGTTACTTCATTTTAAGAAGCATAAAGAGAATCAGTAGCTTTCTCAAGGGGTCATACCTAGTAAATGGTGAAGTAGGTTTTTTGTCTTTAGAGCTCAACTCGTAACAACCACACCATACCATCTCCTTATTAAAAATTTAAGTGTCTGGCAAGTAAATGCAAGTCTACAGTCCTTTATCGGAAACCCAAGGGGCAGAATTTGATTCTATGTTGAGAACTTGTCAATTCCAGAAGAGTAACAGAATTGCCCAGTAACCAATCACCTTACTGTTTCTGCAGTCAAATGTATGAATGAAGGGTACTCTTGCTTCAAATCAACTTAGGTTATGTTTTACCACCCTGTGAATTTTGGCTACAATTTCACCAAAAACACAAAGGTTGACCTTCAGAGCCTTTTGCACTTGAGAATTACAAATAAGGGATAAGTGGGCCCATTTTTCAAGTCAGAAGTGCCAACTTAGTGTTTCACAGAGTTCGTCTAGAAGCACGTGACACATTCCCTGATCCTGTCTGCCTTTCTGAGTTGACTCTCCCGCAAACCACAGCCTTTTCTGGACAGGTTGCTGCCACACACACTCAGATTCTGAGTTTCCACAGCCTGTTGACACAAGCCTTCATCTAACAACCTCACACTGGAAGCATCCGTGGTAACCTGAATTCAGTGGGGAAAAGATTCTCATTATCAAATGATGTGGGTTTTTTTTTCAACTTTTTTTTTTTTTTTTTTTTTTTTTTGGGACAGAGAGAGGCAGAGCATGAACGGGGGAGGGGCAGAGAGAGAGGGAGACACAGAATCGGAAACAGGCTCCAGGCTCTGAGCCATCAGCCCAGAGCCCGACGCGGGGCTCGAACCCACAGACCGCGAGATCGTGACCTGGCTGAAGTCGGACGCTCAACCGACTGCGCCACCCAGGCGCCCCTCAAATGATGTTTTTTAAGTAAAAACTTCAAAACTTGTTTTTAAAAAGTAAAGGAAAATGCTTATACTTCTACATATAAAGAACTAATCTCACCTTAGTCTAAAAGTATACCCACAATTAAAAAAGAAATGGCAGAAGAATATAGTACATTGTTAGCAGGCTGCTATTAGCAGTAATTGCTCATTTTACTTTTCCATATACATCTTTTTTTCAGTTTTCTATGCACATTTTCACTCACTCAATAAACATTTTGGAGCACCCATCTGTGTTACTTGCTGCTCAGTGAAGGAATGAATGAATACTGGGTGCTTGGAATACTACAAAAAGTTACTGATCTCCTAATGTCCACAGCCTAGTAGAAAACTAAGAATGAATTTCATTAAAGAAAATACATAGGAAGGGAGCCTGGGTGACTCAGTCGGTTAAGCGACCAACTTCACCTCAAGTCATGATCTCACAGTTCATGAGTTTGAGCCCCGGGTAGAGCTCTGTGCTGACAGCTGGGAGCCTGGAGCCTGCTTGGGATTCTGTCTCCCTCTCTCTCTCTGCCCCTCTCCCACTTGCATTCTCTCTCTCTCTCTCTCTCTCTCTCTCCCCCTCTCTCAAAAATAAACATTAACAAAAAAAGAACGTGGGGCACGTGGCTGTGAGCATCTGACTCTCACTCAGGTCATGATCTCGAGGTCCGTGAGTTCAAGTCCTGCATCGGGCTCTGTGCTGACAGCTCAGAGCCTGGAGCCTGCTTCAGATTCTGTGTCTCCCTCTCTCTCTGACCCTCCCCCATTCATGCTCTGTCTCACTCTGTCTCAAAAATAAATAAACGTTAAAAAAAAAAAAGAAAGCATAGGAAAAAATGCAAAAGTATTTTATTTTTATTTTTTTAAGATTTTTATTTTTAAGTGATCTCTACACCCAACATGGGACTCAAACTCACAACCCTGAGATCAAGAGTTGCATTGCTCCACACACTGAGCCAGCCAGGCATACCCCACAAATAGAATTTTAACATCAGTACACCTGGGTGGCTCAGTTGGTTAATCATCCAACTTCAGTGGAGATCATGATCTCACGGTTTGTGAGCTCGAGCTCTGCATTGGGCTTGGCACTGAGGGTGGAGAGCATGCTTGGGATTTTCTCTCTCTCTCTCTCTCTCTCTGCCTCTCCCCCACTCACACTTTCTCAAAATAAATAAATAAATCTTGTTTAATTAAAAAAAAATATGCCAAAGTGTCACTAAATTACTTAATATTAGTAGGTAAAGACAAATGTGAATTAATTTAAATGTATGTTTCTTATAACTTAGAAAATGTTTATAGTTTTATAACTTTCAACAGTCTCTACTAATATACTCAGGGCTAAGACTTTAAGTGAAACTGAAAAGTTTTAGTACATTCCAGGAATATAAAAGCTATTGCATTGGAAAGTTGATTAAAATTTACTTTTAGTTATTTATCTTATTTCATTACTAATTTCCTTTACAAACTCCTTTTAAAAGTTGTGCAAAGATATATTTTACCACAGAGGCCTGAAATATGGCAATTTTCAAAAGAATGAATTCCGGGGCACGTGGGTGGCTCAGTGGGTTAAGCATCCAACTTCAGCTCAGGTCATGATCACGTGGTTTGTGAGTTCGAGCCCCGCATCAGGCTCTGTGCTGACAGCTCAGAGCCTGGAGCCTGCTTCCGATTCTGTGTCTCCCTCTCTCTCTACCCCTCCCCTGCTTGTGTTTTGTCTATCTCAAAAATAAATAAACATTAAAAAAAAGAATTAATTCCAAATTAATACGGAACCCAGTATCATCTGATTAACACCTCGTAAGTGATCAATACCCACTGAATAAACCAAAGTATAGCTACAGTATACCATATACAGTTGGCCTTTGAACAGCACAAGGGTTAGACGCTTTGACCCTCCATGCAGTGGAAAATCTGCATTTAACTTCTGACTGCTCCAAAACTGTACTAATCAACTAATCATCTACTGTTGACTAGAAGCCTTACTGATGACATAAACACTAGATCAACACACACTTCGCACATTATACGTATTATATACTGTATTCTTAAAGTAAGCCAGAGAAAAGAATGTCATTAAGAAAATCATTAGGAAGAGAAAATACATTTATAGTACTGTACTGTATTTATCGAAAAAAATCTGCATGTAAATGGACCCACACAGTTCAAACCCATGTTGTTGGAAGGTCAACTATATAGTGTATATAGTCAGACAGCAGGTATCACATCTAGCTACAGAATACTACAGTGCAGCTAAAATGACATCTTGAACAAAGTCAGTAACAGTTCCCTGGCCCTAACCTAAAATGCAGTTTCTCTGTTTACAGTTTTATAATACTCGATAGAAAAAATGCAGTCAAAACTCCATCTTTGATCTTAAACAACAACAAAAACACAAATATATATATATGTGTGTGTGTGTGTGTGTGTGTGTGTATTAATTTATTCATTTATGTACTTATTTATTTATTTATTTTGAGAGAGAGAGAGAGAGAGCAAGAGAGAGAGAGGAAGCTGGGGAGGGGCAGAGAGAGAATCCCAAGCAGGCTCTGAGCTGTGAGTGCAGAGCCCAGCTTGGGGCTTGAACTCACGAACCGGGAGATCATGACCTGACCTGAAACCAAGAGTAGGATGCTTAGCCAACTGAGCCACCCAGATGCCCCCACCAAAAAAATATTTAGAGTGACTGACCATTTTCTTATTGAACTGATCATTTGTTTACCCATTTGTGGTCAATTGCACAACAGGAACAATTGTTTTAAATGATGAATTAACTGGACATGTAGATACTATTTCTTTTTTCCTGAGCAATTATGATGTGCCAGGAAGTATTCTAATATTACAGAGGATTGTTTCATTTAACCTACAATGTAACCCTATCATAGAGCAACACTTTTATAGAACCTATTTTATAGTCAAGGAAACTGACATACAGAGAGCTTAAATAATTTGCCCAAATTATGCCACTAATAAACTGTGGAGCTGGGATTAGATTCTAAACAGAATTATTCCAAGTAAATTACTTAGTTAATTTGTGAATCAGCCAAGAAGAGCTGAAAACAGAAAATTAAAATGGGTTTAGTGTAATCACTTTAGAGGGCTGTCCAGACATCCTCCCTACAATTCCTCCAGAGATCTGCTTTTCTTGATTCTGAAAATAATCAGACCTTTAGACAAATTGAACTCTGTTCTACTCCCCCCAAAACAAAACAAAACAAAACAAAACAAAAAAAAAACGAGGTAGATATATGCCAATTTATTAATTTGACAGAAAAGTCCAACTGTCAAATGAATGATAAATGGGTTGACAAGACTGTTGCCTTTGTTGCCAAATAAAAATCAAGCTTCATGTAAAATCAAGTCATAATCAGAAGACATCTGAAGAATATGCCAAGAAAAATTATTCTCCTATAGACTGAAATTATTCAAAGTCCATATGTTGAAACCTTCAACAGATTACATAGAAATCATACTATTGTTGATAAAAATGCAACAAACGAGTAGTGTGCTAGCTGAACCAAAAATGCCTCGGCATCAGTTAAGATTTACTTAATTCCGCAAGCATCGACTTAAGTCCAGCAATATGACAGAGACTGGGACTATGACAGTGAACAGGACATGTTAAATCTGATAAAGATTTAACCTGGTGTCTAACAAAGACATAATGAATTCCTTCCACCCAACAGAGTATTTTACTTATTTAATAACCACTTACGTAAAAGACATCGTAACTAAATGTTTTACAAGTATTAACTTGGTTATTACAACCATCCCGTAAGGTGGTGTTAAAGAAAAAAATTATTCATGATACTTGTTAAAAGGGTAAGGCCCACTTTATTCGGGAGATTAGTATACTGTGGTTTTGCAGCAGAGGAGAGAGATTAGGTTCAGCTTTGAATACGACAAAGGAAAATGGGGGTTTACAGTCAGGGACCAGAGTGGGGAGGGGTAGCTGGCAGATGGAAAGTTAGTAAGGGATTAGGGTAATCCTTGCTAAGTAACCTAACAGGTGAAGACAAGTCAGGGTGATAAGATACTAAGATAATACCTGGGGATGAGGAATGTGGTCAGATAACAGGGAGATCATGTATCAGGGATGGGAGATTCTGGCTAAACTGACTTAGCAGGATTCTTGCCAAGGGTAGAAACATAAGATCAAGGTCGGGCAGAGGGCTCAAAGGAGCCCTACTAAAGTTTGGTCAAGGAGAGAATCTCGATCAGTAGGTATTATTATAATCCCATTTTACAAACCAAGGCAAAATGTGGTTAAGTATCTAGGTTAATATCATCAGCCAGTAGCTAAGGGAGCCAGGAAATCACTCCCAATGTTGCTTTAAGAACAGAACTATATTGGTGGAGCCTCCAACTCTTGATTTCAGCTCAGGTCATGATTTCACAGTCGTGGGATTGAGCCCTGCATCAGGCTCTGTGCGGATCATGGAGCTGCTTGGGATTCTCTCTCACCTTCTCTCTCTGCCCCTCCCTGCTCACACATGCTTGTGTGCTCTCTTGGTCTCTCTCTCTCTCTCTCTCTCTCTCTCTCTCTCTCTTAAAATAAATAAACTTAAAAAAAAAGAATAGAATTGTATATTCTTTTGCTTTCTTTCCCCACAACATGCACGCGCATGTCCCTCCCCACCCCCCCAACACACACACACACACACACACACACACACTGCATTATCTTCATTCTTCATATAAATGCATGAAGCCCTTTCATTCAGATTTCCTCTCCAGGGCAGTTCTTGGGGTGGGAACTGCCAACATTTCTCCTCAACAATACTTGTACTATGTTCCTTCTGCTTGCTGGCATTTTATTTATTAAATAAAATAAATCAGGTACCTAATCTGAAATGAGTTGGCATTATTTTCTGGCCTGTCCAACAACATGTCGATTTTCTATGTTAAGAAAGGCACTGTTAGTCGTACACAAGTATCTTTCCACTGAATTTGTTGATAAAAGGGGCCACCTCCCCAAACTTTCTTGTAGCAGCAGTGGACATGGGACAGCAGTTCTCATCTATAAGACTTAAGTGGGAATCTACGGCATGGAAAGTGATTACGTTCCCGAAAAGGGCTGTAGACGTGCGTGGCACTTGCCTTGTGGCCTCTGCCCTTCCCCTCTCTTTGCCTGGAATGCACGTAGCATGGCCATGGCTTCAGCAGCCATGCTGAGACCATGGGTGGAGGCCACATGGCCGAGAAAAGCACAGCAGAACTACAAATGTCACCTGCATCCAGGCCAGCATCACAGAGCTACCATTTCACCCTCGGATTTCTTCTTCAACCCACTTCCTGTGTGAGAAAAATCAATGCTCACGTGGTTAATCCAGGACAGTAGAGCCTGCATCTCACGCACCTGGAAATAAGCAAAAGTAAAACACACACCAACTCTGAAATGGAAATTACTGATGTGATTTTCTCATTCTTGGTGAACATCTCGGTATTGCCATTAAGTGCTTACAGTAAATATTACCACTGACAAAACTGTATCCAATAAAATGAGGTACATATTTTAAGCAATAATATGCAAAAAAAAAAACATTACTTAGATATTGTTTCCCCTGTTGTTTCTAGCACTCTTTCTTCTTCTAATTATTTTGGTTATTTTACCAGATGACTTTCTAGAGAAATAAAAGTTGCATTTTGTATTTAAGCCCTTTGGTGTTGATCGGTTACTTGGAAAGATGGTGACCCTAGAAAAATAAAAATGGAGGTGGTAGAGATTAGTATTCTGAAATATCTTTGGAATAAACTGTAAATGGTGCAGCCTCAATCTCAGATATAACCTGATCTGAATTCAAAGAACTTGAATGTTTGGCCACTTAAGTTCATTCTCAATGAAAAGGAGTACGAGATTTTCAAAGGATAACACAATCAAGTAGATGCTCACTTTTCTGAAGGCCCACTCATTACTTTGCAAGCACCTTTGCTTCAAAACCAGCCTTTTCCAGAAATGCAGTCTTCATTTGTGAGTGATTTTATAGCCACGATTAAGGAAGGGAGTTCAGAAAAATCCAGTGGTCCAGATTATCTGGGGAGACAGTTGGCATGAAAAATGGTCCCTGGCATAAAATTTCACTTTTGAGAAACAGAAAACCTAGGGGGAAGAAAAAAAATACAGACGCTAAGGTCTCTGAACTGCCTCAGAAAAACATTTTAGATTGCTCTGCTGCTGTAGCAAGCAGCCGAGTTTATTGTTTTGTTTGCAGACTGAGGTCTGCAGAAAATAAATATCTGTAGCAGAGGAAATCCAGAGATAATGAACATCCGGAAGTACGACTACACCCCAAGGTATTTTGGGAATCGCCTTACTGACAGAGAAAAAAGGAGATAAAGTAGCAGAGGAGAAATCTTCTCGGTGGCAAAACAAAGAAGGAGAGGTTCCGAGAGAGCAGTTGGTGGGGGAAGGAACAGAATTCCATCCCCAATCAGCAGCCACAGCCGCTCAAGGTTTATTAAAGAACAGGATTCACTCAAGTTCTGCTGGATGGCTTTCAGCATCTGGCATGGTAATCAACCAGAGAAATAGTTACAATTCCACCAAGTTGAACTGCGACCTGTTTCATTCTCTTTCATCAGCTACATCCCCTTGCAGAGAGCCCAGTAAGACCATCACACCCAGGAAGGTGCCATTCATATTCATTTTTTAAAAATGCTTCTAAGTGGAAGGTGGAAAAGAGTTCGTGGTACTAGAAAACTCAAGCCAGCTGAGCTGGTTCCTCTACTCTTTTTATAAATTATGTATCACGCTACGACATGATTTTTAAAAATGCTGTGTGGGAGTTTTTGTTTCTAATTTGTGTCGCAGGTCCCAGATTATTTCCCATACCTTGGCGATTAACGTGAAACATCTGGGTTACTGAGTGTTCTAGAAAGCAAAATTTTAATATTCTAAGGTGAGGCTGAGTCATTGCAAATTGGCAAAGGGTCTGATGAATCACGTACCTATTCAAATTGCCTTTATTCATTCACATATGACTTCATTGATTCCACAAATGTCTACCTTGTACCTCCTATACCCAAAGCATTCTCCCAGGTACTGATCCACACAGGCAAGTGTACTAAACACGGGATGTGTAAGGTATGATAGGAGGGGGAAATAAGCTTATTTGTAAGGAAGTAAAAAGCAGATGACTTCGATGACAGAAAACAATCTGGGAATTCAGGATGGTAACATTCACAGCTATGAAATCAAGGAAAGCTTTACGGACACAGTGCATGAACTTGACCTTTGTGACTATTTGGAATTTAGTTACGATGAGATAGGAGCAAGAGAGAAGAAACAGTAAGCTATTATAATTGGAAAATGTATTGTTCATGGAGAAAGGTAAGCCTATGTCTGGAGAGCAGCATTCATCAAAAGTCGCAAAGTGAAATCATGTCCTATGATTATCTTTGTTATTATCCAGTTATACGGGTATTGCCGATAGGAAGTTTGCATATCAACTCACTTTCGCGGACTTAATATTTTGTTATTAAATTGATTCACTTTTCTAAACAACGCTTTATATTTTACTTAGGAATATTATAAACAAGTAAAAAAAATCAATATCACTTGACACAAACAGAAAGTAGACATACATAAAATTTCACTGAAAATAAAGCAAAATGTCTCCAGGCCTTATCGGTTGCTTGAGGTCTGTTGTCAGTGTTAAAAATGGAGATTAAAGAGAGTTAGGGAGGACTTAGTACCTCCTAGGACCAAACCAGGAGTCTCTCCTTGACACGGTGCAGAAGGAACCAATGTCTCATCGTTGAACGCTGCTCAATGTTATGTCTGAATTCCATAAAAATGCAGCTTATGTGTGCCAAAGATATAAGTGGCACACTTGGGAAAATCAACCTATAGGAAGGCTTGGATTCAAATTACAGCTGTACAGCAAAATAACTAACAATTCTATGTGTCAAACTTTCCTGAAAAGGTGTCTGTTTCTCTCTCTCTCTGTCTCCGTCTCTCTCTGCGTCACCATAGATAGGGGTGTGTGTATAATATATATAACATATACCATTACATACAATCATATATGGCATTATATATATACTAGATTTATAAATAATCGGTATCATATGTGAGTATATAAATATTGATGTGTACAGAGATAGCTACACTTAGCCCTGTAACAACACAGGTTGAACTAGGAAGATCTACTTACATATGAATTTTTTTCAAAAAAAAAAAAACAGGACAGTATTTTCTCTTCCTTTTGATTTTCTTAACATTTGATTTTCTCTAGCTTACTTTATGGTGAGAATACAGTATGTAATACATATAACATACGTGTTAATTGACTGTTTATGTTATCAGTAAGGCTTCCAATCAACAGTTGGCTGTTAGTAGTTGAGTTTAGGGGAAGTCAAGTTATATACGGATTTTTGACTATGGGTGGGCGGGGGGAGGTAAGGAAGAGGGGAACTCACCATCTTTAACCTTTGTGTTGTTCAAGGATCAACCGTACATATAAAAAAAAAAGTGACAAGAGAGACATGTAAATGTACATTTGTATCTATATCATTTAATGTCAATGTATACATATATACAGACATTGTGTGTGTGTGTATACATGAGACATATAGAAAGAGACAGACAGAGAGACATCTAAATGTATAGCTGTCTATCTGTCACAGAGAGAGAGAGAGAGAGAGAGAAAGAGAGAGAAAGAGAGAGAGAGAGAGAGAGAGAGGGAGAGGTATATACCAAGTCTTCAATATAGTATTACAATCCTAAAAATAAAGGTAGGTAAAAATTTGGGATCAAATCATGGAGCTTCAGACCAGACATCACTAAAAGTACATATTTCAGAAAAACAAAAGCACATCAGAATGCTATTACATTGTCATAAACAAGAAAAAATGGACGTGGTTAGTGCTCAAGGGGACACAAAATGTCAACTGAATTCCAAATTTACAAAATTCAAATTTAAGTGCTAGCGAATATTCATGTATTGTTTGTGGGTGTATGTGTGTGTGTGTATTCATGTATTGTTTATATACACGAACATACATAAATTTGTTTTCATTTCAGAAAAGTTTGAAATAGGTTACATATATTTATCTTATCAAAAATCGAAGTGACGCTCTAAGATCTTCCAAACAAAAAGAGAACGATTCAAATAACCATCTACATACCTCATCAAGCAATAATTTGTCCTTTTGGTGGGGGATGGGATTTCCCCAGAGATTTTACTGATCTCTTTTTTGTTCGGTAAAATGACTAACTATTTGAGTATTCCAGCAAAAGAACATAAATGACTGTTGCTTACAGTCAAGACTCAATTATCCATATGCAAATAATTTCCTATGTGTTCGTTATCCCAGTCTGCCATTATCCTTCTGCCAAGAAGAGTTTTCTAGGCCAATTTTCCCCACTGCTGATTGGGATATACTTAGAAAATTCACAGAGGTTTCAGCATGAGCCTCAGCAAACCATAATTAGGTGAGTCTGCTAAAACAAAACACAGCCAAACTAAATAATGCATTCCAAGACCAAGTATCAATTACGGTAGATGATACAAGTCTCTGAGCTGCCATCCATTGGCACGGATAAATGAAACTCACATTTTATCTTCATTTTATACTTGAGTCTCTATGAAAATTGGGGAATAAAGTGCTTGATTCTCACATCTGCCCTTCACACCCTAGGTATTCATTCAAAAAAGAGAGTTGAGAAACTATGTGTCCAGAGGAAATCTCTGTCTGTGATTTGATACACCTGACTTGACATTCTATCTTTCTTTACCTTCTAATTAGAGAAATCATACTTTTTGACTTCCATTTCCCCTCACCTCTTTCCCAGGGGAAATAAAAACAAAAGACGATGCATCCCACTTGATGATACGAGTTTATAGGTTCACAAGTCAATTCGTAGTTGGCTTGTCCCTGTAGTAATTTTAATTGAAGACAAACTGATGATGCCCTTTAATTGGAAGAACACACTGTATGCGAATTACAGCATCTTTCATTTTCTGACTATTGTCTGAGCATTTACTATGTGCCAGACACTTTGCTAAACCTTAGTAAAATGAACTGTGCTACGTAATACAGCACTCTAAGGTAGGAACTGTAGGTATCCTGCAGTTGAAACATATTCAAAAATATTAAGTTTCTTGTCCAAAGACATGGGGAGAAAGTGGTAGAGACAGGGCTTGAGCCCCAGGACGCCTGACTCCAATGCCCACATTCTTCTACCTCCTTGCTTGTTTCCAGATCCACAGACAGGATGGCACTAAACGATCCACAAGCCAGAAAAGTTCACTCTGATCAGTTAACAGTGAAACCTAAGAGTTTACATCCTCAAATGTGACTTAAGCTTGCAGTGCAGACAAAGCAGAGAAAAAGCCGTTGGAAAATAGCTGGTGGCTGGAGGACAATGAAAGAAGGTCCAGAAGCCTGAAGGCCGTGTCCTCCCCCAACGCAGATTTCAGCTGTTTCAAAGTTGCTGCTTAATGTTGTTGTCTTTTCTAATCTATTTATTCAAAAAAAGGTCATTTCAAACTCCATGTCTTCTTGATGGTGACATACTGATCTTTATCAGAATTTCCAACTGGATTTACTAAAGCCTGAGAAGGTCAGTGGCACTGAGTCACAATCTCTGACCACCCTGGAGTTGAGACTACTTGGCCCGCTGCTCTTTGCTCTTTGCTAATCACTCCCACTATTTGTTTAACACTGTGGTTCATCAAACAAAATTCCTCGTGTTACACTGAAGGACTCAAAGATCCAATACTATTTCCCATCTGATGTCTGCTATAATCAAGTTTCGATGAAATAAAATGCACTGGGAAAGTAAGAAATTGTATTTTATGTACAAAGAATCTCACGTATTAAATTTCTGTTAAAAGAGTGCCAAAGAGTGTGCCAGGTGGTATGGAAGGAGAGCCGGAGAGGTAAGTTTTCTGTTCACATGGAGATTACACGCTAGAGGGCATCTCTTAGGTCCACCCAGTCCCCCCTACTCATTACTCCTTCTCATTACTGAAAACTGATTGTTCTTTCAGGAACCACTGCTCTGCCTCTCTGAGTCCATGTGGTTTGGGTAAAATCTGGCCCAAACCTGGCTGTGAAGAAGGGTGGTGGATGAAAAAGGATGAAGCACATGACCCGGCCCTGGCCAATCAGCACTGTCCACTCCATTAGTCACACTGATGGGTTCCAAGACTGGTGTATGACCCAAGTGGGGCAAATGAGACTTATTTTAGAACTTCCGGAAGTTCGAAAACACCTCCGCTGCTGAACAGGGTGGTAGAATGTAATCCTGGAACAGCTGGTAGCCATCTTGCCACACCACGAGGAAAGAGACCGCCTGAGGGAGAAGAAGCCAACATACACACACAACAGTAAAGTAGAAAAGTTCGTAGGATGCTATATGAGCCCATACGTCCAACTGAAGTTGTGTCTACCTCTGTGCCTCTTAAGTTACAAGAGAACGAACTTTCCTTTTTTCTTCTCGGGCTAGGTTAAGGAGGGATTCTGTTCACTTATCAGCATAAGAGTTCTGATTAATAACTCTAAGAATAATTTAGGCTTTATCTTTTTAAAAGTTATTTCTAAAATGAAGAGTTCTACCTTCCCGCCATAACAAATATAGGCATCATAAGCTTTGCTTGCTAAGTTAGGGTCTTATGCAGAACATCAAGTCTCAAACTTACAGATGGAGGAGGAGAAGGAGGTTGGCTACAATCATTTTCGGCTCTGAAGCCACCCATGGAGTAAGGGATTATTCAACAAGTAGCTGATACCCATTTATTTCTAGTCATTTTCCTTTTCCTTCTCTAAAAATCAAAGGGAGTAATAAAAAAATGTTTATATATGTATGTATTTTATTGTATTATATGTAATATATACTTTGGCAAAGCTGGCTTACACCTAATCTGATTTGTCCTCTGAGTAGCATGCTTTCTTCCATGTCCCAACTTCCTAAAAGTTGGAGTGGCCAGTGTCATATTTAGTTTGGTGAAAAAGAAACTGGAAGAAGACAGAGCACCAGCCAATTACCTGAGGTCCTAGAAAAAGATCTGTAATTGTTTTTATCTAGTCAACCAAATCAGCCATTGAAAGCCAAATGATGGGAAAAGGAAAGAATGAAAAAGAATGAGAGGGAAGGAGGGAAGGAGGGAAGGAAGGAAGAAAAGAAGGAAGGGAGGGAGGGAGGGAGGGAGGAAGGAAGGAAGGAAGGAAGGAGGGAAGGAGGGAAGGAGGGAAGGAGGGAAACCAGCTATGTGGGGTAAGCCTATAGATGTTTGATAACATAAAGGTTACAAAGTCAGACTGTCTAAGCCTCAATGGCCTCAGGGACCATCTAGTTCAATGGCTACATTCCACCACCTTGGCTCCAGACAGCCCATTTTTCACTCATCGGCAGAATATCTGAAGTGAAATGAAGGAATACAATAGAACAGAATACAGTAATAAAACAAAATCTTGAGATGCCCTATTGAAAAACCTCCAATACTTCCCCACCATGTTTAGGATAACATAAAATCCCTTAACCTGGTCTATCAGATGGCCCGCATTCTGACCCATTTCTACCTGTTCTCTTCATCTCTCCAGACTGTCCTTACTGCCTCGCTCTCTGGTTTTTCTCATTTTCGCACATGAGTTCCTTCCAGACTCAGGCCTGTTTGTTTTATTCTCTTTAATCCCTTTCATTGGACAATTCCAATTCCTCCCACAATCTCGGCTTATAATTAATTTATTTAGAAATTTGCTTTGGCATTACTAAAACAATTAAGACCTCTCATTTAAATGTTAATTGAGCATGCTATATATTCTTTTGTCTCTTGTTTTTGTTTCTTCTCATTGAAGATTTTATTTATTTATTTATTTATTTTAAATGTAAAGTTTAGTTAACGTCCAGTGCAATATTGGTTTCAGGAGTAAAATTCAGGGATTCGCCACTTACATCCAACACCCAGTGCTCATCCCAACAAGCGCCCTCCTTGATGACCATCCCCCATTTAGCCCATCCCCCCACCCGCCTCCCCTTCACCAACCCTCAGTGTGTTCTGTATAGTTAAGAGTCTGTTAGGTTTGCCTCCCTCTCTGTTTCAGCACACAATACATTCTTTATGTTTCCCATAATCCCTCATTATATAGCTGACGTATACGTCTTCCAATGTCTGTTTGCCCACTGGTCTTTAACCTATGAGCTCAGGGAACGTGTTTGTTTTACAACAAGCTAATGGCCCCAGCATATAGCAGAATTCTTTGAACCTTCTTCAAAGAATTAGGAAAATAAGTGGGAATGTCTAGAGAAGTGAAATAACTCGCCCTTAGATGTTTCCATATTTTTGAGCCATCGAGTCCAATGATTCTTCAGCATTTGTTTTTAGTGGTAATGAGATGTTGGCATACATGTGTAAATCAACAGATATTTATATATACCGTAATTCTCTTCAATTTTCTGCTAGTTATATTAACATGCAACTGTAGGTTGTAACAATACCATGTTATGAATTAAAATATAAAAAACATAACTGAAGTATCAGAATGCACTGTACGTACTAAGGTGGGGGTTATCTCATATATTAATGTTTTATACAGAATAGACATGTATCTCCTCCACATATACCCACATGCATACATATATATATATATATATATATATATATACATACACACACATACACACATGCACATATACACACGCACACCCGCACCTACACACATACATCTATACACACACATATGGGTACACTAAGTCACAATACAAAATGTGTTCTCATTATGAATTGCAGAGTGCTTGAAAACCACTAAGTTTGTCTTTCAATAATAAACCCTCATTAGCTTCTAACTCTTAAAAAGCATTTTTTTCTCTAGCCTACCACCAACCACACTTAACAAAGTCACTGTTGGCATCCTGTCTTGTATTTTGTGTCATTTATAACCCAAAAGGGTACAATGAACTTGAGATTCACAGCCAACTAATATTCATGGAGAAAAAGCAAGCGTCCTCATTGTCTGAAAGTACCTTTCAGTATCACGAAACCACAGCAGGATCAATAATTCAAAGCACACATTCCCAAATCCACCCAAAGGCTTAGAAGTCCTAAGTTTTCTAAAAGAAATTGTGTGTGTGTGTGTGTGTGTATATGTGTATATACATACATGTGTATATGTGTATATATACATATGTATATACATATGTATATGTGTGTATATATACACACACGTATACACGTACATATATATGTATATATATACATATGTACATACGTATATATAGGTATATGTATATATATGTACATATATATACGTATATTATATACACACACATATATATACACACACACACAATTTCTTTCAGAAATATATGTGTATACATACATACACACACACACACACACACACACACACACACACACACACACACCACTAAATATTTCTTCTCCCTCAGTCCCTCAGGGAGTGCCTGCCCACAGAGAAACTAGTTCGTTGCTCTACTGAAAAAAAAAAAACACAGAGCTGTAAGCCCAGGAAACAAGTACTTCTTAGGTGAGGTTTGGGGGAACTCAACAAGGAATTCTAAATGAAAGAAGAACAAAAGTCCTGTGCTTGAAAATCCTTCAGGAATCTGCCTCCTATTTCCAATTAGTCTTATTGTCTCTATGGTCTTTAGAAGCCAGGCTTATACTCTGTCAGATCTTAGTTAATGAATTGTAACCGGACCCTTAGCAGAGAATATATGATGGGAAGAAAGAAAATTAGCAATGGCAAAGAAGGTACTTTCTAAAACCAAACAGCCTGAATTTAAATTCCAATTCTGACACTTCCCACAAGGGAGATCTTCAGCGAAGTGCTTAGGCTCACCTGGTCTCAGATCTCTCATCTGTACAGGGGACATCACCAGTGCCTTGTCATAAGGACAGAAGGAGGGCATCCAGGTAAAATTATAAGCTTAGCAGCTGGCATGTAGAAAGATCTAGTGTGTATTTGCTACTGTTATTTCTTTTGTATTTATGAATATAAATATAAAAGTCTTCCCTGACTAAAATATAACTCCTCTAACTTGTTATTGGATCTGCATATTTAAATTCAATGTTTATGTTTCAGTATATTGTTAGATCTAAGTTCCAATTCCAGTCAATACCAATATTCAATATTTGTTAGGATCTACTATGTATAAGGCAATACACTATGTAATAGCGATACAGACATGAAGAAGACACAATGCCTGTTGCTTTTTTTTTTTATTTTTTAAAGTCTATTTAGTTTTGAGAGACAGAGCGTGAGCAGGGGAGGGGCAGAGAGAAAGGGAGACACAAAATCTGAGCTGTCAGCCCAGAGCCTGACGCGGGGCTTGAACTCACAAACTGTGAGATCATGACCTGAGCCGAAGTTGGACACTTAATTGACTGAACCACCCAGGCGCCCCAATGCCTATTTTCTTAAAGACTCCCTTTAACACTGTATTCTTAAAAACCTTTTGGTATGATGGGTGATGGTACATTCTGTGTCCACAGTTTCTTCTCTTTCAGAAAGGCTGACTCTCACTAAATACCACTACAATATATTAGCCACATAACAACAGTACAATAACATTGATCAATTCAAAAAGTCAACAATTGATTACTACATTTTAAGCAAAGCTTTACTAACCACAAAATTAAACATACTCTGTTATCAAAGTCTATCTTCTCAAAATCATTAAACCCAAATGAACAAAAACATTTTTAGGTGATTATGTGTTTGCTTTCATCAGATTAAAAAATAATAATAAAATTTGTATTTGAATTAAATTTTACCAAGAGAAAGGACATCTGAAGGTGACTTTGCCCATTATGTGATTTCACAGAAATAATCCAGAGTTTATTTCTACAACTAGTTAAAAAAATTTTTAAGGCGGCGCCTGGGTGGCTCAGTCGGTTGAGCATCCGGCTTCGGCTCAGGTCATGATCTCACAGTCTGTGAGTTCGAGCCCCGCGTCGGGCTCTGGGCTGACAGCTCAGAGCCTGGAGCCTGCTTCTGATTCTGTGTCTCCCTCTCTCTCTGCCCCTCCCCCGTTCATGCTCTGCCTCTCTCTGTCTCAAAAATAAATAAAAACATTTAAAGAAAAATTTTAAAAATTTTAAGTACTTATTTGAAAATAAAACCAGGGCGCCTGGATGGCTCAGTCGGTTAAGCGTCCGACTTCAGCTCATGTCATGATCTCATAGTTCGTGAGTTTGAACCCTGCATCAGGCTCTGTGCTGACAGCTTAGAGCCTGGAGCCTGCTTCAAATTCTATGTCTCCCTCTCTGCTCCTCCCCAGCTCACGCTCAGTCTCTCTCTCCTTCAAAAATAAATTAAAAATTTTTTTTTTTAATTTTAAAAAAATAAATAAATAAATAATAAAAATAAAACCTACACAGCTACTTTCCAGTGAGTCCTTTGAACTGACTGAGGGTTTCAATATCGTGGGGTCAATCCACAATGTTGCAAGAATAAAAATAACTGAGGATGGTCAAAAAGTATATGATTAAATACATCACTCACTTCTAGAAGGGTCAGAAATCAGTTCATCTTCAATATTTCAATTCTTTTTTTTTTTTTTCAAATTGGAGAAGTCGAAAGGGGGAAACATGGTATGGTCTGCTCACATCCAAAACAGAGATGCTCACATTTCAAATACTTCACCTTGATCCCCATACTGGGTGTGGTATAACTGGGCTGGGTGTTCTTGAGAGGGAGAATGGGAAGACCAACACTTTGGAAACACCTGCCCTATCTCAGGCTCAACAGCTGTGACCTCACCTTACCACTGAAACTGCTTCCCAGGTCAAACATGTTGGCTGTCTCTTTGCAGAGAAAATGCCTAACATGTTTAGGTTACATCTTTACTTAAAACGATCCACTGTTTTTGCAGTTACTACAGCTGGATTTTCTCTATTCCTTAGCAAGGCTTGACCTCCTTGGGAGTAGCCAATTGCTGAAGGAAGAAACGGGCAATCAGTTAGAAGTGGCCACAGTGCAAGGGGCCCAGGCCAGCCTGAAAAGCCACTAAGACACAGATCCACACCACCTTCCACATCAGGATTTCCCCCACGTGGGAAAGCCCCCAGCTGGAATAGACGAACAAACCCTTCTATCGCCAACTAAACCCATTCCCTTGGGATCTCGTTCTGTGTCCTCCGCCCAAACTTCTCCCAAACTTCCTCCCACGCGGTGTTAGCCAGAATGCTCGTTGCTCTATCCAATTACAGTTCACCTCAATTGCATGTGGCTCTTCTCCTGACAATATTGGTGTGAAGGGATGGGGGTAGGGGCGTCCCTCAACAGAGAAAAACAAGGAACGGGCCACATAGTCTCCGCTTAACCGGACCAATTCTTGCACCTGATAGAACCACTCCTTTGCCATCACGAGACTGCAATGACTTTTCGGTCTCTATCATCTTGCTCATTTTTCACTCAGTGTTTACATTCTCTTTCACTCCCTTTTATTTCAATGAATTCATGTGTAAAAATCCCAGAGCATATTTAATCTCATAATCACAAAATCTCATAATTGACAAAATCTCTCACCCAACAAGAGCTCTACAGAGAAACCTACATGACAAGAACTGTTTTAAGAGCACCCCTGTATTCGAACCGTCACTCCTTACCAAAGTCTCATAGGGAGTTACTAATATTACTCTCGTTGTATGAAATAGAACAAAGACGCACAGAGAGGTTCAGTCACTCCCTCAAGGTCTCGCAGCTAGTAAGCTTAGGTGGTTGGGATGAAAATGTGGGCATTCTGAATGTACAACTCACCCCTTCAGTACCACGTTTACCTTCCATGTATTAAATTCCTTAATCCAAATGCATAGGAAAATTCCAAACAGCATTACTCATCAGACAACAGGGAATCATATGGAAGGTGAGCCCTGGGAGTACACAGGGTGACTGAAAACCAAGTGCATGCGAAATAAATGTACAGGTGAGTGGACTAAAGGCTGCCATAATGTCCTGCACTAATCACTGCCCCTACTGCCCTGCTCCTCCCCGGGCAGAACCTTCCTCCTCCTCTCAAAGTCTTACTCCCGCCAGGCACGGACAAGCAGGTGGAACCCCATCTGACTTCACTGCCCCAGGATTACCAAGGGTTCAAGTTAGACCCTTCAGATTCTCTACCCCAGAGATTTTGGAATTGGGTTTAAGAGACTCACGTGAGCTCTGAACTTGAACAGGGATGTAGAGGCACACTGGGGTGGCCTGGCTACAGAGGGCAAATTATATCTTTTTTTTTTAATTTTTTTTTTAATGTTTTTTTTTTAATTTTTTTTTCCAACGTTTATTTATTTTTGGGACAGAGAGAGAAAGAGCATGAACGGGGGAGGGGCAGAGAGAGAGGGAGACACAGAATCGGAAGCAGGCTCCAGGCTCTGAGCCATCAGCCCAGAGCCTGACGCGGGGCTCGAACTCACGGACCGCGAGATCGTGACCTGGCTGAAGTCGGACGCTTAACCGACTGCGCCACCCAGGCGCCCCAAATGTTTATTTATTTTTGAGAGAGAGACAGAGTGTGAGTGGGGGAGGGGCAGACAGAGAGAGGGAGACACAGAATACGAAGCAGGCTCCAGGCTCTGAGCTGTCAGCACAGAGCCTGGCACAGGGTTTGAACTCACGGACTGTGAGATCAGGACCTGAGACCAAGTAGGCCGCTCAACTGACTGAGCCCCCCAGGAGCCCCTGGCCACCGGCTTTCTTAATGTTTATTTATTCTGGGGAGAGAGAGAGAGAGACAGAGCATGAACAGGGGAGGGGCAGAGAGAGAGGGAGACACAGAATCCGAAGCAGGCTCCAGGCTCTGAGCTGTCAGCCCAGAGCCCGATGCAGGACTCAAACCCATGAACTGTGAGATCATGACCTGAGCTGAAATCGGATGCCTAACCGACTGAGCCACCCAGGCGCCCCAAGAGAACAAATTATATCTACACAGACAAGGAGAAATGGATTCCATTCAAACCATAAAAGGTAAAGAGAATAACTTTAGTTTTTAACTTTATAGTTTCTGGCCCTGTTCCCTCAAATCTGTGTAGATTTCTCCTGCCTGAGTTCTTAAGACACCCTGATCCTCCCGACATGGTCACACATACACACACGTACATATATATTTTTTTTTCTAAAACTTAATTGAGTTGCATTAGGTTTCTGTTACTCGGAACCAAAAAATTACTGAAAACAAGAATCAAGTTATTATAACAAAAAATAGCAACGAAGCGAATTGCTCAGTTGAGTCTACTCATCATAAATAAAATGCTAACATTCCTATATTGTCAATTCAGTCAACAAAGATAACACATAAAAAAAAAAAATCAAACACCCTGGGGTGCCAGGGTGGCTCAGTCTATTAAGCATCTGACTCTTAGTTTCAGCTCGGGTCATGATCTCACATTCACGGGTTTGAGGCCTGCATCAGGCTCTGTGCTGACAGTGTACAGCCTGTTTGGGATTCTCTCTCTCCCTCTTGTGCTATCTGTCTCTCTCAAAATAAACAAATAAACTTAAAAAAAATTTTTTTTAATTAAAAAGAAATCAAATACCTACAATATTCTTTGGTATCTAAATTGGCCACATCTATTAATGCCCCTTATTTCATAAAATAGATAAATTTTATGTTTTTCTTGCATTAGTCCACTGGGGAAGAAGTCTTTGGGTAGCTTCGGAGTCACACATTAGGATTAGGAGGTGACACTGGGTCTAGGAGACCACATTTTAGTATGACCATATTTTAGTATGAGTCCTAAAATACTAAGGGCCAAGAACCAGTAAGACAGACATCTGATGTCACAGATCCATGCCGGCCACAAGAGTCCTGTGGCCCAATGCCCTTGAGACCCGGTAGGTGTCAGGTTCCTAAGATGTTACTCTCAGATCACAAAGGGACAGCTCAGGAGAGACATGGTTTCCCCAGCTAAAAATGCAAAGTTTAGGAGCCTATGCTGCTCCGTCAGCCATCAAATGGATCAGATCCTTGAGTGAATATTTACTTCCAAATCAGATAATGTGCTAATTGTAAGGTAACCACAACCACGGTGAAGGTAAGAACAGAGCTGTCCGGCACCAGACTGATGAGAGATTGATAACACTGCCCCTTGGAAGCTGCAGGAACTTCAGCAAGTTGCTGAACTACTCTGAGCATCAGTCTCATGGCAGCAAAATGAACAGAAGGACAATTCGCCTTTCATAAGGATCTTGTAAAGATTAAATATGATGATGCTTTGAAAGTTCCGGGAACAGCCCCCCAGCACAGAGTAAGTGCTCATAAATGTGAGTCATCATCACCACCTGCCCTGTTAGGAAACACACCCCCCCCCCCCAACTCTTCCTTGGAGCTTAGATTCAGGTAGTGAAGAGTGTCCCTCTCCTGCTGTTAATGCACTTGGATCCACTTATCTATGTTGTTTATGATTAATTTCAGACTTATAATCATGCTTTGTTTGCAGTCTAAACATTTAAGACCAAAGGCTCTCCTTTTTGGGCTTCCTGTTCATATACACCCTATTTCTCACCCCCTCAAATCCGAGATTCCTAGCAATTTGAGTCTCGTAATACCAAGAAATCCTCGAGGACTGATGTGGAATTAACGGGGGCTTTCTTGTGTCTCTTTTTGAGAATGCCTACTGTTATTAAAGTTACTGATGGGCTGTCGTTTATTTCTTAAGTGTTGTCTGATTACACACACACGCACACACACACATACACACACACACACACACACACACTGACTTTATGGGGTGTGATGTTTGAGACCTGAAAGCAGGAAGCCTAAAGCCACTTAGCTGTATAAAAGGCAGTATTGACACTTGGTTCGGGTTGCCCTTGGGACCTACAAAACTGACCTCAGGGCGGAAACTCCCAGAGCAGAGAAAATACATAATTTTGGAGACTGTACCCTCCAGACACCCCCGACCAGGTTCAAACCTTACATTACGGAATAGCTTTCCTGCATTTCCCTGTGTGATTCATTCATGTCTTGTGGTGAATACTTGTATAGCTTCTGTTATTATTCTGAAAACCAGGTGTGAGGTCGTGAGGCACTTACACAATGACATTTTGCCACTTTAATCTCCAGCATATTCCCCAATTAATGTGAAATGTTTGGTAGGTGAGAAGACATTTTCTAAAGGGAACCAGGGATAATCATTTCAGAGATCTAGTTTGAAGCTCATCTGCTTTGTCTCTTTCGAATTAACTGTTTGCTTTTCCTTCTCAGATTGTTGCAAAACAAAATTCCTTTCTTGAGTTGGGCGCAGTTGAGTATGCATTCTCAATGTGACAACTCCACTGCTATAAACCACATAAATAGGATTACCATCTCCCTCCTCGCCGCCCCCCACCCCAGGTTCAGTATGCATGTGCCTACAATTGTTTATTCACAGGTGGCCTTCTGTGAGGTGGGAAACTAAACAGGGAAGCAAATGGACCACTAGGAGCAGGGTAGGGCTCCAGGGGAAGAATTCCATTTATTTTTTTTTAATGCTTATTTATTTTTGAGAGAGAGAGAGAGAGGAAGAGGAAGAGACAGAGTGAGAGGGAGAGAGAATCCCAAGCACCTCTGTGCAGAGCCCAACACAAGGCTTGATCATGAGATCGTGAGATCATGACCTGAACCAAAATCAAGAGCCAGACACTCGACAGACTGAGCCACCCAAGCGCCCAAGAATTCCAGTCCTGAAAAACAAATGACCCAGGGACTTAACTTACCCCACCCCCACCTCCATTTCTACTGGGATACCAACAGGAAACATAGCTTATGTTTATGCAGAAAAAGGGGACAAACGGCAGAGTTACATCAAGGAACCAGAATAAGCTATACCCTCCACTAAGGTACATCCTAGAAAATATTAGTACGTTCGACATCTTATCTGATTAGACAAAGTGAGTCCCATGTGCCACTCAGAGGATTCACTGAAGGTCAGGATTGAGGATTGGGGACAAGCTCCAAGAGGAATAGGAGCTAGAAGCTAGAACTGCATCTTGCCTGGAAATGTTAAAGAGGAATAGACATCTGATAGCAAACATGAAGAGAATGAGAGTATGTACCAAGGATGATCACCACTAACTTTATTGTTGTTGCTACTGAACCCATCTGCCAAGACTTCTAAAGTGGCTTTAGCCGTGGACCCCGGGTTATTTCACGGTTATTGGCAAGCGTTTGCAGCACAGCAACCCTGCAATCTTTTCTCCCTTTTTATTGTGGATGCCTCAGAAAAGAAAGGAAAGTGAACCAATCAAATCTCCTCGAAAATATGCTAAAGACGGATCAACCCACAAATGTGGGATATTCACGAGTCGGAGAATCCTTACCTATGACATGTTTTCAGTAGAATAAACCTGGTCTGTCTGGGGTTGTTAGTGGTAGACAAATCTGGACTCTATGGATCTCTGGGACACGGCTCCCTGAAAATTGCTGCATGAGCTACGTAGCTACCAGAGAGTATAAAACAGAGATGTTTGTGTAAGTCATGCACCGGCAGACATTTCTGAGACACCATGCGTGTTAAATTTGCCTAGAGCACGTCCAAACACAGCAAGAACGGACCTGGGGAGCTCCCTGGACAGTCCTTGGCTTCTCTTTGCTTTGCCTACACTTGGTGATCACTTGTATCCTTGAAGTAATTAGGAAAGCTTGATACCGAGTGAGAACTTAGTCTCTGGGCTCACTTCACAATTTAATCAATGCCTCGATATGCAAAAAAATAAATATAATTACTGTAGTTTACTTATATTATTATTTTACATATAAATTGAAATGCAGGTTCAAATCATTACATTACAGAATCGGATATATACTAAAATGCCATTTATTAGAACATACACATGCACCCCCATACACACCCTCTTGTAAGTACTTAGGAAATAATCTGAAAGATTATTTACATATATCAAACTGTTATAAGTAGTGGCTGTTGTAGATTAAAATTGAGTAGAGGAGATTTAAAAGTCTTCCCCTTCTTCCTCTATACACTTTTCAAGTATAATCACGTATTATCAAAATAAAAATCTAATATAGACACCTTTAAAGTAAAAGAGTTCAGTATTTTACACGTAATGCAACGTCTTTGAAAAGCACACCACAGTCACATTGGTGACTGGATTTGGTAGCTCCAGTCTCCTGCGATTCTCATCATCCAATTGATTTTGGGGTTGTTTTTTTCGTTTTTTGTTTTGATGTTTGTTTTGTTTTTTTTGTTTTGGTTTGGTTTGGGGTTTTTTGGGTTTTTTGGCATTGCATACCCTACACGATCATGTCAATCCTGTCTAACACAGATAAGCAAATCCAAATGCCAAGCATTTTTCCATTTCCTTTCAAACTTTAGTATCGATTCATCGCGATAAATTCTTACAACAGTATCACCGCACAGCAATTAAATAAATGAAATAGGGATGATTTATCAGCCTGACTACCTCTCAAAAAAAAAAAAAAAAAAAGCAGAGTGAATAAAGGAAATGGACCGAGATGCCGCAGAAAGATACAGCTAACGAAGTATTACTTACCTTGCTTAACAACAAAAATACAATACTGCATTTTAAATATCGGCCTGTGGACCACCCATTTATGTTAAAATACTAAAACCAGGGATGCAGAGGATACGCAGCAGCTTCAGAACAGCATTAACTGGAGGCGGGAAGAAGCAGAACAGGGAAGGAAATAGAACACAGTAGGGCTTATCGTATCCGCTGTTTTCCTTTCTTCTTTCTTTCTTTCTTCCTTCCTTTCTTCCTCTCTCTCTCTCTCTTTCTTTCTTTCTTCCTTCCTTCCTCTCTCTCTCTCTCTCTCTTTCTTTCAAGTTTATTTATTTATCTTGAGACAGAGAGAGTGTGAGCAGGGGAGGAGCAGAGAGAAAGGGAGGGAGAGAGAATCCCAAGCAGGCTCCACGTTTTCAGCCCAGATCCCGAAGCAGGGCTCAAGCTTACCAACCATGAGATCATAACCTGAGCCAAAATCAAGAGTCAGACCCTTAATGAGCCACCCAGGCGCCCCCATAGTGTTTTGTTTCTACAAAAAACTAAACAAAATTGGGGTGCCTGGGTGGCTCGGTATGTTAAGCATCTGACTCTTGATTTCGGCTCAGGTCATGATCTTACCGGTGGTGAGCTTGAGCCTCATGTCGGGCTGTGCTGACAGCATGGAGCCTGCTTGGGATTCTCTCTCCCTCTCTCTCTGCCCATTCCCCGCTCATGCTTGCGTGTGTGCTCTCTCTCTCCTCTCTCTCAAAATAAATAAACTTTTACAAAGATCAAATAAAATTTTAAAAGTTAATATTATTATATCTGGGTAATACATGCATAGGTGTTGATTACACTATTGTCTGAATCTTCCTCTAGTTTTGAGATACTATGACATCTCAAATGATATAAAAATGGTATAAAATACACATAAAATATATGTATTCCTAATGACATGTACATATTTATATATTATACAACTATTAACATATTATAAATGTTCATAAAACTCTACATATAAAATACTTATAAAAATACTTTCAGTATAAAAGATATATAAAGTATACAATGTATTCAATAAATGTATACCATTCAAAAAGAAAATTACAGTGCTTGCTTCAGTGGGACATATACTAAAACTGAAATGATACAGAGCAGATTAGTATGGCCCCCTGTGGCAAGGATGACGTACAAATTCATGAAGCGTTCCATATTTTTTGGTACACTTATCGCGATGAGCACTGAGTAATGTATAGAATTGTTGAATTACTATATTATGCCCCTGAAACTAATATAACACTATGTTAATTACACTGGAATTAAAAAAAAATTAAATGAGAGAGAAAATCACAGAATATAGTACATAATATAGGTTACGATCAAATGAGAAACAGTAGGAAACACCCCCAAAGTGATACAGTAGCATCCTGGTAGATGTTATACCTTTCCTTGTTATTGCCTGTCCTTCCACCAATAGCTGATAATATACGCAGTATCCTATATATACGTGGCGAGGGCAGAGCCTCAAACTTTCCAAATCAATGGTGCACTCACAGAAAGTTCACACGGGTGAATGAGGCAGGGTAATGCTGAGCACAGCAGCGGACACATTAACAAATAAGACCCGACATTCATCTTGTGCTTCTAGGCACCAGCCTGTTCTAAGGGCTTTATGGTCCATTCACTTCTTACGTAGCTCCATGAGTTAGGTATTATGACTGTGCCCATTTCTCAGATGAGGAAGTGCATCACAAACAACGCAAGCGACATGCCAGATCACAACCGAGGAAGCACCAAGGCAGCATCTGAACCAGGCCCTCTGGCTCCAAAGTCTGCATTCCAAACTAAAGAGCTCATTCGGCGGCAGAAGCAAACATCTCAGTATTGCCCAATGCGAAAGCTTCCGCCTAAAACACACTCGGGTATACTCACTTTCATTGGTGTTTTCAAACTACCTTATGCAAGTTAAAAATTGAATATAGGGGCTGGGGCACCTGGATGGCTCAGACGGTTAAGCATCCGACTTTGGCTTAGGTCATGATCTCACAGTTTGTGAGTTCGAGCCCCGCGTCGGGCTCTGTGCTGACAGCTCAGAGCCCGGAGCCTGCTTGGGATTCTGTGTCCCCTCCTCTCTCTGCCCCTCCCCTCAGGCTTTGTCTCTGTCTCTCAATAATAAATAAACGTTAAAAAATTAAAAAAATAAATATAGGGGGCACCTGGCTGTCTCAGTTGGAAGAGCTGGCGACTCCTGATCTCAGAATTAAGTTCCAGCCCCACCCTGGGTATAGACATTCCTTAAAAATAAAATCTTTAAAAAAATACATATGCACGTACACACACACACACACACACAGCATGGAATGTTTTCAGTCTCCCTTAAGCAACGGCATAGAACAGAAAAATACTACAACTCATGGCGGGAATCTTTGATATGGGGAGGTAAACCCCGAGACCTTCTTGAACCCCACCCTCAAGAACAGCAACTAACACGGGGCACCCCCCCCCCCCCCCGACACACACACACACCCTGGGCAAAGACTAATTTAGAGCACAGGAGTGTGCCTCGGCTTGAACACGGCTGGCCAAGCCCCAGAAGGGCAGGGCTGTGGCGCACTGGGCCTCCGTAAGCGGATGACCCTGGCAGACAGAGGCCAGCCCCACATGGCCTGGGGACGCGCAGGTGCTCACCGGGCGCTGGGCTCGCTCCCTCCCCACCGCAGGCCGCGGTCCTCCAAGTTCAAGTCCAGCCTCGGAGTCGCAGCCAGGCGCGGTGCGGCGACTCACAGGGCCCTTCGGCACCGCTCGGGTGTCGGGAAAGCGTAGGGCCCGGGAGGGGGTGGGGGCTGGGAGGTCACGACCCCTCCGTGACCTCCGTGACCTCCGCTGACCCGCCCCCGCCCTGCACTGGAGGCTCCCGGCCCCGCCCCGTCGGGGGTGCGGTGTGCGCGCTCCTGCGGTTCCCGCCTCTGCAGACGTGTTCAAGGTCGCAGGCCTGAGTGAGCCCGCGGGGTGCAGGCCCTCTGGACGGTGGGCGCCGCCGGGCCCCTTGGGAGGCCTCTATAAACTTTAAGATGCTGGAGGGCAGGGCGGCGCTGACATCTCCCGGTCTCTGGCCCAAGAGGGGCCTTGTCTGCAGGTTCCCCTGCGGCGTATCCGGAGTGACTCCTCTGGGGCAGGAGGAGCCCCTGCCTCCCACCTCGCCCTCCCCCACCTTCCCCCCCTCCCAGGGCGCGACCGGTTTCCCACTTGCCCCCTCCTGCTGTGGGAACCAACATCGGGTTAGGCCAGGTGGAGCAGAGGCCCCGAGGGAGCAAGGCCGGCGGGCACAGAGCTCGGGGACACCAGGACGACCGCTGCTCCCCCTGCCTGAGAAGATGCTCTTGTCGCCGTTTAGTCCTCCTGTGTCATCTTCTCTATCCTTTTCTACACTCTCCTCCCTTCCAAGTGCCTCCTGGCCCTGTGCTTCAACTTTGATTCTTCCCCACCTATATTCTCTGTGTCCTCTCTGCCATGCCAAACCCAAAGAAGCTGACGGGACCGGTCACTCACTCCCCAGCGCAGAGCATCCTTCTTGGCGGGACCCCTCCAGACAGGTGGTCCAGGAGGCTCCTGGCCTCTCTCCTGACTTAGCCACTTCTGGGTTTGTATCAATTTAGGAAGTTACTTAACCTCCCTGTGCCTCAGTTTCCGTGGATGTAAAAGGATTATCACAGCATATTTTGTCAAGGAAATGATCCGTGGGGAGGTATTTAGAAGTGTGTTCAGGGGGCATGGGCTGCTGTGTCTTATGCCCGAACGAGGTTGTCCAGGCCTGTCCCAGTTCACACTGATTGCTCCAGCACTGTATTAATAAAGCCCCTTTCCCTCTCACTATTGGCCTCATTTTGAGCGTAATGTATTTGGACAACTTACCTATACCCGTACTTACTTTTGGGTCAGACATTAACCTCTCATCAAAGTTGAGAGGGCTGGGTGTCATGGTCCCATGGCTCAAAACCTGGCTGGCTGTGACCTAGGAACCCTGCCAGCTATTTCGTGGATAAGGACCATGTAAATATAATGGATTCTCAACATGTCACAGACTCCCTTCTGTGACACCCATGGGTAGAACAAAGCACTAATACCAATCCTCAAAGAACAAGCATTTTCTATAGAGAAGAAACAAAACTGCATTTATCCCATAGGACATACCCTTCCAGACCTTTTATTTTTTTAACCCCCTTAAACTTTTGTGTTAATACCAAAAAGAGGGGGCCTTGGTTCCTCTCGGTTGAGCTGAAAAATCACAAACCATGCCTGGATTGTCTTCCTTTCTGATAGATTAGCTCTGGCCCTTCCTAAGGGAAAGCCAGGTCCAGATGACCTTTCTGCTAGCCCTGGGCTTCTCCAGGCCACGCATGGGAGAAATCAAATGCAGAGGAGAAAATGTAACTCAACAGTGTCTCCGTGCAGAATGCTGAGAGGGGCTCCAAACTGCTCTTCAACTGTTAAAGGCTTCAGGATTCCAAATGGCCAGATCTGTGCAAGGCAGTCTTGTTTGGCACTTAGCTTGCCGTGGTCCTTTGGGTCAGAGGAAGTTTCCAGAGAAGGATCAACAAAGTCAGTGCCTTCGTGCCGAGGTTCAAGACACCGGAGTGAAAACAACCGTCTGCACTTCTTTATTGAACTGGGGAAAGTGGCAGGAGGAGAAAGTGGCAGCTACATTTGTTGTCTAGAATTTATTAAGCTGGCAAACACACATATGGCCTTGAAGTTAATTTTTTTTCTTATGACTGACACATGCTATAATGATATCCTACATTTACTAGAACACAAGAGCAATGTTCACACACACCAGGAATGGATTTCACATACCAGACAAATTTCTAAGTTTTGGGAGGCTGGTGGGTGGGAATAGGGAAATCCTGGGAGCTAAAAGAGCTGCTCAAATAATTGAAATGGGGGTGTTTGTATGCATCTGGAAAGAAGTATGGAAAACACTATGCATTATTTATTTTTTAAATGATGTATTTTTTATTGTGTCAGCTAAAAAATTTTTCTTCGTACGGCAGATGAAACAACAAACACTACAACAGAAATGATCCTTCACAGAGTCAAAGATGTAAGGAACAGAGAAATGTGATTATGGCGTCGAGCTTTCAAATTCTCGCTTCAAGATTACGCTCCGCGCTACATTTGCATGATCTAAGTTCAGGTGATGAGAAGGCGAATAAGGAGAATTGGAAAAACTGACTTTTGTCCATTTGTTTTGTGTCTTCGAGATGCATCCCTCCTCTGTTAATTCTCTAGGCCTTGAAGAACGCAAACGAATCATATCCTTTAGGGGGAAATTGAAGGGGATGACAGAATCTTAATATAGAAGTCAAGATGCTTGAAGAGGTTAGGAGGACCAAACTGTTTGAGATATTAAATTCCTGGGGGGGGGGGGGGGTGGGGGGAATACCCAAAACATCAGTGTCTCAACCACTTAGTTACTTATTTCTCTCTTTGTGCATCCAAATTTCCTCTTCTTAGAAGGATACCAGTCAGCCTGGATCAGGACCCACCTGTGATGTCATTTTAACTTAATCCCTGTCTCAAATACAGTCACATTCTGATGTGCTGGGGGTGAGGGATGCAACATATGAATTTAGGGGCAGGGGAGAGAGACGCAAGTCAGCCCATACCGGGTATACGATATAAGCACCAAACACGTATTGTTGGTGTCCTGTTCCTCAGCAAAAGAATAGATTCTTGTTGCGAGTCCACTTTCTCCCCTCTGGGTCCACCTAGGTCCAGGAGAGGTCCAACCCTGGCTTCAGCACACACCAGTCTCCAGGCCACAGTACTGGGTTCAGGCATGGATCCAATCAGAGTGGGTCTCGAGAATTCTGGAGGGGAGGGGCTGGCTGTTTCTGGCTAGGCTTTAGAACCTAGGAGGATTTACAGCAGCCAGCTTGCCATCACTGAGGGAGAGCCTGGAACGGGGTAGTGGGAGGCATGGCACACGCATGGCCATTGACCAAAGTGTCAGTCCTACTGAACGAAGCGCTGAGAGTTGGAGAGAAAGTTCTATTGACAACACGTGACTCCAGAATCCAGCCACACGTCTAAAAGCAGCATGACCCTCAACTTTTCAGCTATGTTTTCTAAAGTGACTTTGGGTTGTTGTTTTGTTTGTTTGTTTTTCCTCTGGGAGCTGAGAAAGCCCTAACCAACCTAACAGGTTCCCTACATTATGGAGATGTTAAACATTGAGTTGTTGCCCTGACATTCCCATTCTTAGAAATAAGAGGGAAAAAATTAATGCTCTATCCATATGGCATAGAACAAGTTTAGGCATTAGAAGAGCTGCTGAAGTTCATTGCAAAGTCACCTGGAATTCTTTGAAGCCATGTAAGATCAAAATCCCCACCTTTCTAGTAGCAGCAAGCATTGCACTTGCCAAACTTTAAGACATCCTTGCCTCATGACATGAAGACATTCTGAGGACTATTTTTGCCCCCTTCCTCAAATGGTCAATGATTCTGTAATTCTCCCCAGAGTGTTCATAGTAGGCTACATTTCTCTACAAAGCATAGCATCACGTTATCCTTTCATCCAAGGTCAACATTTTGGGCAAAAGTCTCCAGACACATTGAAGCTACCATTCCAGCAACTTCAGAATCAAAGATACCTGCCTTAAAAATGAATATGCAGTATTGTGCACACACATCTAGCCTGTTGATCTGGAAACTTAATGAAGATAAATGTCATTGTTAGCAACTCAGTGTTGCACTCAACTGCAGGACAAGGCATTCTTGTATAAGTCAAGTTCTAAGTGTACATTATGGGAGGATGTTTATTTATGATGCACTTCAACCCTGCCAGAATGCCACCTTGGCATTGCCAGTCCCTAGAAGAAGGAGACCTCAAAGCAGTGGCCTTTACAGACTTAAAGAATAAAATAAAAATGAAATCCCAGAGTCTCTGCATAATATATGTGTGTGAGAGAGAAAACACACCCATTAAACTGCAGCCTTTCAGAACATGATGTCACAAGTCAGCTCCTATTAAAGGAAACAGAAGATGAATGTTTGCTCTAGGCAGCTGGAAGGAGTCAAAAAGAAAATACATTGTAAATCTTTCCACTGCGTGCCTAAATTGTAAAAGATGATTTTCAGCATCGCACAGACTTCTCCCAATGAATAACTTCTTCCCAAGGAAGAAATTCCAAACAGTCAGTAAATATATGGCTAGTCTGATTAGCAGAGGGGGACTTGTATGTGATACAGTTTATTGCCCCAAGTCAAAACCTGACTGAATTTTGAGGATGCAGAAGATGATATCCCAGGCAGGAACAGGGAGGTGTTAGAATCCACACCAGGCAAAGTGGATGGGTAGAGCATTCGGAGTAACTTGACTCATATAGACACCCCAGCTGAACACAACATTTTATCTTTAAAAGTGGGGATGGACTTCTGATATTTCCCCCCAGTCGGATTATGTGTACGATTACCCCGTTTCTCCACTTCATGCATCGCCTCTGTGAACCTAGAGAATTGGTCTCCTTATCAGTCAATGACGTTAATCATGTTGTATCTGGGAAAGCTTTAAACATTAAAATTAAAAATGACATCAAGCTTGCCCTCCGCCACAATTTTGTAGCCCATATGGAGACAGGTATGTATCTGATACCACTAGTGTGTTGCAAGAGAAAAAAGACTGCTGGGAAGCAAAGAAGGGCCTCTAGTTAGCCCAATGTATGGAGGAGGGAAGCCCTCTTTGGAACTGGACCAAGAACCAAAAATCAAAGCTACTGTATAATTTCAAACTATCGCTAAATGTCTCTCGTATATTATACACACAGACATCTGCACGCATCTGGGCAGACAGCCACAGCATATGTCTTTACTTCCACAAGTGCACCACAGTGCACTTGCCACTGTGATATATGCCACAGAGCGGCTTACGTGAATGCAAAACAAAGGGAACATAAAAAGACCAGGACAGGAAGAAAAGAAACACAAAAGAACAAGGTAAAGAGGAAGTATGTGGAGAACGGAAGGATTGAGAAAAGGATATGGGTGGACAATAGCAGCATTTCCAGTTTGTTTTAAGTGTTGTTTGGCATGTCTCCAGATAAGAAATCCACACTCTACTGAGTTGAAATTAATGAATGACCGCCATATTGAATTGCAGAGGTATTGAATATTGGACGGAAAGTTAGTTTGAATTTAGAGTGGGAAATTAATGTTCCAATTTATCATTCTAGGATAACAGAATTACCCTCATCCCCTAGACCTATTGATTGACCTTAACATCTTTTGGGAGGAGGAATTCTGCATTATAGATTTGCATACAACATTGATTACAACTTTCTAGATATCAGCCTTTAGATTTTAGAATAGCTGTTACAAGATAGAATTTAAAGGGAATAATTTTTGCAAAACTCTCACAGTTTATCCTAGCAAGTCTAGAAGTATTTTTTTTAAGTTTATTTATTTATCTTGAGGATGGAAGGGAGAGGAGGAGAGAGAGAATCCCAAGCAGGCTCTGCACTGTCAATGCAGAGCCCAATGCAGGGCTCAAACTCACAAAACATGAGATCATGACCTGAGCCAAAGTCGGATGCTTATCACTAGAAGTATCTTTTTAAACTAATAATAATATTAAAACATTGATAGAGTGTAAGGATATATATAATATTCGATATAATATATAATATTTGATTATATATAATATTTGATACAATATATAATATATATTTGATAATATATAATATTTGATAAAAGAGTGACATGTGGGCAGATATCAAGAAACAAAAGAATCAAACCCTGGAATTTGGAAATTATCATGTGGGTAGGAACACTACAAATCATCTCACCCAAGCATGACAAATAGTCTTCACATTCTGTGTCAAATCTAATTCCAAGTCATTACCCGTGTTGATGTATTTATTCTGAGGCTAAATGGAAAAACAGCTGGTTTTCCTTTCCCCACACCACTTATGACATCAAATGTATGGTTTGGGTTTTTGGGTTTTTTTTCCCCTCACACTGACCAATTTTTGAACACCAGCTGGGTGTCCTACAATTCAATTCAATTCTGACATTACCTACCTGGAGTTAGCATCAGATCCCACAAGCTAACAGCTTAATTGTAGAAGACTGTCTCTGCTTCAGATGTTAATCAAAAGTTAGAGCCTCCCATATTTCTGACCAACTGGCTATAAATTGCAAGTTCTCAGGATCCCCTCCTCAGGTTGTTATAATGGCTCAAAAAAAAAAAACCTCAGAGAAACACTTACTAACATTTATCAGCTTATTATATAATACAGGAAATCCTAAAGGTTACAGATGAACAAAGGGGTATAGAGGGTGGGGTCCAGAAGGGTGCCCAGCTCAAAAGCTTCTGTCCCTGTGGAGTTGGGGTACATCACCTTCCCAGCACTTGGATGTGTTTGCCAACCTGGAAACTCTCTGAACTCTGCACTTCAGCGATTTTCACAGAGGCATGATTGATTATTAACTCAGTCTCTAGCCCTTCTTCCCTCCCTGGAGGATGGAGGGGGAGGAAGCTGAAGTTCCAAGCTTCTAATCATGCTTGGCCTTTCTAATGAATAGCTCCATCATGAAGCTATCTAGGAATCACCTAATGAAAACAAAAGACACTCCTATCACCTGAGAAATTACAAGAGTTTTAGGAGCTCTGTGTCAAGAACCATGGTCAAAGACCAAATAATAAAACAAAAGATGCTTCTAGCACTTGGATCACTCATATTATAAGGATTTAAGAAACTGTGTCAGGGACTGAGGATAGATTATATAGATATCTAGATATAGATATCCATTCTTATTTCACAGAGGCCCAAGAGGAAAGAATATAGGCATGAACATAGGGAAGAGACATCTCCACCTCATTCCCAATTACACAGATATTTCCGCTAAAGATATAGAAACTGAAGCCCTGGTCTTCAAAAAGTTTAAATATTTCACATGATGCTTGAATGCAAATTACTAGAAACTCTATTACAAGATCCTAAGTTCCTTCATATTCTTACCATCACCAGTATAGCAGTTGTCGCCAAGCTGTGTTACCTCCTACGTTGATGGTCTGGTACATTAAAATACAGTTGGATCAAAAGATGAAATCAACCAAACACTTAAGAATGCAGATGGCCCATTATGAGCAACCAAGTTATGAAAATTTAACCCAGCCAAGCTGTCCAAATCATGACCTCACTAGACAAAATGGCGACCAAGAATGTTTCCAAGTTACCATCTTGATGAGGAAAATTCCCAAACTACAAATGAGCTCCAATTCTTTCTTTTCTTTGCAGTTTCCTAAATTGTAGTACAAGGAATTAGAAAGAGAAAAGGAGACATACCCACACATCTTCAAGCAGAAATGTCAACCTGTTGACTAATTGTGAGTTTGTGATCAACCAAAACTTCCTCACCATTTTTGGAAACATAACACACACGTACACATACACACACGTGCACACACACAAAAGAGGGGGGGAAAGGCAGTTGTGCTAAGAACTTTGCCATCTACATGTGTCAATAAAGGGATTTGTTTTAACCTACTTGAACTTTTGCTTTTTTGCCTATTCCATGGTGTCCTTTTGGTTTGGATCTATTGTTCTTTAATCTGAGGTATGCTTCAATGTGATTCTATTGGAAGCCCTTGCTAAACTTGGGTCATTTAAAAATTTGAGAAGCATGGCTTTGGAATTCAAGTTGACATTTGGGTAAAAAGGCAATTTAGAAGGCTAATCTGGCATATAAGTATCTAATTTAGCATTTAGTCTCATAAGATAATAGAAGTTATCTTACACCATCAATCCACTATGGACTCAGCAATTAATGCACAGTGACCATTCTTAAGATAATCATATACTTCATAATTATGCTATTATTTAGCCAATTTCTTCCTTTTGTCCAGTAGTGTATGTTGAAAATTTTGGGCCAAGCATTTCCTGCAGTCTCAATATATCTTCTATCTATGCCTCTCATCTGTTTTAATAATTTGATTTACCTTTTTTTTTCAAGTTTGACATTTATTTTTGTTAACTCACACTAGGGAATATTCAATTTTTAGTGTGCCTGCTTGTTTAATAATGTGTTCTAATATATTCCAGTGATTGATCTCAAAATTCTGGTCTCTGGTTCCCAGAAGTGACAATTTACCACCTTTTAGAAAATTACTACACATGTCAGTCTCCAAATTTGATCCTTCGCTCAGCCAATACCATCTGTTGTGGATTGATGGCACAATGGTCCCTTAGCCACATGTCCAAGTTTTTCAATACTTAATAGTAAATATTACAATTGTACAATGTCACCATACTTAATAGTAAAGAATGTCATCTCACATTGAAAGTGACTGAGTGATCTCTTATTTCAGGGTCAGGAAACTATGGCCCACAGGTCAACTCTGGCCCAGCACATTCTTATAGGGCTCAACAACTAAACATACATATATATATATATTTTTAATTTCTAAAAGGTTGAAAGAATTAAGAATAGAATAACACTGAAACATGTAACATGTGAAGATAACATAAAATTCAAATTTCCGTTTCCTAAATTAAGTTCTACTAGAACACAGCCACACATTTATATATTATATAAGCAGCTTTTGTGCTGTAACAGCAGAGCTGAGTAGTCAGACACGAGACCCCCAAAGCTAACACTACTTAGAGGTCCTAGGCCTTTGTAGAAAAACGTTGCCAACTGCTGACTTATTTTAATGTTGTACTATGTCTTTAATTCTCCCCTTAATGATGCTTGCTTGACACTTAGATTGAAGATCAGATTTCTTGGTAAAGAAGATTGAGACAAAATGAGGATTGAATGGATGTGCCATTCTCTCTGTGCCCCAAGCAAATGTGCCACTTCCAATTTGTCTTCTTGCCTGACAGATCACTAAGAAGCATTTTTCCCTTTTGATAAGATTTCCACAAGGTTTAATGCATCATGACCTTTACTCTTCCTAAACCTATTCCTATAGATCTGTGATGACGTCCCTCCTCTGCTCCTGTTCCTGAATATTTCAGAAATCTACCTGCCCACACACATTGGCTTCTTCAGATCTTTCTTTCCCATCTGACCAAATAATCACATATTCAGTTTCAAGAACCAGAACTGGCGATCTTCTTTTGGTGACAGTGTTTTTGAATCTCTTTTCAAGTGATTTTACTATTTCTACCGTTTTTAATCTGATTTTGTAAAGGCAAGTATGGGGATGGAACTTACTTGACCTGAGCCCTATACTCTATAATTCTTCATATGTCATCGACATTGCTGAAAGTTGAACGTGTGGGGCACCTGAGTGGCTCAGTCCGTTAAGCATCTGACTTTGGCTCAGGTCATGATCTCATGGTTTGTGGGTTCAAGCCCTGCATCGGGCTCTGTGCTGACAGCTCAGAGCCTGGAGCCTGCTTCAGATTCTGTGTCTCCCTCTCTGCCCCTCCCTTGCTCACTGTCTGCCCTTCTCTCAAAAATAAATAAACATCAAAAAATTTTAAATAAACAAAAGTTGAACATCCTATTCACTTAACCCCCAGCCCCAATGTGATCTTAGACCTCTGACTGAGCAGGAGATTAAGAGACCAGTAGGAGTCTGGAAATTCTGGGTTAATCTCACAGTCTGAGAAGCAGAAATCCCTCATTCAAAACTGGAATTTGGTGCTTTTCTTCTGTGAAGGGACCGATAGTATTTACTGAAAGTTACAAAGTTTTTGAATTACATGTCTGGTTCGCTACATTTCTATGCCCTCGAGATATTAAAAAAAAAATACAGGGAAAATGCCTGCTCAGGATTTGCTATGTAGTCAGTGGAAATTTTAAAAGTCAAAATGTATTTTTTAGGAATATAATCTTTATCTCTTAGTGTAAGAACATGAGAAAATGCATTCTGATAAGAGACTGCTTCCAAATTGCATATATATTTTCTGGTGAAGAAAAAAAGAAGGTATTTGAAGAGAAATCGATCCAGATTTTCAAGTCATTCCCAAGAAAAGGAGACACCTAGCTGCCCATCTGAAGGGTGCACCATCTGTCTTATACAACATTCTGGAAAGAATGAATGATAAAGCTTCCTTTTTTCCTTTTTAAAAATGTATCTCTTATAAGCAGATGTGTGATACGTTCACTAAAAGGTATACAGAGCAAAAAGCTCATCTATTCATTGAGCATATGAAATTATGGATATTTGACAATTTTTAATCATCACGAACTATAATTTCATGTTTAAACCTAATGTTTTGGAATGACCCAAGTATGAGATACAATCAAACCTAAAATCATTAATGAATGCAGCTCAAAGTGAAAAATCCTAATGCCAGAAAAATGTAAATAGATATTTTTAACCAAGGAATAACTTTAGAATCCCTGCTTACTACCAGTTTTGAAAAAATCCCGTTTTCATTTGTTAGTATTAAACAGATCCCTATCGGTTCAATTATTCCATATAATAGTTAAAAAAAAAATAGAAAGCTTTAAGTTTATTTGGGGGCCCCTGTTTTAGTTTCTTGGAAACAGATCCTAAAAATGTGATAACAGGCCTTCATGTAAGGATGTATCCTAATGACAAGCACCAACCATCCACCAAGATCAGCATAGAAATAGCCTGTAGAACAGCAGGCAGCTTCCGAATTGGAAATGAAAATGGTTGTCATCCGAATACCCAGAATCTCCAAAAATTACTGGGAGAGAGCATGGAGTAAAGCAGAGAAGGGTCAGAAAACCATTCCCCTTCTGTGAAATAATATATTGCCTGGGATATACTAGGAGGAGATCCTGGGAAAACCCCACTAACATGAAGTCATGTGACGTGCTCACTGAGCTTTACAACTTAAATATATTCGCTGGATGGAAGATGGAGAGGAGGGGAGAAAGAGAGAAAGGTAGGAAGAGAGAACGAGAAGGAAAGAAGGAGAGCATTAGATGAATTATAACATCAAAAGGAACTGAAATCGAGGAGGGGAGTAAAATAATGTAACACGGCTACATTAAAAATGACAAAAGACGACTGAGAGAAATCAAAGAACTAGGTAAATGGCTATATAGACTGCTATTTATGGATAGAATCACTCAACAGTATTACAACAACCCCAATCATAATTCTATTGGTTTTGGGGTTTTGTAGAGTTTGGGGCTTTGTTGTGGGTTTTGTTTTTTGTTTTTTCGTAGACATTGAACTGAGTCTAAAACTTAGGTGGAAATGCAAAAACCTTAGGCTATCCAAAGAAATCTTAAAAAGTAACAAAGTGAGAGAACTTCTGTTACTTGACTTCAAGGCTTACTATAAAGCTGGAGTACTCAAGACCGTGCCATACTGTCAAACTTGATTACGATTCACTTGGTCAATGACCCATCTGTCCACCCATTCATCATCTATTATAATGGATGCACTGAATGGGGCATCGGATACACAAAGAAGAATTATACATGATCCAATTGTCAAAGAGTTCTCAGTTTAGTGGGTGCTTTAAATATGGACCAAATAATTAAAATACAAATATATATACGTATGTAGATAAATTTATAAGCATGCTATTGTTGGAATATAGAGGAAGTAATACAAATGCCTTGAAGCGTGTCCAGGAAATGGACGAGGCATGGAAGATATGGATGATGGAGAGAAGGTACCTCTGAAAGAGGAATTCGCATGGCAAAGTGACATCGCCTGTGTTCATGGAGCAATGAGGAGCCTGAAAAACCTCACAGTAGACAGAAGAAAGACAAGGTGAGTAGTAAGATGGGGCCAAGATACAAAGGCTGTATAAGGGCCTCAAAGACGTGTCATCCAACGTTTAGTCTAATTTTTGTTTGTTTGGTATCATAAGCAGATGACATATTACAGTTGGTTTTGTACAAAGATAACTTTGTAAGATGAATCAGCACATTTGCATGGAATGGTTAGAAGCAGGAAACCAATTACTCCAGTTAGCCTGTAAAAACATCCCCTAGATAGATTTTCCCCACTTGAACACTGGCAAGACCGTGGATAACCACTTAGCACTTGGGAAGAAGTTTATGTCCCTAACATGTGTTAATGGGCATTGCCATCAGCAAGTGGAATATGGAATGATTGATTATATTTATAAATTATTCTGTCACCGTGCAGCCATCAGAAGACAGCTCGGAAGCACATTCCCATTTGGAGGCTCATAACGAACTATTACTGTGTCAGCATGCTGTGGTAGCCACTTCTTCCCCATGATCCAGCAAAATTCATGTGAGCAGCATTCGTGCTTACTCTACCAATGATGCTTAGAGACAAATACCAGGGAAGAAATACAATATGAAAATAAGTTAAAACTAATTCAAGTAGCATTTTCCATTTGCCTTCTAGACCCAGATTCCCTTTTTTTTTTGCATATGAAAACTTACATAATAAGCAATGAAAAAATCAAAAATGACTTAGATCTATCAGTCCCCATATGGACACTAGTGCAAGGAATTCTATCTCGGGGTCACCTCAGTCCTGCTAGACTATAACCATCATGGGCTGTGATCTGGAAACAGAATGCATGCTATCTAATGCAGCCAGTCTTGAAGTATCTGCTCTACTGGAAAGGACAATCAGCTTTTGTGTTACCTTGTAATTTATATCTTTACATTCTGTCCCAGCTAGGCTGTGGGGAGCTCATGAGATGGGAAGAACGTTTTCAGGAAGTAAAAGAGCATGCATTTTGAAGACAGTATTGAGAGACTTCCTTTACCACTGTAAAGGGTATCTGTTGTTGTGTCTGTTAACTCTCATCATCCCCCTTCTGGCTGTTTCACCCAGTTTTTATGTTATAAACCACCCCCCTTTACTTTCTGCCCCGTAAGATGGTTCATTGCCCCCCTTCACTTTTCCAACTCCAGTTGTAGTCATACAACTCAGATATGATCATTGTTCCTGTTACCATGGTTGTATAACAAATCTCCCCCAAATTTAGTGGCTTAAGGCACTAACAAGCATCCCTTTTTGCCCACAAATATGCAATTTGGGCAGGGTCCAGTGAGGACAGTTCGTCTCTGCTCCACTCAATGTCAGCTGCAAGGAAGGAACTGGAATTGTCTGAAGTCTTACTCATGTAAGCCTGGTACTTGATGCTTGCTATCAACTGGGACGTTAACTTTGTTGCCCAGAATTCCTGCATGTAGACCCTGCATGTGGCTTGGGCTCCCTCATCACATAGTAGTCTTGCAAAGATGAGTATCCTTAAGAGACAGAAATCAGGGTGAAAGCATGCTCCTTTTTCCGATCTAGCCTTGGATGTCCTGTGCTAGCCTTGGGTGTCACCTCCACCATTGTCTTCACTGAGGCAATCACAAAGACTCACCCCATTTCTAGAAAAGGGAGAGACTACATTTCAACGGGTAGTAGCAAGGTTCTTGAAAAGAGCCTACCCAGACAGATGATTGTTTTCAACATTTCTGGAAGATACCTTTTGCCACAGCAGCAAGTTGAATTTCTCTGGCCTTGGTTCAGAAATTCCACTCCAGCAAAACTCAGTCCTGTGACTTTCTGTGGGACTATTATAAAATATATGGCCTTCCTCTATGCTACATATGCAGAGAAGCTGGAAAGGATGGACTTTCTGATGAAATGTGCATGCTGAATCAAGCTAACCCAGAAGAACCAAGAAATATAGAAAGATGGAGATCCGAAAGCATGACCCCTGGGTCTATTCCTAAGCTTCTCAGTTTCACACAGTAACATATTCCTTTTATTTTCTCAATCCAAAGGTATTTTCCCCCCCTATTTGCTTCTAAAACTTCTTGATTAATAAAGCCATTGCTAGGGGAGTAACTTTAAACAAGATATTTAGCTTCAGTTTTTATTACTTTCCTGCAGATGGAGGGCACAAATCTCTATCACACAGAGTGTTTTTGAGGATATAATGGGAAAATAAACATAACTTATGTAAATTAGTCATAGAAAATGGCTATTCACTTGTGGATACAGCCACAAGAAGCACCTTTTCTCTGTTCAATTCAGGGCACTTTGTCAGAAATACATGGAAATCCAAAAGGATATCATGATTGAGATGGGAACTCCTCCCCATATCCATAAAACTTCAATTAATCTACATACTACAAATGGAACCTAGGTGTAAGAGGCATGGTGATCAGGAAACTAGGCGTGTTTCTTTTCCTTGCTAGACCATCAGCTCCATGAGTGGATATCAACTTTCCTTGTTCATGCCCATATCACCAGCCCCTGGGTATACTTTTTTCATATCACTACTTACACACCATTAGAATGAGCTAATGATGGGCTAAACACTCAGCGAACTCATGAAAAAAACATTTTAGGGGCACCTGGGCGGTTCAGGTGGTTGAACATCTGACTCTCGATTTCGGCTCAGGTCATAATCACAGGGTTGTAGGATTGAGCCCTGCATTGGGCTCGGTGATGGGCATGAAGCCTACTTGGGATTCTCTTTCTCTCTCTCTCTCTCTCTCTCTCTCTCTCTCTCTCTCTCTGCCCTTTCCCCCATTTGTGCTCTGTCTCTAAAATTAAAAATATATATAATAATAATAAAGCTTTAAAAAGATTTTAGAAGACTAACAGATGCAAAAATCAAGATGCGTTTGGTCAGCAATTTACTCAAAATATAACTTCTAATGGAGCTACTGAACTCAGCATAGTTTTATTACTGTGTCTTCTGTCCTCTCTACCTGTGGTCCTGTTCAGTGAATGTTTCTATTCTTCATTGATTGGATATCTGCCATGAGCCAGGCTCTGCAAAGGACTCTGCCAGCGTAATCCTTTAAAGGAAACCAGGTTGACTGACGTTTCACAAACTCATGGATCGGCTGAACAGACTAGTTCTGTGATTGGGGGATATGTTATGAACTCTGCTGGTGCCCAGGCCCCCCACCCTGGACCCTGGAACAAGAACCACAGTGTTCCAGATGTTACAAACTGGCTTCCATCTTGAAGTCACGTTGGTTTGACCTGCACCATGATAAGTAATAGATACCTTTACTGTACGTCCATTATAATAGGTAGCTCTTACTGTTAGAAAACCCCACACAAAAATCCAAATTTTCAGCTTCTCTTGAAAAATTAAAAGATAGGACAAATTGGTTCCCACACTCCCAAAAAGCAATAATCAGCTAGATTCTGGGGGTGGCTTCCCCTAGTTAGAGGTACAGCCCAGTTTGCCACCAGCTGACTTCACACACTAAGTTAGCAGCCTAGCCCTGGAGGTATCTCAGTCCACAGCCACTCCATACAGGAGAAGGGACATATAACAGTTATGTACATGGTTTCTGGGCTCCAGCGACCCACACTTGCTTCCCAACTGTGCATCGCACTGTATTGTCTCCCCTCTCTAAGCCTCGGCCAACCTGTCTCTAAAGTGGCAGTAAGAGAAACCCCTTCGAGGATGCTGGGAAGATTAAATGAGCTAAACCATAAAAATGTGCTCATTAGGGGCTGCATTAGTTGGCGAGGGCTGTCGTAACAAAATATCACAGACAGGCGACTTAAACAGCAGAAATCTATTTTCTCACAGTTCAGGAAGCTGGAAGTCCAGGGTCAGGGTGCTAATATTGTTTCAGATGAGGCCTCTCTCCTTGGCTCGGATGCTATCTGTTCACATGGTGAGGGCATGCACTCCTGGTGTCTCTTCCTCTTCTCGTAAGGACACCAGTCCTACTGGATGTGGGCCCCACCTTATGACCTCATTAACATTGGAGTTCAGGGCTTCCACCCATTAATTTTTGGGGGCTGTCTGGTGGGGGGAGGGAAACAATTCAGTCCTTAACAGGCACTTTACACAAACGAGCTTAAAACAAGATGGAAAACATTCTACAGAGAAAGAAACAAAGACATAGGCAACGAGGTTGTTTGCCTAATGTTGTATCGCTAGCAAGTGGGAGAATGGGGTTAGAACTAAGTCAGTTGGGTTCCATATTCTTCCACCCTTCCTTTCCATGGGGCTATCCAACCTGCTCTCTTTTTTGTTTCCATTATCTCCATTTCCTCTTTCTATATTTACAAGAATGTGCATGAACATGTCTACGCTCCTATTTGGAAAATAATTTCTTTTCAGTGTCCTTTAAAAGGGAGAGGAGGGGGACACCTGGGCGGCTCAGTCAGCTGGGCATCCGACTCTTGATTTCGGCTTAGGTCATGATCACAAGTTCGTGGGATGGAGATCCACGTCAGGCTCCATGCTGAGCATGGAACCTGCTTAAGATTCTCTCCCCCTCTCTCTCCCTCTCTGTCCCTCCCCCATTTGTGTGCATTCTCTTTCCAACTAAATAAATTCATTAAAATAAATTTAAAAAATAAAAAAGGAAAACAGGATAAGAAAACTAGCAGCTCAGGCCAACCAAGAGAGACACCGGCACTGTCCCTTTTACAGCACACTTTCCAGGCCCCACTGGCTTCACTGAAGATGTAAGTGACCAGTCTGCCGTGGGAACGAGACATTCAGTTGGGAAGACAAGGAAAATGCGTAAATATTATAGTTACTCAGAGTCATGAGTAAAAGCAAGTGCTTATTCCCTTCAAATATCCACCCTCCATAATCCCCTATCAATTTGGGATTTCTACTGTTAACAAATGACCACAAACTCAGAGGCCTAAAACAACGCACATTATCATTCCGCAGTTTTGCAAGTCAGAGAAGTCTGGGCAGCCTCAACTGGCTTCCCTGCTCAGGCTTCCACACGGGTGAAGTCAAGGTTCGGCCAGCTGGGGATCTTATCTGGCGGTTCTGGGGGACAATCCACCTCCAGAATTATTCAGAATTGCTGGCAGAACTCAGTCCCATGCGTTTGTATGACTGAGGCCCCTGTTTCCTGGCGGACTGGTGGCCGGCTTCTAGAAGCTTCTGTCCACATTCCTGGACTCATAGCCTCCTCCATCTGCCAAGCCAAGTGTATGCAGTCCTTGTGTTGCTTCCAATCTCTGTTTCTGCTTCTACTTTAAAGACCCGTCTGATTATACAGGGCTCCCTCTGATAATCCAAGGAATCTTCCTGTTGTTAAGGCCCACTGATTAGCAATCTTAACTCTATCTGCGAAGTCCCTTTGACCATGTTACATGACGTGTTCACAGGTGTGAAACTAGAGAGATCCTGGGGGCCGAAATTCTGCCTACCACACCCACCCAACACACAAACATACAGGAATATGGGTCTTTACCAGTCATGCTAATTCCCAACTCATGGAGTTGATGATAAACTTTGAAATGCATGTAAAACTGGAGGGGAATGTATCACCTCTTTTCCAGAATTACTTTTGTTTTTTTAATGCGTAAGAGATCCGATTCCTGGTATGAAGGGAATGCAGGGGGTTGTGTGAGGGTGGGAAAGGCTAAAAGGACATTGAGCAGTAATCACTCACTCCAAGAGGGAGGCAGATGGGCTCTGCAGCGGTTAGAATCATCCACCTGAACCAAGGAGAATCTTGTACATACACAGTTCTAGAAATTTCCATAGAGTTTGTGGACCACAGGCCCTTCTGTCCAAATATATCCGCAAGAACAGGGCTGGTTTCTTCTCCTAACCCTAATTGCTATAGCCCAGCTATTATAGTAAGCTAAACAGTGACCCCCTAGAAGTGTCCAGGTCCCAATCCCCAGAACCTGTGAATTTTTTACCTTATGTGACAAAAGGGACTTTGCAGGTGTGATTAAGTTAATGATCCTGAGAAGGGGAGACTATCCTGGATTATCCAGTTGGGTCCAACGGAGGGTCAGAGACCGTGCTGAGCAACAGAAGCAGAGATAGAAAGATTTGAAGATTCTGGGCTGCTGGCTTTGCAGATGGAGGAAGTGGCTTTGAGCCAAGGAAAGCAGGTGGCCTCTAGAAACTAGAAAAGGCAAGGAAACAGATTCTCCCCTAGGGCCTCCAGAAGGAACAAAGCCCTGTTGACACCTTGATTTTCGAATGTCTGACTTCCCAGACTTAAGATAACAAACCTGTGTTGTTTTAAGTCACCTCATTAGCAGTGATTTGCTATAGTATCATGAGGAAATGAATCCTTCTGGCCGCAGGTTTGAGCTGGACAAGCTCCTTAGTCTCTCACCCCCCACGTCTTCATCTGTTACAACAGGGAGATCATCTCCGCTCTCAGGACAATGGTGAAAATGAAGCATTTCAAGGTAGACATCGGATAAAAGTCTATTCCCTTGCCTGACAGATAGCACTCCGTCAAAAAAAGGTCACCTGCCTCTCCAGGCCACATTTCTTTTTTCTTTGCAACTGCATTTGTAGGGAAGATACAAGGAGCAAGAGGGGAGATAACAGACTCCAGAATTTTGTCTCATTGATGGAAACCACTTTGATGGAGTCTAGCCCTTTCTTTTTTAGTGGACACCCCTAAATCTGTATCGAGATGAATAAGCGAAGATAGGTTGCTGCAAATAAAATAATGGGAAATTAACATCTTATTCCACATACGAGCACACGAATGCCACATAAAAACCGTCACTTGAGGGGCACCCGGGTGGCTCAGTTGGCTGAGCATCCAACTTCGGTTCAGGTCATGATCTCATGGTTCGTGAGTGTGAGCCCCGCATCAGGCTCTGTGGCTGACAGCTCAGAGACCGGAACCTGCTTCGGATTCTGTCTCTCTCTGTCTCTCTCTCTCTCTCTCTGCCCCTCCCCTGCTTGTGCTCTGTCTCTCTCTCTCTCTCAAAAATAAATAAACGTTAAAAAAAAAACCTGTCACTTGAGCATTAAATATCTGTGCAAAGTACAGAATGTAACTGGGAAGGTGGACACCAGGCAGCTTACTTGGGAACACAATGGCCACTGTGGAAGTGGCCAGAAAAAGAAACAATTCTGGAAGCTGAAGCCAGAAAAAGAAACAATTTTGCCAGCAGTTATGCTATCGTAGCCTTTGCTGAAATCTCTTCCTGGGCCCTCTGGTCCTAAAAAGTCTTTGCTGAATCTTGAAGACTCATTTAGATTTCATCGCTTTTTGTCCCTGCCTCCGATTTATGGTCCCCTCGTAGCAGAAGCTGGAGTGACAAACTCAGCTCTTGCTGCCGCACCTTCTCGTCCGGTGACAGCTGACAAACAGCCGCGGAAACTTTCTTACGGCGAAGTTTATTCTCTCCTGATGGCTCCATTGTGCCTTAATGCACACCAAGCTGAAATTACAAATAGAAATGAAGCCCAGGTTCGGTGAAATGACATTTTATTCTTTGGCTCTTCTTTCTGATAACTGTTTTTGTTATCCTATTAGCCAGATGCAGACAGACTCTGAAGTCATCTACACAATGCTTATATTCTCGTATCTCCTTTGGAGGAAAACAGTTTTTGCTCCCTTTCTTTGTGTGAGGGGAAGAAGATCGTATTAGCAGTTTCAGACACCTCTGCGGCAAAAATGCAGAGAGGCCACAATTAAACTTGAGTCAAGGATAATAATCTGGAAGTTTCAAATAAAAAGCACCCCATGCCATCACGGATAAGGAAGTGGGGTTGCAAATAATCTTCAGAAAGTTGCATTCTCTGTAACTTGGGCTGGACCAAAGCTATGACTCAATCTTCCTCATCCAGTAACGTTTCTTTTTTGCTTTGATTTTGGCTGTCTGGTTCACAGTTGTACTGATAACAAAAGCCTTGCAATTTAAAAGCAATGAAATTCTCAGTTGATAGGGCCTGGGAAGCTATAACTGGCGAATCTGATTGTGTTACAAACAAGTTCACTCTCAAAAAAGGCAGCAGGAAACCCAGACGCTGCAGCTGTCCCCCGACCAACCCCATCCCCACTGAACTCCACATCTACAAAGATAATTAAACTGTAATTAAATGCTCTGTCCCCTTTTAAGCAATGGCTCATGCAATTTAAGTACTCTTCTGCTGGGATTGGACCGTCACGTGTCCTGGGGGGAAACCAACCAACAAACAAACAAACGACTTTGGATTGATTTTGTTTCACTGCGCAAACAAGTAAATGAAATAATCCATTTGAGAAGCAAACGGCGAGAATAACAGGCTTGTTCCACCCCAAACCTGGTCTAAATGAAATTTGCATTGCATGTGGTTAAGATCATTTGCGAAAATAAAGGATGGGGCATAGCAGAGGGAATCGCCGGGGAGGTGCTTGGCCCTGAGAACAGAATCTCAGAGTCTCAAGACATTGACGGTAAAGGAAGGAATACTTCAAAAGTAGAGACTTAGGGCTATAACAACTTTCCCGTCTGCCAATGCATGTTCACACACCTTTTCCCTTTGGTCCAGTGAGAGTGGGAAGATGCTGTGATTCGCCTGGAATCACACTGCCCAGTTATGGAAATCTAGCCTCCCATCCTTGACCTCTACAACTCTGGCTCACATGTTCATATCTCAATGTCTGTAAGCCTGCTTCTTCCAGCTCCAACATTTGGGTGTTTGTGGAAAGACAGTGAACAGACTTGTGTCATTAATTATGAAAACGGATAGAAAAACTAGGAGAGATTATTTCAAGCATATCTGTCAGGTTTTTTTTTTTTTAATATTTCAACTTTTTATTTAAATTCTAGTTAATATGTATGGTAAACTTGGTTGCAGTTCATTAGTGATTCATCACTTAATGTATAACACCCAGTGCTCATCCCAACAAATGCCCTCCTTAATGCCCATCCCCCATTTAGCCAACCCCTCCACCAACCTCCCCTCCAGCAACCTTCAGTTTGTTCTCTATAGTTAAGAGTCCCTCATGATTGGCTTCCCTTTCTCTCTTTTGCCCCTTCCCCTGTGTTCATCTGTTTTGTTTCTGAAATTCCACATATGACCAACTGATGAATGGAGAAAAAAGATGTAGGTTCTATTCTGAAGACTCGGTATGCTTAGCCAATCCTCGTAACAACCTTACAAGCTGGTTCTGCCTCTGATATTTACCTCCTCAAGCCTCCTCCAACTATCCTTTCTAAAATACTTCCATTCTGTCTTTCCTCCCCTTGTCACTGTCACTGTGTCACAAGAGTACTTGTCATTTCTTTATTGTCTCTGCCAGTGACAGTTAAGTTCCTTAGTCATGGACTTATTTTATTCGCTGAATATTTGTTGAGTCTTCCAATGAATTATGGTCTTTTGCTCAAAAATGTATAGTGCCAAATGTAATAGAGCTCATAGTGAATCTAGGATTCAAATTTGAGTTCATCTGAATCTTCAGCCAATGTTTTAAATTACAAACCAGTCTTCTCTCCCTACACGTGGCCCTGCCACTGCTCTGTGTAGATAATACTTTCTACCAATATGGTTAGAAAAGAAGCAAGAAGCAACATTTCAAAAGGCCAGAGATCCAAATTCTACACTGAACTCATGGTCCTTTTAATCTCTCAGATAGATAGGTAGATGATAGGTAGCTAGGTCCATATATAAAGAAATATATATTTACTCCCCCAACTACGTTAGTCCTACTTCTCCTCAGATTTAGTCTAGTCATTTATTCCAAATGCTAATAAGTATGAAGGTTCTACAAACTCACAGAATAATCCCTTCTGGGACTCTAATGGATTATTGGGCTAGAGGGGGGGAACTAAGTTTAAAAAATGGAAATAGAGAAAGAGTTCTTAATTTGTGCTCAGAAGTTCAAGACCCTTTGATGGAAAGAAGGGCTTCTCAATATCACCAAGTACAAAAATAGTTCAAAACCAGTCATGAAAGCCACAGAAGTCTTCAATGGTAGTTTGCACTTAAGAAAGATGTGATAACATAGATAACGGTACCTGTCAGCACACAGACACTACCATGAGATATTTGAGGCCCGAGAGAAGCAAAACGATGACACATAATATTGATCAAGAAGATGATCCCTAATGGTTGTGACGATGCTGAAGTTACTATTGCCGATGGTAACGCTGGACCCACGTCATAACCATTCGGTACCTTCAGAGCCATTTATCAGGCATCAGGTTAAGGAACTTACATTTATTACTCCATTAAATAATCACAAATACTGAATAAGATGGGTGTTATCGTTACCCCCTTTTACAGAGGAAAAAAACCAGAGGTTTAGAGATGCCGAAAAACTCTTCCAAGGTCTCAGAGCAAATCAGTTGTAGAGCTTAAATCAAACCAAGTCTGTCACTTGACTTTCTTTTAAGAAAAAAATTTTTAATGCTTAGTTTTGATAGAGAGAGAGAGCATGAGCAGGGAGGGGCAGAGAGAGGGAGACACAGAATCTGAAGCAGGCTCCAGGCTCCGAGCTGTCAACACAGAGCCAGACATGGGGCTTGAACTCACGAACCGTGAGATCATGACCTGAGCTGATGTCGCATGCTTAGCCAACTGAGCCACCCAGACACCCTATACCTTTTCAAGCACTAGTCTGTGCCATAATCCATTTACCTGTGGCTCTTAAGCAAACACATGATTCTATATAAAGTGAAACCCAACAATTAAAACTCTTAACTATCTCTAAATGAATGAGACAGATAAATTAGAAAAATAGTAACCAAGGACATTGGGGAACAGATAGTCTCATACACTGTCAGGAGAAAGAGGAAATCTATAGCCCTTGGGCTGTATAACTTGACCACATCTTGTAATATTGAATTATACTTATGATTTAACCTAGCAAGCCTGTGGTGGACATACCCTAAGTGACCCCCAGTGGGTCATGTCCTTATATAATTTCTGCCTCTTGATGGCAGGCAGATCCCATGGCATGCTTCTAATCAATAAAGTACAGAAAATGTGATGGGATATCACACCAATGATTAGGTTATGTTATGTAGCACTCCCTCTTAACACACTAGAGTGAGAGAAATTCACCTGCTCACCTTGAAGGAGCAAGTAGCCATGTCGTGAACTCTGTGTGGAGAGGGCCACATGACAGGAACTGTGGGCACCTCTAGGAGCTGAGAGGGGCCCTAGACCAATAGCCAACCATAAAATGGGACCTCAGTTCTGTGGCTGTGAGAAAATGAATTCTGCCAACATTTTGAGTGAGCTTGAAGGTGGATCTTTCCCTAGTTGAGTCTCCAGATAAGACCATATCCCAGAAAACACCTTCACTGCAGTCTTACGATACCTGAGCAAAGGACCCAGGTGAGCCACAGAAAGTGTGAGATAATAAATGTATATTGCCTCAAGTGGCTATAGTTGTGGTAACTTGTCTGCAGCAAAAGAAAACTAATACAAATTCACTCTGGGGGCTCTAACCTGTAGGAATGAAGTAGAATCACATGAGGATATACGTTCAAGGGTATTTCTGGCAACGTTATTTATAATGGGAAAAGTGAAAATAATCTGAATACACAGATTAGTAGTGGAATGGTTGAATGACTTGTGGTTTATTCATATTATACCTTATTACAAAGATTAAAATTAATAAGTTATCACTATCTATTGACCGGGAGGAATTTCCATGATTAGTTTTAAAAGATTTTTAATAACATTAATAATATAATAGTTATGAAAAAATGAATATTCTTTTTTTTTCAATACATGAAATTTATTGTCAAATTGGTTTCAATACAACACCCAGTGCTCATCCCAAAAGGTGCCCTCCTCAATAAAAAAGTGAATATTCTTATTTGTTTATATTGATAGAGAAATATTTGAATGGATACACTCTTTGCCATAAATATTGGTTATCTAGCTGAGACAGAGGGAGGCTAGTGGAAGGTTAGGGGAGGCAGACTATGGAAGTATATTTCACTTATATGACTCATTCATTATTACAACTGATGATAATTGAGTATCCATTATGAGCATTGTTCTGGCCACGAAGGTAACTTTAATCATCTCGCGGTAGGAGCTAGACAACTCAATAACCAAATGGATAAGCAAGATCATATCAGGTAAGAATAGTTGCTATAGAGACAATAAAACAGGGTGACATAATAACATACGATCTTGACAGGGTGGTCTCACTCACCTTACTGAATTCCTGGCGTTCTATACCAGAACTCGTTCAAGGTATCTTATGATGCTAAGCTTCATGGGGATGCCATTCACTTTCGAGGCTCTATTTGTGGTCAACCTTTGGATCACAATTTAGGGCTGCCGAAGTGTCAATGTATAGAGGCCAGAGTTGAAGACAAAATCTCATTCTTGTCAGATGTTGCCTGTGCATTTACTGATGTGTTACTGCATCTTTGATTCTGAGTGGCAGGCCACCTGGAGGTGTTGTCTTATGGCACCATTTGTGATAGACATATTTTATTCATAGGATTTTTAAGAGCAGTGTTTTTAAATTAAGAAAAAAAACCCCACAGGAATGACGAGAAATGCCAACCTTGAGAACATTAGCTAGAACGCTTCCTCATCCACAGAGCTTACCAGGACGGCCACATACCTGCCTTCCTTGCTCCCATGCAACAGGTTGGGTGACCCGCTCACATGCTGTTCCAGTTTGTCAGTTAGACAGATGGTATAGCTGTTTCTCTTTTACCTCCCACACCTTTGCACACTTTGGGAAGGACCCAGACTACTGGGAACGTTTCCTCACAAATACCTTTCCTTCTCTCCTAAATTTTCTCTCCCTTTTTCACCCCCAAAACGTAGGCATATAAATTCGTGTATGCAGGGATGTGACATGGTTTTGATGTAGAGATTGAGAGCCAGAAAGGACATCAGGGGTCATCACTGATAAAGGTACCATTCTCCAGAGGAAGGAAACAAGAACTCAACTAGCAGAATAAAAAGGTTAACTGTATGGCCTTTGGATTCAGACACTCAGCATTCCTGACCTGAGTTGATCTACTGGCTGCATGACCTTGGGTCGAGTATTAGGTACCATTTGGCGTCTCATTTTCATCCACATAAAGGGGAGTCATGGATTCAATTCCAATCAACAAATATTCGTTAAGCGCTGTGTCACAGAAGGTACCTGTGCATTTCCTGATGTGTTACTGCATCACTGAGGAATAGTGTGTGGAACTTCATGGAACTTTCATGGAACTTTAAAGGAACGTTCATGGAACGTTTATGGAACTTACAATCTAGTAGACATACTAGTTCTTCCCTCCTAGTGTTGCTGTGCAAATTAAGTGAGGATATCAATAGAATGCTTAGAGCAGTCTAATGGCATATGATAATAATTATAACGATTGTAATCATACCATCATTATAATAACAATCATAATGTTGTAACAATTATTATTGCTGTTATGCTATTATTTGATAATAATAATGTATATAATCACATCATAGGATTAGTGTGGAGATCAAATAAATAATTTATGTAAAATTCTTGGTTAAAACATGTAGAAAATCATTCTATGCATATTATCTATTGTAATTATTGCTATGTCAAGTGGTTTTGCCAAAGGCACAGAGTCAGTTACTGGCAGAGCTGAGCTGAGAATTTCTGTCACATGCTCAAGCCATTTTGCATACCTAACAGACTGTACCCATTATTTCAACCCCTGCCTGTCTCCCCCAGTCAACCTTGAACCTGCATTCTCTCTGGCTCAGACTCGTTGTGCCCGACTCCATGTGGGATCTCCTCTCCCCACAGCCTCGGCACCCAAGGCAACTAAGGATAGTGACACTCATCAGTGAAAACAAACATGATAATTTTAGAGACCTTCTGACACCTTTTTATCACCATTCACTTATTCAACATCCACTTAATATTTTGTGAAGTCCACCAAAACTTGCAGTTATCTTAGTATTTGTCCATGTACATGTTTTTGTCTGTCTCCCAACAGGAATCTATCACTCACAGAGTGATGAGTATCACTCCTTCATAGACATGTCTTGGGCATGTGGCATGTGATAGGTGTGCTACGTGATCCGTATTCCTAAACTGGACAAACATGCCAGGTCCCTGCCCTCGAAAAGACTAAATTCTGGTGGAGGGAACACTGCTGGTGCATGCCGCAATGTGGAAGCACCTCAAGGTTTGTGCCTGGACAGGAGCCAGGCACAAACCACCACCTACTGTGTGATCCTCTCTGTGCGCAATGCCCAGAATAAGCAAATCCAGAAAGACACAAAGTAGATTGACGGTTCCCTGGAGTCAGGAGTGGGAATGGGGTTGCCCTGCAAATGGCTCAAGAGATCTTTTGAGAGTAAAGGAAATGTTCTAAAAATGGAGTATGGCGATGGCAGCACAACTCTATAGGTTTACTAAAATGGGCAAATTTACAACATATAAATTATACCACAATAAAGCAGTTTCAAAGCAAAATATTCCAGTGGAGGAACAGACCTTCAACAAGTAATGACTCTCAATAACTTACAGTAAAACCTTGGTTTGCAAGCATAATTCATTCCAAAAACACACTGGAATCCAAAGCACTTGTATATCAAAGCAAATTTCCCCATAAGAAATAATGGAAACTCAGATGATTCATTCCACAACTCCAAAATTGTCATATAAAAATGATTACAATACTGTAATATAATACAAAATAATAAAGGCAACACAAAATATAAAGAAAAATAAACAAATTAACCTGCACTTACCTTTGAAAACCTTCGTGACTGGTGTGAGGGAGACGAGAGAGAGGAGGGTTATTGTGTAGGACGACTTTCACTATCACTAACGGAATCACTGTATCTATTGGCTCAGTTGAAACTTGTTGGGTTTTTTCTTCATGCAACTTTAACAAGGAGCCTATCCAATGACCTAGAATGAAACAAAGCATTCCTAGGCTCACTCTTGTCTGGAAAAGCAAGGGACTGTCCACAGGTGCTTAGAAGTGACAAAAAATACAACCAGTGCCAGTCCACAGGTGCCAGAAGTGACAAAAAATACAACAACACCTTCCAATGTCCTGAAAAATCACTGATTTCTGCCAAACACCATGACCTGAGACTGAGCATCCAAGCATGGGAGTTAATGACCCACAATCTCACAGCAAGAGAGAGAGAGAGAGAAACATTGTCTCAGTTGTGATCATGTGACATTTAGCATCATGTACTACTCGTATTGCCAGACATCACTTGTTTATCAAGTTAAAATTTATTAGAAATGTTTGCTCATCTTGCAGAACACTCACAGAACAAGTTACTTGCAATCCAATTTTTTACTGTATTAGATTCTAGCTGTGAGAAGTTCTGTGAGGGATAAGTTCTGTCCAGGGTCCCGATCGCCTATGGTATCCTGCATCTGGGGACGGGTACTCAGGAAAAGCATCTCTGGAAAGGAGGGTTGAAGTGGAGTTTGGATCCATGGCAGAGGGATTATGAGGAGAAGGGTAGGAGACACAGGTTGTGAGGAACTCAGATGTGAGAATGAGCATAGCACTGGTGGCTGTTTGAGGAAATGAGGGAGGAAGGGGGGACATTTGTGTGGCTGCAACACAGACTTCACAGAGGAGAGGAGCTCCAGGTGAGGCTGAAGAGGGCCTGTGGTGATAACCACAAGGGTTTTTTTTAAGGACTTAATCATGGAAGCCATTTTGGAACACCACGAATGGCTGCTATATGAATGATGAGATTAGATCAGGCAGCTGGGCAAGAATCTCTGTAAAGATTCATGAGGGAGCTCTTCTCAACTTTTAGATTGCCTTGGTTTCTTCCCCTAGTTAGCCAAAGGATGGGTTTCTGCATATTATCCCCATAGAGACTCTGTTTGACCAATGTCGTGGTCATTGCTTGTTCAGATCTCATTAGGAAGAAATGTGGAATGTAATGCCATGCAAATCAGATTTATAAAACATTTGAATCCAGATGAATTTGAGTAGAGAACCCCAAGTTCATCCACTAATTGAAAGACTTCAAAGAAAGACTCCTAAAATTTCTCCCCACACCTCAGATAACTCCACCCTCACTAGTAAACTGCAGTCGACTTTCAGGAGACGGCCCATTAAGAGCAGAAGAAAATGAGAGAACCCGGGTTTGCAGCCAAGCTTTAGAACTTTGGTCAAAGATACCAGGCAGATCCTTGATTTAGACAAAATACGCTCCACAGACTTTCACTCAGATACAAAACCAGATTACTTTAGTTGTAGGAGAATCAGAATATCTATTTTCAATAAAAGTCATTTTTGAAGAAATCTCCATTTAAAAAACATTACACACACATGCACACACACAAATGCACACATCCTATCTGAAACATCCTGTGGTCTCATTGTGAATTATTTCTTTTATTCTCCTGCATTCTTCTAAAAATACACACAGTACTTCATTAACACCAGAAGGCTCTCTCTCGAGTCATTTTACATTTGTGGAGAGACAAGCATTCTGTGTAATGAGAACACCAGTTTTTCCCAGTGCATTCTTACAAAGCCATACAATGATCAAGGACATCTTATAAATCATTTTCCCTTGCCTATGTTTCATGTTCCTTACCCAGCCTTTCCCAACCTTTCTCAAACATCCCCGCTTCTAGCTACTTCTTAAGAAAAGGGAGGGCATGGGTCATCACTCTCTGCTCAGATGTCCCCAGGGAGGATATGGAGTGTGTCAGAACCTCAGAGGGGCTTGACAACGGCTTTCTCACTTCAAAGGTAAATGATTCGTGCACAGGAGAGATTTAGACAAAGGGGTTTATAGACATAGACTACAGTTATTTTCAAATTATATGTGTAACATACATAACTTTGTACACAGGTGTGTACAAACATACATTTATTTACATATAACCTTATACACATACATACATACACACACCACATTCCCCTTTAGAAAAATGAGGAAAACACATGAGCCTCTTAAAATGTTGGAGTCATATTAGATAACACCTCTGCTCAAAACCCTCCAGAAACATCGTCTTACACTCAGAATGAAACTCAAAAGACAGGGTCTGTAAAGCTCTTTATAACCTTCGTGATGCCTGCTCTTATCTCACCGACCTCCTTTTCTACTACTTTCTTCTTACTCACTTCATCAAAGCTACACTGGATTCCATGCTTTTCTTCCAATACATTCCTCCCACTTCTACCTCAGGGCCTTGGCATGTGCTGTTCTCACTCTCTGGAACATTCTTTCCCCCAGATAACTACTTTTCTCCCTCTTTCAGCTCCCCACCAAATATTTCTATCACACAGCCTTCCCTGACGACCCCTTGTCACTCCTTTAATCTTCCCTTCTAGCCTTATTGCCACCTGCCATACTGTGTTGGTCTCACGTAGAGCCTGTATCTACTCCACTCTAAAGAATCTTCCATGGCAGCAAGACATTTTTCAAACTCATCTTAGAGCCCCCATGCCCAGAACAGTGTTGGGACGCTGTCTAATGTTTGCTGAACAAATGAAGCTGGTCTGATCCCATTGGACCGGACTGCTACCCTTCACAAAACTTAGAGCTGGAAGGGATTTGGAAACAGCAACTGATCCATCCTGCCTGCCAAGATGGCAAGACCTCCCTGACTCACCCCACACAGGTGAACCTGTGCCCTGAAATCAAAGCCCTGAGAAGCATCACGGTCCGGAATGGGCAGCTCAAAATGTCAGCCCCAAAGGGCCCTTTCAGCACAGACTCTGGGAAAGGTTCTAGATGCCAGATCCTTACCGAGCAGGTCAATGAGGTTCTCAGAGCTTGGGGTAAGCCTGTGGTGTCCAGTGAGAAGGAGCATGCAGGGCGAGGTGGCTGATTGCTCCTTTGTCATGGGAAATCTATCCCTGTTTTTCAGGCTTGGTGTCTCTCTGGGAAGTTTGGCTGAAACTTCCAGAAGTTGGGCCCACTAATAAAAAACCTGTAGTGTAAAAATTAATTTTAGCCAGCTACCTGCAGACCACACGGATGGAGTCTTGCACACAAAGTCCATTGCAAAATGATCCAGTCTCCTGGCCACACTGGGCAGGATGTGGCCAGGAGGAGGATGTGGCCAGGAGGAGGATGGCCTGGGCACCTGGGCTCCACCTGTGATGCCCAGCAGGGCCTCTTGGGGAGGCCAGTAGCAGGCAGGCCATGAGTGCTGCCTCTGTGGAGCCTGATGTTGAAAGCTTTCTATTCTGTATCTCTTGCTCTCTCTCCCTATTCTTCTACCCATCTCAGCCCAGCCAGGCTGCAGTCCACCTCGAAGAGATGTTCTTTAATGTAGAAAAGGACAGGTCTTTTTTTCTTAATGTTTATTTTTGAGAGAGAGATTCAGCAAGGGAGAGGCAGATACGGAGACACAGAATCTGAAGCAGGCTCCAGGCTCTGTACTGTCAGTACAGGGCCCGACGCAAGGCTCGAACCCACAAACTGAGATCGTGGCCTGAGCAAGGTCAGATGCTTAACCAACCGAGCTACCCAGGTGCCCCGAAAAGGATCAGTCTTTACCCCTGTTTTTCCTGGTGGGAAATCCAAGAGGTCTGCAGGCAACAAATGCACATGAGCAATCACCTTCCCATCAATGAGAGGCGGAGAGGAGAGGAGAGGTGGGGAGAGGATGGCCAGCAGGGGGCCAACAGAGAAGGGAGAGAAATATGCCACACACACACACACACACACACACACACACACACACACACACACACGTTTATTCCCCTTAGAGCAAGAGAGGCAGACTGAGAACATACAGGTATGAGAAACAGAACTGCACAGCAGAGAGGAAGAAGGCGCCAGAATTGGGGGAGGGGGAGATCTCAGTAGAATAGATTAAATCTATTAACACACCTTCTTGACCTCCAAGGGGACATGAATTACTAACACTTGCTGAGCCCTTCCTGCCTGCCGGCCTCAGACAAACTCTTCACGGCTATTTCCTCTTTCACTGGCTTGCGAACCGGCTCCTACTGTCCTCTCGACATGGACCCATGTAACTTTCTTGCAGCCAGAGCTGACAGTGAACTCCTGATGAAGTGTCCTGATTCAACACGGTCCTTTGGGGGCTGAGGAAATCTACATGGGGCCACCATCTATTGGGTCAGAGAAATAAGTGAACATTTTAAAGGCTGCCTGCTGGGAGCTCTCTCTCTCTCTCTGTCATTTCCCACCTCGTGCCCTCACAGCTCTGGTATTCACACCTTGCAGACGGTCGTGCAGAAACAGCCATTCATTTCTGATTGGGTGCTTTTGTGCTGAGATCCTCCAAATGGACAGGCTGAAAAATAAACTCTTAAAAATGGTTCCATATCCTCTCGCTTGGAACAGGTCTTTTGGAAGCAGACCTTGTGTCGAAATCAACAAGTCTCAGAAAGCTGGAAGGGAGGCCACCCCTTACTTTTTTTTACCCCTATCCTTGAGACAGCTCTCCAACCATCTATGCACACGTACTTTTATTCTGTTCTTTCACGCCTGCCGTTACGCTTCTAGAGAGGATGCCTGGAATAATACAGATGTGCCCCTCGCATACAGTTTGCATAGCAAACGCTACAGAATAAATATTATGGTCTTGGTGTGGCGGGATCTAAGGAAAGTGCTGTAAGATAAATAAAAAAGGAAAAGTGGGTAAGCTATTTTTACTTTATTAGCTATAAACCCTGGCTTAGGCAGGAATCAGAGAACCCAGCAGACACCATTAAACAAAGAGTTGCTCATTCGTTGGTCCCTTTTCCTTTTTTCAAATGAGAACATCGCCACCTGCTGGGGAATTTCTAAATCGCCACGAGCAAGTTGGGAAACGACCAGGACACCGAATTTAAACCCAAACCTGACCTCAGAGGTGAGCGACTGACAGAAAGAAGGGACTGCAGATAATGGAAGGAGCACAGATTTCAAATTGCTTGCCGACCTCTTAGAGTCCCTTATATATGACTTATTCTCAGGAGACCAAATGTCTTACAAATCCTTCTTTGTTCTTCCACAACTCTTACCTTCCCCGCCCGTGCTTTTCCAGGTCTTACAGCTCTCCTTGCTTCTATTACTCAGATTTTCCCCATTATTTAATGCCTGCTGCGTTACCCATCATCCCAAAGAGTGCAGAGGCTACCTTGGATGGTCACAATGGATTCCCCCTCCTTGGGCTCCCCAGTGCACCTTGTGACCATGAGACATACAACTTGACAAAAAAAATCTGCCCATGGCTCCTGGGCTGTTCGAACTCTGTCCTCGACTAAGGTAGGAGACCCTGGGTCTTTTAAACGCCTATACCGAGGTCTCTAACTGGGGGCCACAGAGACTATCCTGCCTGCAGCTAAGTTGGGTTGTGAAAACAAAACAAAATCCATTGTGGCAACACTAAGAGAGTTCCCACAAAAATTTGGATTTCCAGGATTTCTAACAAGAATCTTAATAGCTGCCAGAGCTGGGTTCACAAGGAACAGGCATGGTCCTGTTTTTCCACAATCCCCACCCCACCCTATTGTCCCATTCATACGAGATCTGAATTTTAGTTGCCGCTTTTATAGTTGTTGTGAGTTTTTCCTTAGGTTTAAGAAATGTTTCTGTAACAATGTCTCTACTAAAGGGGGGAAATAAATAAATAGCCCAAGCAGAGCATATATTCAAAAAACAATGGTGGAAAGCATATTTCTCTGGGATCTTACCCATGCAATACACTTATTTCTGTTACTTGTTTGGCCTTTGTGAGCCTTGACTTTCCAATCCCTGGTTTGCCGTAAGCAGCTAGGTTTTCACTCAACTCAAAATTCTCTCCCCCACCTGGCCCACCCATGCCCTTATCTCCTTTTGCACTTAGAACAGAGGCTGGAAAATCTTTCTCCTTAAAGAACCAGACAGGAAGTATTTTTGGTTTTGTGAGCCGTACGGTTTCTTTCACAACTCCTCAACTCTGCTGTTGTAGCACAAATTAGCCCCAGATAATATGGGAACGAGTCGGCATGGCTGTGTGCCAATAAAATTTTATTTACATAAACGGACAACAGGCTGCCAGTCACTGCAAGAACATGTTGGAGTCGATCCATCCATCCATCGTTGGATTCTCCTTCTGACATTACTTTCTCCAGCCTAGGTCAGGCCTCGCCTGTGGTACATTCTCAATTAAGTAATTCCTTATTTAAAATCTGTTCTTCCCAGGACGCCTGGGAGACCCAGTCAGCTGAGCGTCTGACTTCGGCTCAGGTCGTGATCTCACTGCTCAGGAGTTCGAGCCCCGCGTTGGGCTCTGTGTGCAGACAGCTCGGAGCCTGGCTGGAGCCTGCTTCGGATTCTGTGTCTCCCTCGCTCTCTGCCCCTCCCCCGCTCATGCTCTGTCTCTGTCTCAAAACTAAAGAAACATTAAAAACTTTTATTCTTACTAAAATAAAATCTGTTCTTCCCCACTGGGCTGAAAGCACTAAACTCCAAGGCCGGGGGCTCCCATTTCTCCAGGGCCAAGGGCAGTCACATGATACGTGTGGGCAGAGCTGAAGGCATAACTGTGAAGGACGCCAGGCGAGGGCTGTAGCCAAGTTCAAAACCACGCTTTGGCTGCAATGACGTCGGAATCGGCTGCTTCTCTGTCCGGTAACGGCCGAGCAGAAGCACCTCACGACTGGTATGGAATCCCGCTGCACCGGGGACCCCGGTCCCTCCTAACGTGTAGTTCTGTCCCCTAAGCTGCAGCACCCCAGGGTCTCGTCCGGGTGGCTGCACCAGCTCCCAGCACCTCGCCGGTGTGACACAGCTTCAGCTCCACGGTGCACTGCCCAAAGCACAGGTGAGTGTCAGGGACAGCACACGGAAGACGTCACAAGACTCTGCCGCAACACTTTTAATTTGCTCACTTGTTTATTAAATATATTCTCAATGGGGGGGGCGCCTGGGTGGCTCAGTTGGTTAAGCGACTGACTTCGGCTCAGGTCATGATCTCGTGGTCCGTGAGTTCGAGCCCCGCGTCGGGCTATGTGCTGACAGCTTGGAGCCTGGAGCCTGTTTCAGATTCTGTGTCTCCCTCTCTCTCTGACCCTCCCCCGTTCATGCTCTGTCTCTCTCTGTCTCCAAAATAAATAAACGTTAAAAATTAAAAAAAAAAAAAAATATATATATATATATATATATATATATATATATATATATATATATATATTCTCAATGGGAATCGCTCATCGTCACAATTCGAAGCATGCGCCTGCTTCAGACTTCCGCGCTGTTGCTGCCTGGAATGTGCCTCAAGGTTTCCTAGGATTCCCCTCCCCCAACACCCAGAGACCCCCCCCCCCCCCCCACCACACCCTACCCCCACCCTCGCTCTGTATCCATTTGCTGCAGGGTTTTTTTCGCAGAACCTAGTACCCCGTGATATTTCTATTGGCTTATTTGCTTACCATCTGGCTTGCATACAAGAGCGTTAGCTCCATGAGGGCAGGAAGGGCCCAACACTTAGCAGGCCTTCAGTAAATACTGGCCAATAAATGAATCACTGTTGTCATTATTTCGCAGTGAGGAAGACAGGAAAAAGACAACTCCTATTTCTATACAACCTACGCAGTGAACCTAACAACCCAAGACCAAGCTCACACTGATAGTCTCCTGGTTCGTGATGATTCCGGCAGGTAGAGATATGCCCTCACTCAAATCACAGCTGCTGCCCACACGTTTTTGCACACTGACTGTGCATGAGAGCTTTGCTTATGACTGCCTCCTTTGCTAATGTGTGTGTGGCTGGAGTATAGATCGATGTCTTAATCGTCGCTGTATGCACGAGAGAACCATGAGCTCAATGTTTAATGAAGACAAATGTATTTACTTATATATATGCTGTCTTTCTAAAGAGGACATTAGCAGAATGTTGATTGCATAAAAGTGAAAAAGGTCACAGTTAGAGATTAATTTCTTTGACTGGAACGCATCCCCTTTTTAATGAGTGCCACCTCCCTGTCATCTGTCTCAAGCAGGGACTTCCAGCCTTGCCAAAATTTTCTACTTCCCAGATGTAGCAGAGAATCAGTAGAACCGCTGGCCCTCAGAGGACAGCGAGAAGTGAAGCAGAAGGCATCTCAAGATAAACAGCAGCCTCTTCTTGGTGATTCAGCAAAAGACCCCAGGACCTTTGTACAACCCAGGTGAGTCGTGAGCCTCGGCCGTAGCAGAGGTATATTCGCCCATGAATCCAGCTGGATGGGGAGCCAGAGAGAAATTTAACTGGAAGGAAATTTAGAAGTGTCATATCTAGCCTTCTTGAAGTTCAGAGACCCAGATCTGTGTCTACGACCCAGTCTGGCCAGGGAAGGGGGTACGTGGAAACCTACTCCCGACCCAGCACCAGACTCACTCCTGTGTCATGCCAACAGAAAGCAGAGCACCAAGAGCAGGGGTATCTGCATCTCCCTTGGGGGCAAGTACATCTTTCCATCTGAGAGGGGCGGAGCTGTGAGCGGGGCTGGCTGAAGGACAGTGTGCTCAAGCAACCCCCCAGCTGGAGGACCACACTTACGTCCTCACTGATCTCCACATCACCATCCTTCTGCCCGGGAGTCTCCTCTCCATAAAACGGGGATCTTTTTAAAATGGGACCACTTCGCTCCCCTTGTTAAGCCCCCCAAAGGCTTCCCATCAAACATGGGAAAAGTTACATCCTTATGGTAACCTTCAGGGCCGAAGGCAGCCGCCCTGGCCTTCCTGCCCCAGGGCCTTTGCTCTCACTGTTCCTTCCACCCGAAAAGCCCGTTGCCTCAATTTCTCATGGCTCTCTTTTTCACTTTATTCGGGTGTCAGGAAGATCTTTTTTGCCTAGTCTATTTAAAATAGCCTTTCTTGGGGCGCCTGGGTGGCGGAGTCGGTTAAGCGTCCGACTTCAGCCAGGTCACGATCTCGCGGTCCGGGAGTTCACGATCTCGCGAGATCTCGAGTGATCTCGCGTGAGTTCGAGCCCCGCGTCGGGCTCTGGGCTGATGGCTCAGAGCCTGGAGCCTGTTTCCGATTCTGTGTCTCCCTCTCTCTCTGCCCCTCCCCCGTTCATGCTCTGTCTCTCTCTGTCCCAAAAATAAATAAACGTTGAAAAGAAAAAAATTTTTAAAAAATAAAAAATAAAATAGCCTTTCTTTCCCATCCCTGCCATCCCTGCCCTGCTTCACTGTCCCCATAGCAATAATCATACCTGACACGTAACTAGTCCTTTTAATGCTGTCTGCCTTCTCCCTTAGAATACAGCTCTTGGAGAACAGGAGCTTGGTTTTGTCTACCCTTGTTTCCCTAGAAAATGACCTGACATAGAGAAGGCCCCCAATAAAATCTAGTCAGTGAGTGAATCTATCCACTCAAACGCCCACCCACCTACTTTCTAATACGTTGTTTCCTTGATGGAATGTTCAAGGATGTAGTGAGCCCACCATCCCTGGAGATACCCAGGTGGTGTCTGAACTACTCTTGACAGATTTTTTGCAGTGGAGATTGGGGTATTTGAAATGCTAGAGCGCAGAGGGGGGGGGTTATGTCCTAAGATGTACGGACATCTATCTGCATGGAGAACCTCAGGGAGTGAGATCCTGTAGACTGTATCTCAAAGTTTCATGTGCATGGCTGGATTTTTCCAAAGAGAGAGCTCTAGAAATGTTTGCTGGCTATTCGTCAGACATTGTTGGAAATGCAGAAGATTCAGGATGAATCAAGGCAGACCTGGTCCCTGACCTTATGAAGGTCCAGGTCTAATGGGGACGTCAGAGGATGAGGAGTCCAAAAAGAACGCATGGGGTCACTAACTGAGGAGTTCGGGGGGCCACGGCAAGGGCCCCAGAATCCGTCTTGGGAGTGGAGGAAGCGACTTTTGCCTGAAAACATGAGAAACGATCTGGACGAGGTCAGGTTGGAGGTTGGAGACCAAAGAGGTCTAGAACCAGCGGCTAGCCTGGAAGATCCCTTCCCCAAAATGGCAGAAACGCGGGCCCAGAATGGCCCCATTGGGCAGACGATACCCACGCTCTTAGGACCAAACTCTCCCTGCTCTGAAAAACCGGAGTAATCATTTTCCCATAAGCCAAAGTCTGCCAACAGTCAAGACGCCAAACAGGGCCCACGGAAACGCATCATTAGCGCTCAGTGCCAATCTGCCCTTGTGAAAGTTAATGAGGACAGAAGACATCACAGGGAGACCCGTGCTTGGAGCGCCTGGAGCAGTCGCATTATTATGCACCGTTCAGAGCGCCCCAGAAACAAAGCAGAGACCACGCTTTGCTATTCCATGTGAGTGCAGGGGGTTTGTTTGTATAAAGTCTCCGGAGCCCCAGACGCGGAGGGCTTACCGTTTGCTTAATGGACCCTCCAGCCCACAGGAAAGGCTTTGCACCAAAAGACTCCCTTCCTCCCTTCCTCTGGTGGGAGCAGAGAGGACCCACTGAGAAGATGCATCACGGGGGGACCTGCCAGAGCCCGAGGGCCCTGAAAGCCCACCCCGAGCGGTCTAGCATAGTGCTCACCAGCCCAGTGATTGCAGAAAGTTGAAATTCTATGTCCCTCAAGTTTCTAACCAATAGAAAGAATATGCGGGTTTCCTCCCCCATTGACTTGTAGAGAAGAAATCTGAGGGTTTGCGTGGATGTGAAGCGTTGCCGTTTCTTCCCCTTCGGCTTCTGCTTGAGCTCTTAAAGCTGCAAATCTAGGCTCTCGGTAACACAGGTCTCTTTTGAGGTAAAATAGGCCTCATTTACAAGGCACCCCTTATACTGGAATGAGAACCGGCTACCTACTTGGTGGCGCCCAGACCAAAATCCACCAGCCAAATCAAACCCCTGTTCGGGAATTCCCAGGGATTTCAGGATAATGACAGCAGAGCATTAAGCCAAGCGTGGCGTCCTTCTGAGTGGGGGTCGTGCATCCAGGAAGCCAGCCCTGACTGGAACAGCACGTTCATAATATTGATGGGGGCGCCCGGGGGGCTCAGTTGGGTAAGCGTCTGACTTTGGCCCGGGTCGTGATCCCACGGTTTGTGAGTTCGAGCCCCGCGTCGGGCTCTCTGCTGACAGCTCAGAGCCTGGTTTGCATCCTCCGTTTCCCCTCTCTCTCTTTGCCCCTTCCCCGCCCGCCCTCTTTCTCTCAAAAATAAATGTAAAAAAAAAAAAAAACAACATAGTACGAATGTTCACTTTTGTACGATGGCTACAGTTATTGCTACCATTATTTATTGACTTCTTAATTTGCGGTCAGAGCCTCTTTCGGTGCGTGTGGTCTCATTCCATCTTAATAATACCCAGGAGATGTGCACGATTACCCTTCCTGTCTTCCGAACAAGGAAACCAGGTTTTGAGGCTTTGTGTGCGGTCGAGTGACAGATCCCGGGCTTGGGATTCCGGTCCGTATTTGTCTGTAACAGACACACAAGATTCCCGACGAGCACACCCAGCCGCCAGGCGGTCCGGGAAAGCCAGCAAGCGGGCACGAGGGATGTCTCTTCAGCGGGAGGAGAGGGTCCATGTGAGGAAGGTACCCAGGGACAAGAGTCATCCCCCAAAGGGGAATTCAACGCTGTGCTTCTCGTCACATCATTGTAGCTCACTTGTGGCTGTTCACAGGCCCGTGCACTAACCGCTCTACTCGGCGGTGGTCATTTTGACCCTGACCAGTGTCTCCTGCTGACACAGCCGGCCTGCCCTCTTTATCAGGCTCCCAAGGGAACACAGGAGGCAAGTGAGTCCAAGGTCAAGTTCGTCCCCTACAGAAGAACAAAGCAATTCCTTAATATGCAAAGGAAAGCTCCCTGGTCCAAGGGTAACAGGAGAGCAAATTCTAGGAGGGACGTGGCCTGGTGCCTTCCACTCTACCCTCCTCCCTCCGAGGGGGTGTGCCATCACTAATTGCTTCCGCCAAAAAAAATTTTTTTTTTGATTAATAGTAGTATTTATTTGTAGCAAGGAGAAAGACATAGGAAAAAAAAAAAAAAAAAAGGAAAAGGCGTAAATTCAACCGCCTTTGAAAACGACCAGAGGAATGTGCACCTTGACTCAGTGGTACCGTTTCTAGGATTCGCAGCTAAAGATGAACAGTCACGGGTGCTCACCGCAACACCATTGACGGCTGCAGACATTTTGGAAACAACTGGAATGTTCAAGTGTAAAGCCATAACTCATTCATGGAAACTTCATAAACTGAAATATGAAACCAATAAGAAGCATGTGTTTTAAATTTCTTGAGTGATCCAAAAGCTCCTATGATCGGGGTGCCTGGGTGGCTCAGGCAGTTAACCATCCGACTCTTGCTTTCAGCTCAGGTCATGATCTCACGGTTGGGGAGTTCAAGCCCTGCATGGGGCTCTGTGCTGACAGCTCGGAGCCTGGAGCCTGCTTGGGATTCTCTGTCTCCCTCTCTGCTCTCTGTCCCTCCCTGCTCGCTCTCTAGCTCTCTCTCGAAATAAATAAACTTATTTTTTTAAAAAACCCTCATATTATCATTTTGAATGAGAAAAGCAATGGTTCATAAGGTATAATTATGATTTTTGAAATAATCGCGGACTGCACACGTATGCACAGAATTGGCAAAGGAAAACCACAACATGCTGACAGTGGACAGACCAGTAGGTAAGACGACAGTGTGTTTTATTTTTACTCTTAGTCGTTTCTGTATTTTCCAAAAGGTACTTGTTTGAATGCTTAAATAAGAAAAAGGAAGCTTATATAAACAACACCACAAACACGAGAGTTTAATAATTCCAGGGAAGCTGAATGGTAATAGGGAGTTAGGAGCAAAGCAGTAATTATTTAGTCTGGTGCTCCGGGGTCTCCACTGTTGAGCGCTCTGCTGTTGCTGCTGAAAAGGGCTTCTGCCCCTCGCAGACAGACACATCCTCCGCTGGAGGCCGTCCCGGGCCCTGTACACCCGCCCTCCAAGATTGCAACACGGGGCCGCCCAACAAAAAGCAGTTGACTGTCTCAAGGAAACCAAACGCTTTTAGTGTCAACCATCGTATCTGATAAAATCAAAGTCAGAATAAACACCCTAGGGAAAAAACCCAAGAATCTATATTTTATAAATTTTATGTTTTCCAGAGTATAAAGTGTTATTTATTCCCTTCAGGAATTAGATAATATAAACTGACATTCATAAAAATGAGTTTAAATTTACCCTAAACTCCTCAACCTAGATATTAACATGTAGGCTGTGTGGTCTGCTTACGCCCTCTGAGCTGTGTGTGTGTGTGTGTGTGTGTGTGTGTGTGTGTTTCTGTGTGTGTGCATGCATGCGTGCACATGTACTCATTACATACACACGCACACCTTCACTAGTCACACATGTTCACGTCTATCCATGTAAATATATGCACATATATAAACCCACTACTTATCACAGAAACGGGGGGTTTTTATGTGCGCTGTTTTCTGTCTTTCTCCCCCAGGAACCTAGCAGTCATTCAACAAATCTCTGCGGAGCACCTACTATGTGTCAGATACTCTCCTGGGTGCTTAAAACAGATCAGTGAACAAAACCAACATCTTTGTCCTCACATGACTTACTTTCTGAGGAGGCGACACAACATAAATGACAAGTCATAGAATAAGAGGGAAGGTGAAAAAAAGACCTACCGAGCAGAGCACTGGGGATCTGAGGTACAGTCAGAGGCGGGCAGCAGGCATTTTTAAAGAGAGCTGTCAGGTTAGGACCTTGAGAAGGATTCACTCGACCAAAGATCCTGACAGATGTAAGGGCATCAGAGACGAGAGTCGCCGGTGGAAGGCGGTCAAGCAGGGGACAGACAGGGCAAGGGCCCTCAGAGAGATGCGGCGGGGGGCTCAGAAGACCAGGGGCCAAGGTGGGAGACAGAGAGTGACCCAGGGCAGGGGGGAGGGGAGGAAGAAAAAGAGTCCGGGGGTTGGGGGGGACGTCGGAGTGAAGGACTGTGTGGACTTTATGAAAGCCATCGTTAAGGACCTTGGCCTTTCTGCTCAGTGTGGCAGGAAAGAATGCGGTGATTGATTGGGGATGGCGGCCATGGGTGCAGAAGTGAAGGCAATCGCACGTCGCGGTCCTCACCAACAATGAAGGTGGCATCCTTGGGCCTATCATCAGACAATTCTTGTCAGCCCACTGATTTATGGAAAGGCAGGCATGGCGGATGAGTTCTACAACGTGGGCCTTATATTTCAAACTTGGACGGAACAGCGGACGCTCCGACAGTTCATCCAAACACACCAGTAAAAGGCAGATTTCACCTTTTCCTGCAGTGACGGAAGGGGCGCAGCAGCGAGGACAAGGGGGAGAAGGCGCCTCTGGGAGGGACATGGGTGTTGGGGACCAGAGGATTGGCACACGTGTGTTTACGGGGGAGTACAAATCCTTCCGCAGTTCGGGGCTAGACATGGACACCTTCCCCGGCTGCCACCTGCCCGGCAGTTCGACCTGGTCAAGGAAAAACAAAATGCTAGCTGGACTCACAGCCCTTCCGGCTTCCCAGTGTGGTTCCTCGCACCTGGACGGTCCCTGTACCCGCACCTGCTCTCCACACCCCGCCCCCCACCAGCTCCCTTCTCTCCTGCCACCCTTCTTCCTTGACTTCTGCCCTCACTGTGCCCTTCTTAAAATGCCCTTCCTCTAGACTCTGAGGTTGACCCACTTGAGGTCTTTGCTCAACATCATCTCATGGTGACGCTCCATGACCACCCTACTTAGAATTCCAACAGGTGGCCCAGAACTCCCCACGCCGTCCCTGCTTGGTTTTCTTGGTAGCACCTATCAACAGCTGCCATGGCGCAGATATTACCTATTCTTTACTTTCCTCGACTAGAAGCACCACGAGGGCCGAGAATTTGCTCTATTTTATTCACGGTGGCAGCTCCAATGTCTAAAGCACATAGCATGTCCTCAATAAACACTTGCTGGATGGGTGGATGAGTGAATGGCTGTAAGGAGCCACGCATCGCACGGCTTTGCCTCTTTTGTGCCATCACAGAATCTGCGCTCTAGCAAGAATTCACAGAGGCCTTTTCCATAGTTCCTTGAAATGGGGGAGAAAGGGCTTCTGCGCAAGGCAATGAGATGGGCGGGTTTCCTGCATGCCACTCCAGAGAGGGGACAGTCGGGGACCAGACACCAAATGTTGCTACCATGCCGGGCTCTCTCACCCCATGGCCAGTCAGCTGAATCTACCAAATGGTCTTAATTACCACCTTTCTCCAACATCATGCTTCTCTTCCACCACCTCATCCTCCTCCGAGGCTCCCCAAATCCTCTAGAGTATTCCCCTGTCCTCCTTCCACTACACCTACCCGCCCAGGGGGCAACGCTTGTTTGGGCTTCAGCACTCTTCTTCATTCTTCAGGCATCACCTCCTCCAGGAAGCCCTCCATGACCATTCCAGTTAGGATTAGGTCCCCTTCTCCTGGACTTCCAAAATACTCAGGACCCGCCTACCATCAGCACTCCACCACCGGGCTGAACTTGTATCTCTATCCCCTCAAGCTCTCTCGCATGGTACCAAGCGACTTGAGAAAAATCACTTCAACGTGTGGTTCTTCTTATTCCCTAGAGCCTAGCATGATGCCTGGCACATATCAAGGGTACTAGTCACATTTAGGGAATGAACAGATAAACGAAGGAGTGTATGTGTAGGTGTTACTCTGGGCTTCTTTGACGAAGCGACTACGGTCACTCAAGAAATTATTACTCCCTGCTCCCCTGGGTACGCTCAGCTTTAAGCAAAACCTTCTGTTGAGAAAAGATTAAATGGAAGACGCAACAGGGGACATCTCTGGGGGATTCCGACATTCCTCAAATTATTTTACAGAGTTAAATCATGTGTTGAATATGTTTGGAACTTCAGACTATCAGATTTCTTAAAGCAATTGCCCTGTGCTCTGCTAGGCACATCGCGGGCATCATCCTCACGGGTCGAATAAGGAAAGGACTATCTAGCCACTAGGATGGTCCCATATGGATATATCCCAGGCCACTGCCTTCCCACACAACAGGAGAGTGGGGGAGAATTGGCAATGACTGAGTTAACTCACTCCAATTTAACAAGGCTTCAGTGGGACTACTCCTGTCCCCTGATGGAATCCATTGGCCAACACTTCTCTCTGGTGCCTCCTTGGAATTCCTGAACCAGGCAGGGGACAGGCAGGTTGAAAACGGGCACATTTAGATAGCAGAGGAAAGGTGATCTTGAGTCTCTGTTTCCTGGAGACAAGAAGTCCTGCTATTTCTTATAGAGAATCTGAATGAGTGGATACAAAGGAAATTTCCTCTTCTTCTCTACAGGCAACTTTGCATTAGCAGGTTTTCTTATCACAGCAGGATCTGTCATGTGTTTGTCTCAAATTCACTTGGTGTGGTTTCCTGCCTGCCATCGGAAAAATAAATAAAAGTAATCTTTTGCATAAGATATTTGCATACAAATTATATTGGGCACTTTTATAACCTACTAGAGAATCTTCGAGGCTCTCTGATGTGGCACAGTGTAATCTTATAATGGAGAACAACGCAGTTTTCTAATAACCAATTGCTTTTTTCACAGATGGATCTGTAAGGGAGTTCTAAGAAGGCAAAAAAAGAAAAGAAAAAAAAAACACAACAAAAAAAATAAACCGGGTCTGAAACTCTGACAGCTTCTTCCAATGAAAGGTAGTTAAATAGGCCTTTGAATTACCGGATCTTACACTGCTGATTGTTTTGCTTCGAGAATGAGTTTTGCAAACATTTCTACAGAACAACATTATTAGAGAAGCAATGCTGAGACATCTCAGTAATGGTTGTGGAAGGAGCCCTGGGCCTTCACTAAATTCAAGGCAAAAGCATTGCTCTTCTGCAAAACTAGGCGGATCCCATCTTGAAAAGATGCCACTTTCGAATTCTGATGTTAAGTACACTGAGAGAGAAGGAACGTGGACAGAGCGATGGGCTTGGAGCTCACAGCCACATAGAAGGAAATTAGAAGCAGGACTGAGTGCCAGATACTGAGTTTTCTGCATATCAATCCGCACAAGTCTCAAAAGATCTCCATCCTGGGGCGCCTGAATGGCTCAGTTGGTTGAGCCTCCAACTTTGGCTCAGGTCATAATCTCGAGGATCGTGGGTTCAAGCCCCTCGTTGGGCTCTGTGCTGTCAGTGCAGAGCCTGCTTTGGATCCCAGGTCTGTCTGTCTGTCTGTCTGTCTCTCTCTCTCTCTCTCTCTCCTTTCTTCTTTCTCTCTCTCTCACAAATAAAAAATAAAATAAAATAATCAGTACCCTGCCCACAGTGCCTGCTGCATCGTGGGCCTTCAAGTCACTGTGGAATAAACACGTGAATCAATCAATGCATTTTAGAAAACTGACGCCAGGAGAACAAACTTGACAAAAAAAAGTCATGCTGGGCACAGTTCTGTTAACACAGAAGGTTTTCCAGTGCCTCTGGCTTCCTCTGTTGATGGAGGCATGTTCTTGTAGCCACAGAAGGAAGAATGGGAACAGAAAATGAACAGTAAAGGAGACCAGTTCTTTCTTGAAGTGAAGACATATGATGACCTTCATGGGCCATAAATACTTCTGCCCTCATGGCCCCTTCTTCCATAAAATACTATTAAAAATTATATTATACAACTGAGTTTTTAAAAAAGACCAATATAACTCAAGTTGGATTTTTTTTCCCTCTGATTTTAAGAGAAAGGAAAAGGTTTTTATGGGCCTTTAAAGGTACTGTGGGTCCCAGGCAGCCCAGGCCCCATACCCGCTGTGCCTGACAGAGAAGGCGGCCAGGACGGTGTCATGTGAAGACGCCATCGACTGGAAAAACCACACACAGGAATGCTAACCTCAGTCCACATGCCTGCGAGGCTGGGATCCTTACAACACCGGCCAAACACTACAGAGATAAATACCCAACAGCTCAGTTAGGATTATGCTTGGTTTCAGATACTAGAGACCCATCTATAGTGGCTTGCCCAAATCGAAAATTTTCATATGAAATAACTCCGGACGAGGGCGGTCCAGGATTTCAGAGCTACTCGTGGGGGGGTGGGGGGGGGCGGGGTGCGTAGAGAACCCATGCTTCTTTGACTTTCCTCTCTGGTGTCCTTACCACGGGTCTTTGCTCCTCATGGAGGGGGAAGGCATCCCGTCTTTTTTCCAAGCAAGATTAAGAGGAAAGGGCCAAGGCTCAGGGATAAAAGCCTTCACCTCCAGAAGCTTTGTTTTGCTGGAGAAGGAAACCTTCTGCGGGCCTGAACTGGGTTTCATGGCATCCCAGAGAATCTAGAAAAGTAAGTACAGTAGAACCTTGGATGGTGAGTAACTTGTCCTGTGAGGGTTCTGCAAGATGAGTAAACATTTCTAATAAATTTTAACTTGATAAACGAGTGATGTCTGGAAACACAAGCGGTATAGGATACCGAACGTCACCTGATCACAACTGAGCCAACGGTTCTCTCTGGGTCTCTCTCTCTCTCTCTCTCTCTCTCTCTCTCTCGGTCTCCAGGATTGTGGGTGATCACCTCCCATGCTTGGATACTTGGTCCCAGGCCACGGTGTTTGGCAGAAATCAGTAAATTTTCAGGACACTGGAAGGTGCCCACAGCTGGCACTGTTGTATTTTTTGTCACTTCCAAGCACCTGTGGACAGTCCTTTGCTCTTCCAGACAAGAGCGAGCTTAGGAACGCTTGCGTCATTCTAGGTCACTGGACAGGCTCCTCGTTAAAGTTGCATGAAGAGAAAAAGACTCCATTGAGCCAATAGATAGCAGTGATTTGGTTAGTGATTGTGAAAGTCACAATAGCCCTCCTCTCACCTCCCTGACACCAGCCACAAAGGCTTTCAAAAGGAAGCACAGGTTAATTTGCTTACTTTTCTTTATATTTTGTGTTTTCTTTATTATTTTGTATTATATTACAGTATTAATCCTTTTTATACGTGTAGTTTCAGGTCGTGGAACAAGTCATCTGAGTTTCCATTATTTCTTATGGGGAAATTTGCTTCGATATACAAGTGCTTTGGATTACCACCGTGTTTCTGGAACGAATTATGCTTGCACACCAAGGTTTTACTTTACTTTCGAGTGGGATCATTGCTTCCCCCAAACAAAACCAGGTTCGTAGGAAAAGCGTTAAGTATAAGGGAGAAAGGTGGGGACTGAGTAGGCAGTCAGCAGTGTTGGCTTCAACAGCCATACTCCCTATAAAACAAAACTCTTCAGTCCTAATGAATGATCAAATCTTTTTAATTGTTTTATGTTTTTTATATTTTGAGAGAGAGAGAGAGAGAGAGCGAGCAGGGGAGGGGCAGAGAGAGAGGGAGACACAGAATCTGAAGCAGGTTCCAGGCTCCAAGCTGTCAGCACAGAGCCCCACGTGGGGCTCGAACTCACGAACCATGAGATGAGGACCTGAGCCAAAGTCGGACGCGTAACCAACTGAGCCGCCCACCCGGGCGCCCCTGAATGATCAAATCTTTGGAAACACAGCTCAGTTCAGGAAAGTTTAAGTCTAACAGAAAACGGGGAGGGAGTTTGCAGGTTTTCACCAGGAGGAGAAAATCTGGGCCAGCTGCCCTCTGTCAGCACCTGGGCGAAGTAAGAAAATGAAGTGATGTCATGCCGCCTATTTGCTAACGTTTCTGCAGCAACCGCTTCCCCAGGCTGTATTTATTTTTACAGATCACTTATTTGCTAGTACAAGACACTGGCCGTGTCTTTCTAGGCCAGTAAAAATAGGCCTGGCTAAATCTTACCAACTTGCTAATTTTTACCTCAAGTGCTATTCCCTCAACAAGAACACTGCTGGACGCACAGCCCAGCAGGCAGAAGATGCCTCGGGGTGCTCTCCTGACCCGGCTACCCGAAGCTCAGCTCATCGGGGCCTCTTCCAGCGGACGGCAAGATACACTTGAACCCTCGCTCCTGAGCGCCATTCTCGGTCATTAAAGCACGCAGCCTGTGTTTGTGAGTTGAACTAGGAACGTGGCTCAGCAACGCATTCAAGCTGTTCTGATCTGGTTTGCTTTCTTCTCGTGCTTCCAAAACGGGGGCAAATTTGCCCCTCCCCCTCCCCTGGGGACATCTGGCAACAACCGGGCGTATTTTTGGTGGTGGTGGCTGCTACTGGAATCTAGGAAGCAGTGGTCAGGGATGATGCGACATACGCATCTGACAGTGCACAGAACTGCCCCCCACGACGAAGAACGATGCAGCCCCAAATATCCATAGTGCCGAAGTTGGGAAACCCTACTTTACCTGAATCGGCACAAAATCTTGTGAAGTAGGAGTCCAGACCGAGACACTAACGGTCCTATTAGGGGTCAAGGACCCCATCAGTGGCACAGCAGGGACTAGAATCTGGGTGTGAGGCCAGAGTCCATGGCCTCAGCCACCCAATTTTGAACACCTTCACACGTTAACTGTAGGCAGGGCGCTCATGAGCTTCTGCCTTCTCTGACTCATGCACCCGCACTGGGCTTGGCAACTCCTACTTGGGATTTGTCTGGTAGCAGTTTGATAATCTAGTAGCAGCCAGAAATTGGGATTTATTTTAAGTTATATCTTTACTCCTATTCTTTTCCTTCTTTAGTCCTCTCAGCTGTCTAACCACATGCCCGGTGGTTAATCTTAACCTCCCACATTTTGAGTTTTAGCCGCTGGTCGTGAGGACTTGAACTTAGCCTCACCGTCCTCACCTGTAAAAGGCTTCTGGAATTTCAGGCTTACAGGGGGGATTAAATGAGATAAGGTGTGAGCACTGCGCCTGGGCCAATGGTGAACAGCCGGTAACACATCAGCTGTCTGTCCGATCCCTAGTCTTCTGGCCCCAAACTGGCTCAGGTGACAGGTGAAATGGAAGTTATTCCCACGTATCAGAGATCATTTTAAGGCTATTAGATTAGGATTGTGCTTTTTCTTTTGCTGTAACTTTGTTGATTCTGGCACGCTGTGAGAAAGGTAGCTTATGTTATGCCACAAGACACACACACACACACACACACACACACACACACACACACACACACACACACACCAAAAATGTGACATCCTATACTTACCATTACTAAGCAGGTTTCATTCTGCTATTTTCTAGCTCAGTTTTCTAAATACTGGTTGTAACACACTGCATTTATTTTACCCACAGGTTAAGAATACTAGATGTAGGATTCCATTTATATCTTAGAGATAAAACTATGTGGGAGAAAGCAGATAAATCATTTCACAGGACCACAGGGGGAACGGATAGCAAAGGAGCTGGAGGGAAATTTGGGGTGATGCAATGTTCTAGATCTTGATTGTGGTGGCGGTTACAGGGCAGTGTACATTTGTCAAAATTGATCAAACTTTACAAATAAAGAGTGGATATCATGTTAATTGAAATGCCATAAATGCTGATTGTTTAAGACTATGGTGACGGTTAGTGAAATGCCAGTGTTGTACTTGATTTGGAATTTCCTCACATTCAAATGACCTAGGAATACGCAAATTAACCATCAAGGAAGCCAAGCACCATACACCTTTATTGGCCAGCCATAAAAATAGATACCCATCACCATCAGAACATATACCAGGGCCTCAGAACCTCACTCAGCAATCACAACCATACTCTGAATTAGAAATTGTTTTAGGAATTTTAGAGATGAGGAAACGGAGGCACGCACGGGCAACGTTACTTGTCCAAGTTTATGTAGCTAATAAGTGGTTAGAAGGGGGGAATCGATCTCCGGTCAACTGTGACATAAGAATACCTATTCGATCTTTATCTAAACACTCAGAATCCCTGAGTGGGAGAGGTTAGGTGGGGATTGGTTGCCAGAAAGACCAAGAGATGAGTAGAAGATTGGAACTTTCCCACCCCTGACCTCTGGGAGGGGAGAGAGTGGAAATGGAGTTCAATCACCAATGGCCAATAACTTAATCAACAATAGTTAGGCAGTGAAACCTACATAGACGCCCCTCCGTGACAGGATTTGGAAAGGGATTCGTGAATACCTTGTGCTCCTGGGAGGGTGATGTGCCCTGCGTTCCTCCCTCACACTCTGCCCTACGTATCTCTTCCATTTGGCCGCTTCTGAGTTGCTGCCTTTATAATAAACTGGTAACAGTAGGCAAAGGGCCTTCCCGAGTTGTGGGAGTTGACCTAGCGGATCAGGGGTCTTGGGAATCTCCAGTGCATAGCCAGTTGGTCAGAAGTGTAGGCAGCAACCGGACACGGGGCACTCGTGTGGGACTGAACCTTCCACCCGAGGGGTCTGTACTGACTCTAGGGACTTAGCTTCCGAATGGAGTTGTAAGATGCCCAGTTGGTGTCAGAAGTGGTTGCTGGGATGGAAAATATATATACACACTTTTTGTGTCAGAAGTGTTGCGAGTGAAAATGAAGCAGACGGGTTCCATGGCCCACTGTTTAACCCTGGGGGGGCAGGACCTCCCGGGCAGAGGAGAGCCTTTATTTTCTCTTCCCTCTAAGCACTCTCAGTCTCTTAGCTGCAATGACTATTCGTCATTCTTAAATGTTGGATCCAATCTGCTGCTGCCACTCGAAGAAATAGATCTTAGATGTTTTGACAGATGTTAGATGTTACATATCAAATAACAAACACTGCAGCACCAAAGCAATATCCTATCAGTTTGATTTTCCATAAGAAGGCTGATGAATAACCACAAACAAAAATCTTTTTTCAACAAATTTAAGGGACCTTCAAGCAAAGACCAAGGTCTCAGCATTTCCAGTCTTTCTAGAAAACTCTGGTTTCACCCCACCTGCTAGTTGATAAATAACACCTAGACAAAGGCATTTACTGAACCATCATGTCTCTGACAAAATTTCCCATGCTGCCATTGCTAAAGAAGACAAATTAAGGGATCGGGGCTTTAAAGGCGCACCGTGGCTCAGGAGGGGGAAAAGAACGAAGATATTATACAATTAGAAGAACAAGATTAAAAGAAGAAAAATCCCCGTGTCTTACCCCGAGAATCACGGTGCCGCCTCCTGATGCATTTCACCCCTTGGTCTCTTTCCCCACTTGTAAGATTATATCAGCAATAGCTAATAACCATAGTTAATATCAGTGCAAACCCAATTTAATTTAGGGGTTTAAATGGAAGGCCTACTATAGATTTTAGCTCACAGACATTTATTTTTCCTTCTACCCTTGGACGTATGAAGCATTAGCCAGCACAGATTCAGCACTAGTGATTTATATTCGTTTCTAATATTTAAAAACCGGAAATTTCACAAAGCCAGAGTTCCAGCTTTTCGCTAACCGAACACACAAAACCAAAAACCCTGGCAGTTTAGCAACTCTTGGCTTCACGTTTCTGCATGGCGACACTTGGCTGCCCCATGAACTGGGGTTCCTGGCCTCCACTACTGCCAAAGCTGGCCCAACCTCCCTTATTGACGTTACTTGCGTGGCCCCTGGAGGCATTTGAATTAGACCGTCAGTTTAAATGTGGCCGTTACTAATTATCTTAGTAAAAAAGCCCCCCAAATTCATGCTCTTATCACTGACAGAATGTCCAATGATATAGTGAGAAAGCCCACCTGTTATTCTCACTGGCACACTATGGAAATGCAGCCAACATTGTCCCGTTGCACAGCAAGGAACACCAAGGCCAATGACAGCAATGTCATTACTCAGTGTAGTAGAAACAATGCCCGTTTTAGAATTCTGACCAGCTCAATTCAAGGCCATTCCTACTTACTGGCTGTGAGAATTTGAGTAATTATCCCCCCTGTTCTGTGTTTCAGCTTCCTCTTCCTAAAATAATACCCACTCGTGTGTAGGTGAAAGTCAAATGAGATAATTTATTAAAAATCTCTGGAAAATAGCAATTTCTCATTAAGTATTAATTCCCTTTGTCTCTCTTCTATAACATGGACACTATGGTAATCTCACAAAATAAGACCGGAAGCATCTTTCATTTTAAACATAGTCTCCCATTTCATGCCATCATGGAGGAGAGGCGCTTGATATGGGAAGAACTCCAAAGCTGAAGTATTTTTACGGTTGTCAAAGAACTTTCATGCCTACGACTTCATGTGGTCTTGGCCAAATGCACAAGAGAATCGCTGCTGTTATGTTGTAGATGGGGATATTGGGTCAAGAGTCTGTATTTCAGCCATCTCCAAAACTTTTCCAGTTCTTACTCTCTTTTAGAGCAGGCTACAGGGCACTTAAAAAATATACTTATTAGTATCCCATTTCATTGAGACGAGAACCCAAGAATCCGCAGAGAGGTTAAGTGAGTTGCATGGAGTGGCACAACCACGCAGTAACTGAGAGGCTCCCAGATGGAAATTCTTTGATCCCACCCATCAGTTCCTAAAGTGGGATCCTTAGAACCCCAATCCCAAAAGATGCTCCAGGGAAAAGAGCTCTCCTACATTTCAGAAACTATTGTAGTATCTACAATAGACTTGAAAATAGTAGAGACCATGAAGAGTGTGATATGGGAGGATGCTTGGTTTGATCTACACATTTAATACTTGCAACGCCCTAAGTGGAAACCTGCCTTCCAGAATTTGTGAGTTGGGATCTGCAAAAAATAAAAACAAAACACACACACACACACACACAAATACTCATCAACTCCCTCACTCCAACAGTGGTGTCTACTGTCTTTTTGACTGGTCAACACCAGAAGTTTTGCTAATTAGCATAATGGATGTTAAAAGTGGTTCTTCTTGCTGAACAAGGGGGTGTCCAAGAATACGGCTAGAAACAGAATAGCCAGAAATGCTGTAGACATTCTGATCCCTTTCAGGATTAGGGAGTAAGACTCCCGCAGACCCAAAGCACCTCCACCTGGCAAAATGGCGGCCTTGCAGGTTTAGGATTCCCCACTGGTCCTCTTTCCAGTTACTAGCTGGGAGACTCTCCTATCTCCCACTAGAACCTTAGCTCAGTCTTGCTGGTAGGATGCTGCCCCGTGTGTCTCAGGAAAATCTGTACTACGCAAAGCCATCAGAGCATCTGAACGTATCAGGAGCTCATCACTCGGGCCACATCACTGTTTCTGCCCCTGATGGCGAGGTACTGTTAGCAGGTGCCTGAAAATTTGATGCAACTGCATTGTAAGCAACTATCCAATGGCCACGTGTGACAGCCAGGAGACCTGCCTTCACCTACCTTTAGTCACTGAAGGCTACTGATGCCAGCCAAACTGGTGTAAGTCCAGTTACAACAAAAATTCTGCATCTTGTGGCCTCCTCTAGACTATTACATCATGTTTACTCTGCTGGGCTCCAAGAAGTTCACAAAGACACTGGTTTGACTCTCCATTTACCAAGGATTCACTTAAGGACAAAACTCCCCCGTCCCCGCCCACCCCTCCGCCTACCCCCCCCCCCCACCTGAACTGGCACCCCCTGGAATGCACTTGAGGAAATCCTGGTCTAGCCCTGTCTGACCCCTTCGCTATTAACTGACATTTCCTCCAGGCAAGGAGAGGACCAGAATTAGACACTGGGCTTTTATGACTTCAAGAGCGGACTTCTTCCCATTGTTCTCTGCTCTTTTCTTCCTTCTCTGAGTCAATCACAGGATCATCAGAAACCCTATTGAAGCCTCTCTAGGACCTCACTGTGATCTCTATCTTCAAAGCCATCCTGCTAGGCCTCTGGCTCACAATTTGCATGACAGCTGAAGGAAAGTAAATTTGGGGGCTGGCTTCCTTTGATAACCAAATGCGTCTCTTTCTTTCTTTGTTAGGAAGGTACAACTTTAAAAGGAATTCAGTGATGAGGAAAATAATTCTACAGTATTTAGCACAGTGCAGTCACCGTGACATTTGCTCAAAATAGGAACTGCGCCCAGTGTCTTCAATAGAGGTCAATTATTGAATGACTGGACTGGAGGGTTTGAGAGGCGAGCAACAGTTCTGGGCGGGAGCCCCTCGTGGAAGCAGGAAAGAGGCAGAAAAGACACCTGAAGCATAATCCTCTGTCCTGCTCACCCTGCCCTTTCTTCCAGGGGCATCTTCGGCACAGGACCGGCCACAGCATTTGTGAGACCAAGTGCAAAACAAAAACGCACTTGTTCAAAAAGCAGGAAAGACCTGCCACTTAAGGAACTGAAATGTAAAGTGTTTTCCTTTCTTCCTTCCTCACTCTCGACCTGTCACTGTGTTTGTCACTTGCTATTAATGTGATCGTAGGAAAAATTAACATTCCGAGTGAGTAGCAGGGGTTTTACTGGTCCCCTTCCTATTGCGTCGTCTCCATCTTAAACGTTAATATAAGAACATTTAATTCACATGCTGAATCACCAAAATCGCACGGCTCCCATTTTGTGGCTCCAACGGGCTCATCTACTTTGTTCTTGCCCCAAACAGGGGAAACACCGCACAAAGTGAACACGGTGACTTTATTTCATTTTATGATCACGTCTTATGCACGTACCTTCTAGCAACAATACCGTAGCTTAGGTTTAACGATGGATAAGGAAGGACTGAAGGCAAAAGCCACTACGGGTTGCCCTATCTTTCCTTTTCCTTCTAGGTCACATAGGAAAGCAGCAGGAGTGAGAAATACGACGTACCTTCTTTGGTTGTCCACGTTTCTTAGAATAACATTGTTTTCTTTCCGCGTCTGAAGCAAGTTCAGGTTCAGAGGGAAAGGCTCCCTGGTTCACAGGGAAAGGGCCCTGCTTACTCGGTGATGGATGTAACACACTTATCTTGAACTTGCTTTGGGTCTCACTGAACTCCCACACATCGGGGGGCCTCTGGAATTGTGTGTTCATGGGGCATCATGAGTGCTACTCACACACAAGGCATCGAGGGCCAGCGAGTGGACACTCACACCTCCGCTACCTTCCCTGCCGATAGACATGCTCCACTGTCCCACCGGACTTCACTTACACACACACGTTCAAAGATTTAAAAAAAGGACAAGGATATCAAGATGGCTACAGTAAAGCAATAAACCGAGTACAGGGCCCTTCGGAGCATGGATCCCTGTGTGACTGCGTGGGTTGTACCCGTAAAACCGTCCTGCTGTGGGTACTAAATACAGACCTGGGGGCTTACACCCTAGAGCCTACATCTGGGGCTGTGGCCAAGGCAGAGACAGAATATGGGACAGAGGGTCTCTCATTTTCTCTGTCCACAGTGCTCTTAAGATCTCAGGAATTTCTTCCTAGCGCTCTTAGACCAAAAGAAATACTCAGCGGTTCCATTTATCAAGTTGCTAGGTTCATCCGAAGAATTTCAGTATTTAGGTCCTGACAACTTAGTAGCCATTTAAAAAAATACACCGAAATCGAAAGAAAAAAAATATTTGTATTTTATTCTTAACTACTCACAATTCCTTGCTAAGGGGATGTGTGTGTCTGCCAGGCCCTCGGGAATAAGACTGGATTCCCACCCCCACCCTCACGTCCTTGTCCACGTGGATTTTCACGAAGTGCTTCTGCTTTTTTATCAGAGCAGCTACCCAAAACCCAGCTTCACAATAATGGCGTCACAGAAGTGAATTTGGTGTGATCTGATGTTGAAATTGAACAGCCCCTGGCCAGGAGTCATTCCCGTGGGTCCAATACATGCGGAGTATCACCTTCTCCTGCAGAAACTTGGTCTATCCCACAGCACCTCTGTGAGTTCCCTGTGGCACCCCACGGCACCTTAGCACACAGAGTGGGAAACGCAAGCAGAAGAATGCGGGCGCTAGAGCTAGACTGTTCTGGAGACCAGTCGCTCCAAGTCTCAGCGCTTTAGGCCCTACGTCATAAAACGAGGCGGAGGCTAGCCACCTCACAGGCACAATGTAAGGATTATGTTCAGCGCACAGGAGTTCCAGAAACGTTAGGGCTTACCTCCCTATAAGAGAGGTAGCTTAGGTTTAATGATGGATAAGGTAGGACTGAAGGCAAAAGCCACTATGGGTTGCCCTATGTTTCCTTTCCCTTCTAGGTCATATAGGAAATCAACATGAGAAATAATACAATGCACTTCTTTGGTTGTCTGCGTTTCTTAGAAAAATATTGCCTGCTTTCTGCATTTGAAGCAAGTTCAAATGTTAGGGCCGACCTCTCTGTAGGAAAGAGGTTACTCATCCGAGGTAGAACCCAGATCACGTACACCACGATTTAACGATGCACCTGCTGTGGTCTCACTTTCCATTTCTTTATTTACAAAGTGAGTATTTATTGAGCACGCACGAAATTCACTAGGAATTTTGTTTGGTGCTGAGGGTACAAAGCTAAGCCCGAGAGACGGAACATTTTCTCTCAGGGAACTTGAGAAGCATGGAAAAGGCAGACAATTTACTAACCACATGGAAATGTTCATGCACAGCACCCATTAATGTTTAGAATGGGGCTTCCTAAAAGCTTATGACTGGTGACTTTGTCCGGTCTGGGGGTCTCAGGAAGGAACTTCGACAGGCTGGTGTTTAAGTTGAAGTCTGAAGGGTCAGTTTTGCAAGAGTGGAGGAAGGTAAGATTTTTCTGGGCCAAAGGGACAGACGGCAGAAACAACGACCTCTGCGGCGAGAGGGCCCAGGTCCTGCTGAGCATCCCGTTCACGGAGAACATTGATTTCACAGGTAACACGGAAGATGGGAGACACGTGCAGTAGCGGGGAACCTAAGCCATCGGCTGGTTGAGGGCACAAGTCATACAGCGCAGGACCCGACAAGCCTTTCCCTCAGAGGGCGTATGGCCCTGCCACAACCACTCAGCTCTCTGGGTGTCACGCAAAAGCAGCCACGGCTAATATATAAAGAAATGGGCACAGCTCTGTGCCAATAAAGCTTTATTTACAAAAGCAGGAAGGAGGTCGACTCTGGCCAGATGCAGACCCTTTCTAGAGAGGGCTCCCGCGTGTGCTGCATTGGTGGTGCCTACAGAGGTTAACTACCTACCGAAAAAACAAACAATCAAAGCCGATTCTTCGCCTCTTGGGGTTTCCAGGGTAAACAAGCAAACGAACACAACACGTAAGCAACCTAGAGCCATACAGAGGCGCCCTCGTGGTCTGGCAAAACTCAGAGCAAAAAATACCAGTCTTTGCCCACCTCCAACATCTTAAATCCCCCCCCCCCCCCAAGAAACTCCTGCCCTTCAGCGGAGGGAAATGCAACGGTACCAAAGGCCAAGGAAGAGACGGTTGCTCAACAGTAAGGATGAGAGGACGCTGGGGCAGGCGGGGCGGCGGGAGGCCAGACGGCTGGTGGCTCGGTGCTGATTCATTAACAACACCAGCTGGACTCTGGCTCCGTCCTCGCCCTGCCTGACTTCTGCAGACTGTGCTCTGCTTTCACAAGTAGCTCCTGGCTGGCGGTTTCCTGTTAAAAAAAGAGCAGCACAGGAGGCCCTGGGACTTCAGGCATCTTAGAGAAACAAAGAAGGTCAAACTGAGTCCCTTCCTAGTCGTCATGGCAACAAAGAGACTATCGCAGAGGCACCGAAGCGGCCACGCAGGAGCTCACTTCCAAGCCACAATCACGACACATGTCCCCTTCCTGTGTGCAACCCACATGCAGAATCGCCCTCCTACCTGTGTGCCCGAATCCCTGCATCTCCCGGCGTCCCGACTCCTCCTCCTGACTTCCTGGGGGTGTCTTGGTTAAGAACACCTTGCTCATGGCCGCCAGGTGCCAAATCTCACCTGATGGGAACTCTCCGTTTCTATCTCCGCGGGGGTGGGGACGGGGGAATTTTAAAGAATTTAAATTTTAAAGAATTCCATCCTTAAAATGGAATTTTATACCGCCTGCATCGGAATTACCTAGAGGTGCTGATTGAAAATGCACAATCGTGGACTCCACCCCAGATCTACAGAATGATCATCTTCCGCCAACATTTGATAACTACAAGTTCAGTGGGTAGAATGCACGTGGCATCATCCTATTCAGCACAGCTGTAGGCAAATGCTTAGCGCGGGTCCTGCCTTGGCTGAGTCAAATCATCACAGATTGAGCCAATGAGCTCACTCTGAACTCAGCCAACTGTTGACTTTCGTCAGAAGATGGGCAGTCTTACCTCCGATGTTTAAACAAAAGAACTCAAGACCTTAACACGAATGGAAAGGATTGAGTTGGCTGGAAAACTGAAAATGGGTGTATTTTTCCTGGGACTACAGGGAAGAAGAGACTGTTAGTACAGTTGACCCTTGCACAAAACAGGAGGGAGACTGACCCCCACTCAGTTGAAAATCTGAGTATAAATTTTGGCTCCCCCAAAACTTAACGCCTAACAGCCGTTAAGTTTTGGATTCTGTTTGGATTCTGTTTTGGATTCTGTGTCTCCCTCTGTCTCTCTCTCTGCCCCTCCCTGGTTCTGTCTCTCGCAAAAATAAACAAACACTAAAAAAAAAAAAAAATTATCTTCTGGCCCTTTAAAGAAAAGTGTGCAGCATGTGTTAGGGATTGATACAGCTGGCTCAGGAATCAGAATATCTGGGTTCCAATTCGAGTCGAGCATTTAGTGGCTATTAAAGTAATTAAACAAGGAGGGCACTAGGGCCCTGGTAGCCTCCGTAAGCAAACCAAAACATAAGCAAACCAAATGTAAGCCAGAGTCAATGCATGGGACTCCGAGGAAATGAAATGTTTAAGAACAGCCAATCACAAGCAGCTTTCTCAAATAAAACAACCACTTACGCTAGAGTCAATCAGATAATTTCCTTGCTTTGCTTCCACATCTTGTCTATAAAAACCTCTTGCCAGGTCCTGTGTCTGGAGCACCTCTAATCACCTTTGGCTTGGTGCCACCCAATTCCAACAAATTTTGCTCAAATTAACTTGAAAAGATTTTTTGTTCTGTTTTGCAAATAAACTTGAAAATTTTAACATGCCTCTTCACCTCCTAGCAAAGCTAAGAGATCTTGGACATATTATTTAGATGACTCAGGCTCCTTAAGACTCAGTTTCCCCATCTATAAAATGGGGACAAAAATTATACTTACCTCATGGACCTGTTGTGGAGATTAAATAAGAGAACACAAGTAAAGCACTTAGAATAATAGTGCTTGGCAATAAATAAGCATTAGGATAACCTAACAGAACTCTCTCTCTCTCTTTTTTTCTTTTTGTCAATATGTTTCATTTTCCAAAAGTCCTAGGGGCTCCTGGCTGGCTCAGTCAGTTGAATGTTCGTCTCTCGATTTTGGCTCACGTCATGGTCCCAGGGTCGTGGGATCGAGTCCCACTTGGGGGGCTCCACGCTGTGTGTGGAGCCTATTTAAGATTCTCTCTCTCCCTCTGCCCCTCTCTCCACTTGCACTCTTTCTCTAAAAAAAGAAAAACAAATTAAGTCCTAAAGGAGGTTCTGATTTTTAGTTGACTACATTCAGCAACATTTCTGTACACACTCATTAGCTTTAGACGTGCTCCAGGAACTCTGACTTCATTAAAATTATAATTATTTAACTCCGTTCCTTTTATCTCCTTCTTCCACTTAAGCCCCCATGTTGGCAGCCGAGACCTTGGGAACCAGGGAGAACTTCTTACGAGACAGTTTTGGGAGAAAAGGAAAATAAAACAAAAGCTAGCTAGAGTAAGGACAACAAACGGTGAGGGAACGCTCAAATGTGTGTGGCGAACCAAATTTTAAAAAGATGAATATGAATCTACCTGGGAGAAGGCAGATGAGCTGACGCAATGGGAAAAGCAGCCACACACAACACAGAACACACACGCACCCCAACAAAGCACGAAGTCACGTACGTGTCCCTAACCCACTAAGTAATCCTCGGCTGAATTTAACCCTCCTCCCCCTCCCAGTGTTTCCCCACCTCTGAGACAAACACATCCTAACCGGCAGTGTCCTTGGAGATCCCAACTAACTCAGATCCAACTGGGAATCTAGCTCGGCAAACTTGCATGTTAGCAGGGCCTTTGGGGTTGCACTGGTCAATCTCCCATTTTGGGAAATTATGCACGTTTCGGAGGAAGCACAAATGAAAGTGAATCTTTTTCTGGCCCTTGCTTGGTGTTGAGTAAAATTCACATCTTTCCCTAGAAAATACAGGATAGGATTTTCCAGGGAAAATAATAATTCTAGCAGGGCCTACCTCAGTACCTGGCACTGAGAAAGTACACAATCGATAATAACTTGCCTCCCCTCGTAGAAAGAATCCTATCCCCAGGATAGCAGTTTATTCAACCACCCAGTCAATCATCACATATTTTTCAAGCATGAGCTGTGTGCAAGGCACAGTTCTCGTGCCTGGGAAACAGGATTGCCAGATTTAGCACAGAAAAATTCGGACCATCCCAACAAATTTCAGTCTGAGATATGCAATGAGCCATTTTTAGTGTAATGACATCTCATGCAACGTTTTGGATATACTTACACTAAAAGAACAGTCATTGTGTATCAAACTTAATCGATGCCCTACACTCCATCAGGGAACACTACTGACGACAGAGTGGTGACCCAGATACACAGAACCCCGCTTCCCATGCAGTCATAGCCATTCCAGCCTCGGGAGCTCCCGGGATTTAATTCCCACCTGGAAGCTCCCAGGGGGAAAGCCTGGGGACTAGAATGACCATCTCTTCAGAGGCACATGGCCCACTGGGGACCCATTTAGCAGCTGTCACTCTGTGTTACAACTGCAACTTTATTTCCTTGTCATACTCCTATGCACTCGAAGTCCTTGGTGACAGGGCCCGCATATCTCTTTATCCCCGTACCCCTGGATTCTATCTAGCACAGCATCTGGAACTGGAAGGTGCTCAGTGCAGACCAGCTTCGTGAATGAGTGGGCAAACGTGTAAACGGTTGCACAGACGTCAAATGCAATGCCAGGCCACGCTCATGGCTCGTAAGGAAGAGATTCACATACCTTCATAAACACTGGAAACATAAGAGAAAACCAAGTAGCCAGAATCCAAAGAACATAGGGGGTGAAGAATGTTCTTTTATTTTAAAATGTTTTATGAAGGTACTCCAAATAAAACAAAGGCTTTTGAAAAACGGAGGTGGGTGACTGGAGGAAGATCACGCGAGAGCAACATTATAACCCCGTAGAGAATGCTAAAGGGCCCTTTGAAGAGATTTCTTAACCTCACAGGTAGGAGTCAGGTCAAAGCGCTGATTTCACGTGTCGGTAATATAATAAAAAATAACTTCCAGTAGTTAACCGGAGCCGTAGCATTAATAAGTGAGGAAATACGGTATCAGCAAATAACAAATAATGAAGAGCCATTTTATTGTCAGTACCGACTGTCATACAACTGAAACACTCAGAAGGGAAATCACAAGAATCCACAAAAGGATAGATTCAGAGGAAGTGGAAGGGACACAGTACCTACGATAGAAAATCATTTTGCGGCATTGACTCCTTCCTGTCCAGCTGTAAAAGGGGGCAAGAGAAGTCGAAATCTATAGAGCATGTTTCAATCACGCTAAGATTTTTTAAAAAAAGAAAAAAGAAAGAAAGAAAAGGACAAATATTGCATTGCCGTTTCCCAATGACCACACGATCAGCCGGGGACTTTGAGATTCTTTCCTTCGTGGTTTCCCTCGCTGTCATCCTGCCGCCTCGAGGATCTGCGGTGGCTGACACATCCCAGGTGCGTCCCACAACCACTCTGGGCAGCTCGTGTCAGTGCTCAGATCGGTAGGCAGGAAAAGTCTCTGTTCGATGAAGCTTCAGAGGGCTGGCAACATCTTTTCCAAAAAAAAAAAAAAAAGAATTTAAAAACGGCAGTTACATTTCAAGAAAGCCCCCGATCAAATTAGCTAGCGACAAGTTTCTATATGACAGAAGCAAGTGATATGCAACACAGGACTTTTTTCTCCAGAGGCCACGCACAGTGATATGCAAATAAGAGTCAGGAGAGCCTTCATGATTACCATATCATTTGCATGTGGTCTTTGCACTGAGCTGTGATCAGACCGCTAGCGGTGACATTCCTCCTTAATCTTTAAAATTTTTCATCAACCACCATTTTCGGGGTATTTAAAGGAAATGAGAAGAATCATAGGACTAGGAAATCTTTTGTGTAGGCACTCTTTGGAAACCTGATCAGAAATAAGGCAATATTATATTGATACTTAGGAAATTTTTTTATCAGGAGGACTCCCTAAAATCCACACAGGCTTTATTATTTCAGGTGTAGGTTCCAAACCAAGAAAAGTGAAGAAGTCAGGAAGGCAGCTCCAAGGGCCACTGTCAGCAGCCTTTGTGACCTACGGCAGGGGCTGGCCAACTTTCTCTATAAAGGGCCAGATACTAGATATTTCAGATTTTGCAGACCGTATGGTCTCACTGCGGCTACTCAACAAAAGCGACCCGGTGAATACGTGACAAATGGGCACGGATGTCCCGCAAAACTTCGTTAACGACAACAGACAGAAGACCTGGTGGTTTGGCCGGCAGGCCACCCGTCTGCCAGTCCCCTTGGACGGGGCGCTTGATTTTATACAAACGAGAGGTTTCACTGCCATCTGCTGGCTAGAGGTTTTACCACAAGCTGCGAAATTCACGCTGCTGGCTATGGAGCAGCTCTGAGCAGGAGCAGAGCCCGGGTCCAGCCCGGGCCACACAGCAACAGGACTGCGGCTACATGGAGCACCCATGCCCCGCTGGAGAGGGAGACGCAGAACCTGAAGCAGGCTCCAGGCTCCGAGCTGTCAGCACAGAGCCCGACGCGGGGCTCGAACTCACCAACCGCAAGATCCTGACCTGAGCTGAAGTCACACGCTTCACTGACTGAGCCATCCCGGGGCCCCTAAAACAATGCTGTTTTCAAATACTGTGCCAAGCAAAAAGGTTTATGTGGCACATGGCTGAGTGTGCCCTCCAGAGCATTGTCACAATGGCCCCGACCTCCGTCGGACCTAGTCAGAACCTTTCGGACAGAAGTCATGGACTCAGATATTTGCAAGCCTCAAATCAGGACCGCAAGGAAATCTATAGTCATACAGTCACTGGTACACAACAGCAGTGGTTATTATCAGAGCAGCTTGAATATTAAAACATCCCAAGTCCCAAGAGATCATTTCTTCCAACCTCCTGACCATTTTGAACACAGATTCTATTTTCTTTCCAGTACACACGTGTGCGCACGCTGTCACATAGAGAAACTGCTGATGAGTTTGGACGCTACAGGCTCACCTCGCTGGCTCAGTCGGTGGAATATCGGACTCTTGATCTCGGGGTCATGAGTTCAAGCCCCATGTCGGGTGCAGAGATTACTCAGTGAGTTTGAGTGTGACAGGTGAACATCCTGGTACGTCTTTGTCACAGTTTGATAAAAATTCCCAAGGGAAGCAGACAGTGCACAGACAGTATCAATGCAAAACCCAAATCAAGTACAAAGCCTTCCCGAACCTTAATCTGTGGCTCCTTAGGCTCTAAAGGTTTGAATAAAAGGACTCAGAGTGTTCACCTGGGGTCAGATTGTAGTGAAACCCCTGCAGGTTCTATCGCGCTGGCTAATTGAACGCTGGTTTGAAAGGCAGGTGGTGGAGTCACCTGTCCCACATTTTTGCAGTTCACACAAAGATCATGAGCTGGTACCGGCCTGCAGACCCCATCTGGGCCCATGTTCTCTGGCCTGCACAGGTCATAACACATTGGGAATTGACCGTCACTATTCAAATAACCTCAAAAGTTCTGCAAAGGTGCCGATTTCTCTGTTCTCCTGGAAAACTGGAAAACACGCCGGGCCCATCTTCTGCCCCAGGGTCCCTGTGATTCACCAGGGACCAACCCACACCCACCTGTGCCCTGTCCCGCTGTTTGCATGTCCTCCCTGGCCCAGAGAGACATGAGAGTTCGAGACCTTCATTTATTTGTTGCCTTTTGACACGTGTTCAGATATTAATCTACCTTTTCTTAACCGATGCACATACCACGTATGTGACTACGTTAGAATTAAGATGGAAAAAAACAATGCTGACTTGCCACTTGCTCTGGGAACCTACATCCTTAAATAGGTAAATCGCACGGGCTGGAATCAATCCTCTGGACGACCTGTTTCCATCGTATGGTATGTGCCTTGGAAACGGTCATGGCGGCAGGATTTCTTCTCCCGGTAAGAATATACGAAAAAAGAAAGGAGCTTTAATGCCAGTCCCTCCCTCCACTAGCCACGCGATCTTAAGCAAGTACTTGGCCTCTAAGGGTCTCGGGTTCCGTGGTGACTGAAATGGTGAACACTGTCCTCCGTTTGGCTCTTGCCAAATCAAACTGCTGCCGGGAGAACCAGATGAGGCAACATGCCAGATGCCCGGTAGGGTGTGACGCAAACATTTGGTGCCAATCTGTGACTTCCTGAAATAACCGAAAGTCAAATCTGATAAATGAGTTGCATGCCTATTTTTTTCTTGGTTTTAAACAAGTGATGCTATCGTTCAAGGCAATTGCAGCAAAGGGATTCAGGAGATATTTAGTCATGGAGCCCCTCTGGAGTGAGGCTAAAGATTCCCAGGAGGGTAACTTTGAGGTGAAGGGCACCCACGGAAGCTGATTCACCTGCTGTCTCCTACCGCCCCTTAGGCACCAGCCACGCCGCTTCCATTTTGGTCTCTGCTCCGGCTCATTTCTGTCTCAGGACCTTTGCACTTGCTGAACTCCCTATGGAGAATCTTTTCCCGGGACTGCAGAATGGCTGCTTTTCCTCAGACTGCAGGTCTCGAGGTAATGCTACAGGCCCCTGTGACAGATGCCCTACCTAAAGAAGCCCCTCTTGTCTTCTGATCGTTCCCAGACCAGTAACCCTGCTTCACCGCTCTCCATGACAGATAACATTTCTTTTCAATGTGACCAAATCTGATATCAAATACATTTGTGTAATTATTGCCCGTGACTCCGTTAGGCTTTCGGCTTTAGGAGGGCAGAAGCATGCCTGTCTAGCAGCCTGTGTGTCCCCGTCCCCTAGCACAGTGCTTGGCATAGAGCCGATGCTCCAAGAACACTCACCGACTGAACGAGAGAGTGAGTGGGTGAATGAATAGAGAAACAAAGACCTCACTTACCAGTTGGGTGACCTTGGACCCCACTACTAACCCTTCAAATTCTTAGTTGCTTAGTTGCAGACGAGAATAATACACTCTCGCATGGCTGTTTTAAGGACTGAGATCGTGTATGATAAGAACTCAGTGCAAAGCCTTCAATACAGCAGGCCTTCAAGAAAGGGTATCTTTATAAAAAATACTCATTCAGTATGTCGCGTCTGCCTTGTGAGGAACAAATCTAGCACTTGACTGGTGGTATGTTAATGTTCGCTTACATAAAAAAGGAGAGAAGAGGTTTCACGTTCAAATAAGTTTGCCGAGCCCTGGTTTCAACAAGATTAAACAGACTCTTCGTGGCAGGACATCTCAAAATCTTGAAAACAGTGACTGGCATTCTTAATCTCTAAAAAAGGAGAATGTCCCTGAACATGTAGCATTTTCCCCAAACTTACTGGACCACAGCACTAGTTTGGGAAAGGGCCATCTCCACCCGGGTGAGCACTCCGCAGACCACAATTGGGAAAACACCACTCTGTGGTTCTGTTATGCGACGCGCTCCTGAAAGAATCCTGCGCACCCAGCGTTCAACTTGCTGAACGCTTCTCTTTCTTAAATTTCTTCCAGTGTTCATGACAAACCTCTTTTACGTGTTGATTTTGGACATGCTCAACCCTAGAAGGGAATTTCTATGTGAAAATTAGAAATGGGGCAGGAGAAGCAGTGACAGTGGATTAAATATGGCTTCATACGCCCAGCATGGGTCAAAGTCAGCACCTCTTCCCCACCTAAGACAGCAAGGATAAGAGAACAATCCCAAAACCAACCAGCAGGTGGCTCTGTAGGACTAAATTCGGAGAGGAAATGGCAATTTCTCCAACCTGACGGGCAAATTCTCCCATAAGGGTCTAGGTGCTTTCCAAGACTGACCTCCAGACCACAGGAAAAGTCATCCTGACATATGTCCAGGCAAATGAGCCGGCCAGAGGAATCACAGCTCATAAGAACCATCAAAACAAGAAGAAATGATGTGCCATGTAACCTCAGGCAACAGGGTAATGGTGTCATGATTTTTTTCCCCCAGTTTCGGCTTTAATCCAGGGGTGGGAGAAAGGGAAGGAGGAGGGTGGGAGAAAGGGAAGGAGGAAGATGGGAGGAAGAGGTGAAACGATAGATGAACGCATTCTATTTTTCACGTAACTGACCACCTTGGAGAAGCAAGATCAATTTTAGGCAGTCTGAGAGAAAAAACAATTTAAGGCAACACATTACTGGTAAACTGAGTCCCACACTACACAGAGACCATATGTCGGTGCTGTATCTCAGAGAGTAGTGGTGACTCAAAGATAAAACAGACACATTGACACAGAACCCGCAGGCGAAGAAATCTCTCAGTGAACACTGGTACAAACGAAGTATCAAAACAAAACACGTGTAATGGAAGTATGTGGAAGCAAACAGGCTGCTCGAGTAACTGTTACAAAAACACAAAGCCAAAAAGCCCCAAATAATTCTGAAGCAGTTGCAATGCCACTTTCACCCACACAGATAGTATAAGATAGCAGGATATTTCACCAAGTACGCCACACAGGAAAACTGCAAGAACTCAAACGGAAATGTGTGTGTTCAGTGAAGATCATACTATGTAACAAAAAGCGGACAACGGAAGTTTTAACTATCATCTTCAAAACCCTGTAGGTTATCAATACAAAGCTGGATAATCCACTGTGTGTGCAGAAAATCCGCGGTATTCATTCTCATGACTGGCATCAATTTCATTAGAAACCATGCCATCACTATCTTCAAATCGCTGTTTTGTAACTACGATTCCTGGGTTCCCTTGAAAAATCTATACCAAGAAATTTGAACCTAATTTTACAGTAATACCTCATTACTTTTGAGTGATGGAGGATGGGGATAATTAATAATAAACCTAATAATAAAGGGAATAAACCCAAGTTTAATTGCGACGTGTTGTTGGATTTGCGGCATGCTGGTTTTGATACAAAATAACGGGAACTTCTCAAAGAATGCAAACTTCTTTCTTTGCTGTGATGCCTTGTATTGTTCTGCTCTGCTTCCAGAGGTAACATTATCACTATTGTCTATTATTTTGGAACTAGTGGATTACTTGTCTTTGACAATCATCCCAGACCCATGAACGGAGCATGGCCCTCCAACCATAATACGGGCTTTTTGCACGCAAGTAAATTTGCAAATTTTGTTGCCGTTGAAAAAAAATGTGTCTGTATCCTGTAAATAAAGCCATTTTCCTCATAGTAACCAGATGCAGACATCGTCGGAATACCCGTGTATACTCTAAGAGCATACTAACAGTGGGTAACAGTATCTACAACATCCTCTTTTAACCTAAAAAGATGTTTTAAAGTATTATTACACAATCAGGGTCCTGATAAGACCCTTGGGCTTTATCCTTTCTGATGAATGACTATTCATTTTGGTCAAGGATGGTTAGATTAGTTAAAGATAGAAAGGTGAGTATGTTCTATGTTCCGAGGATTCTTAAGCTCTGGGATGTTCACTAATAAATACTAAAACTTCCAACACATCCCAAGTGTTCAGGACGTCCTCACTCTCAGCGCATCTTTGCAAACACGCTCATCTAGGGAAACCCCGAGATACATCAACTTTGATGCAAAGTGACTTCTCAAATTACCACGCTGTATCGCAAGAACTAAGATCACCTCCCAATTTCCTCCTTATGAAGCCTACATCACTTTGGTTCTCGACTCTATTTTACATCCAGGCACATAGAATCTAAAAAGACATCCTTTTTTGGGTAAAGATCCTCCTGGCAAGGGTAGGGAAAGTCAAGTTCCAAAGCAATTCAATAGCTCTGTGTACATGTACGTTATGCATACTTCTTTCAAACTTTCAATAATTGCTATTTATCTATCGTATTTTAAAAATACATATAGCCAGTTGCTATAATAGTATGAAGGCAGTAAAATACAGTTTTCTTTACAAAAATAAATGTATTTAAGTAGAAGAGATGGCATAAAATTGAGCGATAGTATAAGAGGTGTGATAGGAGAAAAATGCTCATGACGTAATTCCAATATTGCAGAAATCTCTGAACGTGATACGGGAACAATGGTCTTTCTGACAACCTGATCTAACCCAACCCTCTCTCTGTGGGTATGTTCTGGAAAGTAAGCACAGTGACGGGGCAGTCACTCACATCGGCACTCGGGATATGGCCACTGAGAAGGGCGAAAAGGAAGGCTGAGTGATGACGAAACAGACCGCGCCATTTACGGCCGAGGCCACTGTTTTCTGTGGTCATTCATTCGTCCTTACATTCATTTATTCAGCCCATTTCTGCACACGAACTAGGTGCCGTCGAGCACACGCCCTTCAATGTTCTGGGATCTTCCAGCTCATCATGGGAAGTTCTTCAGCAGGGACCCCTCCACATAGACCTATTTACTTTTTAGAAGTATGCAGGGGCACCTGGGTGGCTCAGTCGTTAAGCGTCTGACTTCAGCTTAGGTCATGATCCCATGGTTCATGGGTTCGACCCTGTGTCGGGCTCTCTGCTGTCAGCACAGAGTCTCTTTGGATCCTCTGCCTCCTCCTCTTTCTCCCCCTCCCCTACTGGTTCTCTCTCTCTCTCTCTCTCTCAAAGTAAATAAAATAAACCTAAAAAGCTCCATATGCACCAGGTATTCTTATATACTATAAAACATAAAAACTACATTTGAAAAGATAAGAAATGTCTGATCTTTTCCCCCCTAATTGCTCCCGTTGTCCCCTCCCTGGATTATTCTGTATCCTGCTTCTAAGACCACTTTCCGGAAGACAGGATGTGTTGACATGTGCTGAGAGTGCCGGCAGAACTGGAACCCAGGACCTGGACCCCGGTGCGTCCCTTTCCAGCAGCACATGGTTGCAAAGCTCGGGCCCTCATGAGAGTCGCCTGGAGGGCTTGATGACACACAGACGGCTGGGCCCTGACCTCACAGCTCCCGATTCTGCAGGTCCCGGGAGCAGCCTGCAAATCTGCACGCTACCAAGCTCCTGAGGGATGCTGATGCCGTTCGCGCTCAGCACCCTAGACCACCTCTCGCAACGTGGACGCCAGCCCTCTTGCCCACATGGACCTCTGGGGTCGAGGGCCCAAGACTCTGCGAGGTGACAGAGTACGCGCCCGGCAGTGAGGCCTCGACGGGGGCCCCGGCTCGGGCAGGAAGCGGGCAGCCGGCCCGGCCGAGCCCCCTGCGCAGAGGCCAGATGCACCGCCTGCCCCCGGCCCCGCGCTTACCTTGCAGGCGGCAGAGCTGCCCCGCGCTGTGCTGACGCGTGATGTGCTGCCAGTAGGCGCTGCGGGGCAGAGGCGCCATGGTGCTCAGCGAGGCAGCCCGCTGGCTCATCTTCATCTGGAGCTGCAGCGAAGAGAAGAAAACGGAGCGTCAGCGACCCCGGGGCTGGAAACCACCTGGCAGAGAGCCGGAGGGCTAGCGGTCAGGACCATGGACAGCTGGCGGGCAAATCAGCGAGGGCTTCCCGGTGGGGGCCACAGCTACTGTTTTTGCCTACTGAACAGCATCGCTTCTTCACCCTGCTGGCAACGGTGTGTCCCTTTTCCTCTGGGGAACCTCCCTCCACCTCAGCTCAATCCATCTAGTTACACGGCGGAGACCTCACCATTGATTCTTGGGGTGGTCTGGTGACCCAAGCCAAGACAAGAAGACACAACCCCTGGGAACATTTATCAGCACTTTTGCAAAGAGAGCATCAATAGAGGTGAAGCCAAGCGTTTTTGCCTGTTTTGTTCACAGCTTTCTCCCCCAGGTCTAGAATGTTTCCTGGCAGATGGTAGGTTCACGATAATGCGTGTTGCGTTGAATGAATGGCTTCCTTGGGAGGTTGCTGAGGACAGGAGACAGAACAGAAAGAAGCCTGTCTTGGAATAACGAAGAGAGAGTGTGCCAGCCAATGAGCTGATTCAGAGGAAGACAGCCAAGAAAAGGGGGTGACCTCGGACCCCACGTGAACCTGGAAACTAACCCTGGACTTCTCAGTGATAGGAACCAATTATCTCTTCTCAGTTCAAGCTGATTTGAATTCGGTATTCTGTCCCCAGCATCAGAACGAAACGCTGTCTGCTTCCAGGCACCTGATACCTTGTTCCAGATACCAAGGGAGGAAAAGGGGAAGCCGGGGCTCTTGGTCCAGGTCCGGGGGAGTCATCGGTGGCCTGTCTGACACACTGGGGGAACTGACCTTACAAGGGAAGTTTCAGAGAGAAGGTGGCCCAGAGGGACGGGTAGGAGTGGAGGGGGAGGACAGGTGCACGGGAACAACAAGCTGGAAGGGCAGGAGTGGGATGGGAGGCAGTCCTCAGCCACCCTCTCATCTCAGCCCAGGTCTCAATGCAATCACGCATAGTTTTATTACACATTAATAGAAGAAGTGACTATTCGAATGTTTGATTTCCTGGAGTTGCCTGGCTATCAAATAACCCACCTCAGTCTCATAAGTGTGCCCAGAAACACACAGATTTGCACAAGGGTACGCGGCAGGACATGATCTGCAAGCATGCAGAACCGGAGGCAGCTGGAGCCTCCACCACTGAAGACCTGGTTAATTGAGCTGAGACACGACGGTGTACTAGGCAACTGGGAACCAGAGGAAGGGAGATCAACTCAAAGGGGAACATTTGTACATCGTGTCATGAAGGAACCGGTGAGTTGCAGACCACTGTTTTCTAGCGGCATGTCATTTTAACTGCTCATATGAGAGGCAGTTACATTAAATGCCTGCCTACTGGACCTGCTCGGCACCTGCCTAGCACAAACCAGGTACAGGAAAACATGGAGGGTAGTATTATCATTATGAATTACAAGGTCCATTTAAAGAGTTCAAAAAAATTTTTTAAGCTTATCTATTTAGTTTGAGAGAGAGACACACAGACAGGGAGGGGCAGAGAGAGAGGAAGAGCGAAAGCATCCCGAGCAGGCTCCGCACTCTCAGCGCACAGCCCAGCGTGGGGCTTGCCCTCGCGAACTGTGAGATCATGACCTGAGCTGAAATCAAGAGTCAGACGCTTAACTGCTCGAACCACTCAGGCAGCCCCTAGGGATTATTATTATTATTATTTTTTTGTTTTAAAGAAAACCCTCCACTCTGCACACCTCATCAGCATGGGACATCCAGCCCTAACATCTGTCCGTCCATTCAGTGAAGCGAAAGCAAGAGGAGGCTTCATACTCTGGAGACCAAAACTCATTGTAGTCAATGAGACTGAACTTGAGAAGAGATTATCACCACTTATTCTGAAGGTAATTTAATTTATACGTGCTGCATTTACATGCCATGGATTGAATTCTCAGTCCTATCACAATAGGACAATTACCAAAATGTGTCCCCTGGTAGACTCTGACCGCACCAGGTTTCATGGGTACGTTTTTTCCTACACATATCCTGTTAGACCAAAAGGGCAAAGAGCCGAGAAAAAAGCTGAGAGAAAAGTTCTAGTGTGGTGGTTTCTCTATTTCTGTACACGTGGACGTCTCAAAGCTTACGAGCAAGAGCCAAAAGCAAGCAGAAACCTATTGATAAGTGACTGCTGGTGACATTCAACCTCATTTACATGGAATGAAAAAAAAATACATAAATAAAGGGAGGAAAAGACCCAAGGTACTGATTACTGGATTTTTCCTAATAAAAAGAGATCACAGTTGATATTATAAAAAATGTAATACGAAGGAAACATTTGGGAAAATTCTGTCGCTTCAAATTATTGACTACAGTACTGTGAATATACTTCCGCAGGCAGCATGATTTGACTATATTTTTAGAAAGCTTATCTAGGAACAAGAATGCAATGACACCAACATCATGTTTCATGGAGAACATTACAAAGCCTGGCTTTCTATTTCTTCCTCAACCCTCTGAAAGATTACCATGGTTTATGAAAGGGGCATTTTCAATGGTCTCTGGAGAAAAAAGATGAAAAAAAAAAGTCTTATTTAACAATGCAATTCTTTAAGGGGAGAAGTCATTTGGTGATATGTCTATCAGGAAAGTTCCTGCCCTCATTCCTTACTGCTGCAAGGTATGCTGAGCCTTGATCTCAACACCCAGTGCAGGGGGCATGAATGGATGCTCATACGTACGGCAGGTGGATATGTACAGCACTACATTTTTGGAGGAGTTAAAATTGGGTCGTTTCAAGTGTCTGGAGAGAATGATTGTATTCGTTTCCTTTTTTTTTTCAAACTTTTATACAGTTTGATGTTTTCCTTTTACAAAAATCATAGTAGTTTCACAGTAAGAAGAAAAAAAAAATTACCCCGAGGCATAAAAATTTAAAGTATAGCTATTTCCTCTATAGCGTAACATGGATGTTTCTGGAAAAACCTCCCCATCTGCAAAACTGCTAGGAAAATCGGTTTATGCGAAGATCCCTCAAAACGTCCTGCCATTTTCGAACCAGAGTCCTCGCTACTCCGAGAGGCAGCTTGGAGGCTGGAGGCCACGTAAGGGTTACTAAAGAAACACGGAAAAACATTTAGTTAGAAATGTTGTATTCAGAAGGCTGGGCTACAGAGATGGAACGCAGGCTCTACCCAAAAGGTGGACGTGGCTGGACGTGTGGCCACGTGAACAAGACATATGGCAAGGTGGGGACGCACCTCTCTGCCTGGAGCCTTCGGTGCCTCTGCTCGTTTCTTTTTTCTTTCTTTCTTTCTTTCTTTCTTTCTTTCTTTCTTTCCTTTTCTTTTCTTTTCTTTTCTTTTCTTTTCTTTTATGTTTATTTACTTTCAGAGAGAGAGAGAGAGAGCAAGAGTGCATGAGCAGGGGAGGGGGAGGGAGGGAGTGAGAGGGAAGGGGGGGAGAGAGAGAGAATCCCAAGCAGGCTCCACACTGACAGTGCAGAGCCTGATGCAGGACTCAAACCCAGGTACCGCGAGATCATGACCTGAGCCGAAATCAAGAGTCGGATGCTTAACCGACTGAGCCGCCCAGGGGCCCCCCACCTCTGCTCATTTCTTATCTTCTTACATTGTAGCTGGACGAGGCTGTGTCTGTGCAGTAGTTTATTGAGGGCTCTCCCCCTTTCCCGTTAAAGGTTACAATACCACTCCTGCTGTTCTGGGCTTTCCTTGCCTAGAAAAAAAGTGTTTTTTGTACCAATACACTTTGATATTAGAATGAATCATTCTCCAGTTTATCAAATGCATCTGAGCTCACCATGGATACAGAAATGGTGCTTTAAGTAGAACCGGATACCGTATCTGACGGTCTTGTTCCCGCTTTTCCATTAAATAGGTATCCTTGAACTCTTTATTAAAAAAATTATCCAAATCATCCATTTTGCATCCTGCAACTATTAGGAAAATTTAATACAGTCGAGGAATATCAAAGCACAGGAATATCTAGCCCAGTCTGTGTTCACAAGCCAAAACACTAAGACCCGGGCTCACACAGCAAGGTAGCAGCCAGTACCTGCTTCCCAGGACCTGAATCTCCATCTCTCAGGACCTTCTGACAGGCACCTATTTGTTCTTCATTCAAGTTCAAGGTTAGTTAAATTCCAACTGCCTCTTAAAACCACGGCTGCCAAAATGGGGAACAGCCTTTACATGTGCTCATAAACGTCTGTCTGATTTTTCCAGAGCTTACGAGGTTTGGCCGCCTGATCAATAAATGGAAAGTACATTTATTCAGCTTGTCAACAAATACTTGTTGATTTTAAGGCACAGTCTATAATCTCAAGGAATTTTTGTCCAAGACATTACAATAAGGGCTAAGACAGAGGACGTCTGAGAAAGGAAAGAAAGGGGCATAAAAATCTGAGCAGCAGGTAGGGGTGCCTGGGTGGCTCAGTTGGTTAAGCGTCTGACTTCGGCTCAGGTCATGATCTCATGGTTCGTGATTTCGAGCCCCGTGTCGGGCTCGGTGCTGACAGCTCAGAGCCTGGAGCCTGCTTCCGATTCTGTGTGTCCCTCTCTCTCTGTCCCTCCCTTGCTCACACTCTGTCTCCCTCTCTCTCAAAAATAAACAAAAAAATTTTAGGGGCGCCTGGGTGGCTCAGTCGGTTAAGCATCCGACTTTGGCTCAGGTCATGATCTCGTGGTCCGTGGGTTCGAGCCCCGCGTCGGGCTCTGTGCTGACAGCTCGGAGCCTGGAGCCTGTTTCAGATTCTGTGTGTCCCTCTCTCTCTGCCCCTCCCCCACTCGTGCTCTGTCTCTCTCTCTCTCTCTCTCTCTCTCTAAAATAAATAAAAATTAAAAAAAAAATTCTGAGCAGCGGGAGTGCCCACAGGAAGCAGTCAGAGAGGAATTCCTCGGGGAGCTACCACCCACACAATCTAATCCCCAGTAATCTCCCCTGGGTCACTGAGATTTACTGCATTCTTAGTACATCTCCCAGACTACCTCAGTCCACAGAAGGGCTGAAGGATGTCTGAAGTCACACTAGGCATCCTTAGCTGCTGCTTCTAAATGTTAGGCTCTTGAGAGGCCTGGATGTCTGCCACGATAGCAGATACGCCCCATGCACAGGGAACAATGCATGTGGTCAGTGCAAGGCAGTCATTCGTACAGCTTGAAGAAGGCAGGGTGTGTATACACCCAAGACTCGTTAGAAGATCAGTGGCTAGGGGCGCCTGGGGGACTCAGCCAGTTAAGCATCCTACTCTTGATTCTGGCTCAGGTCAGGATCTCACGGTCGTGGGACTGAGCCCCACAACGGACTCTGCGCAGACAGTGTGGAGCCTGCTTGGGATTCTCTCTCTCCTTCTCTCTCTGCTCCTCCCCAGCGCTCTCTCTCTCAAAATAAATAAACTTTAAAAAAAAAAATAACGGTTAAAAACCAGAATTTTAGAACCAGGAGAGAATTTTGTCATTTGTTTTGTTCACTGATGTACTCTCAGCTCTCAGAACAGCGCCTGGTAAACAAGGTTAACAATGGATGCTGGGTAAACACTTGCGGACGGAAAGAATGGGTCCAATCCATGATGCGGTAGGGCTGACTCGAACCAGCTTGCAAAAGCCAACTCGTGCATTTTCAGGCATTTTGAGAGCTGGCCGTTAAATACAGCCATCAGTAAGAATTACATTACATAACCTTACAGTGAAATAAATTAGATATAAATCACATCTACAAGTGTATACACGTTATTCGAGTCGTAACACAGGTGTGACTGAAAACCCACCACTTCCTGATTACTTTACTGTCATCTGTGATCTGAGGTTATCTGAGACTGTTACATCCACTTGGGAGACACGCTAAAATAGTACGCTTCTGTGTGTCACTTCCCAATTCTGTGCACCCACGCGTGCACGTGTTATTAAATGTTTGCCCGCACGTGAGCGAGTCCGACCCCAAGCGTGAAAGGAGGGCCCGAGGACAAACGGGCTGCGTGTGGTGTGTGTGTGCCTCATCTCCTCACTTCTCTCACCTGGTTCGTGCCTACCTTGCCTTCAGGAGTCAGCTCAGGGACCCTCAACATTTTCCTGACATCTCTTCTCCCTTAACGGCATCAAGTGCTCCCTCCAGACATCTCATGATCTGCTCTGATTTCCAGCATTTCATTGTTTTGTTGATAGCTGCTCGACTACCCACCTCTACTGTAGACTGTAAACTCCTGGAAGGTGGTAAGTATTTTAGCTCCGTACCCCCAGCATCTCACGGAGGCCTCCAGCAGCTTCACAAATACAGAATGGATGAATGAGTGGATGAACGAGTGGGTGGACGGACGGCTGGATGGATGGACGCACGAACCCCGCTTTTGCCCAGGAAGCAGGGACTGGTTCTCCGAAAGCAATCCGAATCAACCCAGGATATGAGAAGCACTGTTAGCCCAAGGCTGCCTGCTGAAGCCCCAGGTCCAGGTTAAATTAACACGGCTTTCACTGGCTGTGGGAGACGTGGTAATAAGACTCTGCTTCCTGCCACTTTGCTATTCAAGTGACGAGCAGAAGCAAGGCCTCGGGGAAAGACCTGCCTATGTGCAGATGCACAATTGGCCAGGATAGTCCAGCAGCAGGGGAGTTCAGCTCTACACATTTATTCATTCTATTAGCAGTGTTAGCTCAAGATCCCACCAGGGAAGAAAGTCAGGCTTCGGGAAAGTCAAGCAAATGCCCTCTTATACTTCAACAACTCGAACTTTCTCCCTCAACAGCAGGGATGCACAGGGGTCTCTCCTGCCCCAGCCTAACAGTGCTGATGCTGTCCAGTGGCCGGAAATACTCAACCAATCAACAGTGGTAACCGATCGGCTTTCGAAGGCACAAAAGCACTGTGTTGCCGGGAACAGAGAAGGGCTGTGGAGTCAGAGAGGGTGCTCCAGTTCAGGCTGTGCTCCGCAGGGACCCTGTGATATGGGACACATCCTCCTCTTGTTTGAGCCTCAGGGTGTCCTTTCTCATAGAACTTTGCTTTTAATGAGACGAAGAAACGAAACACAAAAAACACCATCAGACTGCCACGAAAAAGAACGAGGTCCTGGTACCTGCTACCACATGGATGAACCTGAAAACAGGAAACCGGGGGAATAAAGCCAGTTGCAAAAGGCCATATATTGTATGAGTTCATTTACGTGAAATGTCCAGAACAGGCAAGTCCAGAGAGAAAGAGAAAATAAATTAGTGGTTGCCTACAGCTGTGCAGGGGATGGCTAGAGGTGGTGGGTTTCCTTTGGGGGTGATGAAAATATTCCGGAGTTGATTGTGGTGACGGATACAACTCCATGAATATATTGGGACCATGAAATTGTGTAGTTGAAAGGGGGTATTGTATGGTATGTGAATTGTATCTCTGTAAGCTGTCATCACAACAATAAAATCAGATAGTAGTATGTGCTATGCAGATTATTAAAAAAAAAAATGCATGATTGGGGCACCTGGGTAGCTCAGTTGGTTGAGCGTCTGACTCTTAATTTCAGCTCAGGTCGTGATCCCTCAGGTTGTGGGATCGAGCCCCGTGTCAGGCTCTGATCTCAGCGTGGAGCCTGCTTGTGATTCTCTCCCTCTCTCTCTGCCCCTCTCCTCTGCTTGTGCTCGCTCTCTCTCTTGCTCTAAAAAAAAGGCATGATATCATAAGTTAGTGGGTGGCTACTTCTGGCCAATCAGTCCCAGGGGAAGCGACATTTAAACTTGAGTGACAAACAGCCCAAGCACCGTCCCCCATCATATCATGGTCAACAACCCAGACAGGTCCTTTTAAAATCCCCCCTGCGACGCTCACAGTGAGGGAAATGCTGATGGCCAAGGCCCTTCCCTCATAATGATGGGCAAATCATATCAACCCTCTAGGGAGAGAAACAATTCTAATGATCGCTATTTATAGCTTCTCAGTGAGAAAAACAAACACCCCCCCCTCAAAAAAAACCCTGTCCTCCATGCCATCAACCCCAGTTTTGGTTTCCGTATTCTTCATGTGGTTTGGCCCAAGACCTGTGGCTCTGTGCACCTCTTTTCTGAGGGTGAGAACCCCAGCACAGAGCAGCGGTGGGTGCCAGCCAAGACGCTCCGCCATATCGCCCTTCTCTGGAGTCCGTTTTACAGCAGAGCACCGTGTGGCTCGAAATGGAACAGCATGACAGGACGTATCTACGTGCTCCGGGGTGGACCATAAGCACCAGATGCCGCGTCCGTGACATCTGTCTGGAGCCGTTCGCAAACAGGCCTGCGTCATCACAACGGCAGGCTGGCGCTTCGAGGACTCCTCCCAACCTCCCCGGGCTCTTCCACCTGCACCGGGTTGCTTCTGACAGTAACTGGAGCAGTTTTCCACTAGCAACGCTGCAGATGCAAATCATTTCGCCATTTTCCACCTACCGAACCTGGTCCCTGAAGGGACGGAACCGGAACACCAGTTTTGACAATGAGATTCAGCTGTGAGTCAGAGCTACCTCTGCGCCAGACCGTCTGCTCGACCTGACAGACTCCCAGAGCTCACACGGTTCTGATAACACCCTCGGTTCCAGTATACACAAACCGACTTACTTTCTATGGGTATTTTAAGCACAAAGTGTGGGCAAAGTTGAGTCAGAGGGACAACTCGAGAGAGAAAAAGTAAAATTGAACCTCAGTGTCTCTTTTATCCCGCTCAGTGCTCAGCCCTGTTCACGCTACCCTCCGTGTTCATTGACATTCTCCGCCTTCGCGAACTACGACGCCTTCTTGTTCTGCCTACTTGGTCTCCTCTGAGAAGAATATTTGAAAATATACTCTACCTAGGCTTTCCTGGCCCTGGGGCAACAGTTCTCCCACCTTAGCAAGCCAAAAAATCATCTGGAGGGTTCGTTCAAAGGCAGATTCCTGGCGCCCCCCCCCCCCCGACCAGGAATTTGCATTTCTACCAAGTTTCCAGATGGTTCTGATCGTACTGGTCCAGGGACCTCACTTTGAGAACCATTGCTCCGCGTCCTTTGCACCAATCATTCAGGGAAAAAGAAATAAACCAATAAAAATTGTTTTTCTACCGCGGTTAAGAACCCAAACCTGGCCAAAACCAGGGTTAAAGTCGAATCTGCCACTAATAACTGCATGACTATAGGCGAGTTATTTAACCTCCTTTATTTCTTAATATCTCATGAGTAAAGAAGAGAGAAAAACAGCTTCTACCTTACAGGTAATTTTAAGAACATACAGGCCTTAACGGTGGGGTTCCCTAAATTTAGCAATACTGTCATTAACCCTGTGTCAATCAAAATACTGTCTTTAGCAAGAGTTTCTAAAAAAGGTCCTAGGAGGAACAGTCACATCTTCTTTTTAAACATTTGATATTGGATTGTTCCTGGCTTGAGGACAGAAGCTTTAAGAAGTTTTCGGGAAACAACAGTAAAAGGCCACCCAATTGAATAAAAAAAAATATGCTTAGAGAACATATTTAATCACCTGGTCCCAGTTGGTATACAATGAATTCAGTGAATGTAAGTATGAATGAGCTCTTAGCATAGGCACTGAATAACTGTAGGAAAAGGAGAAAATCCAGAGCTCTAGAGCCCCCCTAAAACCAAAGTCTGCCCCTCCCCCACCTTGGGGAGCATACACTCTCCTGGCCAGCTCTCCCTTTAGATTCAATAGGATTTTGCTTGTTAGCGCCTAAAAGGGGGTGGGAGGGAGGTCCACATTTTCGTGATGTTTATGGTCTTGTGATAACCTGTATTTACAAGTCACTTTAAACTTGTAATAAAATTGTATTCTTTCTCCCCTAGTACTGATATATTTTTATTATGTTCAGGAACTACACAAAAGAATATAAGGTAGATTTGAAATAAGCCCTTTATACATTTCCTAGAAAAAACAAAGGCAAAGAAATAAAGAGAACTTTCAACACATTAATAATTTCCTTCCAGTCTTTTTTTTTAACGTGCATACATAATGTGTATTTAACACAAATAGCGTGATTGTTAATATGTTGTGAAGTCATCCTCTTTCACATTTAATATATTGTGAACATACCTTAATGTTCCTACACACTACTATCTTGCACACGCCATTTAATGTCTATGTCACAGCGCATCCTTTGCATGTGCCATTCTTTATTTGTTCATTTCCCTACCTGTTTTTAAAAACGTTTATTTATTTTGAGAGAGACAGCGAGCAGGGGAGGGGCAGAGAGAGGGAGAGAGAGAAACCCGAGCAGGCTCCACACTCAGCACAGAGCCCAACTCGGGGCTCGATTTCACGACCGTGAGATCATGATCTCAGCTAAAATCAAGATACTCAACCGACTGAGCCACCCAGAAGCCCCCTCCCTGACCATTTTTTAAGTTACCAGATGAGACCATGGAATTAAATTCTGACCGCTCTCCTTCATGACGTTTCTGTTTTGCCTGCTAACCACAATTTTTATTCTGGGACCCACTTTAATCAACACCTTTTCTGATAGCCACTATTTAAATGAATTTTAAAATTTAATTTAAATTTACATGTCAAACTGGATCTTAGAATGACTCAAAAATTACTTTCAAATTGTACAACATCAGAAAAGTAGATGAGTTGGTAATTTCGTTTTTACTCTTAGAATAAAAAATAAAAAGCAGTCTTATCTTCACATTACTGTGCATCTACACAACAGACAAATCTGTAGCCATTAAAAAGAAAAAGGTAGACAGATCTTTGTGAAGCTATTTTGAAACAATCCTAAGAACAAGGGGCCACAATTACTCATCTACACACGCACACAGGGACAGCTCATCACTGGGGTGGTTTTAAGTATCATCTATCCGCACCCTGATGCTTTTCAAATGGATACCTGTAACTTCGATCTGTCCCTTAAACCTCAGGCTTGTGTGTTGAACATCCCACCTCTACCTACATGCTTGGTAGGCATCCCTCATTGAACGCGTACAAACCTCAACTACCGCTTTTGACTGTTCGCTCCCTCCAATCTCTTCCCCTTCTACATAAATGGTTCATTCTACCTGTTGCTTTGGTTAAAGAAGAAGGTGAAAAAACCTGTGAGACTACCTTCTTCACTCTGTCCTATAGGATTGCTCATCCATCAGCAAATCTTGTTTTTACAATCTTCAAACTGTGTTGAGAATCCCTACTTTTCACCACGTTCAGCCCGCCATGTTGGTCCACATCATGGCACTCACCTGAACACCAAGATGGCTGAAATAGCTCCCTAATGTGTCCTCCTGCTGGTACCCTTATCCCATCTACCACAAATCTTTTCCAAATAGCAGCCAGGGAGGTCCTTTCAAAAGTGAAGTCAGCATATCTCACCTTTCTCCAAACCTTCCAATGACTTCCCAAACCATCGCAAGAAAAATCCAAAGTCTTTATCATAGCTACAAGGTCACATAGTGCCTTGCTTCTAGTTACTTCTAGACCACACCTCCTACTCTTCTCCTCCTCACTTTATTTGCTTCAGAATCACAGCCTCCTTGACCTTGAACATGCAAAGCATGAAATGGCCTCAGGACCTTTGCACTTAAAGTCCCCTCTGCCTGGAACAGTTGGCCCTCAGAAATGTTCAAGGCTTACACCTGACTTCCCTCAGTTCTCTGCCAGAGTATCAACCCATCAGAGCAACAAACCCCCATCACTCTCTCCTGCTGTACACTGCAGTGTTCCTCACAGCATTCACCGACTCTTGTTATGGATTTATATGCCTATTGTTGATTGTCTATCCCCCCACAACAATGTAGCAAATTCTTTGAAGACTGAGGACTGATTCTTGTTCTCTACTTTACTCCTGCTTCCTAGAATAGGGCCTGCCACAAAGTAGATACTCATATTTGTAGAATGAATGAATTTATTACTAAATAGACATGTTTTATATCTAATGAGCGATACGCGTTCTGGAAGGATACAAAAGAATCCGGCAAAGTGCTTTTGAGAACGTAAACTGGGGATACAGTTTACAGGGTCTGGGGTGATAATGCACAGGAGAGAGACTTATTTTACACTCCAGGTACCTCATGCAAGATTTGCAATTTTACATCATGTGCAAATCAAATCCTCAATCCGAAAATCTCTTTTTGATACTAACGCATCTCAAAATAAATCACAGCTTCCTCCCTCAACTGCACACCATCCCATTCACTAGTTTCAAGAACTCTGCGGCTGGGAATGGGGCACTGAGGACTACGTGTAAGGACCCCACTCCTCTACGAACAGGCTTGCACAGAGCAAACATCTCTCTACTTCCTACACTGGAGTTTCCTTTTTTAATGTTTATTTATTTTGAGAGGGAGAGAGGAAGAGAGCGAGAGCACAAGCAGGAAAGGGGCAGAGAGGGAGGGAGAGAGAGAATCCCCATCCTGACATGAAGCGCGAACCCACAAACTGTGAGGTCATGACCTGAGCAGACACCAAGAGTCGGGACTCTTAAGGGACCAAGCCACCCGGGCACCTCCCTACCCTGTAGCTTTACAGGCCCTCCCCGTCCCCAGCCCTCACTCCTTTGGGTCTTCTCCAAATGAGACGTAGGAGAAAATGAAAGCCAGGAGCAGTTACAAGGACACTAGAGAAGGGTTGTCAAAGAAGCTAAAACATAATTTCAAATCTCTAGCCAGAGAGAAGCACTTCGTCTATCTCATGAATAGTAAATCTGTGTTCAACTGAATCTTAAAATGTTAGGTTTTTTTCTTAAAAATCGAGACCAAATGTCTCCCTTCAAAGAGACCAGTGGTCTTTGACAATACTTAAAAAAAGAAAAAAGGCATCAGAACGAGCACGTGTTCGTGGAGCATGCAGTCTGTTTGCCAAGTCTGACAGATTTCTGAGGTTTATCAAATACACTGTAAAGTCCCAGCAAATAGATCTTGTATGGGTTAGTGTCCAACAATTAGACACCCACCAGAGCAGTCTCCTCAACCGATGGGCGTATGTCTTCCTATGCATCTTTGTATGTGTGCAGGACGTCAGGGCATGCGGCCCCATGCTGTGCTGTCTCTGGCTCTTGTCCCAGGGATCAAGGAGCCAGCTCCTCAGAGCTACTGGAGGCGTTGAGAGCCACTTTGAGAGCAGTGAGCAACTCGCTTGAGAACTTACTAGACATTCTGCAGACCTGCGGAAACACGGGAGGTAGAGCCCCGTGACCTGTGGCTCACTGAGCCTTCCAGGTGACTGTGATGCACTCTGAAGGTGGAGAACCAGTGTCCCCAGTCTCCCTTCCCCAATATCTTCCCCTCTCCCCTGCGCCCAGCCCACAAACACACTAGGGCCCTAGAAGTCAGTCCTGTGCTTTCTGCCTGCAGAAAAGTCCCCACGATTGGTCCTCCCTTTCAGTGGCCACAGAATACATCCTGAACCTTCCACTCCTGTCCTGACTCCTCACTTACTAATTCTGAGCTACCAAGTCTCAGTTTCTCCCTCTATGGAACTGACCTAATAATGCTACCAACGAAATCCAAAATACTCCAGTATTTGGGAAGGCAGTATAGCGATACCTATTTAAGTTTTAAAATACTTAACAACCTTTACTTCAGCAATCCTGCTCCTGGGTTTAGAAAATTCAGCTAAATACATTATAGCTCAGACACTCAGTTAAAGTTATCATATAAAAGAGCATGTATATAAGGATGCGTGATGTGGTATTATCAGTGGCCCCCAAAATCTGATATTCCCAGAGACAGGCTTAATAAGGTAGTATTACATCGAGACCCTGAAACATCAAGCACTCCATTAAAAGGAATGAGCAAGAGCAAGGTTGGCAAACTCTTCTGTCAAGGGCCATATAACAAGTGGCTTTGCAGGCCAGACAGTCTCCATCATGCCAGTGAATCAATTCTTCTGTTTCAGTGTGAAAGCAGCCATAACAACACAGCAATGGATGGGCAGAGCTGTGTTCCAGTAAAACTTTACTTACAAAAACAGGCATAAGCCAGATTTTGCACATGGACCACACAGATGGCTCACCCTTGAATCAGACCTGTGCTCTGTGACTTTTACGTATGGTATTTCTCAAATCGAAAGCACAATGAGATACCACCTCACAAACGGCCACAATGGCCAAATTTTTTTTTTATAAATTTTTTTTCAATGTTTATTTATTTTTGGGACAGAGAGACACAGAGCATGAACGGGGGAGGGGCAGAGAGAGAGGGAGACACAGAATCGGAAACAGGCTCCAGGCTCCGAGCCATCAGCCCAGAGCCCGACGCGGGGCTTGAACTCCCGGACCGCGAGATCGTGACCTGGCTGAAGTCGGACGCTTAACCGACTGTGCCACCCAGGCGCCCCCAGAATGGCCAAATTTAACAAGTCGGGAAAGGATAGATATTGGCGAGGATGTGAAGAAATGGGAACCCTCTTGCACTGTTGGTGGGAATGCAAACTGGTGTGGCCGCTCTGGAAAACAGTGTGGAGGTTCCTCAAAAAATTAAAAATAGAACTACCTGATGATCCAGCAATTGCCCCACTAGGAATTTGTCCAAAGGATACAGGATTGCTGACTCAAAGGGGTACCTGCACCCCATTGTTTTATAGCAGCACTATCAACAATAGCCAAATTATGGGAAGAGCCCAAATGTCCATAGACTGATGAAGGATAAAGAAGATATATATATGTATAGATAGATAAAGATATAGATATAGATATAGATATATAGATACAATGAAACACCACTCGGCGATGAAAAAGAATGAAATCTTGCTATTTGCAACAACGTGGATGGAACTGGAGGGTATTATGTTAAAGCAAAAGAAGTCAGTCAGAGAAAGACAGATATCACATGATTTCACTCATATAGGGAATTTAAGAAATAAAACAGATGAACACAAGGGAAGGAGACATAAGATAAAAACAGAGAGGGAGGCAAGCCATAAGAGACTCCTAAATACAGAGAACAAACTGAGGGTTGATGGGGGGAGGGCGGGGAAGTGGGGGATGGGCTAAATGGGTGATGGACATTAAGGAGGGCACTTGGGATGAGCACCGGGTGTCGGTAAGTACGGAAGTGACGAATCACTGGGTTCTACTCCTGAAGCTAAGACTACATTGCGTGTTAGCTAACTTGAGAATAATAATAATAAGTATGGTATTTCTATCAGGGATTTACCATTAAATGGGAAAAACAAGGGGGCATTTTAAGAAATCTGTAACAGCACCACCATTTTATTTATTTATTTTTATAAATTTTTTTTTTCAATGTTTATTTATTTTTGGGACAGAGAGACACAGAGCACGAACGGGGGAGGGGCAGAGAGAGAGGGAGACACAGAATCCGAAACAGGCTCCAGGCTCTGAGCTGTCCGCACAGAGCCCGACGCGGGGCTCGAACTCCCGGACCGCGAGATCATGGCCTGAGCCGAAGTCGGCCGCTTGACCGACTGAGCCACCCGGGCGCCCCATCACCACCATTTTATAATAGAAACAACGACTCTCAAACACCCGCCTTCTACATGTACCTGTGCGCGCCAATCCACATGTGTCTGTAGATAGGGATTTCCATATGGGATTGTATGGATACAGACAAAAACATGGAGAGAGGAGTACAAGCTTCTAACAAGATTTAGGAGATCCTAAGGAGGGCAGAGGAGGAATAGACACAAATAAATCACCAAGAGAGAAACTACTGGAGTGCTTAACCATCCCTATCATCATATTTTTGCAGTTAGTTAAATTCTACATACATGGGTTTCTGTAAAAATAAATCAAATGGGATCCAAAAACCAATCCCTATCTCCTAGGCTAGCTGTGAAAATTAAATGAAATACAGCATGCAGACCCTCAGCACGGAGCCAGATGGGGCCACCCATTCCAACTCGAATTATCCCTCTATTAGACTAAGCCCCTTTGCTGGGTTTGCCGCTAACACGCTGCCCGGCTCACAGTCCTGCCTCTCCCCTTACCCCTTTTGGTGGATTCTGTACTGGATGTTCTTTAGTTCATTCATTCGTTGCATCCGTTTATATGCTCTGGGCATCACCTGTAAGTCATGCACTAATGCTAGGGGCTGGAAACTTAAAAATGAATGAAACTCAGTTCCTCCACTCCCCAGGATTTTAGAGTAAATGGCCAGAGAGCTAAGGTCAGCTTTGGTCACGTGGCCCACCGTCTGCCTCCACAATGGCGCTCCTTCCTCGACCAAAGGGAATAGACTCTCTCATAAGCAAAGCTCTCCTTTCCGCAGGTGGGGAGGTCAGAGGGTTGGGGGGCAGTGGTGGAGAAGATTCCTTGTATGTGCTCACAGGCCTAGCGCCTGGCATGATTCCTGGCATACAGGAGGTATACAGTCAGATGTGGTTCAATGACTGCATCGCTAGGTGAATGAGAAACCTCTACAGTCTAACACTCCCTTTGCCATTTTATGCTTTCTCACTACAAGTCAATGATAAGAACAGCTCAGGCTGATTTGTATTAAGTAGGTGCCAGGCACTTTGCCAAGATGTCACCTGCCCCAGCCTACCTGGCAAGGTGTGTACTAATAAAAGCCCCCTTCACAGAGCAAGGGACAAATGCTAAGGGTCACTTGCACAGAGACACTGAGCTGGCATTTAAGGCCTGGCCTCTTTATTACTCCAGAGCTAAAGTTCATATTACAATCCTGTGCGTTCCTCTAGAAAGCACCGAGGATATTATGAAGGCCTTAAAGCCTTAAAGGATGGGCTCAAATCCTGTACTTAAAGGTAGAAGGCACCTGAATTCTATTTCCAAAGCTTAGGGAGATGGCAGCTGGCTGAAAGCCTAGGCTGCCAGGAGAGGGGAGGGCCCCTGCCATCTTGAGCCACAGAATCTACAGTGATGCCACCAGGCCCTCAGACCCCCACCGTCCCAGGGGCCTTCTCTCAAGTGAAAAGTAGCAATCTGCCAAACATGTGGTCTTCCTCGGCTTCCTAATGAAACCCATTCCCATGGCTGCCTGATCCTGATCCCAGCTCTGACAGATGTTTGGCAGAAACGACCCAAAGGGCTGTCTTTCCTTCCTCTGACTCCTCTCCCCAGTTCTGGCATCTGCGGGGAAAGTGATGGGCGTTCCTATCATCCAAATGCTACCGAGACATCACAGAAGATTACTGAAGTGTCAGGGAAAGCGGGGACTTACCTAGTGAAGGTTAGAAAGAGAAGGAGAGACAGAGAGACAGAGAAAACAAGAGAAAGTGAGGAGGAGAGCAAGACTCCTTTCCTGCTAAGGAAAAACACCGCAGAGACACCTACTTGGTGAACAGAACTCGCTAAAACAATGCCTCCATTGTCACCCACAGCCTGATAAAGCAGACTGTTAGTGAAATCGACCACTTGGGGCCACATTTCCCAGTGAAGCATTTTGCTGAACACCAGATGCACTCAAATGGTTATTTTAATGGGGAATGAAAGTGACATGCATCAATTTATTCAGAGTCATCTGAATTCTCAGCCACATGCATAAAACAAAATCACTGCTCCCTTTGCTTCTGGTAACTTTTTATGCCTCCTTCCTAAGGAAATCCTCTCCCCACCCATACATCTGTCCTATCTTTAGAGTAAATTCCTGGAAGTACTATTGCTGCATAAAGAGACATGCGAGTTTAATTTTGATAAATAAGGACAAATTGTCCTCCAACGACATTGTAGCAAACTGAGCTCGCAGAGCTCAATGCTGCATGCATCAAGGGGTAGAAATCATAACTCCTTATCTAAACTTTAAGCTCCTTTAAGATGCAAAAGGCTTTAGGGGCGCCCGGGTGGCTCAGTCGGTTGAGCGTCCGACTTCGGCTCAGGTCATGATCTCACGGTTCGTGAGTTCGAGCCCCGCGTCGGGCTCTGTGACGACAGCTCGGAGCCTGGAGCCTGCTTCGCATTCTGTGTGTCCCTCTCTCTCTGCCCCTCCCCTGCTCATGCTCTGTCTCTCTCTCTCTCTCCCCTTCAAAAAAATAAATAATAAAAACGTTAAAAAATTTTAAATAAAAAAAAGACACAAAACGTTTTCCTTTTAACACTTATGTTCTCCATAAGACTTACTACAATGCTTTCTTTGCAAGAAATAGATAGGTGTTTCCATAAAAGCTTTTGAATCATAACTTTTAGGCCAGGATGTAACAAAGGTTTACATTTAGGAGGGTAAAAAAGCTGATGATTGCTTTAAGCAATACACAATAATCCAAGAAACAATAAATAAAAGAATGAATACATAAACAAATCCACAAGTTAACCAAATTAACCAGAGCCCACAAAGAGGAAAAGAAAGAAAACCTGATTTTTCTGAGGGGTAGGGATGGGGACAGAGGGCAGGTTGAGCTGGGGGAAGGGTGTTTATACAAATGAAACCGCAGCAGAGAAGAGTTTATTTCAGTGTCCGAATAGTAATGAAATTGATTCTATAATTTACCTGATGCTCTCTCTGTTGAAAAAAAAAAAAAAAGAAATAGTTTATGGCTTTTTAAAATTTCTTCTAATGTTCATTTTTTTTTGAGAGAGAGAGTACGAGCAGGGGAGGGGCAGAGAGAGAGGGAGACACAGAATCCAAAGCAGGCTCCAGGCTCCGAGCGGTCAGCACAGAGCCTGACACGGGCCTCGAACACACAAACGGTGAGATCATGACCTGAGCTGAAGTCAGATGCTTAGCCAACTGAGCCACCCAGATGCCCCTATGGCTTTTTAAATTAGACTACGAATTACTTTGGTTTCCAGACTTGTGGAAGAGGGTCACTTGCATTCTCCAAATTCATTACACTTCATTTGCAGAACCAAGTTTGGAAGTCAATCTATCAATTAGGCAATCAAAAAAAGAGGTGGCAGGGAATAGTTCAGAATAACTCTCAAACCTGGGTCCAGTCCAGGGCTCTAGAACACGGGGGAGAAATTGCACCCTGGGGCCTCGACGATGTCACTACGACCAGGGGCCAGGATGTCACCCCCAGTGGAGTCCCACCTACAGCCCCCCGGGGACAGCCTGCTAACTTAGTCTTTCTCCACCTTGTCACTCGATTTGCCTTGAACGAAATTCTAAAAATGACAGGCCCCAGCGAGGAATGAGGAACATCCCACACACCGCCACTCCTTGTTCCAAAATTAGACTTTGTCACAGACACTGATCTCCAAGGTGGCAAAAATAGCAAGCTGCTCGAGGGAGTCCCGAGCTGTCCCGGCAGAGTCCCCGGCAACTACTCCCGCAGAGGCAGCGGGCAGCTGGCGAGCAGACAAGTTCTTGCTGCTGAGTCTCATTCCACAGGGGGTCGTTCCCCTGATACTCCAGCCACCCCCCCGCCAGCACTCCCTTGTGGTTCTCCCTGCAGAACAGCAACACACTGCGTTTAAAGTGCGAGAACTGGAGCGAGGAATTTGGAGATAGGATATTGCCATTTGGGGCCAAAACTACCCAAAAAAACGGGATTTCTTGTAACAGTAACAGCGATTTCCAAAAGGCACACTCTAAGTTGATCGATGTTTCTGAAAGGCACTCTGATATTCAGGGTAATTTGAAAGCACTAAGACAGCTCTTGGTGGGGACATTCAAGGGACAGAAAAGCTTTCCAACTCTCCAAGGGAGTGAGGCGCTGTGGCCAGAGGCAGCGGGTCAGGAACCAGACAAAAGGGTCTTGGATCCCTGGCTCCCATAGAAATGAGCTCAGTGACGGCAGGCAGGTGCCTGAGCCACTCCGTGAGGGGTCTCATCTCTCTGAGAAGGACTGTGATTCCTTCCAGGGCAAGGGTCACAGATAATACTCTCGTACTGCGAGCCCTGGGGAGGATGAGCCTCACATCTATTCACACTACATCCTGGAGCACAGAACAGAGCGCGTCAGGCCCTCAGTAAACATTCTTGAATGAACAAATGAATAGGAATGAATGAATGAATGAGTTTACCTTCCAGTCAAGGTGGTGATGAGGGAAAAATGCAAGTGAAGTACCTGGCATATCGTCGGAGGCTTGGTGAATGGTGCTGGCCGCTACGACCAGAGACACCAAAGGCAGATAGCAGATGGCCAGTAAATGCCCGGCATTATTAGCCCAACACCCTACGGTGGGAAAGCATTTCAAAGGGTGAAATCAAAGCACTAAATATTATCCCAGAAGGCTGTGTGGTGTTGGGACAGACGCCGTGATGGTGGCCTCCATGGTCTACCCCCCCCCCCCCCCCCAGTGTTCACACTCCGTGTGGGCCCCTCCCCTGACTATGGGAAGGACTTGACAGCTGATAGGATGTCACTTGCGTGGTTATGATGCCTAGGATTGTGGCCTCCGGCTTGCAAGGAGACTCTCCCTCTTGCTGGCTTTGGTGAAGACAGGCTGTGTTGGGGAGGCCCGTGCAGTAAAGAGCTGAGGGTGGCCCCCAAGCCACTGCCAGCAACAGACTGAGGCCCTCTATCCTACCGCCACACAAAACTAAATCCCCCCAATAACCACGTGAGCTTGTGAGCGGATCCTTCCCCATTCTAATGAGCCTGAAGCAGCTCAGCCTTGTGAGAAACTGAAGCTGGGGGCCCAGCTAAGCCACGCCAACACTCCTGACCCACAGCAACTATGAGATAATAAATGTGTGTTGTGTTACAGTGCATTGTTGGTGGTACTCTGCCGCTCAGCAGTTGAAAACGAACACACGGAGTAATCCAGGCAAGACATCGATTGGCCACAGCGCGGGCAGCCGGTGCTCAGAGAAGGACCGCTTGCTGAGAGGAACCACAGGAGAGGTAGGGACCGTGGGGAAGTGAAGACGCCCAATCTGCCCAGGGATGGCGGAGAGTACTGGGCACATCTGATTGTTACTGCTGCGTGGGGACGTAACATGGGTGCTGTCAGACCTCCTCACTCTTCAAGATACCACAGAAAGCTGAGTTTTATTTGAAACCTCTCCGTTTTTTTAAAGGCTGGCCACGAAATTGGGATTTTGAGAATAGCGGTAAGTTAATCTCATGCAGGACAAAGAAAATAGGTCTGGGGGCTTCGTTGGGAGATGCGGAGAAGAGTGGGGGCTATACCAGGATACTGGTTCCAAATTCCAGCTTCCAAGCTGGTGGCCTTGGCCTTCCATACAGCAGCGGTCGTAGGGTTAGGAAGTCCTTAAAATACTGCTTGTTACAGAGCCAGGATATATTTTTATTATTATTGATATCATCACTTACTAGTTTCCTATGGCTGTTGTAACAAGTTACCATGACTCAGTGGCTTAAAACAACATAAATCTGTCTTCTTACAGCTCTGGAAACCAAATGTCCAAAGTCAGTTCACCAAGCTAAACTCCAGGTGTTGGCCAATCTGGGTCCTTCTGGAGGTTCCGGGGCAGAATCTGTCTCTTTGTCTTTGCAGCCTCCAGGGGCACCCACATCCTTTGGGTCACCTATGTCTCTCTTCCGTCTTCAAAGCTATCAGCACACAAACCAAATCTCTCTCTCCCTATGCTCCCACTATCACATCACCTTCCGACTCTATTTCCTCCCATTTCCCTCCCACGAGGACCCTTGGGATGACACCGGGTCTACCTGGATGATCTCGGATAATCTCCCCATCTCAAGAGCCTTAACTTGATCACATCTGCAAAGTCCCTTTTGCCACGTACAATCACATCCACAGGTTCCAGGGATTAGGATGTGACATCTTTGGAGCCATTATTCAGCCTACCCCTACTGCTATGATTGCTGCTGTCATTGCTGTTATTGGGCCCACAAGCTTCCTCTTGGTGACCTGCTGGGATTCAGGTCCCAAGTCTGGTCCAAACCAATTCACCTAAGGCTACAACTTGAAACCGGCACAGGTCCCGTGGTAAAGCACCTGCCTGTGGAGGCAGTCTTGGGAGTTTTACACCAGAAGCAGCCAACGGTGGGTTTGGGCGAACTAGTAATGAGACTAAGCCCAGCAGTTAGCATCACCCCCTTCTCCATCTATGACCTTGACTATCTCAGAGAAGCCGGCCAGCCAGTAGTGGTATGCATGCAATTAATTCCTCGTTGACGATATGTGGATCCAGATCTATGTGGATCCATCACCAGTTACCAGGAAGGGCAGAAATGGAACCGGGGAGGGTGGGCAGGCAGCGTTGTCTTTATTTGCTTCGTTGTCCTGTGACATCTCTTTTCTGCCCAAATCAGGGATTGATTTAAGGACACAGATTCTAAGCATTTCTTAATCCCCGGTTAACTTCCTTGAGATTCAGATCCCATTGTGAAGCTTACTCATTTCCATCGAAAACAGGATGCTGTTGCTTAAAAATCACACTCATTTTATGGAACTCTTTAAGCAGGCAGCAAATTAAGAGCAAACAACATTATTTGCCAGTTAAATTTGCAAAGGGGTGATCTGAACGGATTACTCATACTCCTGATTAATTTTTAGTGGAAGTAATGAGGAGGTTGTAAATGGAAAAACATATGCATGAAGAACCTGCCTTTCAAGCACAAAACAATTTATGCTAATTGATGGCTTTACCAATACGGTAATCTTGGAAAAACTTCTTCAGATGTTTAAAGGCATCTAATGGGATAGCTATACAACTTTAAAGCAATGACATGTTGCCCTATAAAGTTCCAAGTGACTTGAATTCTACTATATTTTTTTTTAATGTTTTTATTTATTTTTGAGAGAGAGGGAGAGAGAGTGCATGAGCTGGGGAGGGGCAGAGAGGGAGGGAGACACAGAATCTGAAGAGGCTCCAGGCTGCGAGCTGGCAGCACAGAGCCCGACGTGGGGCTCGAACTCATGAACTGCGAGATCCTGACCTGGGCTGAAGTCAGACGCTCAACCGACTGTGTCACCAAGGCGTCCCAAATACTACTTTACAACTATCCATCCATTCATCCATCCTTTCATTTACCTATATTTATTGCAATATCCAGAATTGGTAAGCATATGGGGAAATGGATACCGAGACTGCATTAGTTCAAAAAGAATATTTTGAGGGGCGCCTGGGTGGCTCAGTCGGTTGAGCATCCGACTTCAGCTCAGGTCACGATCTCGTGGTCCGTGAGTTCGAGCCCCGCGTCGGGCTCTGGGCTGATGACTCGGAGCCTGGAGCCTGCTTCCGATTCTGTGTCTCCCTCTCTCTCTGTCCCTCCCCCATTCATGCTCTGTCTCAAAAATAAATAAACGTTAAAAAAAATTTTTAAAAAAGAATATTTTGAAATAGGGAAAAAAAATCAAGAGAAGAGTATTTCATGATTTGTGAAAATTACATGAAATGTGAATTTCAGTGTCCATTAATAAAGTTTCTTTGCGAGAGACCTACGCCCCTTGAGAATGTTTTTACTTATGGCTGCTTCTAAACTACAATGACAGAATTAAGTAGTTGCAACAGAGACCATCTTGGTTCACAAAGCCCCAAGTATTACCAGCTGTCCCCTTACCGAAAGTTTTGCTGATCTCTGCTCTAAAATCCCAGACCACTGCATGAACAAGTCATTTGGGAATGATCTGAGGCTGCTTTGGGAAAGATCATCTTACTGGTACGCTTTCCCCCCTCTTTAAATCCAACCACCTCACATGTTTCAATCATAAATTTTGAAACTACCCTAATCCTACCACACTAACCCAGTTCCTTTTGGTTTTGCAGATTTCCTTCCAGATGCGAAGCTCTAGGCATGTGTTTGCAGCCACGATGTATGACATGTATTATTTAACTCTTGTGCATTAAGATTTTCTTTGAGAAGAAGAAATTCATGAATCATAATTCTCTGTACGAGTCACAGTTCCTGACACGATGCACTGAACAGAGCAGGTGTTTCCACACACACTCTACGTGTATTCGTGTTTGTGGTATCTTAATATATCAACGTCTATGAAGGCTAATCAACCAGACATGGTTGATGCATGGCTCTGGGAAGAATGGAGTCTCCGGACAGGTTTCCCGTGGCCCACAAAGAATTACCGTTTCGTTGTTGGTTTCAACTGGAATCAATTTCCAACAGTTACAAACAACAAGATATTACATACAGACTCAAATCCTAGACTTCTCCGGAAAAAAACAAGAGATGTCCTACATGGAGCCCACAGTCGCACGTCAACGGTCTTCTGGTTTGGGGCTTTTGACGTTTCACCCCCCGTTTTCCTTCAGCCCTCTTCTCTCTGGCCCCTGTTGAAATTACACCATCTGGTACTGCTATAAATTTATACCTACAGCCAGATAATCTACACAGATGTGTCTGTAGATGTCCATATGCCTCCAAATTGATTCTGATGCACATACTCACTGCAACAGACTAATGATTATATCCCCTCCCCAAATTCATATATTGGAATCTTAACCCCCCAGGTGATGGTGTTAGGAGGTAGGGCCTTTGGGAGGCGATCAGGGCATGAGGGGCGAGGCCTCACAATTGGGATTATAAAAGAGACCCCAGAGAGATCCCTCGCTCCTTCCATCAGTGAGACACAGAAAAGACCATCGCCTATGGATCAGGAAGTCAATGCCACTGGACACAGGTAGGCTGGCACCTTGATCAAGCTATCAGTGAGAAATAAATTAATTTCTGTTGTTGAGAAGCCAGCCGGTCCTATGGTATTTGCCGTAGGAGCCCAAACTGATTAGTACACACACATGTAATACTAACTGAGGCACAAAGCAGACACGCAGGGATGCACGGTTACTATGTTACCAGCTGGCTCTTCAGGCTTTGCAAGGATGGCATTTAATCCAAGTAATACACGGGTGAGTACAGGAGTAAGCCACCTGCTCAGACAGTGCTGGCCATGTTTTTCAGCATAAATATTCTAGGATTGCACTCCACAGGAGTATACATACCATTGAATTTTTCACGCTCTGTAGCAAGCGCTCGTGCTGTTCAGCTATCGCCAAGGCAGCAGAGTGGACTTTCTGGTAGATGGCCTCCCCATCTCGCGTTTGAAAGATAAACAGCCCTTCCCCAGTTTCACACATCCTGTGGAAACAAAAACAGAGGGCTCCTGAAAATCCAGTTCCACGAAGTCCGAGGCACCAAGGGCCTAGAAAACGCCATGAAACCAGAGCCATTTATTTCACATGAGGTCGGGACTCTTGTTCACGTTTGCTAAGCAAAGTTGGCTAGAATCAGAATTTCCAATTCACTGTTGTTAATATTGGGCAGGACACCATTCATTCTAGGCTAACTCGGAGCTGAATTTTTTTTTCCAAAAAAAAAAAAGCATAAGTGTAATCCCAGTACATTGCCTCTCAAAGACAGCTGTGCAACCGGGTTCTCATTACTGTCTGTGCATCGTTAAGTTCATCAGGAGCTCCACCATCCAGGGGCGCCTGGGCGGCTCAGAGGGTTCAGCTTCCAACTTTGGCTCAGGTCATGATCTCATGCTTCATGAGTTCGAGCCCAATGTTGGGCTCTGTGCTGATAGCTTGGAACCTGGAGCCCGCTTAGGATTCTGTGTCTCCCTCTCTCTCTGCCCCTCCCCGACTCGCACTCTGTCTCTCAAAAATAAAAACGTTAAAAAAAATTTAAATACAAGAAAAGAAACTCTGCCATCCAGCTCAGCGGTGGAAGAAGGCTTCCATGACTCCAGGTTCTGTTCTTCCCTTATAGTCGATGGCTTTAAGGATTCTTTCATTTCCAAAATCAATCTGGATTCCTTTTTTTTCACTTTACCCACTGGCCTTTACCTTGGACATTTTGTCCAGCTTTCAAAGTAGTCCCAAAAGCCCCAACTTTTGGTATGTGTATGGCCTTACACTATCAGAAACAGTGGATGAAAACCCAGAGAAGGTAAAACAGTTTAAAAGTTGGGCCTTTCCCGTGTTCTTTGTGAAGATAAGGATTCAGACATAAGAACACCGTGGCCATACAGAGATACAACAGTTGTGAATTTCCCAAGAATTACTTTGCCTAAATGATGAACCTGTCACTCCAGGCCATGAATTATGCAGTTGGTCAAGAATCTAGAAGAAAGTCGGGAGCTAAGAAAGCACCTGGGAAATTCACTCACTGGTGCCCAAAGCAAGTATGTATCAAGGCAGAGTGCAATAAGCAGAGAATGTGGGCTCCAGATTGCCTGGCCGTGCTTGCCCCCTGCCAGCTTTGTGAGCCGCGGCGCACTACTCAGCCTAAGCCTGCATTTCTGCTCGTGAAATAAACAGGAGGATAACAGCCATCACAGAAGCGTACTGAAGGTGTTAGGCATGATACGTAAAGTGCACAAAGGAGGTCTTTCACTCAATGCGCACCTCCACTCTTCTGCTGGAAGGTAAGCTCCAGGTAGACCAGATCTGTTCCTGATTTGTTCACAGATCTTCCGCCAGTGCCTACAACAGGGCGTGGCCTATATCTGGCGCTCCGTAAATAACTACAGAATGGACTGTGACATAGGAGGCGGTGCTAGGCAAAGGTGTAATTAAGAACTGGACCCCGGCTTCCTTGAGGAAGAAACTGAGGTTTCTAGAAGAGAAGGGAGGAACAACAGTCTGACAACTGCACAGAGAATGTCCTGATTTGGTCAAAGGCAAGTGACACACTAGGGGCCGGGGGGCCAGAGGGGGCAGCCTATGTTCCAGGAGCTCCGGGAACGGGCACGAGCTCCCAGAGATGACAGGCTTCGCTCTGCGAAGTCACCACCCGACTGTAACCATTCCCACAGGCACAGATGCCCAACATCGGAAACTGTCCCTCTCTGTGCCAGTGACATGTCACGCAGACATACCACATTGGAAAAATACTAATGGGACTGAATTTAAGAAAACCAGAATAAATGATCCCACAGTGGCCAGTATAAATCAGCAAACTTGTGAGATGGGAGTGCCAGTGGGTTCCGCATTCCCTCACTTGCAACATGTGTTCTGCGCATGTGCATGTGTGTGTGTCCCTGTGTGTTTAGAATATTTGAACATTGTTACAAGCAGGATGCATCTCATACTCCACACGAATGTTTATGGTACTCTTCTCTCTACTCCTGCAAAGCAGTTATTAAATCAATGTTATATTTCACATTTGCAATTACATATTCTATATGAAAGAGTAAGGTACTTGTCAGAAAACAGAAGGCAAATCATAAGGGCTCCGGCAATGGATGTAATGGTAAAGAAACGGGCTTTTTCCCTGAGAAGTTTATAATGTATTCGGCTAAACAAGATCTATGTAAGTGAACAGGTTCAAGACTAACGTGGTGGTGCGGTGAGCTGGGGAACGGTACTGGTCAGAGGTGCACTGATAAAGGAAAGCAGAGCTGGGGAAAGGGGTGGGTGTCGATGTTACATAGTAACAAAGAAAATCAGGAAGGCAAACACCGGAGGGGAACAGATCAGAGGCATTTTCCAGGAGAGATACAAAATTAGGAGCAAACCATTGCAGAAGTGAGGTGAACCGTGGGACTCCTGTCCTACCTGTGGCTGCAGCCGCCAGGGACACTATGGTTAAGAAAATACGGAAAAAAAAAAAAAGAAAAAAAAAGAAAATACGCACAGAGAAACACAACACGAAGTCAAAAAGAGGCTTAACCACATGGGTTCTGGCAGCCCCATCTTGAAGAAAAACCCAGGGAAGGGTCTGTTAGGAACTCATAATACAGAACAGGGGCTCTCTACACTGGCGCATTCGACATGAGCAACATCGTACGGCCAGATCGTTCTTTGTTGTGGGGACCATCCTGTGTGTTGTAAGGTGTTTAGCAGCATCTCTGGTCTCTACCCACTGCATGACAGTAGAATCCCCTAGCTGTGGCAACCAAAAACGTCTCCAGACACTGATAAATGTCCCCAAGGGGGCAAAACGCCCCCAGCTGAAAACCACTGAAATAGACCAAAAATAAGGGGTTTAGGGAGCACCTAAGCCATGGTTCAGCGGTGGAGAGGCTGTGCATGCGAGGCGGCTTCCGTGTTCAGGGGAGCTGTGGATTCACCGCAGACAGTGTTCACGATGAAGCACAGAGGACGTCCTGCACCTGCGGTCTGTGGGGTCTTGCCCGTTCCAGTCATGGGCATCATCGCCTAGTGGATCTCAGCTTGAGACAAGGTAGCAGTTGACTGCTGGTGCCGTGTGTAGGTGTGTTTACGTGTGTGTGTGTGTTGGCTGGAGATCAGCTAATCTAGGCTGCCTGCTAATGTGGTGGTTTTGCTGTCCTTCGCTGAGACCACTGGGGTGAGAAACAGAAATCAATGTAAGACACCACGTGATGTACCACAGTACCACTGAGGCTTCCGAGCCCAGGACGGCTCTTGAGAACGTCAGCCAATCTCCTACGACTCGCATTGGCGTGTCAAATCTTTGCGCTGCCTTATTTAATACTTGTTTAATCAGCTCAGTTTTCCTTTCCCTTAAACAAATGTATCGTAAACGAATCGCCAAATCAACAGCAGAAGCCAGTATGCTCGACTACAAGTTGAAGGCAGATGTGAAAGTAAATACAGTGAAAACAAAATGTTATTAAACTCTGACCAGATCCTCTTGTCAAAGATCTAAGCGGGACGTTTGCTCACGTGTTAGTGACACAGGTAAAGTAGAAAGTGTTAGAAGATGTGTTTAAGATGTGCCAGCACCTCACTGAAATGTTTCTCTGTAATTTAATCAGGAGGATCAAAAACGTAATTAAGAGGAAAATGACTTGGGGCGCCTGCGTGGCTCAGTCAGTTAAGCATCCGACTCTTGGTTTTGGCTCGGGTCATGATCTCCTGTTTCGTGAGTTCGAGCCCTGCGTCCAGCTCTGGGCTGACAGTGCAGAGCCTGCTTGGGATTCTCTCTCTCCCTCTCTCTCAGCCCCTCTCCTGATGATGCACTCTCTCTCTCTCTCTCTCTCTCAAAACAAATAAAACTTAAAAGAAAAATCTAAAAAAGAGAGAAGAAAATGTCACTGTGAGATTACATTCATTTCATGTTATGCCTCTATCACTAAAACCATCCCACATCTGGGGAAACGTGGCTGTGTTTCCCGGGGCCCTGCTCTAGTTGGTGTGGGACAGAAAGCCTCATATGCTGGAATCATGGTCAAGTTTCCTGACCTCTCGAAGTTTCCACGGACAAACCTTTGAGAGTGGGGAAACTGTGTTTTATCTTTAGGAAAGGATCTCAAGTCAAGGTAAGCATCTAATGAGGATTTGTTGTTATTTTAACCCTTTAAAATGTCAAAGCCAAGGAGAGGCGGTCCTCGGGGAAAACTTCAGGAAAGAGGCACAACCACATCTCTGCCTGGATGGAAACTGTGTAATCACAGCCTGGAGCAGCGGGAAAGTGAAAAACAGCTGCACGGCGGCGGGAGGCATGTGGCTGGGGAAGAAAGTCTGTGTTTGAGGCTCACGGGCTGTGAAGACAGAATAATACAAACCTCTTCTCTGAGAAGGGAGATATGAATTCGGGAATGTGATTCTCCCTTTAAGAAAAGCAGCAGCTTTCATTAAACAAAGATTGTAATGCAAATGACCGGGGGGATTTGTTTCTCCGGCTGCAGGAGGTATACTGTGTCTGAGTGTTAGCAGCACCTTAAATAAAGCCCGTCAAGGGGCGCCTGGGTGGCTCGGTCGGTTGAGCGTCCGACTTCGGCTCAGGTCATGATCTCGCGGTCCGTGAGTTCGAGCCCCGCGTCGGGCTCTGTGCTGACAGCTCAGAGCCTGGAGCCTGTTTCAGATTCTGTGTCTCCCTGTCTCTGCCCCTCCCCCGTTCATGCTCTGTCTCTCTCTGTCTCAAAAATAAATAAACGTTAAAAAAAAAAAAAAAAAAAAAAGCCCGTCAGCCCGGTGGACGAGAGGAAGAGAAGGTTCCAGTTCAGAGGGTGCTCAGCCACACGCTGTCCCTTCTCCTGTGGCTCCACCATCCATGTCACCAGGCTTCCTAACGGTTCCCTTAAATGTGTACAGATGCTGCCATCATCACTTTTTAACTTTTTAAAAAAGGTGTTTTTTAAAAATGTTTATTTAATTTTGAGAAAGAGAGAGAGAAGGGGAAACATGAGCAGGGGAGGGGCAGGGAGAGAGGGAGAGAGAGAATCCCAAGCAGGCGCCCATCGATCGGCACAAAGCCCAGCTCGATGTGGGGCTCGATCTCATGACCCCTGAGATCATGGCCTGAGCCGAAACCGAGAGTCAGACTCTTAACTGACAGAGCCACACAGGCACCCCTGCCATGATCACTTTTTAGACTTGAGTTTATGAAAACAAAACAAAACCCAAACAATCCAAAGTCATAAAATGTGGCCAGTGTAAAAGACAGTGGGTTGTTTATTAATACGTCTGTTCCTCATGTTCTATGAACATGTAAAGTCAAAGAAACACTTTTCCCCCGTTTTTCCCCATGCTATGCCCTGACCTAGATCTTAGGGAGCACTGCCCCCCGTTCTTCCCGCTGTAGTGCTCTATAAGCAGCAGGATGAAAGGGAGGGCTATTTCACAGTTTCTGAACCCAAACACGAAGTGTGGCTTTACTGACCCCCAAGAGAATGAAAAGCCAGGTGAGCAACAGAGGGAACCTTCTGAACAAACCTTGAAGTTCACATGCCCCAGACTGAAGTCGGATCACCCCCACCCCACACTGGCCCCCCAGGCGTGCCTGTGCCGTTCCAACGGCTCCCGGAGGATCCTGATTCCTCTCTGTCTCCCCACCCACGTCCAGTCAGTCAGCTTTGGGCACTAGCTTCAAAACACGTCAGTATCCAAACATCTAAGTCCACGTTCCTTGTCACCAGCGTGCCGGGAGCCACCCTCGTCCTCACCGTGAGCACTACGATGCCCCCTCCCAACTGCTTTTAGCTTGAGTTAAAGAAAAAAAAAAAAAAAGTCAGACCCTGTCACCTCTTGGCTAATCCCTTCCTGTGTAGGGAAAAATCTAATCTTGTCCAAACAATCTGGTCTGGCCTTTGCCAACATGGGAGGTGGTTTTTGTTTGCCTGGGTTCTTGGGTGAGACAAATAGTAACAAGGGGGTTTAGGGTGAGGCTTTGGGTCACGTGCTATCAGCTGACCTGGAGGCTGAGATGAGCCAGGTGGGCAATCGATGAATCAACCAAGCAAGCATGGAGTGGAGCCTCAATCAAGACTCTAAACGCTGTGGCTGGGAAGCGTCCCCGGTTGACAACACTCCGTGGGACTGTCACATACCGGTATGAGAAAAGTACAGTGTTCTGACTCCACAGGGAGAAGACACAGAATCTCTATGCGGGGCACTTCCCACAGCTCCTCCCTTATCCGATGGTAGCTACTCTGTATCCTTCAGTGGTACAAGCTTTGACCAACTTCATAGATGTCAGTGAACTCCAGGTCATTCTAGCAAATTCTGAAACGTTTGGTGGTCGTGGGAGCCCCCGAACTTGTAACTGGGGTCAGAAGTGAGGAAGGTCTTGGGGACTGTTCCTTCGAACCTTGCAGTGGTCTCTCCCCACCCACAATGGCTGCCCAACTAAGATGAAAAGCCAAATTCTTTACAGGGGCTCCAAGCCCCACACGGCCTGACACTGTTCTGCTTCTTCCTTTGCATACATTGTGGCCCCCTCCCTTATTCTGCTCCTGCCACGTCAGCCTCCTGGATCTTCTCTGCACGCTCCACGTACACCCCCCTTGGCACCTCTTCCCAATGTCCTTCTGGCTGGAATGCTCCCCCCGCCCCCGCCGCCTCCATGATTCCTCCTGGGTCTTCTGTCGGCATCACTGACTCAGTCAGCAAAGCCAGTCCTGCTCACCCTGCTTAAAATTGCACCCCCTCTTTGGGCACTTGCTATTGAATGATTTTATTGTTTGCCGTGAACTTACACAATCAAATGTCATTATTGTCTATATCCCCTCTTCTCTACAGAGCGAACTTCATGACAGAACACGTGAGAACCTCCTGTCCGTATGCTTTATTCACTGCTACGTCCACGGTGCTCGGAACCACATGGGGCTCCTAGGGGGAACTCAACAAACATTGGATGAAAGAAGGAAATGGCTCATTTTTATTTACTAGACCCTTCTAGAAAGTGAGGTACCATCACATGTAAAGTGGTCACATACACCAGTGGATCATCACCCGCAGGTGATGGCTGCACTGTACAGATGACCAACAGGTACGTGAAAAAGTGCCCAGTGTCACTAACCATCAGGGAAACCAAAACCAGAATAAGATACCATCTCACACCTGTTAGAATGTCTACGAGGAAAAAGACAAGCGATAACAAGTGTCCATGAGAATGCGTGGGAAAGTCTAGAGACCCTTGTGCACCGTTGGTAGGAATATAAATTGGTACATCCTTGTGGAAAACAGTATGGAGGTTCTTCAAAAAATTAAAAATAGAAACTACCGTATCATCCAGCTATTCTAGTTCTGGGGATCTATCCAAAGGAAATGAAGTCACTATCCCAAAGAGATATGTGAACCTCATGTTCACTGTAGTATTGGTTACAATGGCCAAGATGTGGAAATGGCCAAGTGTCTACCAACGGATGAAATGCATAAAGAGAATGTGCCATGCACACACACACACACACACACACACACACACACACAATGTGATCTTAGCCATAAAAAAGAGGGAAATCCTGCTGTTTGTAACAACATGGATGGACTTTGAGAGCATTATGGTAAGGGAAGTAAGTCAGATGGAAAAAGGCCAATTCCATATGATCTCACTTGTGTGTGTAATACAACCAAGCGGAACTCACAGAAACAGATGAGTGGACACCAGCAGCTAGGGGTGGGGATGGGGAAAATGAGGAGCTGATGGCCAAAGGGTGCAAACTTCCAGTTAGAAAATGAAGGAGTTCTGGGGAGCTAACGTCCAGCGTGGCGACCACAGTGAACAATACTGTGTCCTTGAAGGTTGCTCAGAGAATAGACCTAAAATGTTCTCACCACACACACATTGTGTGAGGCGATGAAGGTGTTAACAAACCTTAAGGTTGTTATCACTTCGCAATATATACATCGTACGCTTTAAACTTAAACAGTGTTATATGTCAATCAGATCTCAAGAAAACTTGAAAGATAAGTAAGTAAAATTTAAAAATACACACAAAAATTTTTCCTTCAAAAGATGGCCACAGGGGCGCCTGGGTGGCTCCGTCACTTAAGCATCTGACCCTTGATTTCGTTTGAGTGTGAGATCCAGCCCCTGTGGATTCAAGTAGAGGAAGAACGGAGTACATTTTATCTGTTAATTTGTTTTAAACTCTTTAGTAAGAATGAGTGTATGCTCTATAAAATACTCAGAAATGAGAAATTACTAAGTAGCTTAGAATCGAGAAGAGAAATAGAGAATATTCAAAGATTTATATTAGAATAGGGGTCCTTTGACCTGTAAACTCATCTGCTAGAGGGAAAAACAATTTTCTTCTCCGATGCAAAGCCATTTCACGAAGTACTTGTTTTCAGAGTGATACACACCAGAAATGAACAATTGCTTTTCCAAGACTGCGCAGAGGCCTTTAATCCAAAAAAACAAAAACAAAAACAAAAAAACAACAACAAACCAAACACCTTTCACAAATTTGTGCACTCCATTTAAGAAAAAGAATTTGTACGTGCAATGTCGATTTTCACATATTCTTGGCATACCTGAAAGTTTCTCCTAAAATGGTGTCAAAAGCACAACAGAGACTCTCTCTGGCTGGTAAAGAGGAGTGCTCTCGTGTGGTAATTATTCAGGACGTGCTGCGAAATGTCACCTGAGCTGCTTTCACTCCTGCAGGTGCCAAACCCAGGGTATTAATCTAAATCAGTCAGGAGGTGAGGCGGAGCCTGACGCTGAAGCATGCTAACTCAGCAGTCAGCTGTAAAACTAACGGGAGCCTACTGGACACCGGCCACCTTTCCTTAAACAATAACGTTTCAAGAACGGTTCCAAGGGAGGTGTTGACGCAGTGAGATCCTCCTGTCCGTTGGATCATCCCATAAAAAATCAGAGCCCCCGCCAGCCTGATGTGCTTGGCTGAAGTTTCAGAGCTTCGAGGTGGAAAGAAACACACAAAAGACTAGAAAAACCTCAAACAAAATAAGCAATATGTCTCTCGGCCCACCAGATAAACTGACTGTTCTTTTTGGTCTCCAGGGGCAAGAAGTGGCAATCCACGGTGCAATTGCGTTTTATTAAAGAGCTTGTATTTCAACCCTGGATTTCTTCAAGGAAAGAAGAAAACAAAACAGAAGTATGATTGGATTTGCTTATGTTGGGTGGAAAGGAGGAGAAACAGCGTCCAGAAGATCCTGACGACCTACGATCATCACACTGCTGCCCAGGAGAGATGAACAACCCTGGCTATATGTGCCTGTCCTCCAGACTGAAAAAAAAAAAAAAAAAAAAAAAAGAAGGTTCCAGCAATTAGGAGAATTCATACATTAATGCATATCCAAATGGTTTTCCTCTGGTGATGTAAGAACGCCGTCTCTTCCCTAGCTCTGTGGAAGTATGGAATATGATAACTGATGGAGGTGATAGACTAACCTGATGAAATACGATAGACTTTCTAGACATCTACAAGGTTTGGAAGTAAGAAGACCTGAGTGTGAATAAATCTACCAATTACTAGTCTAATGCCTTCGGACCAGTCACCCAGGTGCCCAAGCCTCCCTTGAAGATGAGAATGGTAATATTCCCTACTTTGTACGATAAGTGAATGGCATGACCATATGAATGAGACACTGCATGTAAAATGCTTCGTATAGTGACCTTCATGCAGTAACTTGCTCCATAAATATTAGTGATTACTCTTTGTGGCCGGTATGCCGGCTGGAACAGAATTTTTCAACTGGATAACTGGACCAGATACCTATTTGCTGTGGGAGATTGTTCTGTGTATGTTTAGTAGCACCTCTGGCCTCTCTACCCATTAGATGCCAACGGTATCCCTGACCAACTGTGACAATCAAAAATGTCTCCAGACATTGCCAAATGCCCCCTGGGAACAAACGCACCCTTCGTTGAGAACCACGGTTCTGCATCTCAGCACCATGATGCGTGATATTGCTAATTACAGTCAAATAACTGCTTTACCCTATTTGCTTTGAGCAGCTATTAAATGCTATGTTGGACACATTTTGTTAGGGTTCTTTTTTTCTTTTTAAACCTTATACCCATTCCCCTTTGGATGGCATGAGTACACCCTTCCTGCTTTGGGAGAACCACCCATTCTATTGGTGGTTATTACCTTGTGTGCCTTGTGTAATAAAGTTCTCAGTATAGTACCTGACACACAGTGAATGTAATGGTCAATATATGGTAGGAATTTCTCTCTCTTCTATTTGACTGATGGTGTGAGAGGATCCCAAAGCATCTAGAAGCCACCATGTGAAGCCAGAGCAAAGCCACCCTAGAAGCGACAGGACTGAGAGATGAAACCTAGGGTCATGTACACTCTGAATCAAGTCAAGCCTGAAGCCATCCCTACCTCCTGGACTTGTGGTTATGTGAGCCAATGAATTTCTTCCCTGTTGTTTCAGTTTGGTTGATACAACTGCCTACTATGTGCCAAGCATTATGCCAGGCATTCACACATACACCTTATTTAATCTTCATGGCAATCTTGTGACGTATGTCATATATTGTACCCATTTTACAGGCAGCCAATGGAGCTCAGAGAGTTAGGTCATTCACTCAAGGCCCACAGCCAGTATGTGGTACAGCTGTAATTTCATTTCATTCCCTCCAATTTCTAGTTCAGTCTGTTACACATGCCCTGGTGTCAGTCTTGGTGGGGTAAAGGGGGGGCCTTTGAGCAGAAGTAACACCCCATCCCAACTCTAACAGAAGCTGAAAGTGAGCAGAACTTTGCCCAAAGTCTTTGGGGAGATTCTTTGTGTTCTGGAAGGCAATACTGCAACATCTTTGCAGATGCATGTTGGATACGTGAAAACTATCTGCCTGGAGACACTTAACTCCTCTTCATTTATCGATAGGAGACAGGGAGAAAATCATATTAGTTAACAGGAAACTGCTTTGTTTTGAACACATCCAAAAATAGCCAAGGAAAAAATTATCTTCACTAATAAAGCAAGGCAGATATGAAACCTTCATGCTTGGGGGAACACAAATGATCTTATTATCCTGAGCATCTTGATGGTAACCATAAAAATTCATCTTTATTTGAGTTTCAGGCAAAATATAAACTAGGAACATTACCTTGTGTTTAACACTGTCTGTATCCTGCAAACCCAAGCCCTGCTCCAAAAGTCATCACAATAAAACATCAAAGACACTGCCGAGGAGAAGCGGCGCTATTCTAGGTCATCCGCGTGCGTTACTGCTGTTCCCCACAACAGTCCTGCAAGGAAGTTATGACTTGGACAAACATACAAGGGAAGCGAACCCCTCTGTCCAAGGTCAACAGCTAATAAAGAATAGAGATGAGAGCCCAGGGTGTCCCTCTGACTGCTTCTTCCACCACCCCGTGCTGTTTGACAAATGAGCAAGACCCTAAGAACACATTCCCAATACTCTCCCTTCTGTGACTCACTGCAAGTTAGCATCAGCCCCACAAAGCACGACCACTGAATAAGAACACGATTCAAAAGCAGCTGAGTGTTCTGAGTCCCTGCAATCCTTGAGGCACAGCATGGTGTGGTATGGGTTGTAGGTGTTCTCATCATCTAATGGCTTCGACGAGATACCCTGAAGGTCAGACCATAAAGAGACTAAAGTCATAGAACCAAATGCTTTCGTTTCACAAGTTAGCACTTTTATGCTTTTGGGTCAAAGGCCATTGGAATATTTCTGAAATTTACGTCTCCAATATATCTGTAATTTCCATCCGCCATTTCTTTTATCTGAGCTACTTTGGTATCTCCCCATATATCCACTTGCCACCTCTATCTCACTGCCTACAAAATATAAACACCATTCTCTCTCTCTCTCTCTCTCTCTCTCTCTCTTTCTCTCTCACGTACACACACACACACACACACACACACGCACACACACACACACACACACCTGCTTAAAAAATCTCTATGGTTTCCTATTACACTTAGGAGAAATATCAGTCTTTAAAATAATGTCCTAGATCCTTAGCAATTCTACTAGATTAATATGAATAAGTTGAACGTTTGCAATATATGAGTAATATGAAAACCTGAAAGACAGATAATTTCAAAAAAAGTTTAATATTCATCATGAGATACTATAAAAGTTTACTAAGGTTTTAGCTTTCAGAGATTATGACAGAAAGCCATACTCTTCCTATTACAATTCCCATAAATTCAAGGAACTGAAAAATTCTCATGCTTGAATAAGTGCTACCTGAAATAGGCCCAAGACACCCTGATCAATGCAGAATTCTACTGTCCATTGATATGAAATACAAGTGGGAGATGATACGAGGCATACAATCAATAGAAAAGCCTACTTCTATTGTGAAACATTTATCATACATAGATTTCACTGGTTATGGTTAATACATAAATAATTCTGGAGACCCAAACAGGAAAATATAGCCACTTTCCCCAACAAATTCTGATTCTTCTACAGAGATTTTCCCATAAGGATAATAAATAAGTAATTCTGACAAAAGAACATCGCTCTGAAGATTACAGTTTTATTTTCTAATGTGAAGACCTTTGCCATCTCTGGGAGATTCAGAGACTCATTTATAGCATTTCAATTTCCAGGTACTTAAAAAGCAAATTTTAAATAATTGGGATTTGCTTAAAACGGAATGAGCAGATTAAGTTGAACGGAGCATTGCTGTCATATGTTCACACAAGTTAGGGTCTTACGTGTTTGCAACTTCTGTTTTTAGTCTTGTATCAAGTATTGTATTCCTATTGGGAAGAACCATCCACTTTTACAAACAAACAAACAAAAATTTTTAAAACCACAAGCTGATTGCCTTCAACTTTAATGTGAATTTTACAGAAGGACTTGTATCTTGAAATTTAGTCATTTAAAATTCCAAGATATAAAATTTATCTGCAATGTCTCAAAAGAAGAGCCTAAATTCTGAGGAGCAAGAATGGTGAGGGGGTGGGGAGAAGAATGAGATCCTGATTAGACTAAAATCTCTTTCTGGTTAATGATCGACCCAAATTTTTTGGCACCATTGGCACTACCTTCTCTTTCCAAAACTGACTTCTAAAAGGAAAAAGGGAAAGCCCTAGAAGTGCTTATTGGGTATGGACTGCAATAAGCCAGTTCTAGAATCAACCTCCTAGCGCCAGTGAGGTTCATCACACCATGGATGGAACCCAATCAATGGCACCTTCAGAGATGAATGGTGCCTCATATTGATAATCTACCATAGTCAGCCAAGGAGAAAACATAAACAGATTAACACTATGGATGTTTCCCAAAACCCAAGAAGCTGGCCTGTGTTCAGCATGACCCGGTAGATGGTACCTTTCTGGCATTTTCACCTAATTCTACGTCAGTTTGTGGTATGGAATCAAACTGCGCAATGAAAGTTTATATCACATTGCTGAGAACTCTCCATGGGAAATAAAGCCATATGGAATATCTGAGTACTTTACAATACGCCTGGCATTACAGGGCTGGAGCTCTACGCATTTGTAGAAGTGCATTTCAGGGTGGATCTCATAGGCCAACCTGGGAAAAGGAAAAAATAAGTAGGAGAACAGTCATGAAACTCACCTCCCTGCCTCAAAAGTGAACCAAGCAGCATCTCGCCCGTACCGCCGCAGGGCACTTAGCGGCCAAGAGATGAGTTTGACTCTGGGATTCTGGACGTCCCAAAGACAGATGTGCTCATATGTAATCTGCAAGGCACATTCGCCATGTACATCTAAGTTAGGGGATGGCATCAAATACACATTGAATCTCTCTGGGAGAAAAACAAAAGGTTAGTCTAAAATCCCGGGAATGAAACATCAAAGACAACGTAGGAACAAAGAGGCATTTCAAAATAATGCTAGCTCACATTCTAGGTGCAGGTTGAATATTCAGGAAGATAAACCTTTCTCATGAATTCACAGCGCCAGAAAATGATTTTTTTAAATTAAGACCATATTAAATAACATGATAATGACACAGTCTGGCGGTCAACATACACTAAACACTATTTGCATGAGCAAAGACCATGTTTAGAATGTTTTAATTTGCATAATAAAAAAACGTGTCTGCCAGTAGAAGACGAGAGCAATGGAACCATTAAAAACGTTTTTTTTTCCTGCCAAGTACACATTAATTCCACCCACACTTTGGTGTTCACAAAAGATGCAGGTGCAAGTAACTGTCGCATGATTTAATGATATTAAAGTTACACTGATCAACATATAATTTTCATAACCAAATGAGTAAAACTATATCCCAAATCATTTAAATAAAACTCCATGCTAATACCGTGCACTTAACTGACCCAGCAGTCTGTGAAAAATCCAATAGATATATTTGAACTCGTTTTAGCAAGAACTCTCCAAATTTCCATTTGCTTATTTGGATGACTGTTAAAATTTAACCAAGATGACTCTACATAAACGACTCGGTTTATGACTGCAACCACATTTTCATCCCCACAGATTCAGTCATGGCATTTCTGTTCTACTTCTATAAAATTCATTAATTTAGGAAGTTACAGAGTCAAAAATCCTTGAGTGAAATACGAACACAAATATTACTGGAGTGAACATTTTCACCCATCCATCATTAAGGTAGGTTGCCTAAATCTGACAAGATGGTGCGGCACTAGTCGTTATCAGTGGTATTTTTAATTAATCATTTTATAATAGGGAAGTCACTAGAATTCTTATAGATTTTACTTGAGTTTAGTAAACAGGAGTGTCATGACTGCTTTCATGGGTCTATTTTTCAAATTTTCTGTTATTTCCAACTCCCAATCACCAATTATTTGCTGCTTTCTAGCAACTATTATTTTAAAAGTATATTCTAATGGGGTAAAATGTCTCCCTGGGGAGTTCTGGAGCAAGTCAGAAAGAGTCCATCCTTAAGTAAAAAGGTAAGAGAGACCATTACCAATTTGTTCACTTGAAGTTCTATAACTTTACTTCGCTCGAGAATAACAGCAAGTGTAAGAGTGACTGCTGTAGTTACAATTACTTGAAGTCATGCAAATTAATATCGTAAGGTGCCTTCAAAGAGGTAGCTGAGTTTTGTAGTAATCCCTAGTAGTTATGTACCAGGGGTACTCTTATTCCTATTTGACAGAAGAGGAAACTGAGGCCTGGTTGTGGTATAGTAAAGGGAATTCCTAGGCACAGCCCATCCTTGGACTCTGTAGCGTTATCAGGATAGAGCTTCACAAATATAAATTTGTGAAAAAAAAAGTGCTGAGCGGAGCACTCTAGATTAAAAAAGGAAATCAAATCCTGTCCTATCTTCCTCTTTAGGTCTGGCTTCACAGGCAAATATCTGTGAGGCATCCGCTCAGGTCCATACAGGTGCATCCTCAGGCTACAACAGAACAGGATTATGGGATCCAATCCGCCCTGTCACAAGGCTCGGTCACCTGGAAACAAAGAAATCATTCCTCACCTCCAGGCTCATACTGTAAACCAACAGTGAGTTTTGCTGAAATGATCATGGGTATTCTGGTCATTATTACCTCAAATGATTTATTCCCAGGTTGAGTGTTGAGCTCAAGGAGTTGGCTCAAGTGTTTTAGTGGGGGAAAAAAAAAATCACAGAATTAGGAGGGTTTAAAGATGATGAAACATTCGTGATGTCCGGATTCTATTAAAAAGGTTGGAAAACTTTCAATGAAATACTTTCAGTGAAAAATGCAAGACCAAAAAGAACAAAACAAAACACTATGCCTTAAAATCAGCATATTATGAATACAGGCTCAGGAGTGTGGTCTTGTATCAAACACCAGCTGTTGGAGTTGGAACAAAAGCTTCAGTTTCCTCATCTGTGAAACAGGGGGACGGAACAGTGCCCCCGTCACGGAGCTGCTGGGAAAATTAAATGACCTAATGCATCTGCCACAGAAACTGGTGCATAGCAGGTCCCCCCACCCCCCGATTTCTAGCTGATGTTATTAATGCAGATACATTCATATGTATGCATCGAAAACATATTAGGAAAAGAAATACACTGAAATATGAACACAGGATTTAGGTGCAATAAAAGGTTCTTTTTCCTTCTTCCTGTATACTTTTCTTATAACTTCAAACATGTGACATAACGAAGATGTCTTACAGTGTACTGGATGGGGATAAAAATAATGTCAAATAGAGCGAAGGAGAGAATTTTCTCTACATACCACTCTGTTCTCTCTCAACCCCAGTAGCCAGTAAGTCAGGCTCTCCGAGGCTGATGTCATTGATCCGTGCGCCCACACACTCCATCTGGAGCAGTTTGCACCATTCATCGGCCTCCAGATCTGTGGGAATGTCCAGAAACGTCACCATGCATGCCCAGCACCCACTTAAAAGCTACAGGCAAAAGCCCTCCCCGCCTCGGACGAACCTGATTCACAAGCAAAGGTCTTGGAGGTGTCGTCATTGAAATAGATTCCTATGGCGTGCTTCTTGGTGCTCTTTGGCAACCGGGCTACGTTCTTCACATTGTTGAGCTCTGTCACCTGAAAAACGGACAACTGCAAGTCTGATCACACTCCCTGTGTGAACGTGCCCGGTCCACACCACCACACTCGGGAGAGGCACGTTCAGTGGAAGGCACGCCACAGATGAACACCCCTCGACAGAAAGGTGCGTTTTGGAAAGCTGCGGATTATTTCGGTGTGTTATCCTCAATATGCAGCAAGAAAAATTAACGAATGACCTTCCTTTTTCAATTTCCTGAATATTAAGTGGCACGGACTCAAAACTTCACAGAGGGAGAATTATCTCCCCACAGAGTCTACCTAATCAACAGTTCTCAGGTCTGTATCCCATCACTGGGAAGGCCTTTCCAATACTCCAACCCCTCGAGGTACTTCCCCTGAAGGCAACTTACACATACTGACCGCAAGGGAGGGAGGGAGTGGTGACCCAATTCATAACTCAGTCACCTCACTCTTTGATAATCAGAAATGGAGTGTCAGAAGTCCCCCAAATGCCCCTCTACTCGGGCTTCAAGTCATATATTCCAAGACAGACAGTGGTTTTGTACCACACTTCCCTACTCTCTCTGACTTACTCCTAGCTTCTCAATGCGTATAGGGCCTCTGTTTAGATTCTTCGTGGTATCACCTTTTTCCTATCAGTAGAGAAGGTTTTTCTCCATCAGACAGTCTCTCTTTCCTTCTTCTCTCCCACAGTCTTGGTCCCTTTTATAAACTTTCATAAAATTAACACTTATAAACCACTACCCTCTCCCTCCCCTCCCCCGCACTAAGGGTATTGGCTTATTGTGTTTCCAAAATGGCTGCCTCTCCTCCAGTTCCATCCAGAAGATCTGCTGCGTTGGGGCTGTGATGACTGGCTCCTGCAGGAGAGAAGGCTTAGGTGGCTTCAGGGTCTTTACAAGATAAATAACTCTTTCTGACAAGTCTAACTTCCCCTTAGGATATCTCTTTCGTGTTATCTAAAAGAATATATCTCCCATCAATCTCTGCCTAGATAACCATCTCTTATCTATTATTCTAAATTCAAGGAGTGCCTAGCTCAAGAAGAAGGGGAGGTAAAAAGTCAATATCCTCCACACATAAAGTAACCTGATCATTTCATTCCCCTACTTCTTAACCTCCATTGGCTCTCTTTATAGTATAAATGCAAATTTCTTAGCATAAAATATCATCATAGTTGCTATAGACCCAATATCTGTGGCCTCCCAAATGTACATGTTGAAATCCTCCCCCTCAAGGTGATGGTATTAAGAAGTAGGGCCTTTGGAGGCTGATAGGTCTTGAGGGTGGAGCCCTACTGAACAGGATTAGTGCCCTCATAAAAGAGACCCCAGAGAGCCCCCTCATCCCTTTCACCACGTAAGGACACAGAAAGAAGATGCCTTCTGTGAACCAGACAGCACGTTCTCACCAGCCCCCAAATCTGCCAGTGCCTTGACCTTCGACTTCCCAGACTCCAGAATTGTGAGAATTAAATTTCTGTGGTTTATAAGCTACCAGTCTATGGTATTCTTTTTTCATGGCAGCCCATACGGACTAACACATCAGTGTTCCCTCAAAGCCGGCCAAAGTACTCTCTACCTTAGCAGGTAGTTTTAGTAACTCAACATTACCAACTTTATTCTCCAGCTATTCCACGTCCCTCGGAGTCTACCAGATGCATCTATTTACTTTTTGTTTTAAACTTTTTTTTAACTTTATATTTATTTTGAGAGAGAGACAGAGGCAGAGAGGGGCAGAGAGAGAGGGAGAGAGAATCCAAGCAGGCTCCACACTGTCAGCACAGAGCCTGGTGCAGGGCTCAAGCTCACGAACTGTGACAGCATGACCCGAGTTGAAATCAAGAGTCGGCCTCTTAACTGACGGAGCCATCCAGGCCCCCTGGTTTTTGTTTGTGTATTTTTGTGCCAGTGCCCCAGTACAAACACTATCGTCTTGCCACACCTACTTATTGGTCTCTCCACGTCCATGGTAACCCCATTTATTCACTGTTAACACAGCATCCAGATTATCTTTTCAAACACAAGCCTGACTCCAGCATTTTCGTGCATAAAACAGAACACTTCAGTGACTTCCCACTGCACTTGGGACAAGCAGCCAAGTCCTTGGAGTGACCCTCAAGCCCCTCTGTGGTCTTCCCTGGAGCTATCTGACCAGCCTCCTCCCTGATACCTTCCCCTTAAGTCCCAGCCATACTGGCTTTTAGTTCAGGCTCCAGAAAGCACCATGATTCTCCTGGCACAGAGCCTTCCCCACTCTCTCCTTACTTCACTTGAACCCACCTTATGGGTCTTAGTTTAAATCTTGGTCACCTGCAGGGCCCTACTGGACGCCCCTTATCCCTCTTCTAATCAGAGCCTCCAGGGTCTATCATTCAATGACATCTTTGCCCTCGGAGACCTTTTATGGCCATATGGGCTGTGGTTTGGCACCCATCTTGCCTCTAGGGTGAAAGTTTTTTGCTCACCACTGTGTCCCCCGAACCTAATACAGAGTCTGTCACCATCCTCAATGAATGTATACTCAATACATACCCATATACTCAATGAATATGTGTGGATTTGATGAACAAAACACCAAACACACCTGCAGATTTGCTTGCATGGTGCGTCTCCGAGGTGAATGTCTCTTTCTCCAGGGAAATTTCACTTTTCCTGAAAGGCCCACTTCCTCTTGGAAACGTGCCCCGACTTCAGGGTGAATTAATGGCCGCCTTCTCTCTGTTCCCGTGTGTGCTGCATGAAGCTTCCCTCTATTACCTGTTGTTGTAATTAATCCATCTATCTCTCCAGCACCTAGCTAGACGTGAGTCACCTATCAATGACTTACTGACAGAATGAATCGATGACAAACAATCATCTGAGAGTCAACATTTATTGAGTCTGCACCACCTGCCACACACACTGGGCTTACACTATCCTCACATAATATGTTTCATTTCATCTTCATGAACACCCGAGGACATAGATATTATTATCAGTATTTTCCAGCCGAAGAAGCTGTGGATGAGAAAGGTCAAAGTCATGTGCTCAAGTTCCCAGCTAAGACATGGCAGAACCACGTTTTAAATGGGGGCAAACTGACCCCAAAGCCTGTCTGTGCTCTTCACCCATCCGAAATACTAAGGACTAAGTCTAGATACTTTCAGCACAGACAATCTTTAGCTCAGAAAGTCATCTCATATGCGAGGACTTCTTTCTTTTCACTGGTGTGTAAGGTGGGGAGGGCAGGAGGGGGTGTAGGAGTAGGGCTAGGTGCCCAGGCTTTATGATGACCCTCTACGGAAACATTGTATAAGCCTAGTCCGCCCTAACCTGAGGCACAGCAATGACTTTGAAATATGTCATTTCATTACACATCCATTAAAGGTAAAGAGGAAGGAAAGTCACCTGAAAGAGTCAGGAAATGTAGGGAGAATTGCATGAGTCAGAACACAATTACCCATTTGGGAAATTGGTTCAAATAATAAGCAACCCAACACCTCCAGCTCGGGGGTGGTGACTGAGTGCTCACAGAGCAGGCAGGGTGATGTTTTTCATGTGTCAAAGGACTATCGGGTTCCAACGCAAAAGTCTCTGCCCCCAATTCAGAACCACCTCTCAATGAGCACATGCCTGCACACTTACCCACCCCCAGCACCCCCACATACACAGTTCTTTTGAAAGAATCGCAACTTACACAAATCCGTAACAGAGCCCTTCTCAAAATACATGCTACCATGAAAATCATGAGGACATTTGCAGATATATTTGTAAGTCACTTTAAAACTTGTATAAGACATATTTATTTCCACCATCACTCCATTTTGTAAATGAGAAAAATCAAAGCAGGATGTATTTTTTAATATTCCTTTTAAAAAGAAATAATTTGCCCCTAATGAATCTCTGGAAGCAAGCATAGATTTTGATAAGGTCTCAGGTTATTTTTTGATAAGAATGTTATCTTATTTTTTTAATATTTTCTTTTTTAAATGTTCATTTATTATTGAGAGAGAGAGAGGGAGAGAGAGAAAGTGAGCACATGAAGGGGAGGGGCAGAGAGAGTGGGAGGAAGGCACAGAATCCAGAGCAGGCTCCAGGCTCTGAGCTGTCAGCACAGAGCATGATGCAGGGCTTGAACTCACTAACTGTGAGATCATGACCTGAGACGAAGTCAGACACTTACTAACTGAACCACCCAGGTGCCCCGATATGAATGCTGTTTTAAATAAGGGCTAATAAGTGTGTGTCACTCACCATCAAAAGTGACTGCACTGGGGCACCTCTGGGTGGCTCATGGGATCGAGTCCCACGAGGAGCTCTGCACTGACTGTGTGGAGCCTGCTTGGGATTGTCTCTCTCTCTCTCTCTCTCTCTCTCTCTGCTCCTCCCTGCTCATGCTCTCTCTCTTTCTAAATAAATAAATAAGTGACTGCATTGGATTCTCAATATGACCTCAAAGAGAATGAGCACTCAAGACCATGTGTGTGCAATACCTTCACTCCACCTCTAGTCTGAATATCTTGTCTTCACCTTATGTCTCAGATCAATCAAAAGTGATTTCCTACCAAGTTCAAAACTTTTTAGGAAAACTCCCTCTTGAGCCTCTGTGGTCAGAGATTTTATTTTTCCTGCACTGTGCAAGAGAAAAGACACACCCTAAGGTCTACATGAATTACACCAGCTCTTTATACAGATTCACAAATAAAATGTAACAACTTCTTCAAGGTGTAACAGCATCAAGGAGGGAGCTACTGTAATACAATTATAGTAGAGCTGGCATTCCCTCGTCAAGAATCTTCCTTGAATCCATTCATTCATCAAAACTTTTAACTCATTGTTCATATTTAACGTTTTTTATTTATTTTTTGGGACAGAGAGAGACAGAGCATGAATGGGGGAGGGGCAGAGAGACAGGGAGACACAGAATCGGAAACAGGCTCCAGGCTCCGAGCCATCAGCCCAGAGCCCGACGCGGGGCTCAAACCCACGGACCGCGAGATCGTGACCTGGCTGCAGTCAGATGCTTAACCGACTGCGCCACCCAGGCGCCCCTGTTTGTTCATATTTAAAGGGAGAAAATAAAGAACCATTTTTCCAGGCAGGGATAAAGAAGGTGCTATGAGGACAAAGCTGTGAAAAAGGATCTGGTGTGGGCTCAGGAGAATTTTGCTCTTTTACCTAAGGGGGAAGGATGCCCTTTCAGAGAAGGGAGCAGTTGAGCAGAGGCTCCTAAGATGTGAAAAAGTGAATCCTATAAATCACTGGGCCCAGCCATTCAAGGCACAGGTAATGTTAAGTGCAAAGGCTCTGAGGCAGGAATGAACTTATTTGGCAAGGACTATGTTTGCTTATAGGTTTTAACATTTGACCTCCTGCCCTTGATATCTGCACTCAAGAATGAGCCTTTTCAGCAGTCCCCCTCACAGCCCCCAGGCATCTCCCCACCCACTTTCCCCATAAGGCTGTGCTGCTCATGAAAACCAGTGGACCTAAGGAGATCAGTATCTCCATGGTTTTGCATTTTCCCCCCTTTAATCTGGCCAAAATGTGCTTTCTGAGCACACTGAGCATCTTTATGACGGTTATTTCTAATTCTTTCTCAGGTAGTTCATATACTTCCATTTCTTTAGGGTCAGTTTCTAAAGATTTAGTTACTTTGATCGAGCCATGTTTCCTGTTTCTTCATTGTCCCTTGTAAGCTTGTGCTGGGATCCACACATTTGAAAATACAGCCACCTCTCTCAGACTTTACGGACTGGTTTTGCACAGGGGAAGTACCAAACAGAAGTCTCGAGCCGAAGAAGACAATAATTGAGGTGAAAATTCAACTCGGGGTTCACAACAGATGTGATCAAGCTGAAGAAAGAATCAGAAAACCTGAAGACAAGTCCTTTGAAATTATCCAGTCAGAGGAAAACAATGCATGAACAAGAGAATTGGGTGTTTGGGATCAGAACATTATCTCAGTACTCAGTTACCTGGAATTACTCCCTGCATATCTCACCAAAGCAAGGGCTTAATTGATTATTGGGATTTATAAATTACTTTGAGAGCCACACGCACTGTTAGAGTGTCACAAGCTAAATCCATATGGCACACTGTGCTTCAACTGAAGAACTACAATTTAAAATATAAAATGTTTAAACACTGTATTTGAAACACAAATGGTTCTATTAAGTCTGTACATAGACACATAAATCTATGTATAGATTTAATAAAACTACAGTCAGTTTTATATACTATGTATACAGTAGTTGGTTCCCACTTCCATAAAAGATAACGTTTATACATGCATGCTTGCACACATATATATTCTTATATGTATATGTAGTGAGAAGGATTAAGGGTCTGGGTAGGCTCATATTGCTTATCTTTTTGTATTATTGCTTTCCTTTTTTACTGTATGACATAATCTTACATGTGGAAAACCTTAAAGATCTCTCTCTTGCACATATAGGCACGTGTGCACACGTGCACACGCGCACACACACACACACCTGTTAGAATAAATGAGTTCAGTAAAGTTGCAGGATAGAAAATAAACACACAAAAATCAATTGTGTTTCTAGGTACTGACAGTGAACAATCCTATCTATCTATCTATCTATCTATCTATTTAACGTTTATTTATTTTTGAGACAGAGAGAGACAGAGCATGAATGGGGGGAGGCTCAGAGAGAGAGGGAGACACAGAATCCAAAACAGGCTCCAGGTTCTGAGCTGTCAGCACAGAGCCCGACGTGGGGCTCGAACTCACGGACCACGAGATCATGACCTGAGCTGAAGTTGGCCGCTTAACTGACTGAGCCACCCAGGTGCCCCTGAACAATCCTATTTAAAACAACATTAAAAAGAATAAAATACTGGGGCACCTGGGTGGCTCAGTCGGTTGAGCGTCCAACTTCGGCTCAGGTCATGATCTCACGGTCTGTGAGTTCGAGCCCCACGTCAGGCTCTGGCCTGACAGCTCAGAGCCTGGAGCCCGCTTCGGATTCTGTGTCTCCCTCTGTCTGCCCCTCTGCTGATTGCACTCTGTCCCTTGCATTGTCTCAAAAATAAATAAACATTAAAAAAATTTATAAAAAGAATAAAATACTTGGGACTAAATTTAACCAAGGAAGAAAAAGATTTATGCACTGAAAACTACAAAACACTGCTGAAAATAATTAAATAAGGTACAAATACATGGGAAGACATCCCCTGCTCATGCATTGAAAGAATTAATATTGTTAAAATGTCCTACTTCAAGTTATCCACAGACTCAGTGTAATCTGTTTCAAAATCCCACTGCACTATTTGCAAATATAAAAAGGCCACCCTAAAAGTCATATGGAACCACAAAGCACCCTGAATATCAAATATCGAAAGTAGTCAAAATGATCTCGAGAAAGAATGAAACTGGAGGTTTCACACTCTCTGACTTCTAAACATATTACAAAGCAGCAGTAACCAAAACAGGGTGGGACTGGCCTAAAGACAGACAGACCAATGGGATAAAATAAAGAGCTCAGAAATAAACGGCTGCACAAATGCCCAGAATACACAATGGGTAAAAAGAGAGTTTCTTCAACAAATTCAGTTAGGAACCTGGATATCCACATGCAAAAGTATGCAGCCGGACCCTCATCTTACACAAAAATCAACTCAAAATTGATTAAAGACTTAAGTGTATGTCCTTAAGTCTAAGAAAACATGGCAGAAAAAAAATTTCAAAACATTGGTTTGGGCAAAGATTTATTGGATATGGCACCTAAAGCACAGGCAATAACACTGAAAAACAGACAAAAAACATCAAACAAACAAACAAACAAACAAACTCTGCGTTGAAAAAAATAAAATAAAAAAAAAATTTTAAAAAGGGGCACCTGGGTGGCGCAGTCGGTTAAGCGTCCGACTTCAGCCAGGTCACGATCTCGCGGTCCGTGAGTTCGAGCCCCGCGTCAGGCTCTGGGCTGATGGCTCAGAGCCTGGAGCCTGTTTCCGATTCTGTGTCTCCCTCTCTCTCTGCCCCTCCCCCGTTCATGCTCTGTCTCTCTCTGTCCCAAAAATAAATAAACGTTGAAAAAAAAATTAAAAAACAAACAAACTGGCACAGCAAGGAAAACAACAGAGTGAAAAGGCAACCTGAAGAATGGGTGAAAATATCTACAAACCATATATCTGATAAGGGCTTAATCTCCAAAATCTGTTAAGGAACCCCTACAACTCAATAACTAAAAAGCAACCCAATTAAAAAACGAGCAAATGACTTTCTCAGACATTTTTCCGAAGACCTAGAAATTGCCAACGGGTGTATGGAAAATTGCTAAACATCACTAATCTTTAAGGAAATGCACATCAAAACCACAACGAGATATCACCTCTCACATGTTAGGATGTCCATTATTTAAAGAAAGAAAGAAACAAGCCGAAGGGAAATTGGAAGCTTTATGAATTGTAGGTGGGCATGTAAGATGTCAATAGTAGGACCTTTGCAATGCTTGATTTTCCTCTAGAAATTGTATGTTTACTTTCAAAAGCCCTGGTTAGGTTTTGCACATCCTGGGGCTATTTCTTTCTGATGGAAATTATCACAGACTAATTAAAAATTCACAGAAGATAGTGGCTCCTCAAAAATTCTGCTGGTAAAAGATAATGAACACTAAATAGGAAGCTCTCTGATGCATAACGTATGCTTCTAAGCATGGAGGCTGGAAAAGATTAGGTAATGATAAGATTTGGCAAAATGATTCTGTCTCTAGGATTTGGAGGAATTTAAAATAAGACCAAAGGTAAATTCTGCCCCTCAGAGTTGTCTTCATTTTCTATCATTGATTTGTTCACCATCATCCATTCTCTCCCAGCCCTTCTGATTCTTTACCATGAGTTTGGTTGCGGCCGTGCAATTGGCTTCGGCCAACAGACTGTAACCTGATGTGCCACATCCAAGAAGATGCTTCAAAAGTGTGCATAATTAGGTCAGTTTTGTCCTCCTTGAGCTTCAAGCTTCCACTACGAGAATAATGTTCCCCACCTTCCTGGATCTCTGAGTACAGCCAGATGGCTCTCAACTGAGTGAAATTAATCCAGCTGTTCTCCATACATCCACAGGCAACCCAGACCCCTCACGTAACAAAGGCAGGAGATAAAGATATGTCTCCATAGAGTACTAAGATTTTGGAACCGTTACCACAGCAGAAGTTGGTTAATACACCCTCTGTTTGATTTTCTTCTGGCCAAGAATTTTCAGACAGATTTTCTCTCAAATCTCGCTGTATAATAGTGTTGTTTTTTGCACAAAGGAGACCAGATTTCCTAGTCAAATACATAATGATCGACTAGGACATCGGTTATCAGTTTTACTTAGTAACTGAATCATTTGCCCTTTACAGTTTTTCAAAAGAATCTTACAACATGGTGTCCCATTATACAGAAGTAGAGCCAGTCTAATTAAATGAGGGAACAAATCCCACCTCCCTTAGAGTAAAAATAAATTATAAATTTATTATAAATCCACTTCTCAAGTTATATATCTACTTCTCACAAAGCCTACTCACTTCAGTCAATCACAGAATGCTGAATGGCTACAATGTAATACTAAATACTCAGGATAACATAATACATTTGGTACTATTATTAAAACCCATACAAGGGGAGCCTGGGTGGCTCAGTCAGTCGAACATCTGACTTTGGCTCAGGTCATGATCTCATGGTCCATGAATCTGAGCCCTTCGTCAGGCTCTGTGCTGACAGCTCAGAGCCTGGAGTGTGCTTGGGATTCTGTGTCTCCCTCTCTCTCTGCCTCTCCCCTGCTTACGCACTCTCTTTCAAAAATAAAGATTTAAACAAATAATAAATAAAACCCATACAAGAAGGAATAGTGAGTATCAGAGAAGTAACTTAATTATGGTTTCACAGACAGAATGGAAAAGTAAAGCCACACTCAGAGCTAGAACTTGTTGCTTCCACATACACCTGTTATACCTAGTACTACGCTCCATAACATGTGCTCCTTAAAAAATACAAGAATAAGTGAACGAATAAATGAACAGGCAGATAAAACTAAAAATGCAAACAGTTTTGGAGACAAATATATTAAAAGATGTTTCTGCAAATTGTAAGTCATATCTTTAAAGTCTTAATTCCTAAGTAATAATAAGGTATTTGTTAAATTAAAAGACGACAGTCTAAACTCATCTTTGCTACTTGGACTTAAAATGTTGAAGAAGGGGCACCTGGGTGGCTCAGCTAGTTAAGCGTCTTGACTCCTGGTTTCAGCCCAGGTCACGATCTCACGCATGGTGAGATCGAGCCCCACATTCGGCTCTGTGTTGACAGTGTGGAGCCTGCTTGGAATTCTCTCCCTCCTCTTCTGCCCCTCCCCTGCCCGCTCTCTGTCACTGTCTTTCAAAATAAATAAATAAAATCTTAAAAAGTTAAGCAATAAATAAAATATTGAAGAAAACTCAGCTTTTCAAAAGCCATTTGCTTTTATGTGGGTACATGTGGCACCGTGGTTTTTAACCTGGGTTCCTGCCCTGTGAAATTTGGCTGGAGACACCCAGAGAAGGAATATACACAGCAGGTCCCATGGATCACACCCGCTCACACACACACGCACATGTACGCGTCTTTACGAGACACACACCTGTGTAACTATTATGCACGGTTACATACTGACTCATAAAAACCATTTTAGTCACAATCACGACTTCCTGGGCCAACGCTGCCTCCAAATACGACCACTACTCTGATCTCTATCGTGGTGGGTTAGTTCTGTCTTCTAAAAAACTTTATATAAATGGAATAACACCGTCTGTATTTTTCTGGGTCTAGATTCTTTCACCTAACCCCACGTCTGCAAGATTCTCTCTCTGTGTCTCCCCTCCTCTCTCAAAAATAAACAAACTTAAAAAAGCAAAATAATCTGGAAACACAGATCACAAATACTATGAGAATCGCTATACTACTCATTTATGATTTCAAAATTGTGTAACTACTGCGTTTAACCAGGGGAGCAACCGCGCCCATCTAGAATTGACTGTGTCCATTTAGCTGACTGGCATGCCAACTCCCTACCATGCTGTTTGTGACATGATACTGCCATCAGGCTCTTCCCAGGCATTTCAGTGGGGACAGCCAGCTAACTGTTCGAACAAGTGCACGTTCTAACCGGGGCACGGATCTGAAGAAGACCACGTACACGTGAATATGGGGGTCCACCTAGGTTACGCTTCCGAAGCCTGTTGAGAAGAGGTATTGGTGCTTCTTTGCTTCTCAAGACTTTCAGTGGCATCTGCCTCCCATCTTATCTGGGACTTCCAATCTTCCGCCCACAATGAGGCAACCTTCCTTCGTCAGAGACTCCAGGCAGATGGTGAAGGCGGTCCAACTCACCTTTCCTGGGCCAACGCAGGAAGTGACAGAAGGCTCCCTTGTTGGGGGTGTGCTTTCTGGCTCCAGCTTGTGATTCTGTTGGATGGCATGGCCTGAAAATCAGTCCGAACTAGCTCTGATTCCCTTTTTCAAGATATGTTCTGACCACGTGTCTTCCTCCCACACATTCGGAGCTCCTCTACGAGAAACAGACTTCTTTCCCCAGTTGGGAGAGAGACAGAGGTGCACACTGAAGTGTCCACACAGGTCCAGCTCATCTAGTGGATAGTTCTTCGGTGCTTTCAGAGTGCTCCCACACATCTCAAGGCAAAAACAGTCTATTGTAACGCCAAAGGTCGTCAGACTGAAAGGACACAACTCTGCCGAAATAGAGGCAGGACACGATTTATTGTTGTCCTTATCCTGAAAGCCCAACTGAAGACCATTTCATTTATATGGACTCGTCAAGTCCCTTCAGGCAGGAACACTTGGCAATTGCTTTTCTTTAGACTCCTCCATGGCTCACTCCTGCCCCGTATCTCCAGCTACTTCCATAGCATCTTCTTAATAACACCGTTTCTGATTTCTCTTTTGGAATTGCAGACTCTTATTCCACATTTCCTATTCCTTTTCCCAGCTTTGGTTTCTTCCTTGGCATTTATCAGTCACACCAACATACTCTGTATTTCCCCTGTATATTTTCCCTCGTGTCTGTCTCTTCCCCATTTAAGTAGAGGCAGAGAGCCATTCAGGTGGAATCGATGAGAACGGCACCTCGTGGAGGTGAGCTGTGTGTAGCTGGCTTGCCCATACATAGCGGCCTTAACCACGGGAAGAATGAGCGTGAAGACGAGGTCTGGGGAGCCCAACAGACAAACCTGGCAGTAAGTGACCACAACTTCAGAACAGGAGTGATGAGAAGACAAGGAGAGATTTGTGGGCTTCTTGGCCACTATGCAGGTCCTGATTTCTAGTTTTCTGAATACCAAAAACACAAAGTACTAGGACTCCATCAAAGCAAGGAAGTAGTCAACACTTGTAAATTTCTGGTAAATCTTCAAGTAGGCCATCCAATGAGGAATTTCCCATAAAAAAGACCGCCAAATTAACTTCGCCGTTTAAAGCCATGCCCCAGACGTGCTATTCATCATAAACGATAGTATTCATTGAAATAAATGTTTTGCAGCCAGCAATTAACAAAGTGGGCACACTTTAAAAGTTTAATTTGCTACTGATACAGTTTTGCATTAACAACTTAGAAAACAATTACAAATTGCACAATTCAATTTTCCAAACGGATTATTTTGTACTAGATGGAGAAACTGTTGAAATATCTTCTGGTGTCCCAAGGGACGATTAATACAACTGGGTTTTTTAAAGCACATACATTCCCTTAAGGAACTGGTACATTCCTGTCAAAATTACGCAATTAGCATTATGTGGGAATATTAAGTATATTTCTGACGTGCTACAAAGTCAAAAGCCATTTAGGAAAACAAGGATTCGATTTCCCATTTTTCTCCTTCTTTGCTGAAGGTAATTTACAGATGATGATTTATTTCTGTTTACAGAGTAAAAACAAGACCACTACCTAAAAGACAATTTTCCGCCTTGCTTTGGTAGGCTGTATCCTGATTATTTTTCCCCTTGTGGGACTGAATGAATTAAGTCAGTGATTCACTTTGTATATGCAAATGGCAAAACTCTGCAGAAGCTTCAAATTGCTTCATTCTCAAAAAAAAAAAAAAAAAAAATCAAGGCCATTATCTTCCTGAAAATGAAGAGGCAAAAGCCCCTTTAACTTCTGTAGATTGTCTTCAAAAATAAAAGCAACGTGAACACGATCCATTTCTGGATCCACAATGTTGTCTCAAGTATTAATAAAAGAACTATTATTATTGTTGTGCTTATTACATTACTGTTATCTGTTGCAAATTTTCAGAGTACTCGAAAACACCCTAGTGAACACTTCCTGTTAAACATTTCCAAAACATTTCTCATGACGTGTTGCAAACCTTTTACCTTTTTTTATATGGTCTTTCCTAAAAAGGCACCAATGGTTTGAAGTTACAATGCCAGGGCCGGCAAAAAAGAAGGGACGTGTTCGGTTCTAATCAAAAGTCACCACCCGAAACATCTCTGCTCACTTCCCCCAGGACCTTGAACAGGGCTGTTTAACAAACGTTTCCTAAAAGATCTCTTACGAAGGGTGCCCGGGTGGCTCAGTTGGTCAAGCGTCCTCTTGATTTCAGCTCAAGTCATGATCTCACGGTTCATGAGTTCGAGCCCAGCGTCAGGCTCTGAGCTGACAGTGCGGAGCCTGCTTGGGGTTCTGTTTCTCTCTCCCTCTCTCTGCCCCTTCCTCTCTTTGTCTCTCCCTCTCAACATAAATAAATAAACTTAAAAAAAAAATTTTTTTTTAAGATTTCCTAAGAAAGAACCAGTCTAGACAGTTATATCCCAGTCCCCATACAGAAGGTTTCATTCTTTCCAAAAATACCTACATGCCCTTGGTCACTTAAAATAAACTGGACTAGCGTCTGTCTGAGTTGTAAATTTGGACTGTCGCCCCGAGGAAGGGATCTTTATTTGTATATGCGAAATAACTGGACTGATCCATTTGTTGGGGCTTCCTTAAAAATAAACGGCCACACTCAGCCTAAAAGGTACTTCACCCGAAACGTAAGCATCTGCAATCTATCGAGAGAATGGAATTTGGAGACAAGGGAGCTTCGCCTACACTCTGCCAGTGGTGTGCGATTCTGGGTAATCCATTTGGAGACCCGCTGGCAGAAGAGCCCCACACATTTTAAAGGTGCAAGATGTTACCTGAGACCTCACTTCTAAGACCTCTCTTCCAAAAAGATGAGCAGGAGCTCGTAAAAACAGACACAGATGTTTTTCCGCCGTAATGGAGTTCTGTACTAGCAGAACGATCGGAAGCTCTTTTGTCCGTCAATGTGGGTATTTTCAAACAGGTTAGGGTCAATTATCAGTTCAATATATACTAGACGCTAATAACACTATCAATACTAAAGCCTACTCTAGAGCTTTTAAATTAAGGACGTGTAACCACTAACTACCGACTTGGAATAACAATCAAAACGTGAGGGAAAGGAGATGAGTGTAATTCATGTGACCATTTAATTTTACCTCATAGACCAGAACATTTTGAACGGGAACAGAAGTTCGGCTAAAACTTCTGCAAGGATGTGAGGCTCACTAAGGGTGAGTGTCTTGGGGAAATCTGTGTTTACAGTCGCCTTAAACACAATATGTAGGGCATATAATGAATTACTCCATTTCTGCTTATTTCAAGATATCTGGACACACGTGAGAATATGTTTCTGTTTGTACACATAGAGGAAAGAGTCTGAAAAGTACATAGTCTACTGGTATTTTTTTTTCTGAGGTCTGGGACTAGGGTCCAAGATATGGTTATTTTATTTTATCGTAGTCCATGCACTTCAGAATTGTTTAAATTTGTTCCTAGGAACATGTGTGATGTTTATAACTTAAAGTTTAACAATGAAGAGGGGCTTCTGGGTGGGTCAGTTGATTGAGCATCTGACTCCTGATTTTGGCTTGGGTCATGATCACAGGGTCACGGGATGAAGCCGCATGTCAGGTGGAGACTGGTTGGGATTTTCTTTCTTTCTCTCTCTCTCTCTCTTTCTCTCTCTCTCTCTCTCTTTCTCTCTCCCCTCTTGCTCATGCTCTCTCTCAGAAAGAAAGAAAGAAAGAAAGAAAGAAAGATAAAGAAAGAAAGAAAGAAAGATAAAGAAAGAAAGAAAGAAAGAAAGACAAAGAAAGGAAAGGAAAGGAGGAAAGAAAAGAAAAGAAAAGAAAAGAAAAGAAAAGAAAAGAAAAAAATGAAGAGAAAAACCAGAGGGAGAAATTTGCCAAAAATCTGTAAACGAAGGAAGTGGATCTCTATCCTTTGCCAACACATCTCCTTCACCAGTGACTCATTTGGCCAACAACATTCTGTGATTTCATCCACATCCAAAAAACATTGACTAATTTTTCACCAACTTCAGAAAACCCACCTTTTTATTTGGACATCATTTACGGAAAGCTTTTGTGTGCACTTGAATTATAGTCAAGTGTTTCCACCTATGCACAAACGTGAAATCACACAGATCAAGTCCTAAAGATACAGCTTTTAAGAAATTCGTGTAAAAATGCGTATGCAGGAAGGGAAAAAAACATTTATAGTCAATGAACTGTTTAGCTAATTTCTATTTGTATTGTTCTTATGTTGATATGTGTATATGTGTGTTTCTTAACCATATTAACTAAGTCAAACAATAGATGGTGATAACATAAGCAGGTTAAATTTTCATAAACCCTCAACACCTGGGGACTCTTTCCAAAATGCAATGTCAACTAATCATTTCAAATGATAAGTCAAATAACTGTGGGATAAGAAAAAAGTCATTTAAACTACATGATTGTTTTACAGGATTATAAAATCCAAAATCGAGGATTTGGGCCTGGATTATAGGCCAAAAATGACTGCTTTTTTTTTTTTATATAACTTTATTTATTTATTTTGAGAGGGGGGTAGGGGCAAAGACAGAGGGGGAGAGAGAGAGAGAATCCCAAGCAGACTCCGCACTGTTAGCACAGAGCCTGATGCGGGGCTCGATTTCAGGAACTGCGAGATCCTGACCTGAGCCAAAATCAAGAGTAAGACGCTTAACTGACAGAGCCACCCAGGCACCCCTAAAAATGACTGGTTTACATAAGTTAAGCATTTAAATCAAAGGGACTTTAAATCAAAATGCAAACTGAATGAAATCATCAGGTATAGACTTTACAAAACATGTACAGGATATGAAGACTGAACATTACAAATGCCGATAGAAGAAACTCTAAAACATTCAAATAAATGGAGTGACATACCATGTTCATGAATTGAAAGACTTGACATAGAAAAGACGTCAGTTCTCCCACAATTTGATCTATAGGTTTAACATAATTCTTCTCAAAAGCCTAGCATGGGTTTTCCATACACATAGACCAGCTCTATTTAAAATTTTATCAAAAGGCAAGAGAATAGCTAAAATAATCTTAGAAAAGAGAGTAAGTGGCATCAGTCATTGTACCCAACATGAAAGATTATTACGCATCTACAGTAATCAAGAGAGTGTGATATTAGCAGAGAGACAGATACATGGCTTAATGGCGAAGAACACAGAACCCAGGAACAGACCCATGCTAATATGTCCAAATGATTTTTGACAAATGTGAAAAGCAATTCAATGGAAAAAGAATAACTTTTTTCCCCCCAACAAATGGTACTGGAGTGATTGAACATCCATAGGTAAAAAGAATGAAACTCAATCTACCTCTGACACCGTATAAAACCTAAACTCAAAATGAATCATGGCCTTAAATATGTAACATAAAACTGTAAAATGTTTGGGACAAAACAAACAAACACACACACACACAGAGCAAATGTTCAACATGCAAAGCTATACAAAGAGTTCTTACACTTGGCACCAAGAGCATATTCCATAAAAGTAAAAACTCAAATACTGGACATCACCCAAATTAAAACTTTTTTCTGCAAAAGACCCTGTTAAGAGTATGAAAACATAAGCTGTGGAATGAGCAAAATTATTTGCAACCACATACATGGCAAAGAACTCATATCTAGACTATATATATATATATATATATATACACACACATATAATTTTATATATATAAATTAAACATTAAATATATAATATATATTAATATGATATATTATAATTCTATTATATATAATTCTATTATTATACATTATATATATTATATTGTAATTATAATTATAATATATAATTATATTTATTATATATATAAATATATAATTATAATTATAATATATAAAAAGATAACATGTTATATTATTATATGTTATTGTAATATAATATTAATATATATTAAATATATAAAATATATATATATATATATATAAACTTTCAAAGCTTAAACATTGGCAAAACATGTAAAGAGATACTTCACAGAAAAAAACACAGATGGCAAATTAAGTGTATAAAAATATGTTCAACATCATTAGCCATTAGAGAACACAAATTAAAGCCTCTTGCGATACCACTACCAAAAAGAAAAATATAAAAATAGTGACAACACCAAATGCTGATGAAGGTGGAGAGTCACTGGGACACTCACACACCGCTGGGGAGAATGTGAAATCGCACAGCCGTTCTGTAACCCAGTTTGGAAATTTCTTACACAACTAAAGACGCAACCCCATATGATCTAGCGGTGGCACTCTTGGGAATTTAGCCTACAGAAATGAAACCTTTATTTGTAATAACCACAAACGAAAAAGAACCTAGATGCTCTTCAGTGGGTGAGTGCAAACAACCAGTGGTAATCCTTCCGAAGGAATACTGCTTAGCGATAAAAAGGAAGGGGCTACTAATACAACTTGGATCAATCTCAAGGAAATTATGGTGAGTGAAGAAAGCCCATCTCAAAAGGTCATATTTTGCAGGATTCTTGAAAAGAAAACATTACAGGGGTGCCTGGGTGGCTCAGTGGGTTAAGCGTCCGACTTCAGCTCAGGTCATGATCTCGCGGTCTGTGAGTTTGAGCTCCGTGACGGGCTCTGTGCCCACAGCTCGGAGCCTGGAGCCTGCTTTGGATTCTGTGTCTCCCACTCTCTCTGCCCCTCCCCCACTTGTACTCTGTCTCTCTCTCAAAGACAAATAAAACATTAAAAATTTTTTTTAAAAAGAAAACATTATAAAAAACACATTATGGGACTGGAAGATGTAATTATAAAAGGAAACACAAGGGACCCTTTGGTGATGGAATCGTTCTGTATCTTAACTAAGGTGGGTGGGTACAGAAACCCACAGGTGATCAAATTGCATAGAAATAAACACAGGCACACACACTGAGTACAAGTAAAACCAGGCAAATATGAGTGAAAGCAGTGCATTGTATTAATTTCAGTATCCTGGCTGGGATAGTGTATTACAGAATTGCAAAATGTTACCACCAGGGACAACTGGATAAAGGGGACACATTTTTCTCTGTGTTATTTCTTACAAAGGCATAGAAGTCTATAATTACCTCCAAATAAAGTGTAACTTTGAAAAATGTAAACAAAGAGTTTTCAAATGTGCTCCAAGGAACATCTCTATAAGTCTCTGGGAATGTGAGGAAGAGGGGGGTAAAAATGAATGTCTGGGGATGCCTCAGTCGGTTAAGCATCTGACTCTTGATTTCGGCTCAGGTCGTGATCGCACAGTTTGTGGGATCGAGCCCCACATCGGGCTCTGGGCGGACAGTGTGGAGCCTGCTTGGGATTCTGTCTCCCTCTCTCTCTGCCCCTTCCCGCTTGTACGCGCTCTCTCTCTCTCAAAATAAATTAAAAATAAAACAAACAACAAAAAAAGAATGACTGTCTGGATCTCTCTTCCCCACGCCAGCCTCCACTCTGGCTTCACTGAAAACAGCTCTTTCTTTTATCTACTTAAATGCTGGGCCATCTAAATAAGGCAACATATGAAGTAAAGAGTCTATGTCAGGGAGGCAGTGAAGCATGGTTATTAAGAATGTGGGTGTCAGAGCCAGACTGCCTAGGCTCCAGCTCTAATTCTGTCACCTCCCAACTGCATAATCTTGGTCATGTTCCTCAACTTCACTCATCCTGAGTTCCTTCATCTGTAAAATAGGAATAATAAAAGTATCTGTCTCATGAAACTCCTGTAGAGTTGAACTAACATCTCTGAGTATGTTCAATGCCTATTGGGACAAAGTACACCCTCAGTAAATATCAACTACTATAAATACCAAAGGAAAACCTCTAGCTTAAATGGTATTGTCCAAAAGCACACCTATTTTTTATTTATAATTTATCCCAAAGGGTTTAGAGAGGGTAGAGCAAAGTATAAAGGGCCTGCCTTACATTATTTTTTTACGTCTTCACACAACCTTGTGAGGCCAGTCTTATTAACATTAATCCCACTTTGTAGAATTGAAATGTAGTAGATGGCCTTTCTGTCCCCAAATCCATGGTGTACTATTCTCCCTGCCACCACAAATTCAACCAACATTTAATGAGTGTGTATTGTATTCCTTATGTTGATAAAGATGCTGAGGGCACAGAGTCGAACACACAATACAGGATCGCTGTCCTCCTGGGGTTTATTGTTAACTAGCAGTAAACCAACGAAGAAATAAATGTGTAACGTAACTTTCAACAGTGGCAAGTGTTAGGAATTTAATAAGAAATGTCATTCAGACTTGCACGGAGGGTTCACGTTAGGCCTTTTTGAGGCAATGCGTTAACATCTAAAGGAAGAGAAGAAACCACGGTGCAAGGCTGGGCAGACCAAAGGAACGGCAGGTGCAAAGGTCCTGAGGTGGGTGAACAAGGTGAAAGGAGGTCAGTGTAGCAAGGTGGCAAGTGGCACGGGGTGGTCTGAGATGTGTGCTAGAGCAGAATCACTCGAGGCCTTAGTTTGTGGTAATGGCCGTGAGTTTTGATACAGTTCGAAGGGTGATGGGGAGCCTCAGAAAAAAAATTACCCTTAGAGGCATAGTTTTGAAACCAGCTTATACTTACATCTCACAGATGGCACATGACCCAATGCCACGGTAGGTGTTACAATACAGACTGATACCACCTTCCATGTCGGGTCAGGCGTGGTGCAGAACAGGCACACGGAATAAATCCACCTTTGACAATTTCAGTGAGTGCTTTTGATGAAAATGATATTTCAGGATGAGTATGTGTGGCTCGGATGAAAATCTCACTGCAGGTGAAGCGTTGGTGACATTTTTTCAGTCACGACACATGTATGTACATAAGCTAAAATAAATAACTGAAAGAAAACAAGATGTTAGGGGCCCCTGGGTAAGTCCGCTGGTGAAGGATGCAAGTCTTGATCTCAGCTCAGGTCATGATCTCATGGCTCATGAGTGTAAGCCCCGTGTCTGGCTCCATGCTGGCAGTAAGAGACCTGTTTAGGATTCTCTGTCTCCCTCTCTCTCTGCCCTCTCCCCTGCTCTCTCTCAAAATACATAAATAAACTTAAAAAAAAAAAAGATGTTCGTTTCATTACAAATAAAGTGTCATAACAGTTTTATTTGTTGTGTATACATGCAAAAATAACAGACCTACTAAGTACAGTGTCACATTGGATTCGTGCAAGATCATCACTTTCTCTTTCTACTGTTGTTCAAGAGGTAACTCAGGGAGGGGGCTCCCGGGGGGCTCGGTCAGTTGAGCGTCCGACTTCGGCTTAGGTCATGATCTCGCGGTTTGTGAGTTTGAACCCCGCGTCAGGCTCTGTGCTGACAGCTCAGGGCCTGGAGCCTGCTTCGGATTCTGTGTCTCCCTGTCTCCTGGCCCCTCCCCTGCTCGTGCTCTGTCTCTCTCTGTCTTTCAATAATAAATAAATGTTAAAGAAAATTAAAAAAAAAAAAGGGGTAACTCAGACACTACAAAAAGTTGCGGAGGGAGCCTACAAGCCAGGGCAACCCAGAGAAATGTTTGATTTGATCTGTATTGCATTTTACAAATACACTTAAACATTAGAAGTTCTCACACACACACACACACACACAAAAACAAAAAACGTGCATTTCCCGTTTCTCTTGAAAGTGTGGAATACCTAACAACAGCGGGCTCACATTTCTGTAGTGCAACAGTAATCTGGAACTGGACGATATGAAAGCAAAGAAAATCCCACAACTTGCAGCAGAGACAAGGATAGAGAGGCAACAGTGCCTTCATCTTGGACGCTGTGTGCTAAGAAATCCCTTCTAACATTAATGGGGAAAGGCAGAGACATTTCAGTAGTTATTGAATGTTACTTACAATCGGTAGAACAGGCCTTTAAAATAATGTAGTCATCAGAATTCATAAGGAAAAGGAAAGAGTTGGTGAGAGACTGTATCACAGTGAGCCATGTCGTTAACTTCCTAAAGTGGGGAATCTGTTCATCACGTTGGAGGTTGATAAGACGGGTATAAACATATAATTTAGAGTTACAGAAACAACTAAATGGAAAATGAAAGCAAATTATGGAGGTAGGTCTGGGGAGGTGTGTTACTTTCCTAGGGCGGCACTAACAAAGTATCAGAAACTGGGTGCCTTATGAAAAGATGCTCAACGTCACTCCTTATCAGGGAAATACAAATCAAAACCACACTCAGATATCACCTCACGCCAGTCAGAGTGGCCAAAATGAACAAATCAGGAGACCATAGATGCTGGAGAGGATGTGGAGAAACGGGAACCCTCTTGCACTGTTGGTGGGAATGCAAATTGGTGCAGCCACTCTGGAAAACAGTGTGGAGGTTCCTCAAAAAATTAAAACTAGATCTACCCTATGGCCCAGCAATAGCACTGCTAGGAATTTACCCAAGGGATACAGGAGTGCTGATGCACAGGGGCACTTGTACCCCAATGTTTATAGCAGCACTCTCAAGAACAGCCAAATTATGGAAAGAGCCTAAATGTCCATCAAGTGATGAATGGATAAAGAAATCGTGGTTTATATACACAATGGAGTACTATGTGGCAATGAGAAAGAATGAAATATGGCCTTTTGTAGCAACGTGGATGGAACTGGAGTGTGATGCTAAGTGAAATAAGCCATACAGAGAAAGACAGATACCATATGGTTTCACTCTTATGTGGATCCTGAGAAACTTAACAGAAGACCATGGGGGAGGGGAGGGGGTGAAAAAGAGGTTAGAGTGGGAGACAGCCAAAGCATAAGAGACTCTTAAAAACTGAGAACAAACTGAGGGTTGATGGGGGGTGGGAGGGAGGGGAGGGTGGGTGAGGGGTATTGAGGAGGGCACCTTTTGGGATGAGCACTGGGTGTTGTATGGAAACCAATTTGACAATAAATTTCATATATTGAAAAAAAAAAAGAAAAAAAGAAACTGGGTGCCTTGAGCAACAATAACGTCTTCTCTCTACAGGCCTAAGTCCAAAATCAGTGTGTCAGTTGAGTTGCTTCCTATTGAGGACTGAGGGCGAATCTGTTCCAGGCCTCTCCCCTAGCTTCTGGCAGGGACCCACAATCTCCGGCGTCCCTTCATTCAGCCCTGTGTCTGTAGCATTTCCAATCTCTGCCCCAATCCTCGCCCAGCTTTCCCCTGGGTGTTGTGTCTTTTCTTACCAGAACACCAGCCACTGAATCAGGGTCCACCCAAACCCAGTACCCTCATCCTAAATTGATTCCATCTACAAAGACCCTACTTCCCGAGGCCATACTCACAGGTACCGAGGGTTAGGACTTGAACATATCTTTTTTTGGGAGACACAATTCAGCCCACAATAGGAGGCGAGAGGTGAAGTAAGCAAAAGTTAATTTTCATCATAAGCCCTTCGATATCATTTGATTGTTTGAACCTTGTGTATATTTTGTGCGGCTTTTTCAAACTTTAAATATCTGTACAACTGTGACAGGGCTGTCTTTATGATTAGACAGTCTCCTCCAGAAGACAAAACCATGCAGTAAACTCCAGTGAGTGAGAATGTGGCATGATTCACACAGCTCCTTTTATTCTCAATATACCAAAGGGTCTCCTAATGCTTCCACTATGCAGTACTGGTGTAAGTAGGCCACAAATCATTTCCTAGGCACCCTAAGCGTCCTTGGGATCCAAAGCAGCCACTGTGCCAGACATTATGCTGGGCCCCGAGGACACAGAGAGCTGAAGAAAGTGCAGTTCCCACCTACAAGGAAATCACACTCCAAAATAGCAAGTGATCACAGCAAGATACTCTTGGTTGTAACAGAGTTCCCTACCTAGAGTGCGCTGGAAAATGAGGAACATATATTCAATTGTCCCTATCACTTAGGGTAAACTCTCTCAGCTCTCTGCTACACATGAGAGAAAATCCAAGATCATGAGGTTTGAACACGATAAAAGTTACTCCTCTCACATGAGAGAAATAGAGCCTAGGGCTGACCTGTGGTGCAGTAGGCTGGATATTTGTGTCCTTCCAAAATTCGTATGTTGATGGGGTGCCTGGGTGGCTCAGTCGGTTAAGCATCTGACTTCGGCTCAGGTCATAATCTCGTGGTTCATGAGTTCGAGCCCCATGTTGGTCTCTGTGCCGACTCTCAGAGCCTGGAGCCTGCTTCAGATTCTGTGTCTCCCTGGCTCTCTGCCCCTCCCCCACTCTCTCCCTCTCTCTCAAAACTAAATAAATATTTAAAAAAAATTAAAAACAACAACAAAATTCGTATGTTGAAACCCAATGCCCAATGTGATATTAGAAGTGCGTCTGTCATGAAGGTGGAGGCCTCGTGAAGGGAATCACTGCTCTTATAAAAGAGACTCCAGAGAGCTCCCTCACCCCTTCCACCACATGCAGGCACACCAAGAAGTCAACAGTCTAAAACCTGGACGAGGGCCTTCACCAGAATCTGGCCATGCTGGCTCCTGATCTTGGACTTACAACCTCCAGAACCGTGAGACGTGAATTCCTATTGAATGAGCCACCTGTCTATGACATTCTGTCCCTGTTGCCTGAACCAGACTAGGACATATGGTGTCGGGGAGCACAGACCAGACCCAGACATCTCCCTCCACACTTTTATGGGACATGTCCTGCTGCTTCGCCATCCTCAACCCATGGGCTTTTCCGTATTGTGGGCCAAGATGGCCAACATCCATTTTCTAATCAGCAGGAAAGAGGAGGAGATGAAGGCCAAGGCATTCTTCCCTGTTACGCCCCTTCTGGCCAGGATTTAGTCATACAGCCACACCTCACTACATAGGGGTCTTTTCCTTGGGTAGCCTTGTGTTCAGCTGAAACCCATCGGCCACCACCAATGAAGAAGGCATGTGATTAAGGGTCCGCAGCAACCAGACAGACTCCGCCACCAGCATCCACCCACTGCTCGCAGCACGACCAGTGCATCCAGGCAGAAGGGGCCCAGAAGACAGGCTAACTTGGGGTGCATCGGGAGGAATTACAGGGAGGTAAAGACACAGAAGAGACTCTGAGGGATCATTCACGTCTGCCACGTGGACAGGGAAGGAAGGGTATCTGTGTAGGGGAAGGAGCATGAGCAAATGTGGTGACGGACTGGACAGGAGACAGGAGAGGGGATAAGGAAGAGGATGAATCCAGGACAATCCTTTGGCTTCTGCCTTGAACAACAGAATAGGTATCAGTGCCTTACCCTGAGACACGGAACTCCAGAAAAGAACCAACCCTGGGTAGGAAAGATAGCTAATTCAGTTGTGAACGCATTTCAGGAGCCTTTGGCACACTGGTGCATACTTTTACCTCCTTGAGTATTTGAAAAAGGGAAATGTGGTTCAGGTACTACAGTTACCCCCTTCCACCCATCCTACTTCTGCCTACGAAATGTGGGCATGGAAGCATTTACCAACGGGGAAAAGCATCCAAGTAATAAGCTATAATTTAACCTGTGGAGATGTCAACAGGCATATTCTCACTGGCATAAGTGAAGGAAGTTTCCAGAACAGAGTCTGGTGGGTGGTTTCATGCACAAAGAGGGAATGACTCCAAAGCACTGTATTGAAAAAAGGGGCTATGTGAAGATTTTGAAAAGGTATATTACAGACAGCTACATCACAAGAGAACGTTTTAGAAGAATGAGAAGCTGGGTAAACAAGAATGAGTCATTAGTACAGAAAAAGTTCTGATACACACCATACACACACACGAGGGATAAGCTGGTAGAAATTCCAGAGAAATACTTTTGGGGATGCTAGCTTACCGTGAGGAGCCTAGAATCCTATTTTCACAAAAACCAACAACAAGGTCTGGCAATGGGTTTGGGAGACAGAAAGTGACCTACTCACTAAGGAAGGACAGAATGAGAGAACAAATAACTCTGGCAAAAAAAATAATGGTGATTACCCTTTGCATTGAGAGGGTCTCCCATTTTACGGACACATTCATAAACACTTACTCCTTTGATACCTAAGTTAACCCTATGATTTTGGTGAAGTGTGAATGGCCACCCCCAGTTGCTCACTGTTGGAATAACAGGCTAAACGGACCTTTAATAAACAAGGTAACACACATAAGCAGCATATCCAAAACTGTGTTCCTTGGAATTATATTTATTTGTTCCATGGAACACGTGATTTAAAAAAAAAAAAAAGGTTGCTCCCTGGTTTGGGAAATGCTGACTCAAAGCTACTCAGGTGTCCTAACCTTTGGCTTCCTCAGGTCTTCTGATAAGCTACCATGGATTATGAATCTCAAGAATGGATGGAAATGTTGCAGTTCCCCAACTTCTTTGACCACAGAACCCTGGTCCTCCTGGAAGTCTCCTCTGCCAGAGTCACCGGCACACGTTCCGGGAAACACTCTATCAGAGAATCTGTAGGAACTGTCTTCTGGCCCAAAGTGAATTGAATCCTGCAGGCTTAGCAACGTGCGATGATGAGGAAGCCATGACGTGACCTGCCTCGGAGGTGTTAAATTAATTAAACAAGGAGGCCATTAGGCTGATGTGGCTGTAATGCCCTGAGAGAATAGAGAAGCAAACCAAATCTTGAGCCCGTAAATGCCTCAAGGTAATGAAGTCAAACACTAAGGACAACCAGTCATAGCCAACTAGGCTTTAAGCTACAGCCAATCAATAACTGCCTTACTCTGCTTCCCCCTTGTCACTACAGAAGTCCGTCCCCAACTCCCATTAGTGGGGGTCTCCCGCCCCTTCCAGTTTGGTGCTGAACAATCTGAACTGATTTTTTCTCAAACTCTTACAACATTCAACATGCCCCAGTTTATCTTTTAGCAGAGGTCACCTCTACACAGACGTTAAGCAACCTACCATACACACACAGTGGCAAAGCCGGGATTAGAAAGCAAGTTTCCCAAATGTGGGGCTGGCATACTCCCCAGTCTACGTTTGCCTTGGTCTCAAAAACAATAGATGGGTCTTCCTTCCACTTAGATTGCCTCCCAATTGTTATTCATCTTGAAAAAGTAAAACTATTCATAGAAACGCTCAACCCCTTCTGGTTGGGGTGAGCAGCTCTGATTTCCTGAATGAAAACAGGGAACTTGCCTCTAACAAGAAGGTCGGGAACTATATTTAAAGTCACTGGAGTATTAATATTGTTGCAATTACAGTTAATCAATTTCACAGCCATCTCTGACAGCTGTGGTGCTAGAGGGGAACTTCACGCAAGAGGAAAAGAAATGAAAAATGAATTGCCCTGTATGTGCATTATTCATGTATTTATTTTCCAAATTTTTTCATGAGATCATCTTTAGCTACATTTTCAGTGAGGAAGGCACCAACTTTTAAAATTATGCAATTTCCTATTTTAAGACTTTTAGTAAGGATCAGATACGCAGAAAGTGGCATTTTTTTCCCCTTAATAATGTCTCTACGAATGAAACGAGAGAGGCACTGTGCTTTCGTAAATGCTACGGATTTCCTACAGGAGGGCTGTGGCTCCACCATCTCTGTACTGACCAAATAGCATCATGGACAGCTCCTCATTTCCTTCAGAAATTGTTTTCTTTATATTCCAGTAAATTCTAAACTCTGGTCACGGGGCGCTCCTCACAACCTCAGTATTTTATTATCAAGATCCATGCGTTACACAGCATTTGGATAAAAAATGCGTATCGCAGAGTTATTCTGTCTTTTTATATGCCCCCAAGAGATTAATATTAAATGTCTCAGATCTGAGAGAGTAAGGAGTATGAATGGCTACAGGAACTCATCAAGGTCTTGGAGGCTTAATGTAGATCATTCTTCCATTCTAATGCTTTGAACTTTGGTTAATGATTATTACAGATGAAAGAGAACGTGGCTTACCACCGTCCCCAAAGATTTGCGTATTAAATTCCAAAGCCAGTGGGTAGAAGTCTAAAATAGGGCAAGTTGGTCCTCAATCTTCCCGTACTGGGTTCACATTTAGGGAGGATCTTTCCAGCCACTTTGGTTTTACATCTGAGTCTGTCCTCCTAAAACTTCCCAACCCTGGCTTTTTCTGCCTCCGTCACTAACCCACTCCGTATTCCAACTCAAGATTCCCTTTCCTGGCTTCAAGGTGTCTCAGGCACCGATTTCTTTTGGTAAACTAAATAAAAGTATGACACGAAGACATTTGTAGGTACTCTATCTCATCTGTTTATAATGTGCATTGCTGGGGCGCCTGGGTGGCTCAGTCGGTTAAGCGTCCGACTTCGGCCCAGGTCAGGATCTCACGGTTCGTGAGTTCGAGCCCCGCGGCGGGCTCTGTGCGGACAGCTTGGAGCCTGGAACCTGCTTCGGATTCTGTGTCTCCCTCTCTCTCTGCCCCTCCCCTGCTTCGGATTCTATGTCTCCCTCTCTCTCTCTCTGCCCCTTCCCTGCTTTGGATTCTGTGTCTCCCTCTCTCTCTCTCTGACCCTTCCCTGCTTCAGACTCTGTGTCTCCCTCTCTCTCTCTGCACCTCTCCAGCTCATGCTCGCACTCTCTCTCCGTCAAAAATAAATAAACTTAAAAATAAATTTTATAGGGGCGCCTGGGTGGCGCAGTCGGTTAAGCGTCCGACTTCAGCCAGGTCACGATCTCACGGTCCGTGAGTTCGAGCCCCGCGTCGGGCTCTGGGCTGATGGCTCAGAGCCTGGAGCCTGTTTCCGATTCTGTGTCTCCCTCTCTCTCTGCCCCTCCCCCGTTCATGCCCTGTCTCTCTCTGTCCCAAAAATAAATAAATGTTGAAAAAATAAATTTCATAATGTGCATTGCCTCTCAACCAACAGTTTAAAAAAAAAGTCTACTATGTATTAGGCAATGATAACTAATAGTGAACCATGCCTCCCCCCCAGCCACCAAACAAATAAACACAAAACCTGCCCTTGTGGACCTTAATTTATGGTGGCAGTATAAAGAAGACGGTAAGAAATAACCAAATAAATATACATGTAGTGGTAAGTACAGAAGAGAAAAATAAAGAGAGATGGGTAGGGTGTGTCAAAGGATTCCATTTTATTATTTTTTTAAAGAGTTTATTCATTTATTTTGAGAGAGAGACAGAGCAAGAGAGAGCAGGGGAGGGAGAGGGAGAGACAAAATCCCAAGCAGGCTCCACGCTATCAGTGAGGAGCCCGATGTGGGGCTTGAACTCACGCCCCGTGAGATCACAACCTGAGCTGAGATCAAGAGTTAGACACTTAACCGACTGAGCCACCCAGGTGCCCCAGGATTCTCTTTTAAATAAGAGATCAAGGAACAGCCTCCCTTAGGGGAAGAATTTGAGCAATGACCTGAACAATGTAAGGAAATGAGCAATGTGGATATTTGCAGGGAGAGCATTCCAGGAAAAGGAAAGAGCAAGTTCAAAGGTGGAGTGGGTGGCATGCACTCAGGAAAGCAAAGAGCCCAGGGTGCTCGTAGCAGAACAGAGGGGGATGGGGGAACTGAGCAGATGAAGCGAAATAGGGGGCAGGGCGTCAAATCTTGCGACGGTTTAGACTTGCCCGGAGGGGCACCTGGGTGGCTCAGTGGGTTGAGCATCCAACTTCGGTTCAGGTCATGATCTCATGGTTCACGAGTTAGAGCCCCACGTCAGACTTTGCACTCTTGGTACAGAGCCTGCTTCAGATTCTGTGTCTCTCTCTCTTCCTGCCCCTCCCGCACCCATGATCTCTTTCTCCCTCCCTCAAAAATAAATAAACCTTAAAAAAATTTTTTTTAAACAAAAACAAAAATGAAGACTTGGCTGAGGGTTTTGCCTGGAGTACTGTGATGTGGTATTTTGAATAGACTCTAGAGGACCGGGCATTAGGGAGCCCCATGGCTTAGACCACAGTGGTAGCAACATGGTTGTGAGAATGTCTGGAGTCTATGCATGTTGAACACAGAGCCAACACCACTTGCTGACCAACTGGATTTGGGGAGTTCCTATAAAGTATTCCTCACTCGTCCTCTTTCTTCTCTTAGGCATGGGAAGGTCTGTAAGCAAAGCATAGCCTATTTCTTTATTTTTCTACACTAAGCATAGGGGATGGTGAGGAATCAGGTATTTCTGGCTGTATCTGGAACTCTACCAAAACAAGAAAGGACTGATCAACATTAGCGGTCACACACAATAACTAGACAGGACAAGAGTCGGATGGAGTCTTAGTCCTTCTGGGCTGCTGTAACAAATTCCTACAGATGGAGTAGCTTGTGAACAACAGAAACTTGTTTCTCACAGCTCTGGAGGCTGGGAAGCCCAATGGAGAGGCATCGGCAGATTCAGTGTCTGGCGAGACCCCACTTCCTGGTTCACGGATGGCTGTGTCCTCACATAGAAGAAGGAAGGAGGCAACTCCTTGGGGTCACTTTTATAAGAGCACTAATTCAAATCATGAGGGCTCTACCCTCATGAGCTAACCACCTCCCAAAGGCCCCATCTCCAAACATCATCACATTGGGGGCTTCAACACATGAATTTTGGGGCAACATAAACATTCTACCATACGCTGGCAGATGGTGAATTGTAAAGTTACAGACAGGCTGAGGTTCTCAAGAGAAGGCTGAGGCATAACCACAACTTCTGGCCAGCTAGGAGATGAGGCCTTTAGATAATCTTGTTAATTATAATGAAGAATGATAAAGACAACAGTCAACCATGGTAGGGCATCTGGTCACCAGGTGCCATCTGATGATCTGAAAGGTGGAGAGAAGGCATCAGTGCCAGTTAAGGAAGGGAAAAAATGGAAAAGACTCTGCTTTTGTCCTATAGCTAAACCAAACCCCGCCTTGGGCCTTCTGAGTTTCCTTTAAGGCAAGGCCTCTCAAGTGAAAATGAAGCAATCCATTTCTGTATCATTGTTCGCCATCTTGTTTTTAGGTAGACAATGGATACATGGGGAATAACTGGGACCTAATACATCTGTTCCAAAATGTCTGCACACCAGTAGCTTCTGGCGTTCCAGAAATTGTGAGACTGGCTCAAGATTATTTGCCAGCATTCAAAGGTATGCTATCAATGGCTTCAAGGATCTCTGCTCCTAACTAATAGATTTGCAACTCAACAACTCTTGCCTAGGGACAAAAACCATTATCCGAAATAGTGGAAATATCTGGCATATGGAACATAAATGGTGGGGGAAATTCCAGGTTCATAAAGAGGTCTCCTTCTGTTCTCCCTTATAGAGAATGTAGGCTGGGAATGAAGTTGACCTTGGAATACGGAACTCTGTAATGAGATGGTGAGGAAATGGAACACATGGAAAATGCTACTGTTGACTCCTTTCCCTACTTATCCCAAAGTCTTGCTGTGTGCTTTTTCTTTCCTTATGTACGTACAGATGTGCCTATAAAGCATATGCTTTATTTCTCTAAATTGAGAAGGAATACAGCTTGCCCTATGGCTTTTCATTATTGGATAAACCAAGGTGTCAACATAGGCCCTTAATAAGATCTTGTAAAGTCATCACCTGTGGAGAATTTGCATAAAAAAGGGAAGATTATCCACTCTCCTTCACCTAACCAAATTTCTGTGCTAATGAATCTACTGGTTGCACATAAAATTTGAAATGGCAAGTAGACTCACTCCTGATAAAAGCTCACCAAAAAAGGAAAAGAATCTCAAGATAGAAAACTATAACAATTAAAATGCTCTATTATAACAATGAACATAATTCCTCTGTAGACAAGAATAGTATTTTCCTAACATGGAAATAACCAGCCCCTTGGGGAAAAAGAAGTTAACCATGCATTTTATTTTACATATTTTCATGAAAAGAGAAAATACAGAGGCTGCCCATGAACAAGGGCCATGAAGAACATTGCCCTGTGGAGGGAAAGACAGGCCTAATTCATAAATCCAAGTATGCCTTGTATTTTCCTTCACTTGCTACTTCTGAAGTATGTATTTTAATACACAATTACTATTTTAAGTGAGGAGACCTCACTACCACTATTTAAACTGCAGATCTGGGGGTTCTCGGGTGGCTCAGTTGGTTGAGCATCCAACTCTTGGTTTCGGCTCAGGTTGTGATCTCATAGTTTGTGAATTCGAGTCCTGCATCGGGCTCTGCACTGACAGTGTGGAGCCTGCTTGGGATTCTCTCCCTCTCTCTCTGCCCTTCCCCTGCTCACTCTCTCTCTCAAAATAAATAAATAAACTTAAAAAAAGTAAGAACGAACAAAAGATAAACTGCAAGTCTGAATTAAATTTAGTCATCAAGCTTAAAAAACTAATGAGTAGAACTTCCTCTTCCTTCACCAACCCATTTTCCAGGTTCCTCTCCTCCCTCCACATCACTGAATGAGGATCTAATCTGCATCAGGGCACTAGATGTGCTAAAAGCACAGAGACCTTGTCTTTACCCTAAAGGGGCTTCAACATTGGGAGTTGAGTTTACTATGCAAATCGAGCATTTACAAAAGAACTTGGTAAATTCTACAGTAGAGATTGGAAAACAACAACAAATAGTAGGAAACCAGAAGAGTGACTTTACATTAGTCAATTACTTTAAACAATTAACAAGTAGATAGTAACTTAAAGATGTTTTGTCCTTGGGAAAAGCCTTATTTGCACCTTTGTTAAATAATCTCGACAAGTTTTCAGATTCAATGAACTCAAGTTTACCTACTTCTGAACAGATTTCTAGAAAGTTACAACAATCAAGTTTTACCTTATGGTAACACCTAAAATATGCAGCACGTTCATCAGAAAATTTCTCCAGTCTTTTTGGACCTTTGCTTGAAGCTTTCTTGAATACTAGCCAGCATCGCTGATATATCTGGAAGGAAATACAAAGACAGAGTTCAGCATCAGTGACTCAGATATCACTTACATTTGCATTTAAATGTTTTCTCTTTGATGTTTTCACCTGTAAAGTATTCATAAGCCGTAAGTGTGATGCTACTTTGGGAAAATAAAAATTTTAAACCCGAAATTGTTTCCACAACATGTGTATTATGTCATTCATTTACTGGAATCAAATGAAAATGAGTATTTGAAAGCAAATTTCTTAACATTTCAATAACAGCATCAGTAGAAACATTTCAGGAAAAGTCCCAGAGATAAAAATCTCAAAGCAGCCCAAATAGCATAGGTATTCATGGCACATGCTCTCATTTCAAATGCAATTAAATATGGAACTCATAGGCCCAATATATGCTGAAGGTTTCACTGACAGTCCAACAGAAAGCCCTTATATGTCATATGACAATCCTCACAACTGATGGTCAGGAGTGGGCCGGACACTGGACTAACTAATACATGACTGATTAACACCAACCAGATTCTCCCTCAGAAAATCCAACCCAGAGGCTCAAAGATTACTCAGACTGAAGAGCAGTCTGAGTTAAGAGGTCAATACTCGTAGGTTACAAACTGAGGTTGGTGACCATGTTGGATCATGTGCCTAACAGGTAGGCAGTGGAACCTGGTCCAGAGAACTAGGTGATTTCTACTCCAGGCAGAAGACACATTTTAGTTCTCTGTCATCTTTCTGCTGCTGACTTTGTGATCTAGCCCTTCCCTTGATTTTCTTAGAAATCATCTTCCCCACCGTCAACAGCACTCTTAATTGACAGAGGCGGAATGGAGTTCTGATTCTAGCAACCAAAGCTTCCCTGATTAAAATAACCAGTATATACTAAACGAGACACCAAAATATTAGTCATGCCACAGAGAGGAAAGTGCAAAGAGCTAATGAGTATACGAACAACAATGTTCTCCAAAAGCAAAATAAAATGAGATGTTTTAACCTAAAAATTAATAAGGATTCATATTCATCGTAATATTCACTGATGGAAGAGATCTCAGTGGCACTCTTCTACTCTGCTGGTGACCTCTAAAGGCAATTTGACAACAGATATAAAGAACCTGAAGAGAGTAAGAATCTATCCTAACAAAAGAGCCCAAATGCAGGCCAACACTGAAGGAGGAATTCTGCATTCAAGTGCAGACAGGTGGGTAACCAATCACAGTTATCTCCCTGATCCTTAAATCATCTTCTAAGTGTGTACCATATTTAGGTGGTTTTGTATAGTCAACCCATAAATGAATTTTATGCACTATGAAGTTTAAGAACCTTGGAGCTAGTAAGAAGAAAAAAAGTCCACATAAAACATTTGGTCATTCAAACCATACTCCACTGAAAATGCCTTCTACTATTTTATTAGTAACTGGCAGATGGATGAAGAATTCAGGTTTGCTACTATTTATCCTCAATGCTGAAGATTCCATTTCTCTCTGCTCACTGGGTGAACTAAACATTCATTAATCATTTTGTTTGGTATGGTAAAAAGAAAATGAAATCCACTCCACTTTGAAGTTTTGCTCTGAACAGAGGGTAAGATGTGTGCCTCAGCCTGCTGAATGTATAATATAATCCTAGCATTATTATTTATAATAACAATAAATAGAAACCACTAACTCCTCAACAATAACGAAAGGCAAGGTTAATTATAGTACTTCTATTACATATAATAAGTATGGAGTACTTAATATTATATAAGATATAATATCGAGGTATGCATCTTTAAGATAACATAGTCATTATATTTAAAATGTCATAATATGAATAATACACATAATATATATAATATACTATGTGCCACCAATAATGTGTATGTTATCTGTCTATAAGGATAACATAGATATTTCACTTGAAACAAATTTCAGAAGGAATTTCCAATGACATGAGAAAGTGCATAGAAGTGGGGTTTTTTTGGCTTGTTTTTGTTGTGTTTAATAAAAATTAATATTGCAAATTAAATGAAAGAGAACTGTTATTTCCTAAATATCCAGAGGTATCAGTAAAATAGTGCAATTAAAATCAGTTATTGGCTTTCATCTTGCACAGTCACTGAACTTATCAAGAGATGTAAAAACATGGAGACAGAAGTGGAAAAGCAATTTAGTGGAGAAAGGTACACTTTCAAACAAATGGCACTGGAATAATTGAACATCCATAGGAATAAAAAAAAAGTACACACACACACACACACACACACACACACACACACACAAACACCTTAACCTAAAACAATCACCTTAAACAAAAATAAACTCAAATGGACTTAAATATAAAACAAAACTATAAAACTTTAGGGGAAAAAAGTGTTTGGGATCATCATCTGGACAAAGAATTCTTAGACTGCATACCAAAAGCACAATCCATAAAAGAAAAGCTTGCCAATTTGTGCTTCCTCAAAACTTAAAATTTTTGCTCTGTGAAAAACTGTTAAGAGGATGAAAAGACAAGGTACAGAATGGGAGGAAATATTTGCAAACTGCATATCTGACAAAGGATTAGTATCTAGATATATAAAGAACTCTTAAAATTCAATAGTAAAGAATCAAACAATCCAATTACAAAACAGAAGTTAAAAAAAATGTTTATAAACATACATTTCACCAATAAGGAAGCACAGATGATGAAGAAGCACATGAAAAAATGTTCAATATCATTAGTCATCAGGTAAATGTAAATTAAAACCACAGTGAAATATCACTACACATCTCTCAGATTGGCTGAAATTAAAAAAAACGATAATACCACCAACCAAATGCTGAAAAGGATATGGAGAAATTAGGTGTCTCATACTTTCCGGGTGAGAATGTAGAATGATACAGGAACTTTGAAACACAGCTGGGCAGTTTCTTTAAAAACTAAACAAGCAACATGACCCACCGTTGCTTTCTTAAGAATCCATCCCAGGGAAATGCAAACATCCCCGCCTTGCCCCCCCCCCGCCCCCCACTCCCCCACCCTCCCACCCCCACGCGCGCACACACACACACACACAATTTGAACATAAATGTTCATAGTAGCTTGATCTGTATCAGCACAAAACTGGAAGCACCCATATATTCTTCAACGTGCTAATGTGGTACATCCATATCATGGAGCACTTCTTAGCTATAAAAACAATTTAACTAGCAATGTTGCAACAATTTGAATGAGTCTTCAGATAATGATGCTGAGCAGGTGGGGGGGGAGGGGAGTGAAATCCAAAAGGTTACGTACTGTCGGACCGCATTTATAGCATTTTTTAATGACAAAATGACAGAAATGGAAAACAGATCCATGATTGTCAGGGGTTGGGGACGGGAAGTAGCTTTGTCGACAAAAGGGGAACATAAGGGATCCCTGCATCAATGGTATTGTCCTGCATCTTGACTGTGTTAATGTCAATATCTTGGCTATGATGTTGCATGATAGCTTTGAAGATGTTATCAATCAGTAAAATTGGGGAAAAGGTACAGGATCTTTGCGTAGTATTCCTTACAACTGGACGCAAATCTATAATTATCTCAAAATGAAACACTTAAAATTTTTTCAATGGAAAAATGTAGAGATATTTAAGCAAAATCTTAAAATGACAACCTAATCTAATAGCATTTATCTACATTTGCCAGTTTTCTTTCTGTTGCTATCTGACCACAGTCTAATCAATGGACTAAGGAACTTTAAGAAGCCAAGTTGTAAGAGCCATTGATTGGTAAGAGTTCAAAGACAAAATCCTTTTCAGGGTAAAGACCCCCACCATGAAAATTAACATTTCCAGTAGTGTGGTTGACACACAGAAGTCTTACCAACATCTCACTCATGTCTGAAGAATGGATGAGACAAGTGTCTCCCTTAAAATTTGGCCACCACCAGAAGACTGTAACTACAGTGGGGATAAATGTCACTCTGTCCAAATATAGGGTGTGGAAAATAGGCTGTTATTCTCCTATTGGCAACCCCTTTCTTTTGTACGTACCTCTGAAGATGTTTTAGAAATTGAGCATGCCTTAGGTATGCAAGAAATACGTCCACTGTATCAAAACTGTTTTCACCAAGAAAGATACGTAAATACATTTCCTAATTATGCCTCAACTTTCAGACTCACTCTTGAATGACTCCACTTCTAAGATTCTTTCATACTTGATCATCTTCTTCACAATTGTACCAGTAGTTTCCTGGCTTATGTCCAGAGGTTGTTGAACGGAAGCTAAAGACTCTTCAATTTCAGCATGCCGAAATCCCTCAGGGGATTTCTGTTTTTTCATTTTTTGTTTTTCTTCTGTTTTATTAAGAAGTAAGGACAACGTCACGAATAACTGCAAAAATACTATTCTCTAAATTCACACGCAACTATTGGTTGGGGCATTGCCATTGGAATAGATTGCATCATGGCTCATCGGGAGAGAAGGAAAATCTGAAGTTGGTTTATGAAAAGGAAGGTCGGGATGTTTGCGACATGCAAGCACATGGTACAAAACTAATGCAAAAGTTGAGAATAATCGTGCAATCAAGGCCATTTGCTAATCCGCTCTCCATCACACACCAGTGATTCTCAGAGCTGGTCCAGCATCACTCAAGATAATTGTTAATTATGTAGATTCCTAGACATTAGCCAAGGTCTACTGACTCAGAACCTCCTGGGGTGGGGCTAGACAAATTTGCTCTTTAACAAGTTCCCCAGGTATTTTATTTGTAATTTGCAAACCAAGGCCATAAATATTCATAAAGGCTCAGACAACACAATGCTTCCCACTTGGGATTGCCAACCAAGAGCTCTCCAACAAATGCTCCGCGATGAGGGCCTCGGAGATGTGTACTTTCCCACAAGTGGCGCTGAGGCCTTTGAAGTGGCCTCAGACAGCGGAGTGAGATGCTGTCTGGAGGAGAAGAGAGACACAGAAGCAGAAACAATTCTGTTAAGCTTTGGTGAACTCTCAACTTCACCGCCAAACACTCTCAGTCCTAAGAGCCCTGGAAAAGCCCCTGGTACCTGAGGACTGAAAACTTACCCTGAATGGGGTGCCTGGGTGGCTCAGTCGGTTAAGCGTCCAACTTTGGCTCAGGTCACAGTCTCACGGTTCACGGGGTGGGACAACGCACTGTCCTCTCTCTCCCTCTTTCTCTGCCCCTTCCTTGCTTGTGCTCTCTCGCTCTCGCTGTCACTCTGTCTTTCTCAAAATAAAGTAATAAACTTAAAAAAATTTTTAAAGCCTTACCCTAAATATCTCAGCATTGTTTAAAGGGAATGGAATAGGCCTCACCGCACGTGGTAATGTGTGACTAGTTGGAGTAACACACAGACATTGTGAAAAAGATGACAATTTGAGAACAACCCCACGCAGGTTTCGTTTTTCCGTAAAATTAATTCATTCAACCATCTCCTTCATATTTTATATAACACATCTACTTACCATCTGTGGTACTTTTTTTACTTAACATTTTTCTTTCAACTGGTTTTTAACTAAATTTTTTTTTATTTAAAAGAGGAAACTTTTATCCCAACAACAATAGCTACGTGTAGTTCTCACTACCCATAAAGAGCAGATAAGCCTAACGATAAACACACTGTTAGAAAACCGGATGACAGAATAAGTCCCATGGTGAAGTATCTTGCCTCCTGTGCATCAAGGATTCATAATCTCAGCACTAGTGACATTTTAGGCAAGGTGATATTTTTTTAAGTTTATTTATTTATTTTGAGAGAGAGAGAGAGAGAGAGAGAGAGAGAGAGAGAGAGACAGCGAGAGTGGGGGAGGGGCAGAGAGAGAGAGAGGGAGACAGAGGATCCCAAGCAGGCTCTGCACTGCCAGTGTGGAGTCTGACACAGGACTCGAACCCACAAAACCGTGAGATGGTGACCTGAGCCAAGACCAAATGTCGGACGCTTAACTGACTGAGCCACCCAAGCGCCCCGGCAAGGTGACTTTTTATAGTGGGCTGGGGGTGGGGAATCCTGCACACTTAGGATGTGGCTGTTTAACAGCATCTCTGGCCTCTGTCAAACTCCCCCCATCCAGTTGGCAACCAAAATTATCTCCAGAAACTTCCAAATGTCCCCTGGGGAGCAAAGTCAGATTCACTCCTACAGATGAATGTACGCTGATCTATGATTGCACTCTTGAAAAATATGAGGCTTTGTGAATATCTTCCAAGTCCCGGATTTGGACCAGTTAATCCGCACAAGCCACTGCTGAACCTAAAAAGATAAGTACATCACACAGTTCTGACAACTTGGGTGGACAGACACGAGATTTAGCAGTTATGTGACAATTTCCTTAGTGTGCACTTGCTAGCTGTTGGTGGTGGTTTTAGGACACCTAATTTTCAGCCTTAATTGTCACCAGCCCATATATGATTTGTTCTATTTTTTCCCCATTGTCTTTCCTTTCTTTAAAACTGGATATCCTTAATAATTGCTAAGCCCTGGTTTCAAATCTCTGACCCTTTTACCAGTTTCTTCCCCTAACAAAGAACAGTCTGGCAAATTCACCGAGATCTCCAGTGCCAAAAAGCAGCTGAAACAATTAAGAATTTGAGTCCCTAATTCTTTTTTTTTTTAATTTTTTTTTAATGTTTATTTATTTTTGAGACAGGGAGAGACAGCATGAACGGGGGAGGGTCAGAGAGAGAGGGAGACACAGAATCTGAAACAGGCTCCAGGCTCTGAGCTGTCAGCACAGAGCCTGCTGTGGGGCTCGAACTCACGGACCGCGAGATCATGACCTGAGCCGAAGTCGGAGGCCTAACCGACTGAGCCACCCAGGCGCCCCGAGTTCCTAATTCTATTGGCAGTCCAACACAATGAGTTGAACAACAGCGTCACAAATTAAACTTCTGGAGGATGCATGGACAGTTATAAAGGTAAGAGAAAGCAAATTTTGGTCACAACAGTTCTGTGAAATGGAAATTATATACTGCCTCCGTGTATACTCAAGAAGCAGCAGAAGGCCTAAGATGTGACCATTTAGGTCTCTATGGTCTACTCCAAGCGTTAACAAACTTTTTCTGTAAAGGGCCGGGGAGAGTAAATATTTTAGTCTTTGATGATCACAGATATTTGTTGGAGCTACCGAACTCTGTAATTATAGCATCAAAGTAGCCATAGGATACGTATAAGTGAATGGTGTGGATGTCTTCCAATAAAACTTTCTTTAAAAAGTCAGGAAGCAGGCCAGGCTGCAGTTTGCCAACCTCCATATTTCTCAACTGTTTAAGCTCATGTTACTTTCTGATGAACATTAAAATCTGCTTGACATGTCCCTGTTGAGTGAAAGAGAGGAGGGAATATACCCCAGGCGAGAATCTCTATATAACCCACATCTCCCCATCGGCCCAAATTTTACTTCCATAGAATTATGTTACAACGTCGACCTGATGCTTTTTCTACGCCCTCCACCACACTTCGTGTCCTGTCCACTGTCCAAGATTCGCTACTCTACAATGAATTCGGATGCTGTCCTGAAGAGAGCTCTCACGTGCACAGACACAGTGTCCCATCTCTAGCCTTGGCATATAGTTAGCTTTTGCCAATTATCTTTTCCTATGATGTCAAGGAACGCTTTGGGAAGAAAAGGTCGGTTTTCCATCTTGTCAACACCCCCTTTCTATAATCCTGTCGACTCTTCTCAAGCCCCACTCTTTACTCTCCAAGCCACATGCCAGCCTTCCTGATACCCGTAACTACGTGGTTTGCACCAAGTGGAAAATAAACTCCAAGCAGCCAGGAAAAAAAAAAAAAATCTACCCCCAGCCATACAATGCTAAATTAGCCTCACTTCTCACATACTAACCCAATTTTTCCCTACTCTCCAAAACAAATCCAATACTCTGCTCATCCAGGATGTCAATATTAACACCTCAAACCAGCTAAACTTCCCCCCCATGCGTTGCAGTGTGCCGACCCCTTTTTGTGTGTTCTTTCAATTAACTGTCCCCGACAGCCCTTAGGAAGCTATACCAGAAAAAAGCCAGGATTTCAACCTTGGCCTGCCCGGCTCTGGAGAACGAACGCCTAACAGCTCCCCCGGGCGTCTCCCAGAGAAGTTGGGCTTCTAGAGAGGCACAAACTTATGCCGAGGGCCGAGCCGTCTGTAAGAAATTTACTTTCAAGCTTCTCACAATCTAAAAAGAGAAATTGAGTTGTAACCGTATGTTCTTTCATCTGGATGATGACTTTATAGCTTAGCTATTTCACAGTGACATCTGCATTTGTGGTGTTAAGGTCCCCGGCACCAAGGGCTCATCTCCAGTGATAATTTTTCATGGACTGTGTTTGCAGCTGGAATTTTAACATCCTAGTCTAGGATGCGAAGGTATCCTAGCAGTTTGTAAGAAGTGTTTGCTTTTAAAAGAATTCCACACGCTCTCTCCTTCAGTGTCTAAGTATTCGGCATCCTTGACTGAAGTCCAGAAATCCAAATGTGCAAAGTATTTCTAACTACATTAGAAGTATCTCAGTTTTTCTCGGCCTTCCCTGCCTTGCTAACCTCCAGCCTCTTGTTCTCAGTTAGTTATGGCTACAGTAAATGAACATGTTGGCTAAGTGGCTTCCTGCTGGCATGTGCAGTCACCTACCTGGGGCTAACCAGTCACTTCTCCAGAAGCCCCCGGCCCTCCACTTTGGCCGATGACACATGGCCAGAGTAACCGGCTGCCCTCCTACAGTCTTGGGCTCCCCTTTGACTTCAAGGTCAAGGAAATGCCACTATCCAAGGACAGCTCGACAGTCACAGGAAGTGGTACCAGATAATGCAGTCTGGAGGTCGAGAGGAAGAGCCTTTAAATAAGACCAAATGGGGTGGGAATCAGCCAAGCAGACAATTCCCCTTCTGTCCTGCCTGCCAGCGTCTGCAAAATTCTTCCACCCCGAGAACTTTGACCTGGATGGTCTCCGAGACCCAGGAGGTTGCAACTTTCCAGTCCTACAAAGGACCCTATCATTATGGGATTTCAGAAGGTGACAGATGAAGTGTATAAAAGGAGTTCTTTCGCATCTTTCATAACTTGTAGGCTGCTACCTACAAGATAGCTTACTAAAAATAATGAGCTGGTTCGGAATTATGTATTTTATAAAGGGAAAAACATTTTAATGAGTAAACAACCTGATTCCGTGCCTATCATTTACATACACCTTTGCTTGTAAGGAAAGAAATGCTAATTGGGAGAAGACTTCACGGTGGGTAGCAAGGTACATTTTAAATTCATGGCAAAGAGAAGTACCAGCAAGAACAGGATAATTAATCATAAAATAAAATTTGTACAAAGAGGATTAAAAATACTTAAAAAGCACCCACAGGCAATAAATTAGCTATGTCAATCCTTTGCTGATGGTGAGGTAAATTAGCACAATCTTTCTAGAGGCAGAATTATGCCTACCCTTTGACCTGGAAACATTACTTCCAGGAACTTTCCCCCTAAGGGAATAATTAAGGAAATATGCCAACATAGGGGAAAAAGGTTCTTCCACATAAAAACTGAAACACTCTGAACGTTCCAGGGGACTGATTTAATTCATTACGGCATATCTGTAAACTGGAAATTGCTATCATTAAAAATGATACTGTAACAGTACGTATACCATAGAAAATGCTCTTAGTAAATTATTAAGTTTAAAAAGTAGGTTATTCCTGCTTTTTAATCTGTTTCTACTCCAGTATATATATATTCACTCAACAGATAGGGCCCAGGGGCTCAAGCAAGAAGATTGTGGGCTATACTTGACCCTTCCCCACTATTTCTCATTCTCTCTCTCTCTCTCTCTCTGTCTCTCTCTCTCTCTCACACACACACACACACAATTATTGGGAAAAATGTCTGTTTTAATGGAAAACTGTGCATTCTATAGCATACACACCACTAGGGTTATCTGCCTCTGAGTCTGTGCGCACTATTCTACATCTAAATTGTAGATAACTCATAGAAACGCAACATAATTCTAGTCCAGGAAGAGGCATCTGTCCCGTTCAGAATAGGTTCAACCAACTTCCCTCCCCCACTGCCAACAACCCTGATCTCACGCTGCCAGATATAGAAATGTGTGGGTTCTTCAGGTTACCCTTTAAACTACTCATAATATTCTGCATTATTCCTTCATTTAACTAATGAGTTAAAGCAGAATTTGTAACATGTTCACTCCTCATCTGTATGACAGTCGTGATATTACCTGTTTTGGAAAGCCATCTTTGAACACAGTCCAGCAACCCGAGCCCTGTGTACTTTCCTTCTAGCAAAGCCTGGAATGTCCTCAGTGCTCTGCTGGGGACCGCCACCCTAACCTAAGTCACCATCATCCGAGTTCTGAGATTCCCTGCTTCCATTTTGGCTGCACTTCATTCCATTTCCTACACTGCTTCTGGGGTGATCTTTAAAACCCTAATCTGACCACATCGATCCACTGTTTAAAGCATTCTGTGGCTGCCTGTTGCCTGTGGGTAAAAACCAAAGAAAGTCTTAAGACATTCCAGCACCTGCAAGACCCAGAGCCTCCCTACCGCATTGGCCTTATTTTGAGGCTTTCTTCCTTTATACAACCTTCACTTGTCAATATGCAGATATGCATATTTTAGTAAGCACCGAACAAGAAATGTGTGACTTAAATAAATTCTCATGGAATCAATATCCGCCACAAATGTTCTCGTCACCAAGGAACCCCTCCGGTTGTCAGTACAAAGCCAGCCGGTGTCAGGGGAACCAACACTGAGAGAGTTACGTGCCCCTTGACTTCCCCCTCCAATTCTTCTCTGTTCTCCAGATCTACCAGGTGGGAGGGAGACGAGGAGTGAGGGAGAGGAAGAGGAAGATGAACAAAAGAACTGTCTGAAGAAGCCATAAGCACTTCAAATCATTTATGTGGCTTTTATTTATTTATTTATTTTTTTATCAATGCATGCTAATACTTATCGGAACCACTAAAAGAAAACTGAAGGATAAGTTTCCCAAACCGGTCTTAAAAGCCGTAATGAAAAGAGAAAGTAAGACAACACAGAAAAGGAGATCAAAAGGAGTAATACGGATAAAATAAAAAGCAGAAGGTAAGATAATGGAAATAAACACAAATACGGCAACCGTATATTTACTTTTATTTTTAACTAACCTTTTAGGGAAAAAAGCCAAACTATTCCAAAGAAATGCTGTGGGCGCCTGGGTGGCTCAGTCGGCTAAGCGTCCGACTTCAGCTCAGATCACGATCCCGTGGTTTGTGGGTTCGAGCCCCAAGTCTGTGCTGTCGTGCAGAGCCAGAGAGACTGCTTCGGATCCTGTAGCCCCCTCTCTCCCTGCCCTTCCCTGTGCTCTCTCTCTTTCCTGCGCTCTCAAAAAATTAAATAAAATATTTTTTAAAAAATCTTTTAAAAATGACAGAAAATCTTAGCTGCTGTATGGGCATCACTGGGTGCTGAAATCAATCATTAATTCATTGGACAAATATTTACTGGGCCCCTACCCCTGCCAGGCACTGACTGGGGGTTGCAGCTGTAAACAAACGGGAAAGGAACCACTGCCTTCACCGGGCTTACACATCATGGATAAGACAACGGGATACATGCACATGTACACATGCGTCTTACAGGACACCGATCACGTGTCATAAGGAATTACACACCCGGAAAAGTGGACAGAAATGGCCAGTGGTGAGCATTTTCAGGGGGATAATCAGGGGAATTCTCAGAGAAACTGTCACCTGAACGAACACCTAGAAGGGGCTGGAGGAGAAGAGGGAGTAAACTGAGCAGATACGTTTTGCCCATTTCTCCAGGCCAAAGAAACAAGTGGGTGTTGAGCAGAGACACCCGCAGGCAGAAGGAAGAACAAGGGAGCCAGTGGAAGTCCGGACAATTCCGGGACGGTGGCGGTGAGAGTAGGTCGGACTGTACAGGCCCCGTGATCTTCTGGGAAAGACTTTGGCTTTGTCCCGTGAATGATGAGAAGTGGGACGGGAAGGGATATGACCTGACGTACGGTAAACAGACTGCAGGGGTCTGAAGGCAGAAGTAGGGAAACCACTGCGGGGCTGTCACCCAGTAAGCCATGCAGAAGGGGGTGGGGACCGGGGCCAGGACGGAAGTGAGGAAGGCAGGAAAAGTGGTCAGAATCAGGTCTGGATCTATTTGGAGAGCAGAAACAGCGAGATTCACGGGCGGCACTGGGTGTGGGGACAGGAAGGCAAGAGTCGAGGACGATTCCAAGATTTTTAGTTTGAGCAAGTGGGAGTACGGAGCTCCCCCGACCGAGCTCAACAAGCCTGCAAGGCCACCAGGGTTTGTAGAGACGATGTGGAATTTGATGATGCAGTGAGTTTGTTATGCCTGTTCAACATCTAGGTTTATATAAACATTACATTATCAAACATAACGAATAGGAAGTTATGTATACATTGCAGATATGAGCCTTTATAGATAAGATTTTATTCTATTTTTAAATGAAAAATACCATCTTTCCCATAGGGCTGCTCTCAGAACTGAATAAATCAGTGCATTTATTTTTGAAAGAGAGAGCATTAGTGGGGGAGAGGGACAGGGGACCTGAAGAAGCAGGCTCCCGCGCTAATAGCACAAGCCGGATGTAGGGCTTGAACTCACAAACCGCAAGACCATGACCTGAGCTTGGCTCAGTCTGACCCTCAGCCAACTGAGCTACCCAGGTGGCACCCTGAACTAGTGCATTTAAAGTGTTTCCATTGCTTGGGGAGCCCTCTAGAGCAGTCAGTGGCTCACTATATCTAGGTCTGCATGCAAACAAGGACAACACACATTTTGGTTCTTCATTTACTCATTAATTTTGCAATTACTGGGGCGCCTGGGTGGCTCAGTCGGTTGAGCCTCTGACATCGCCTCAGGTCATGATCTCATGGTTTGTGAGTTCGAGCCCTGCGTTGGGCTTTGTGCTGACAGGTCAGAGCCTGGAGTCTCCCTCTTTCTCTGCCCTCTCCTGTTTGCACTCTCTCTCCCTCTCTCCCAAAAATAAAAAAAAATTGGTGATTATTAACTGAGCATGTACTACACGCTAGGCCCTATCCCAACACTGAAGAAACGGCAGTGCACAGAGCACAGTCCACAAAGCATACTTTGTAGTGTGAAGAGACAGATCATTAGGTCTCCCAGCCCACAGCACAATGCCTGGCACGCGGTGATAATGATCACGGACAACGTTTATGGAACAAAGTCATTTGGTAGCACGTACCCACTAAGTATTTGGTGGAGTTAAAAAAGAAATGATCTCATTGTGGCTTCCAAAGCCAGTTCCAGAGCAGTCTTCGAGTGATCACCAAACCCAAATCACCAACACTGAGTTCCAGTTTCATAGCCTGGTCCTACAGAATCCAACCGCGGCCACCCGGTTAGACCTCACCTCCCACCAATTCCTGCTTCACTCATGACACGCCCCCAAAATGTTACATGCCCTTCTGACAAAGGACGGGAGAACCTGCCACAACTTTCTTCCCCTTGCTGTTCACCTGGCTGCCTCCTTTCAACCTTCAGGTCTTCGGTGAAGTGTCTCTGTTCACTTAACTATTACTGCAAAAGACTCACAACAGAGCTTAGCAGCTTCAAACGATAACCATGAATCATTCCTTATGGATACAATGGCCGATCTGACCTGGCTTTGTCTGTTCATCATGGATGGTCTCATTCACACACGAGCAGTCAAGTCTCGGATTTTCTTGACTTTGCGAGGGGTGACTCAGCTCTGTACCATGTGGTTCTTGGATTCTCCAAATGGTAGGCTGGGGCTTATTCTCCCGGAGCAAGCAAAAAGTCCAAGAGAAAGGGCAGAAAAATGTAAAAGCTTCTGATTTTTAATCCATGTCTTTATCTGGAGATAACAGTAGAGTCACATTCCGTGGCAGCAGATACTACAGAGAAATCCTCTATGTTTCTGATCAGTTTCCCCCAAAGGTAACATCTTGAGAACGTTTAGTACTGTATCACAGCCAGGATGTTGACACTGATACAGTCCAGGCACAGAACATTTCCTTCAAGACATCTTCATGTTGCTCTTTGATGGCCACACCTACTTCCTTCCTGTACGACCTCCTCCTTAAGCCTCATCTAATCCGCTCACCATCTCTATCGTGTTGGCATCGCAAGAATGTTCTACAAATTCAGTTATTCAGCGTGTATCCTTTTGGGTTGGGCTTCTTTTACTCCGCATGCTTCTCTGAAGATTCATCTGGGTGGTAATATTCCACAGCGTTGACGTACCACAGCTGGTTGAGCCATTTAGTCAATGGCTTCCTCTTTTGAGGAATAGCTGGGTCTTTTTTAGCCTCCGGGTCTTTCTAAGAAAGCTTCTATAAACACTCACACACAGAGTTCTGAGGGAAGGGAAGTCGTCATTTCTTTGGGATAAACCTTATCACCCTTTACTCACGTTGACTTCTCTGGCTTATAATTATCTAAAAAAAAAAAAAACTCTATGTACCATCGAGAACTACACCAGAACAGTGTTATAGTTTTGGCTTCAATCATAAAATATGATTTAGGAAACTTAAGAAGGGAAGGAAAGCCTACCATATTCACCCACATGTTTGCGTACCGAGTTCCTTCTTCTTTCCCAATGTTCCACCATTCCTTCTCTTATCCTTTCCTCTCTGTTTAGAAATCTTCCTTTAATTATTTTAGAGTAGATATGCTGGTGACAAATTCTCTTAGTCTCCCTTCATCTGAGAAGGTTTTGTTTCCCCTTCATTCTTGAAGGATACTTCGTAGGTCTAAGTTTCTGAGTTGATGGCTCTTTCTCTAGCATTTGACAAGTGAACGTCCTTGTGCCATATTTCCTGTCAGCCATGATTTCTTTTGAGTACTTTTTTGGTCCTACCTTCTTTCTCCTCTCCTGGGCTCAGATGCCACGACTGTTAGATCTTTTGTAGTATTTCCACGGGTTCCTGAAACTGTGAATTTTTTTTTCACAGTTGTTCAAACTGGGGACTTCCTATTGTTCTATCTTTCCTCTCTCCCCTCCATAGTGCTGTTGAGCCCATCCAGCAGATACTTTAATTACTGCATCTTCTGTTCTAAAATTTCTACTTGGTTCTCCTCTCTATCTTATTTCTTTTGGGGAAGCTCTTTACTGACACATTCTATTATTTTGTGTGTGTGTTTCAAGCATGTTTGTAATTACTCATTGGAGAATTTTCATTACGGTTCTTTAAATATCGTTGCCACATAAACCTAGCATGCCCGTCATCTCAGTGTCGACAACTACGCTTTGAAGTCTTCTTCATTCTTGGTACACCGCGTACGTGTTGTTGTGGCAATGTGGACGTTTTGGGTGTTTTAAGTTTCTGGATCTTAATTAAACCTTCTATTTTAGCTGGCTTCCTCCAACCCCACTCTGATACGGGAAGGGGTGGGAGGTAGAATGTGCTTTGCTTCCTTGTTACTGCTGTAGAAACCCAGCTTCCCTATTTGGGGTTGTTGATGCCTGAGGGGGCCCTTCATTACACTTGGGTCAGTGAGAGTTCTGTGTCCTCACATGATCTTCACGGACACTGCACTGGGAGTGGTCCCATTACTACTGGACGACAGTCAAAGTCCTGACTCTCTCACGGGCCTCCACTGACACCACGATGCGGGGGCGGGGGGTACTAATTACCGACGGATGGGGAAGAAGTCCTGGCTCCTGACTTGGCCTTCACAGACACCACCTCATAGAGCCCCATGTTACAGCTGAAGGGGATCGCAATATATGACTTTAAAATACGCCACTTTGGCATAGGATTATTTTGAGCGGAAGGCAAGTGGAAAACAATAGAGACAGGAAAAGCTGTCTGCCCTACCTCTTTCTGCCTAAGAGCAGGGCGTAAATTTCCCTTTAAAGGTGACATAAACCTGTATTTTAAAGATGTTTCTGCATCTTGTCCCAGGAAGACCAGACGGCACTGAGATGGGTCTGAGATGAGTCAAACCTTACTACACAGCCCTAATCTATTCTACGTTTCCTAGTCACCTCTCCCCAAATTGTTACTCTCTGTTAAAATGGCATATAAGACTCCAGACTAACCACTTCTTTGGATCTTTACTTTTTCTGTGAAGTCCCCATGCATGTAAAAATAGCAATGACATTGGTATGTCTTTTCTCCCATAAGTCTTTTGTCAGCTTAATTCACAGTTCTCAAGTACCGCACTTAAGAGGGTATAAGAAAAGTCTGTACTCCTCTACTCAGTGTCACAAGGGCTTAAGTCTAAGATCCTTACTTAGCCTTTGCTGACATGGACTGGCAAGTGGCCACAGTCTATTCCGTGGTGTCTGCCTAACATAGAGTAGTTATTTTCTAAAGGTTTTTTGCATTGCTAGGCTGCCTCATTTTCTGATCCTTTGGCCAGAAAAGAAAGGTTTTGCGTCGGGGCATTTTTGCTTCGCCTGTACCTACGGGCATTTCTGGGTTACTGGCGAGCTATGCCAGCTCCAAGTCTGGCAAGAAGAAAACCCAGGAAACTCACCGCGGTGCTGCTCCCGCGTCCTGAGGTCCCAGCCTGTCTGGCTTTCTCCATCTTTCAGGTCCTTAGGTTTGATTGACACATAATGTCCAGGGGTTTTAGTGGTACTTAGCAGGAGAAGAGGAAAAGGCATGTGTGTTCGCCTGTCCCAGAGCAGAAGGTAAATGCTTTTCACAGCCTCTGTATAAAATGCTTTAAATAAGCCTCTGCTCATGTCAAGTTTGCTAATATTTCATCTCATGTGGTCAAAGAGGACAGACGGGACAATAAAGGTTCAGAGTAAAGGACAGGGGAACAACTGAGACCATCGGTGCACACATAATCGACCAGAACGTCACCTCCTCAGAGCCACCTTCCCACCACCCAAATCTACAGCACGCCCCCCCGCCCCATCCCCCGCGCACGCTCACTTCAAATCAGTATCTGAAATAATCCCCCTCATTGATCTGTCTGCATATTTACGGTCTGCCTTCCTCCCTGGAATGTAAGAAAAAAAATCATATTTTATATTAATTACTTTGAATCCTCAGGGCCTAGAGGAGCATTGGGTTCTCATTTCTTTATTTTGAATGACTGAGTGAATAAATAAATGGGGAAAAGCCACACTCAGAACTCAAAGAGATTTCCAGAATTTCATAATGGACCTGACATTTCCAGACAAGCCTTAACATCTATATGCAAGAGACCGTTAAAAAAAAAAAAAGCCCAAGTTATTTAGCATACAAACATGAAAACGATATCGAGAGGCAGTCTTTTAAAAGAAACAATGAGGGGCGCCTGGGTGGCGCAGTCGGTTAAGCGTCCGACTTCAGCCAGGTCACGATCTCACAGTCCGTGAGTTCGAGCCCCGCGTCGGGCTCTGGGCTGATGGCTCAGAGCCTGGAGCCTGTTTCCGATTCTGTGTCTCCCTCTCTCTCTGCCCCTCCCCCGTTCATGCTCTGTCTCTCTCTGTCCCAAAAATAAATAAACGTTGAAAAAAAAAATTAAAAAAAAATTAAAAAAAAAATAAAAGAAACAATGACAAAATCATATTTTTTCCTAAAACTGTGCATTCCACAAAATGTTACCTTGTATGCCATGGAGAAAGACTCTAGTGGTTATCTGTCACATCAGTGTTCTCAAACATCAAGGGTTTTGTCCTAAAACCACAGAACCCCAAGACGGTTCTATTTCCCTTATAGACTAAAGCAAATACATTCCTATAATTAGAAACAGGCTCTAACCAAACTGGAAAAAGATCTATCCACTATGGAAAAAAAAAAAAAGTAGGGGTTTTCACGAAAAAATGCCTATTATGAAGTGAAGTTACTGTAATGATTTTCAGAAGGAAACATTTCGGCAACACTCACTCCTCCACATTATTGGGACAACAGTGAGTAGACGTCATTCTGTGAGAGGGCTGAGTACAGAAAATTAGAGTGTCACGCTAAAAGAAAGGAAGGGAAATGAATTCCATGGTTGAGAAGGCACTCTTAAAAAAAAAAAAAACCACAAGGAACAGATGTTGCCAGAAAAGGGCAGAATGGTGAGGAGTGATAGTCATGTGGTAAAAAATTCTGAGCCTAGAATTCAAGAGAAGGAAATCTCGGTGGCCAGGGAGAAACTGGTTATAGATTTTCATGGGCAATTTACAACAAAAAAACAGAGTTTCAAAACTATTCTTGATGTGAAAAGATGTGAAACTGACAGCATCTGCAAAGTTGGTTGGTTTGATTGGGTTTTTGTTTTTGAGTTTTGGTGTTGGTTTTTTGGGGTTTTTTTTTGTTTGTTTGTTTTGGTTTTGGTTTGGTTTACGCATGAGTGGTATTAAACACTTGCCAACACATCATCTGTGACACATTATCCCCCTCAACTTCGATAAGTGCTGGCTTCATGTAGGGCACCTAATATTTTACAAGAACTTTATCGTGTGCCACTCACACTGTGTGAGCTAGGACCTACTAACGTTCCCTTTATATGGGTGAAAACTCTAAGTCTCAGAGACTTAATATGAATATTAATATATTATGTGTCATACTAAGACTTCCATTTATTATGGAGTCAACACTTGAAATCAGGTCTGTCCGCCTCCCAGACCATGATCTACACTCTGACCTCAAATCCCCAACATCTGAACAAAACAAAAATTCCGAACCGTCCATTTTTTATAACTGGTAGTCCCACCATACCGGCCATTTTCTTTGTGGAGTCATTCTTCAGGGAATGAAGTTACTCTTGACAATAATGTAACACTTAACTATGTCATTATCAGAATAGCAAAAACTGAGATGATTCTCAAAGAAGTCGTTATATGTAATGCAGTTGCTGTCCAAACACAGTGCTGCTTGAAAACAGCATCGGAGGGACTTACTGTCTCTAAAATTATAAAACTCAATTAAAAATATAATTTACATCTTTTGGGGGGCTTGGATGGCTCAGTCAGTCGAGCATCCAACTCTTGATTTCAGCTCAGGTGTTGATTCCGTGGTTGTAGGACTGACCCCCCTTGTCAGGCTCTGCACTGAGTGTGGAGCCTGCTTAAGATTCTCTCTCTCTCTCTCTCTCTCTCTCTCTCTCTCTCTCTCTGCCTTTCCCCCAAGCTTGCAAACGAACACTCTCCTTCTCTCTCAGGAAAAAAAAAAATTATATATATATACGTATATACACACACACACACACACACACACACACACACACAATTTTCATCTTTTAATTTTGACCTTTCTTTAGAAAAAATAACAATTTATCTTAAGGAATAAATCAAATAATAAATAATGATCAAAAACAAAAATATTGTTTATCACAAATTTAATATGAAGAGAGGTACAACTGAAGCTGTAAAAATAGAAAGCCTGGTATAAATCACGGTGAATAAAAATACCATCAGCTTGACTTTGAGCAAATACCCTTTTGAGCTTAAGGGTTTCCGTCTGTTAAACAGTGATACTAGCACTTACTGCACAGGTTTGTGTAAATTCAATAAACATTATTATTATTTTGTTCTTTATATGTTCTTTTCCTAATTTTGTGTTTTATTATTTTATTACCACCATTCATATTAATTTAATTGTAACAGGTTAGAAAACGATGTTTAAATCTCTGATTATTACAATTCTGTGAAATGGCCTTTTACTATATATCACCCAGATTTTAAAAAGTATCTATATCTGGGGGCACATGAGTGGCTCAATCAGCTAAGTATCTGACTCTTGGTTTAGGCTCAGGTCATGATCTCACCATTTCCGTGGGTTCGAGCCCCACATAGGGCTCTGTGCTGACAGCATGGAGCCTGCTTGGGATTCTCTCTCTCTGCTCCTATCCCCACCCACTGCTCATATTCTCTCTCTCTGTCTCTCTCCCTCTCAAAATAAATAAATAAAGTGTAAAATATCTATATCTATCTATATCTATATCTATATCTATATCTATATCTATATCTATATCTATATCTAAATGACAGAAGACTGTAGATGATAATCAAGAGTCCGGTACGGTTAGATCAGTGGTTCTCAACCGGGGACAAGAGATTGCCCTCCAGGGGACACTTGACAACACCTGGGACATACTTACTTGTCACACCTGGGGAGGTGTTACCAGTATCTTGTGGGCAGAGGCTGTTAAACATCCTCCAGTGCATAGGATAGGTCCCTATGACAAATAATTATCTCACCCAACATGTCAACAGTGTCCAAGTTGAGAAAAAGATGACATCAGCTAAAGAAAAGCATTCTCAAAACTGAAGCCTGTATCCCAGATTTAAGAGGATGAATTGATCAAAATCAGGTCTGTTTGATAAGGCAACATACATACCCAAAGAATTTTAAAATGCAGTGAAAGCAAGTATTTGTCACGTTGGAAACCAAGCATCACAATGACCAAACATTCCTGCTGTTCGTGTGATAGGATACTTTGGAGCCAGGTAGACACAGATCCCAACAAGCTGAGACATGCCCGTAGTCCCAGGGCGAGACATTCAAAAACTTCCAAGTATTTTCTAAGTCAGGTGGCGGCAATTAGTTCTGGAAATTGAGAAAATGTCACCCAGACTTCAGTCCCCCAAGTCTGCTGGCATCTTGCCTAAATGTGAGCCTGGCGAGAAAAGTCACCGGCAACCGCGACAAGGAAAACAAGAGAAAAAAGTGGCACAGTCAGGATTAATCAGCAGGAAAAGAAACACAACTGAGGCTGTGGACAGCAACGGTCCCGGGACCGAAGTCTCAAGGGAGCACATGACGTCGACGTTTTCTGCCAGGAGAGGTATATCCCCACCACCAGGCTCCCTTCTTTGCTGGAACCGTCCCCCCTTCTTTCTCACACCTGGTGTCACGCCTCCATGGGGAACAAGGTTCCCATTTCACACCCTTCAAACTGGCTTATCTGCCCTAGGTCACGTCACCCCCTCTAGGAAACCTTCGTCACACCCAGGCCAATATCCACACAGACCACACACAGAAGCATGTATGACAGAAGTCAGGAGCGCAGCCTCCAAAACCAACTTGCCTAGGCTCCGATGTTGATCCCAAAATGTACACACTGTGTGGCCTGGGGCAAGTGATCAACCTCTCTGAACTTCATGCAGTAACTATAATAGTACCTCCCTCATTGGGCTTTTAAGATGACATTTAAAGCATCTCGGGACAATGCCTGGCACATAATGAACCTTTAATAAGTGACAGGCACTCTTATTAGAATGCGACCTCCAAGCATTAAAAATTTTTTTTAAAAAGGGAGTGGGAGGCGCCTGGGTGGCTCAGTCAGTTAACCATCGGACTTCAGCTCAGTTACCAAGGTCGAGCCCCACATTGGGCTCTGTGCTGAAGGCTCAGAGCCCGAAGCCTGCTTCGGATTCTATGTCTCCCTCTCTCTGCCCCTCCCCTGCTCGCACTCTGTCTCTCTCAAAAATAAATAAGTATTAAAAACAAAGTTTTTAGATAAAAAAAAGAAGGCAACCTCCACTAGCAGAAAGTAAATTTGTCTACGTTCTTCATTGTTTTCTCCTCAGTTCCAGCACAGTGCTTGCCACATTGAAGGGACTCAGTAAGTAACTGCTGAATAAATGAATTGTCAGAGGCTAGGCCCAAAGCACCTTGACTTGCCATGATACTGAACAGTTATTTTTTTTTATTTTAGAGAGAAAGAGAGCAGGAATAGGGGAGAGGGGCAGAGATGGGGGAGAGAAGGAGAGAGAAGGAGAGAGAAGGAGAGAGAAAGAGAGAAAGAGAGAGAGAGAGAGAGAGAGAGAGAGAATCCCAAGCTGAGTGTGGCACCTGACGCCCTGACACAGGGGCTCTATCCCACACCACACTGGGATCATGACCTGAGCCGAAATCAAGAGTCAGACACTCAATCAACTGAGCCCCCCAGGCAACCCCTGAAAGGTAATTTTTTTTTAATTCTCTCTTCTAGACTGTAAGTTCTGTGAAGGGCAGTGCCTACTTTATGCATCACTCAAATTCCTGAATCATGGTGAGCACACAAGAAAACAGTTCCCCAACGGAATAAAGAAATAAACGAATGCCTAACAAATAAATATGACTGTCAGTAGAGCCAGTAGCTTTCCTATAAATTCCTCCTTTTTGCTTTCTTGGAAACTTGTCTCTACAAAGTTTGGTAGAAATGCCTTTGCCTTTACAAAGAACAGGAAGAAAATGAGAGCTTCGGCACTAAAAGCTAATTGGAACCAATTTCCCCAAGACTTTGTCTCCAACAGTGACATGTAGAGGCAAGGGCTCAACTCTCATCTCCCTTGTATTCTAGACCAAAGAGAAGCTGTGTAGGAAGCTGTTGAATATTACAAGACCGCGGAAAGGCATTCCCACTCTGGATCATTAAGAAATGAAGCAGAGTTGGCAACTTCTCTCTCTTGTTTTATTGGTCTATCCTTAGGTGTCCTGTCTGTAGCGGACAGGACTCAAACTCACCCAAATTTAAAGCTTCCCTGGCCTATCACGTAGCTTCTGTGGCAAGTTTCAGTTTTCTAAAGCTCTGAGGTCCAAAGATAGGACTGAAGTTGACTCACGACCCATCTGAATGAGAGTTCTAAGATCCAAAGTAATGCTGTTGCAATATCATGAGATGAGCAAACATGAAACACTAACATAAAAACCCATAGCCCCATTCCATATACTTAATAACGGTGGTAACGTAGTACAGACTTGATGAGCTATGAGTCAATTCTCCATAAAATGAAAACAAACCAATCACTGAGGAAAGTCACAACCATCCTCTATACCAGATCCAGATGGAAATGTTTCCTCAGGGTCTTCCTAACAGATGGAAATGCAATGAGGTCAACTTCCATGAAGGTAATTTGGCAAGATATTCCCCCAAAAGGTACATATCCTTCGACCCAGCAATTCCACTTGTAGAAATTGAGCTTACCTTTAAACTGTTATATGTGTGAAACACTGGGTGTGCAAGAGTGTTCAAGTAGCATTATTCGTGATAGCAAAGGATTGGAAACAACTAGAATACCCATCATCAGGGCACCGGTAAGCCAAACAAGGATGTTACGGACGACCACACAATTGCGAAGAAGACCGTGGCCACCCTGAATCTGTCTGATTCACCCTGAATCAAGACAGAATGCTAGGTGAAAAAGCAAAGTCAATGCCCAGAAGAAATTAAAACATATGTCTACACGAGAGATTGCACACAAATGTTCACAAATAGCCCAAAGGTAGAAACGACATGAATGTCCGTTGACTGATAAATAAACAAAAGGTGGTCTAGCCATATGGTGGAATATTATTCGGCCGTCAAAAGGAATAAAGTTTCTACAACGTGAATGAAAGTTGAAAACATTATAGTAAGTTAGAAGAATCCCGACGCAAAAGATCACATACTGTATGATTCCACTTCCATGAAATGTCCCAGAGAAGCAAATCCATAGACACAGAAAGCAGATTCATGGTTGCAAGGGGACTGAGGAGAAGGGAAAATTGGGGTGACTGGTAATGGGTACGAGATTTCTTTCTGGACCATACAGAGGAGTATACACAGCAGAGGCTGCAGGTGCCATCGTAACGCATGGTTCTATAAAAGGAAGGGACCTGACAGCTTCTTGGGACAACCAGGTGTTTGTAAATGGAAAGAAGTTTCACGAAATTCTTAAAAAGTTTTTTAATGTTTATTCACTTTTGAGAGAGAGAAACAGAGTGTGCAAGGGGGAGGGGCAGAGAGAGAGGGAGACACAGAATCCGAAGCAGGCTCCAGGCTCCGAGCTGTCGGCACAGAGCCCGACGTGGGGCTTGAACCCATGAACCGGGAGATCCTGACCTGAGCTAAAGTCACACGCTTAACTGACTGAGCCACCCAGGTGCCCCAGAAGTTTTCATGAACTTCTAAGCATAGGAATATACACTTAAAATGTATCTTCACTTGCCAAACCATAAAACACCTATTAAAATAAAATAAAAACTTTGAAAGCTGTCATTCCCAGAGAGAAGGCAAATTCAGAAACACTGCTCCTCAAGTTTGCCACTGGACTTTGAATTACAGCTGCCAAAGTAGAATACATCTGTATCGTCCAGAGACCAAATGCGCGTTTTTAGGCACGTTGCTCAAACTGTCCATTTTGCAGAGAATGATTAATGGGAGAAAGCCTCTAGACTGCCCTTTCTGCTCCCAGAACAATTATGTCAGCATCCTTATCAGACCTGCACAGAAACCACAAGGATTTTGAATGGCTCTGCAGCAGGATAAAAGATCAGGCAAACTGTGCCTTAATAAAATCTCATCATTTCACAGACATTACCCGTTTGCGGTAAGCAACTGACTTTAAAACGTCTCTCCCTCCGAATAAGGAACTGTACCGGTCTTTCACACTGGTGTTTAGAAAGAAAGAAAGGCCGCTCTCTGCACCAGGCGGCTGTCCTATCTTCTCGGAGTTCAGACCGAGCGTGTGTGCGAGGAGATACCTATTATTGGAAGATGGAACCACTCCAGGTATTTCTGAAATAACACAGTCTAATTTTATTACATGGCTCGAGGAGGCATGTGACAATTGGACATCTTTTCTTGTGTTTTCAAGTTGTGTTTTTTTTTTTTTTTTTTTTTTTTAACCAACTGTGCGTGGTTTCTGCCAAATACTCACTTGGTTTATAACTAGGAGTCGACAGCAAGAAAGTTCATTCCTAAGGAGACAATCATTATTTCTAACGTGCTTAATAATACCCAGGTTGTCAAGCCCCACATTTTCTTTCACTTTCCAGCAGCACCCTTGGCAGCCGGCTCTGGATCAAAGGGAACAAATCCATTTCTTTCCTGAATATTCACCAGTCAGAACTCCGTGAATCCTGGTGCCAGACTGTCGGGGTCCCAGCTCTGGGGCCTCGCCCCTCACCGTGCAGAGAAAGGACATCCCTCAGACGGAAGCAAAAATGCCCTTGAAACAGCATGGCTTTATCCAATACCATCAACAGAAGAAGGAGAAAACTGTCGAGCTGGCCATTCTGAAACCTGACCTCATCAAACCCAGAAGGGAGGAATGAAGAGCCATGGTCAAAAGACTCCTGGTGGCTTTTGTGCAGACTTCTTGGGCAGAGATCAATGAGAGAAGGGGAGGCTTGAATCAGGAGAGGCAGCCAGGTTTCCAGTAAAACTCAGAACAAGTGGTTAGAACAGAAAGGAAACGACGTAGCCTGTAGCCGGGAACCAGCGCCCCCAAATCCCACACTGTGGCGCACACATTTAGAATTTCTTAAAAAGCAATTAATTTATTACTGTTTAGCCCCACATCTGCAGGCAAATCTTCGAAACAAACCGACCCGCCAAATGGGAAGCATGAGAAGACCTGAACGCAACTTCTAACAAACCCCTCTATGATCTCACTAAAGATGAAAGGGTTGCCCAAATTATTATAATAATAAATTTTAAGCTGTAAAAATAGGCAGCATGAGTTTCAAGTGGTTTAATTTCAAATGTGTAATAATGGCCAATATTTAATGAGAGCCTCGGCTCTGGGTTTCTGCAGAAACGGAGCCTATTTAACTCTGTCAACGAGGGTACTCTGATCAGTGTCTCCACCTTAGTAACGAAGAAACTCCCAAAAGGTTACGTAACAGGTACTGATACCTCAAAACCAGAGCTGCATCTAGATATTTCTTTATTCCACCCCCACCTCACACTCAGGAACGTGTCCCACAATTATTGCAAGCCCTGAAGAAATAAACTAATAAAAACTGACCAAAATATGGGTTACCTACTCGTTGGGGCACTTCAATGAATATTTTCTCTGATCGTCACTGCTCCCTGCATAAATGTGTTCAAAGGGTGCACGAGAATGAAATAAGAATTTTTAAAAAAAATGTTTAACCTTTATTTATTTGAGAGGGAGAGAGAGAGAGAGAGAGAGAGAGACAGTGTGTGAGCAGGGGAGGATCAGAGAGAGAGGGAGACACAGAATCGGAAGCAGGCTCCAGGCTCTGAGCTGTCAGCACAGAGCCCGACGTGGGGCTCAGACTCACAAACTGTGAGATCATGACGTGAGCCGAAGTCGGACACTCAACCGACTGAGGCACCCAGGCACCCCTGAAATAAGAATTTTAATGCTTGAGCCCAAAAACAGTAATTTGGGTCCATTCAGTGAAACTCCCTACGTCCAGGTAATACTCCTTTGTGCCCCACAGTCAACCAGAAGACTCAAGATTTTTCCAGCCAACTGAGAGGAACAGGCATCTCCCTTCCACTGTCGGAGCTCAGGAGTTTGTTAGCCAGTCCCCCACCCTTGGAGAAAACGCTTCCTTTCAGGGCAAGGACATTCATAATTAGACCCACTATAAATAACCCCGGGAGTTCAGAGCAGTGCCACTTGGAATATTTAACACAACAGTGTGGCCCCACTCTCTCACCAGACGGTGACCATCTCCCGCTCATGAACATCCTCGAATAATGTTCTTCTCCAGAGAGCTGTCCGCTGGCTGAAAGCAAACTACAACCGGGAACCACAAATGCAAAGCTACAAAAACCCAACCTTTTTCGTGTTCTTGTGAAGGTCTGGTTTTTAATCTGATAGAGATGAATGTCAGCTACAAGCGAGAGCATCTAAGTATCTTAATAAAAATTAAGTTATGAAGAAAGATAAAGTAAGGCAGCAGAGGAGACATAGCAAAACCCCAAGAAATGATGTGAATTTGCTTTCAGAATCGCCGAAAGCTGAGTTTGAAACTCTCACCCTCCTTCCACCGTGTGGTCTTGGGCATATAAATTCCCCAGCTCGTCCGCATCTCAGTTTTCCCCAGTGAATCATGAAGAAAATGCAACCAGCACGGTCCTCGCTGCTCCCTAGCAGTTACGAAAGGAGGGAAACATACAACGATCTGTTTCAATATCTGTCACCAGAATAGATATACCTAAAATCAGGTCATTCGAGGAGAGCATGTGGTCAGAGAAGAAAAGTCTGGGGTTTCTGGGAGCTATAGGGGTTTCAAGGGCAAGCCCTGTTAATTTCCACTGCATCCAAATGAGGACATTTATCAGCAAATATCTGCTTAATGTTGGTAAGCAGACCAGATCGATATGTGAGGACAAACGGACAAAACCCCATCTTTACCTACAGCACAGCTACTCCCTCACTTCTTGCTTCAGCATTCATGCCCTGCCTCTCCTCTAGTCCCAGACTTCCTTATACAACCTTTTCTCCTCCCTTCCCACAACTTATGTTCCTGCCCTCAGCCCTCCTTACAATGGGAAGACATTGAACTTGGTTTGATCTAAGCAGTGCAGGGGGCAGGCATGGGTATTTTCCTTCGTTAGAAAACATTTACTGAGCACCGATCACGGGCCGGGCACGTTTCTTTTGCTTTTCGAGGCTTATTAGGGTTGCACTAACCAAGGTACTTCGGCTTACAACAAATGGAAAGCCCATTCAACCTTGCCTAAGAAAAGAGGGATTATTTTCAGGAGACAGGAGGAACTCAGAGAACTCGCTAAGTTAAAGAAATAAAAGAGTGTCGCAAAGGACTGACACTCAACCTAGAAAGTTCTTCAGAAAACCTCTTGTCTTCCCGCTCATGGTTCTGACTCTCATGGAGCACGAGTTTACTCATCTCTGCCTTGATCTGTGATCTTCCTCCATTAACTACTGACTGTTAATTAACATTCAATTTAATTCAATTAAGTAACTCATTCGATGTGTTTACTGAGTAATGACTGAGTGTGTGGTGCATCAGGCACTGTTCTGGGTGACGACTAAGACCAGAAACAAAACTGGGAAAAGTCACCTGCTGCTGTGGAGTTTCATTCCAGCAGACGTAGACCATCAACATCCAAGTGCAAGATGAAGCAGGCTGGCGGGTGTGGCACAAGAAACAGAGATTTCATTTTTGTCCCCAGTTCTTGGCACAGAGCTTTCAGAAGCCTTGGAAATTCCCGAGTTTTAGGAGCCTCTTCTATTATCCATAAGCAGCTCCTAAATTTATGCTAATGAGGTGATTCTTGATGGGTCAGAGGAAGCAACCACATGGAACGCTGTGCTTGGAAGGCTGTGCTTGGAACCCTCTCTCTCCACCTCTGGGGGCGGGGGTGGGTTCAATCACGAACGGCCAACGGTTTAATCAACCATGCGTACATAACGAACGTTCCCTAGACGCCCCTGAGGGACAGGGTTTGGGAAGCTTTGGGATTGGTCAACACATCAAGGTGCTGGGAGTGTGGCGGGCTCAGAGAGCACATGGAATTTCCACACATTCCTTGTTCTCGGTATCTCTTCAATTTGGCTGTTCTGGAGTTACATCTTTTACAATAATCTGGTAAATGCAAGCAAAGTGCTTCTCTGAGTTCTCTGAGCTGTTCTAGCAAATTACTAGCCGTGTAGAGGGGGCTAGGGGAGCCCCAAATTCGGAGTCAGCAGGCAGAAGTGTGGGTAGCCCTAGCATCCCATCTGCAGTTGGTACGTGCGGTCGGTTGGTCTTGTTGGGTAGAGCCCTTGCTTAGCCTGTGGGGTCTGTGCTAACTCCAGGAGTCAGCATCAGAATTGAATGGGATTGAATACCCCACTGGCGTTGGAAAATTGGAGAACCAGTGTGGAAAAACACGTGGACCAGGAAATGGAGCATGAGGCCAATGGGAGAAGACACATGCTACTTCAGAGGGTGCTCACAGGGCTCTCTGCCAGGAGTCACTCAACCAGGGGGCCAGACGATGTAAGGGAGCAGGCGGAGGCATATACAGAGAAAGAACATTCCAAGTGGGCAGGCAGTGCAAAGGTCCCGAGGCAGTGTGCCCGCCTGCCATAGTTAAGGAAAAGTAACGCTGCTCGTGCAGCGAATGGACCAGTGGCAGAGGAAACCAGAGAAGGAGCCAAAGCCACGATTATGTGCAACTTCAGAGGCCAGAGATGGACTCTGGATTTTGTTCTTCGTAAGATCTGGGGCCGGTGGAATTCTGAGCAGAGTCGTGGCATGCTCTGACTTTCAGTCTCAAATGTCATCTCAACTAAGGAAGCAAGCAAGGACAGAAGCAAGAAAGCAAGGTAGGAAGCTGCTGTCCTCGCCCAGGTGATAACATATGGAGTTCTGACCTACACGGTAACAGTGAGGGTGCTAAGAACTAAATCCTAGATATAGTTTGAACATAGAGCTAATAGAATTTGCTAAGGAGGGACTAATGAAATGTGGGAGGAAGGCAGGAGTCAGGGATGACTTAAAGTCCACGGTCCAAGCAACTGGAAGCATGGAGGTACAGCTGACTGAGAAGGACACACGAGGGGCGTATCTGGGGAGCGAGGCCAGGAGTTTGACTGAGATGTCTTGGTCCAACGGCCCGGAAGAGGAAGGACCCAATGGCTTGAGCACTGCTACAGGAGTGTGATGTTCAGCAGAAGCTGTAGGTCAAGGAGCATCAGGAGGCATTTCGTAGCGCACCACGAACGCGAGGACACATGTGATTCTCAAAGGCAAACGTGTCAAAAGAAAAAACCCAAGAGAGAGAATTCTCTCTCTTAACAATTTGAAGTCGGGTGTTAACTAAAAGCCTACAAGTCAGATTTGCCACAGATAATATGCAATTTCCAATGCGTCACATCTCCCTGAAGCCAAAACAAGTATTAATTCAAAGATAAAATCGGACAAATTGGTTATTTCACAGCATACCGCCAAATTCACAAATAGTTACTGGATGCATCATTCACTCTCAAATGAACTGGTACAGCATCATGTTTCAACAACCCATTTCTCTTTCCTAACTGAACCTCCAGAGGACGGTGTTACAGACTTCATGATATGTGTTCAAAATACAAGCTGGTTGGGGCGCCGAGGGGCCTCTCAGTTGGTTAAGTATCTGACTTCGGCTCAGGTCGTGATCTCGCGGCCCGTGAGTTCGAGCCCCGCGTCGGGCTCTGTGCTGACAGCTCGGAGACCGGAGCCTGCTTCGGATTCTGTGTCCCTCTCTCGCTCTGCCCTTCCCCCGCTCACGCTCTAAGAATAAATGAAACATTAAAAAAAAAAAAAATACAAGCTAGTTGTTTGAAAAAAACTGACTGCAAGTCCTAATTCCACTTCAAACTTAGACCTAAATGAAGAATGCGTTTCTGCCTTTTAGTAGATACTATAGCAATCTTGTCATCCCTCATCATTTCTGGTATGGGCACTGCTCACTTTCGTGTCTCTGTAGTGGAGAATAAATAATTTAGTCATTTCCCGATGGTTCTTAATGTTAAAGGGAGTAACAGTAACGGGATAAAGATTATAATTGTTAGATAAGAGCAAAATAAGTGTAATGCTAATTAAATAGTATTTATGTACTAGCATTTGCTCTGGGACAAATGCTGAACATTTAATACGTACTACATCTCTTTTAATCTTCATACAAGAGAATGCCGTTCAAGTCACCAGAGGGCAATAAACACAGAGGATGAGACACAGTACATGTAACAAGTCCATCAAGTCAACACTGAAGTCCGAGGTGTGCGAATTCCTACCTAGGTGCACTTGGACTTGTTAATTAATGCCAATACACCTCGTTTTCCTTCCCTTCCATTAAAACAAATGAGATTATAATTGTCCCTGCCACAGGGGGTCACAGAGAACACTAGAAGGTGATGCGTGTAGAGTGCGCAGCATGGTACCCGCCGAAAAACAACGACAGTGAGTCATTACCGTCAACGTCATCATGTTACCATCCCAACCAGCACCTTTGCTATAATCAATCCTATAAGGGAAAAGGCTAGTCCCATACCCCTTGCACCAAGAGGGAAACCAAAGCTCACAGCTGTTAAATAAATCACCACCCAAAGCCACACAGCTTGTGAATGTCAAAGCCAGGATTTACTTCAAAGACTCATTCAAAGTCAAGGTGTGTGAATGACTCCAGCATGCGTGGAGGTTAGGCTGCTTTGGTATCACATGTTGCCAAAATCATGATGCTTCTCATTTATTTCAGAATTTAAACCTGTTATGTCATTACTTTGTTTCACGGAACTTCTACAAGATAGCACTTGATCCTTGTAAGAATCCATAGCTATGCCCATTATTCAGGTGAAGAAACAGAGGCCGAGTTAACCCAAGTGGGTTAACCAAATGCTAACGAAACCATGACTGGAGACACAGAAGGGGTTACCACTCAAATCTCTCAAACTCAGTGGTTTAACATTGCGCAATGCATGGGAAGTCACACTGGAATCATGTCAGCCCTGCTAATTCTTTAGGAATTTTGCAACGTATATTTTCAAATTCTCAAACAGAACAATTGGAAAAATATTATAAAATAAAAAAATATGAAGCCTGATATATCTTGTATTTAAACGTGAACGCATGGCTTTCAAGAAACTTGATAACATGAGGAATTTTGAGCATGGGAACAGTTTGTAAAAACAGAACTGCTTCTGTGAAAAACCTGTTTTAAATTCAGTGTTGCAGAATTTAATGCAAAGATGTTAAAGACTTAATTGCTGGTTCAGAAGTGGGTCCCCCTACTCTGTAAATTCTTTGAGGGCAGGAACTAAATCTAACTTCTGTGTTTCCCAGTCCAGCAAAAATTTGTATCTTTTGTATTGTGATACTGTGACACAAAAAGAAATAAATATTGGGTCTTCATCCCTATTTCCTAATACATACTTCTTAAAACCCTTCCTGAGTGAAAGAGGTAAGGAGCATCTTTTGTTATTTATATTATGTCCCTTTCAACCACACCTTAGTTTAGCCTAATGAGATGACTCCTTAGGTTGGGAGAAATCAGGTTGGTTTCTCTGGAAACCACGCTAATCGCTCTGTGATTAGAGTTGGAATTTCAGCCCCGTCCCCTCATGTCCAGGGTGGGGCGAGAGGCTGGGGATTGAGACAGTCACCAATGACCAATGTTGACCAATGTTAACCAATAATGCCTGTGTATGGAGACCCCCACAAACCCCCGAAACAATGGGATTCCAGGAAGCTCCAGCTTGTGGATGCACCCATGTCCCAGAAGGGTTGCACACCTCAAACCCACGGGCACAGAGGCTCCTGGACTCAGGACCCATCAGGACCTTGCCCTATGTACCTTTTCATCTGGTGTTCATTTATATTCTTCATAATAAACCAATAACAGAATAAAGTGCTTCCCTGAGTTCCATGAGCCGTGTTAGCAAATGATCAAACCCGAGGAGGGGTTCATGGGAACCCCCAATTTGAGGTCAAATTAGACAAAATTGTGGGTAACGTTGGGGACCCACTAGTACGATTGGCATCTAAAGTGGGAGGCAGTCTTGTGCGTGAGCTCTTAACCTGGATGGTCTGCACAAACTCTGGGTAGTTAGTGTCAGAACTGAACTGAATTCTAGGAAACCAGCTGGTGTCCAGAGGGTTGGAGAACTGGCTGGTGTGGGGAAACCACACACGCATTAGTTGTCAGAAGTGCTCTGTGAGTAGAAACTGATCATCGTCAGGAGTAAGTGCCTACTTAGTAATCGAATGAATGAATACCTGTGTTACATGTTTCCTCACTCGCTGCTAGGCTAGATCTTGGGTCAGTGTAGAGCACAGACCTGGGGTCAAACCATCTCGGTTGGGTTCCCTTCTCTATCACTTGGAGGGACCTGAGTTTTGTGAGACTAAAGCTCTTCGCACAAGACCCTAGACGGAGAAGACAGAGCTCAAGCACCATAGCACACTCTACCAGACCCAAAGAAGACAAGAGAATGTCCCTAAAGTTACAGTATTTCTAAAGGGTTAAATTTAAATTACTTTCTTCTCTCACTTATGTCTTCCCATCTGCTCTAAAAGCCTCTTTAAATAAAGCAGGGCTATATATACATATACGCATACTGTCTCTCCTATGAGGCAATCATTTAAACAACACTGCTCAGTTCTTTTTAGACTGAATTAGAACCCTAATTTGAATAAAATCAACCCCCACCTCATACTCAAATTTGTGAGTTTTTTTCTTACAGTAATTAAATATGTATCTGTAGCTGACAATGGGTTCTCCACATGCGTATTTAAATAGAGCTTCTCTCTCCACTATAACAGGGTTACATAACCAGACACACTTCTGCCCACTTAAGGAATTACACGCAGGGAAAGGAGAATGTGGGAGATGGATTTCGAGACGCTATCTTTAGCCTAAGGGGGGCATGACACATTGCAAGTGAACGTTTTACTATCATACACACCTTTCTTTTTTGTTTCCCTGTCCAGTTTAAGGGTCAGAAGTAACTAGAGCTGGAAACAGAAGGGTTGTGTCAAGGATGGCTGTGGGCTATTGCACTACCCAATTACTGCAGCACCACGGGATTGCATAAAAGCGTACTCTAGACATTTATGCCATCACCTGACACGGCTGGCTCATCGCCAGCAATCTGACCTCTCGGTATTACTAGCATGCATTTCTGGGTAGCTAGCATCTCCTCAGGAGGCACGGAACCCACCGTGGCACGCTCCCTTTGGTGGAACCGCGACTCTTTTCAGTGGCAACCGATATAAGGAATGATTTGTCTACTTGTAACATGAGTTAACTTCCTGAAGTGGATTAAAAGTAGAGAGCACACAAGCTCAAAACTCTACAAATTTGCACCTGAAGTGACTGACGTTGGTTAGGACAGTCCCCCTTAGAGGATCTCAAAGTAAGATTTTAGTAATCAACAGCGACAAGGCATAGTACGGTAGACAAAAAAGTATCCCTCAAAGATGACCACGTCCTAACGCCCAGAACCTGTGAAGATGTTGCCTTACACGGCAGAAGATACTCTGTAGATGTGATTAAGATAAGGATTTTACTATGGGGAACTTATCCTGGATTCTCGGGGTGGGCCCAACACAATAACACATTTCCTTATAAGAGACAGGCAGGAGGGCAGAGTCAGAAAAAGGAGACGTCGTGCCAATGGAAACAGAGGTTGGAGAGAGGTGCTCTGAAGATGAAAAAAGGGGCCACGAGGCAAGGAGCACAAGTGGCCTCTAGAATCTGGAAAACGCAGGAAACCCTTTTCTTAAAAGCATCCAGAAGAAATGCAGCTCTCCTGACCTCTTGAAGTTAGCCCCAAAAGGCTCAATTCAAACTTCTAACCTCTGGAATTGTAGGATAATAAATCTGTGTGTGTTTGTAGAATGAATTAATTTAAGTATTAATTAATTAATTTGAGGGGTTAGGGGCAGAGGGAGAGAGAGACAGAGAGACAGAGAGAATCCCAAGCAGTCTCCATGACCAGCATGAAGCCCCAACGTGAGGCTCCATCTCAGGACTGTGAGATCATAGCCTGAGCCGAAATCAAGAGTCAGGATGCTTAACCGACTGAGCCACCCAGGTGCCCCAACAATTTGTGGTCTTTTAAGTCACTAAGTTTGCAATAATTTGTTACAACAGCAATAGGAAAATAATACATAGTTTTTTTTAAAAAATGTACAATTGCAGACAAATAACTTTAGAATTAATTTCCACTTCTGGAAGTCAAATCCATATAGAACTATTTTGAACACTGAACCAGAATTATGGTAACTTAACAAAATTCCTTCCAATTCTGAAAAATGTATCTATGTATTTGTCCCTGTATAACACATTTATTTAACCAGGCAATATATTTTCAGTTGTTCAACAGCCCTTAATGAAAGCTCGCTCTGAGCCAAGGTAGATTAGAAAGACAGAAATGAAAATTTCACCTCCTACCCTCTCATTGCTCCCAATCTAAGAAAAACACGTGCCAAAAATTTTAGTACTGTGTCATAAATAATTTGAGGAAAACATAGATATGATGCATAGTGTATAAAGAAGATCTTCCCATGTCATTATATATGTATATACATACATATACACATATATATGTTATATATATAAATACAATCCTAAAATAAATAAATAATGCATAAACACATATGTATACGTTTCATTCTATAACTCCTTCCTTCTTTTTTAAACTATATACAATTCCATAGTATGCATAACTAACATCCTGTGGCTGGTCCCTGTTAATGGACAGAGATACTGTTCTTAATTTATACCACCATACAAACTATGATGGAGTAGTCATCCTATTGAATCTCTGGTTATGCACATATGTTTCTCTTTAGGTAAGTAAATAAAACATCGTGCAGAACACGGCATACAAGATATCATTTACATAAAAGAACACACATACCAAATAACTCTACTTCTAGGGCTACATATACATTTATGCATGTGCCTAGAAACCATCTGTAATTACATTATGCAAATTAATAACAATGGTTACCCCTGGTAAGAAATTAAAGGCAGGGATGATATTGCCAAGGGACACTAGCCTTGGCATTTATTTGTAATGTTTTAACTTCCTATGATGAGAATGTGCTTTGCATTATTCATGTAAAGTTAATAACAAAATATTACAGCAGCGTATGTTCCTGAAGGAGAGCAAGGGGGCATCAATGGGTAGAAACCGAGGAAGAGTCAGTCAGACGTGGAAAAGGGGAGGATGGGGTAGCAGAGCATGGGGCTTCAAGGGAACACAAGAAAAAAATTCAGAAGAAAAGACAGAAAAGTCCGGCTAACAATCCATCCGATGCAGAGGCTCCAAGGAACACTTGGTGGAAGAATGAGGTCACCGTCTCTGAAAGGGCAGATGCTAGCTGGCTTTCCCTAAAACAAACCGTGCCCACAGCAAACCTAAAACCATTGTGAATCACCCCGGCCCTCTGGAAAACTGTCAATCCATTTTCCCTTCCCTAAAAGAACACTTCTTTCAGAGTTCAGTGCCCTTCCACTGCTAGAAGACCGAGATTTAATAAAGTGGAAAGGCATGTTCTAGGGGCCCGTTCCTTGCTCATCTCCTTCATCATGCTGTGTGGAGTACATGTTCCTGGCTCAGGGATGGCACCTAATTAACATTTTTTGGATGATTCTGGTCTAGGTTTCCTGCATCCCACACTACAGTGGTTCCCTTCAGTTAAACTGCATTTTCCCTCAGGCTTCTTCCTTATAGGTCAAGAGGGTTAAAAGAGAGGGAGAGAGGGAACACACACCCTGGCCCGGAATACGGGAAGGTGCAGAGACGACTGTAGGTTCATAAAACCCCCGTGATCCCCATTCGACTCTGCAAAGTCCGGTGTTTCCGCTCCCCGGCAAGTCAGTTACAAACCTGCACCGAGTGCTGTAAAGACAGGTGATGGCACCAACTACGCTTCATCTTGATCATTCTGTTATCTCCCACCAGGTTAAAAGAAGCAGAATTAAGACAAGAAGTCAAGTCAGTTATGAAATCAGTCATAACTCACCCAGATCTCAGAGCCTGAAGTCAGGTGAACAAATGCTCTTTGTTAAGAACTGAATTGTGTCCGCCTCCCTGCCCCCATTCACATGTTGAAGCCTCAACCCCCAACGTGACTGTATTTGGAAATAAGGACTTTAAGGTGGTGATAAAGGTTCAATGACGTCACAAGGGTGGGCCCCTAATCCTATAGAACTGATGTCTTTGGGGCACCTGGGTGGCTCAGTCAGTTAAGCGTCTGACTGAGGCTCAGGTCACGATCTCGCAGTTTGTGAGTTCAAGCCTCGCCTTGGGCTCTGTGCTGACAGCTCGGAGACTGGAGCCCGCTTTGGATTCTGTGTCTCCCTCTCTCTCCGCCCCTCCCCCACTTGTTCTCTCTCTCTCTCTCTCTCTCTCTCTCTCCCTCTAAAAATGAATAAACATTAAAAAAAAATGTTTAAAGAACTAATGGCTTTTATAAGACAAAGAAGAGACACCAGAGAGCTCTCTTTCCCCACGCACACAGAGGAAGAGCCATGTAAGGACAGCTGTCTACAAGCAAGAAAGAAATCTCTCCCCAAATAACAACCTCTTTGGTACCTTGATCTTGGACTTCCAGCTTCTAGAACTGTGAGAAAATAAATTTCTATTGTTTCGCCCCCCCCCCTCCATTTATGGTATTCTATTATGGCAGCTCAAACAGATTAATACACTTTTTGAAAAAAAAGGAAGGACAGAAGGAGGAGGGAAGGACAGAAGGAAGGAAGGAGGAAGGAAGGAAGGAAGGAAGGAAGGAAGGAAGGAAGGAGAGGGCAAGGGAAGAGGGAGGGCAGGGGAGGGAGAGTAGGGGAGGGGAGGGGAAGGAATAGAGAAGGACAGATGGAGAGAAAAAAGGAAGAAACAGAACATTTTCGTAATTCCACTCCCTGTGATACACTTCACTCAAACTACTCAGCATAAACAAAGATATAGAAAAAGATTTCCCTGGACTTGCTCCTAATTACCACCGACAGGAACCCGGTGTTCCATGCTCCCTCTAACATCAGTTTCGCGTGACCTCTAAGCCCCAAAGAGACACCTTATCTTCCTTAATTGCTCAATAAACCCTGTCTCCTGCTACTCTTGCCAAGTCTGTCGGTGCAAAAAAAAAAAAAAAAAAAAGAGCAAACTTCTCTTGCACAGCTAGTGAAATTGTAGTTACTAGGCAACCCTCCGTATATTTTAAAATAACTTGAGGTTCTTCAGCAAAAGGAAAGAGAATACTGAAGATCCCGTTCAGCTTCAAATGTTTCAAGCACACCTGAACCAAAGCTAGTAAGGGACCTACCGCCATTTCTGGAATCCTTGGAATGCCTCTGCTCTTTGAAAACCAAAGACCGACCCTGGACTCCTAAAAACTCTTGACATCTTTTGACGAGTGGAAAAGGCCAATGCTCCTGCTCAACACAGTGGTGGATTGAGGAGGGCTTCGCGGAGTTAAGTCAGAATAACGAAAGAGGACCAAAGTGTCAGGGTGGCATCCGTCAAGCTGGAAGACGTGACGTCTCCAGGGGAAACTTCTTTTCTGTATTTCCAAAAGGAGCCCTGTGTTCAAAGCGGGTGTCCATTGGCCGGAGAAGTTATGGCATGTGGGGGGCAGAGACCCTCTCGAGTAATCAGAATCCAAGATCACTCAAGACTCTGCAGCCCTTCCCTTGGATTGCACCCTGCAAGGAACAGTGAGTATGGAAACGCTGGGTGCGGCTAGGGAACCCCTTCAGAAAAGGGAGTCACAGCCTCAGAATTCCAGATGGAAGATGACTCCAAAGCCATTCAAACCATACAAACCAATCCCTCTGATAACCTGTCTTATTTTTTAAAAACCTTCACCAAATAAGCCTTTTCTCCTGTTTTATCTAAAATGCAGGAACGCCCAGCATCCAGGAAAATTTTCTCACGTTCATTCATAATTATTCTCCTCCACAATGGATCCATTTTCCTTTTTGTGCTATCCTCTAGAAAATAAAGGATAATTAGTCATATCAACTGTTTCAAATTCCTCCATATTAATCAGCCCACTCCTCTGACTTGAATAATCTCAGTGTCTTTTATCTTCCTTTGAAAGTCCTATTCTCTGGCCCTTTTGTGACTCACTTCTGAATGACCTTCAACCTCCCACACTTTGCCGAAGGAAGAAGAGGAATGAGCCAGTGATGGGGAGTGACGAAACGGCAGCCAGCACATGGGTGTGGAGAACTTCTTTGCCCACAGAGCGGTAACAAAAACAGGAAAAGAAGAAGAACTAAGATTTTATAATCAAGTTCCACATAAAATTGAAATTCCAGTTTTGCCTCAAAAATTGGAAGAGCTGACAAGGCTAGAGCCCAGATGATGAGCAGTTTTAAATCTGGGACAAAGGAATTTAAACAGCTTCCCTGCTCTTTACCGGCTCACATGGAATCCTGATTTCCGTACTCTTCTGAAATTAAGTAGTTATGAACATTTCCTAGGGGGTAGAGTTTTTACTTATTTATCTAGCTTGTATTTCATTCAATTTTGCCTACCAGTGCAACCACAGGCCCACCATATAAAAAGCCAAGTTTTGCTGAAGAGAGAAGCTTTGCGGGGCACCCGGGTGGCTCAGTCGGTTAAGCGTTCGACTTCATCTCAGGTCATGATCTTGTGGTCGGTGAGTTCAAGACCTGCATTGGGCTCTGTGTTGACAGGTCAGAGCCTGGAGCCCGCTTCCGATTCTGTGTCTCCCTCTCTCTCTCTGCCCCTCCCCCACACTGATCTCTCTTTCTCTCTCAAAAAGAAGTAAGCATTAAAAAAAAAAAAAAGAATTAAATGAAATAATGAATTTAAAGCATTTGGCACTCTGCTTGGCAGACAGCACACTCTGAATTAAAGCACAATAAACCACCAACGGTATCATTTTACTTAGTAGGAAGTGAGTAACAGAAAACCACTCACTGTGGCTTGTTAGCCCGTGTCCCAGGATGGCTGCTCGACCTCAGGCAATGCTCCCCTGTGATGCTCTGAGCAAAGGGCAAGACGAATTGCCAAAGGGTTCTGCCCGTTACGAAAAGGTTTTACCAGAAGCCCTACTGAGTGACTGCACCCACCCTGAGAAATGTAGCAATTTTAGCCGGGCATACCACGACCCCAAATAAGCCAGGGATCTGTCTGTTGGTACATGGATAAGGAGGAAAGAGATACCAATTAGATGTCCCACAGGTGTCTACAAAACAAACCTACATTGGGGGCCTGATATGAAACAGTCAGTGGAAAAGTTCTGGAACAGGCTTAACACTGCTGCCCGTTCCTTTATACCTTCCATTCCTGTCCTTCCACTCCCAGCTGCCACGTGCTCTTGTGACTGTCTTCCTCAGGACCATGTGGCAGTAAATACACAGAGACCAAGGCCAAAATCTTGTAATCATCACTAAAATAGAACTGGTCTTTCATAGCAAATTTCTTTTTTAAAAAAGTGTGTATTTTGGGGCACCTGGGTGGCTCAGTCGGTGAAGTGTCCGACTTTGGCTCAGGTCATAATCTCACGGCTCATGAGTTTAAGCCCCGCGTCGGGCTCTGTGCTGACAGCTCGGAGCCTGGAGCCTGCTTCGGATTCTGTGTCTCCTCTCTCTGCCCCTCCCCTGCTTGTGCTCTGTCTCTCTCTGTCTCTGTCTCTCAAAAATAAACATTAAAAAGAAATTTTTTTTTAATGTGTATTTTGGAATGGTAAAGCAAAGTGCACGATTTCAATATGAAAGATTGCTTTTAGAAATGCCACACTTTTGGGGTGCCTGGGTGGCTCAGCCAGCTAAGCATCCTGACTCGATTTTGGCTCAGGTCATGAGATCGAGCCCTGCATCAGGCTCTGCACTGGGCATAGAACCGACTTAGGATTCTGTCTTTCCCACTCTCTCTGCCCCCTCCTGCTCATGTGTGCTCTCTCTCTCAAAAAAAAAAAAAAAAGAAAAAGAAAAAAGCCACACTTTCTTTCTCACCAACCACTTTTATACCCTCGCTGTCCAAAGGTAGAGAATTGGTGAGCCTATAATTAAACCACTGGCTGCTGTTACCGCTGTTAAGTAAACAGGGTATAAATGGCAGAATCAGCTTCCCAAATTGACCTAAGTAATGGTGAAATTCAGAATTCATATTCCTGACAAAGTGTAACTGTCCAGGTGAGTCACTCCCTTAGCATTTCTGCTAATTACCATTAAATGTCACGATGGTCTAAGGATAACTGATGTGCCACAATATTCAGGGGACCCACAGAAAATATACAATGCTGCAGTACAGTTGGCTGGTCTCCCTGGAGAATGATAAACCTTTCCTTTTTCCTTCATTTTCTGAATAAGCAATAATTTGCAGAAAGAAAAGGTGACGGGAACAGAGGAAGAAAAGTAAGGCAACAGGCTTCTCTGAAGGTTCATAGAGAGTGTCCTCACTATTGATTTCATTTGTCTAGTGGATTTCTATATTTTTTAAAAAATGTTGAATGTTTATTTTTGAGAGAGAGAGGGAGAGAGAGAGCGCGCGAGCGGGAGGGGCAGAGAGACAGGAAGACACAGAATCCAAAGCAGGCTCCAGGCGCTGAGCTGCCAGCACAGAGCCCGATGCCGCGTGATCATGACCTGAGCTGACGTCGGATGCCCAACCGACTGAGCCACCCAGGTGCCCCTGGTGGATTTCTATATTTATGTCACTTGGCATCTATCCGCTCCCTCTGGTAAGCAGCACTCAATTCCCCCTTGAAACACCTCTGCTCTGTTGGTTGCTGTTAAGGTCGACTGTGCTCAGGTTCAAGGGAGGAACCTGATTAGCCATAGGCAAGTCTTGTACCCCATCACCTGAACCACATGATTGGTTCAGTGACAGATTTATGAGTAATTGTGGCCACTGAGTGCCATGCTCAGGATGTTTCTTCAACTGTTAGGAGGGGGAAAAGATCCTCTCTGTCCCACTGGATCAGAATCTGAAAGGATATGAGCTTTGGAAGTGCCACAGCTGTCCTGCAACCTCATGAAGAATCACTCCTCATCAACATCATCTCCTCCTGACAAGCCATGCCCCCAGCTAGATGCACCCTGGCCTTTGAATCTCGTGAGTCAATCCCTCCCGTCGAATTGGATTTTCTGCCTCTTGGCATCATAACTAATAAAAACTCCAGCTACGACCCTTCACCTAGTGTGGTCAACAGTTGATCAAGACCAAGGCAAAGGCTGTTGAATGCCCCCAGGGGACTATGGATAACCCACTAGAGTACTGGAAAAACTTTTTTTTTTAAGTTATCAGCTACCTGGCACCTTTTCTACCCCACTTTCTTTGGCTTCATCTTTTGGTAAAACCAGAGGAAATTATTGGTTGCGTGAGCATGAGCAAGTTAAATAGGCTGCTTCACGTGAACTCCCTAAGACTAAACGTTCTTATTAGCAAACAACTAACTTCTACTGAGCACCTACTATGTACCAGGCACTATAGTATCCTGCTCAATACAGCAGTTCTAGAGTGCCCTTACTATTGTTATCCTCCTTTTAAAGATGGGGAACCACGTCCTTCCAGGGGTTAGGCCATTCCCACGGGGTCACATAACAAGGAAGTGGTCAACACAGCATTCAGACCCAGGATGAGCACACTCATCCTCAAAAATTATGCTGCATATGGGGCACCTGGGTGGCTCAGTTGGTTAAGCGTCCGACTTTGGCTCAGGTCATGATCTCACGGTCCACGGGTTCAAGCCCTGAGTCGGGCTCTGCGCTGACAGCTCAGACCCGGGAGCCTGTTCCAGATTCTGTGTCTCCCTCTCTCTGCCCCTCCCCTGCTCGTGCTCGTGCACGCGCACTCTCTCTCTCTCAAAATAATAAATAAACATTAAGAAATCTTTTTAAAAAGTTATGCTGCATAGCTCACGAAGTCATGGTAAAGCTTCATAAAGAAGTACACGCAAATGTTTAGCTTCGCCCTGCGTACATCACAGAGAATATCCAATAAACGGTAGCTATTACTGTCGTTGTTGTTGTTGTAACTGTTGGGAGTCTGGTGGCCCTGACTGTCCTCACACACAAATGCTATTTTGTATTGTCATGTGCAGCACAACGGGCAGGCAGTGTCGATCAAGCCGGTCTTGCTGAGCCCTCTGGCTCATTCCCATTCTAATGGGCTGCTCTTTCAACTCCAGAAGCCCAGAAGTGAAATCAAGTGGATGCATTTGCAGACAGGGTGTGCTCCCAATAGCGACACAGGGAGAATCATTGCGGCCCAGTGAGCACACAAAGCCAGGCGGCCTTCCAATCCAGCCCAACCTGGGGCAATGTAAGTGAACTCAGGCGAGGCAGGAAAAGGATGGGCTAACTGGATTCTGGCAGATCAGGAAGGAGAAATGTTCCCTCTCAAACTAGGCCACGGGATCCCCTGCCGAATCCATTTAGAAAGCCTGCATGATGTTTCTCTCAGCATTCTAACAATATTGTCCATTTTCCCAATTAGTCGTTATTACAAAGTGATTTTCTGAGTATCCATCTCTGGCCGTGGTTTAGAGAGATTAGCAACAAAACACCGCACTTAACCATGACCAGAAGTTTAACATGAAAAGGTTTATTCTCTCTTTTAATTTGAGTAAGAAGCTAAAAAGCATGCAACTATAAAATGTAGAATAGACTGCTCTAAATGTTATGATATTTCAAGTACATATATCTTAGGATTAAGTATAAAGAGTAACGGTTAATTACTGAGGATGTGTGGACAGGGAAACAGCTGCTTCCACAGTCACTCTGCCTAATCAAGGAGGGGAGAAAAGAGAACCCACAGCAAAGAAAAAGTGTAACGGCTTTGTCTCTCAGAGCGGCATCATTTTCGGGCCACAGCATGTAAACAAACAAAGACTGCCAAAGAAAAGGAAATGTAAACTGGTATTTTTAAAAGTGTCCGGAACTCTCGCCGAAAGCTTCCGGTGGACATCTCTAGGTCTCCAGGATAAGTGGATGGTTTTTACTGGATCGGCCCTTAGGCAGGGTTTTTCTCCTGGAGCTGCGGAGGCAGGGGTCAGGGTGAGCCCGCACGCAGGCTGTCCTGGAATGAAATCTCTCTGTGATCAAAACTATACTCTTTACCAGCAAGAGTTAGTTTCCCACCTGTAGAATTGAGAGAAGTGGAGAAGAGGCAGAGGAGAATATTCTAGTCCGTAAGAAATAATCTTGTCATCACCTTGCCTTAAACCTTTCCATTTGCTCTCGCTCCGCGTGTGTGACAGACGAATAACATAGGAACGTGAATGTAAAGAACTTACCTCCCCAGCTTCCAGCCCGCCAGTGGCCTCCCTTCATACACGGAAATACGTCAAAACCTTTCCAAGAGCGTATATGCCCTGCATGCTCTAGGTCTTGCAGTGCTTTGCAGAAACAACCTTGAACACTTCCTCACCATCGCCCCCTTGCCCACCCACCTCCCTCTCAACACTCTCCCCCCCACCCAGAGTTGAACTGCTGCTATTCTCAACGTGGGCCACGCTTGGTTACAGCTTCAGGCCTTCGCCTGAATTCCCTCTGCCCACAAGACTCACTTCCAAATCGGGGTGCAGCGACGTGAAGGGAAACAGTAGTAAAACTTGTTTGTGCTTGTGTGCGGGCGTCTGGAATAAGTCAGAAAACAGGCTTTACTAAAATATAACGATGTAATGTATGGATTGATCGTAGAGCCCATGAATAACTAAGTATAAAGATATCAGGAGTTATTTTTTTTCTAATTGAATGAATTACGTGGTCAAAAACGTTTGAAGCCTGGGAGGCTAAGACACGCTCTGTGTCTTACAATCCCATCTCAACCCGACTGCGCCTGGAGAAGCCCTCTCTAGGGCAGCCTTCCTCCAAGCCATCCTTGACGTTCCAAAGCTGGACTGGAGGTATCTCCGAGGGGGCTGGCTCCTCCCATTCCTGTCTCTCACATTCCTCTCTCCTCACAGCGGCTAGTGACAGCTCAATCATTTCACCTCCTACACATCCTTCCACTGCTTCTCAACCCACTCCTCACTGTGGACTCTAAATTCGACAAGATTTGGCCCCATGTAGATCCTCAGTCTCATACAACTGGTCCCTCTGTCCTCTGGGCTCTGGCCCCACTGTCCTTAATGATTTGTTCTGTGACCACAGGAAGCCCATTTTGGTCCGAGGCTCTTTGCCTACTTCTTTCTTCTACCCAGAGGGCTTTTCCCAATTCCAAATCTTTGCATGGCCGGGTCCTTCTGGTCACAAGGGCTCAGCTTTCCCTGACCACTCAATCTAAAGCAGACACCCACTCACTGTAGCTCTGTACTGTCCAATATGGCAGCCATCAGCCATGTGCAGTTTTCGAGCACTTGAGATATGGCTAGACCAAGTGAAACATGCTGTAATGACTAAAATTTCAGATTTTGAAGACTTAGTAGAAAAAAGAAAGTAAAAATGTCTCATTAATAATTTTTTATGCTTTTTAAAAATTTTTTTTAATGTTTGTTTATTTATTTATTTATTTATGTATTGTTTTATTTATTTTTGAGATAGAGAGAGACAGACGTGAGCAGGGGAGGGGCAGAGAGAGAGCGAGACACAGAATCCGAAGCAGGCTCCAGGCTCTGAGCTGTTAGCACAGAGTCCCATGTGGGGCTTGAACTCACAAACCGCGAGATCATGACCTGGGCCGAAGTCAGACGCTGAACCAACTGAGCCACCCAGGCGCCCCTATGCTTTTACATGTTAAACTGATAGTTTTGGATATATCAGACTAAATAAAATATATTATTAAAGTAAATTTCACCTGCTGCATTTTTTTAAATGTGCCATCTAGAAAATTTTAAATTGCATACACACAGCTCACACTATCTTCCTGTTGGACAGCGTAGCTCTAGAATATATTTAATTTTTCACGTAATTCTTAGCTCCACCTACCGGTCTCATTTATTTACCATGTGTTCCCCACCCCTGCGCCCTAGGATCTCCCTGAAGGTATAGTGTCTTGCTCACACTATACACATCCATGCCATCCAAGTTCCTGGCACACAGCAGACCCTCAAGAACGATTTTCAAAACAAATGAGTGATTTTACAACATCGTTTACACCAAGCTACTTTTACTGGGCACTTAGATGCATTATAAAAAGAAGGTGGATATCTCTACTTTACAGATGAGGCAGCGATATAAAAAGACTAAGTATGCTGCAAATTACTAATTTCATAGAAATCACGATTTGGACCCAGGCAGGGTCAGTGATACCCCCAAAGCAGCACTGCCCCACACAGTGATCTCATATATAATTTCTGAGTATTTATGTGTCTTCCCAGCAGCACAACAAGGACAGGGACAGGAACTCATCCACTGTTGTTTACTGCTGACACAGAGTATAAACACACACACACACACACACACACACACACACACACACACACAGAGTTCTCAGTAATAACATCAGTCAGGGCAATAGTAACAGTGAACATTTACTAAGTGGCAGGCATTGTTCTAAGCATTCCCACCTGGAGGCCTGATAGTCCTCTCAAAATTAACATGCTCGATGCTGAATTCTTAATCTTTGCTCCCAAACCCGCTGTAGCGCCCGTTTCCCCACATTTCAGTTAATAATAATCTTATTCTTCCAGTTGACCAAGTCAAAATATTGAAGTCACCCCTGAATTTTCTTCTTTCTTTCCCAGGGCATTTGGAGCCTGTTCGGAAATCCTCCTGCTCTTCTATTTACAACATATCCAGAACCTGACTACTCCTCACCACGCCCACGTCCACAGCTATAACCACGGTCCCAGCTGCCCAGAGCACAGGAATCGCTGCCACATGAACTCCCAGCCCTTGCCTGTGGCGTCTGCAGGCCGCCAGAGTGATGCTTTTGAAACGTAATCCAAAGCACACGCCATTCCCCAGGGCATTCCCCAGACCGTTCAATGTCTTCCCTCTTGCTCAGAACAAAATGCAACGTCCTTGCCTGCGGCCAAGGAAATCCTACCCCCACTGATGGCATCTTCTCCTCTCCCACTGCTCGCACCACTTGGGGTACACTGGCCTCCCTGCGGGCCCTCGAACACCCCTCCCTGGTGGAGGAACACACCTCCACTCCCCTCCCTCAAGTCTAAATTCGGAAGTCACAAAACAACGTATACATCCCCCCCCCTTTTTTTAATTTTTATTTTAACTCCGGTTAGTTAACATAGTGTTCTATTAGTTTCAGGTGTACGATCCAGTGATTCAACAATTCCTTACACTACTCAGCGCTCATCGCGAGAAGGGTCCTTCTTCCCCATCCCTCTTCCCTCTGGTAACCATCAGTGTGCTCTCTCTCCTTAAAGGTCTGATTGTTGGTTTGTCTCTTTTCTTCCCCCTTTGTTCATTTGTTCTGTTTCTTAAATTCCACATGTGAATGAAATCACATGTTATTTTTCTTTCTCTGACTTACTTCGCTCAGCATTACACTCTCTAGCTCCGTGTTGTCGCAAATGGCAAGATTTCATTCTTTTTATGGCAGAAGAATATTCCATTGTGTGTATATTCCATTCCAATCATATTCCAATAATAGTCCATCATATATATGTGTATATACACACATACGAATATGCCACCTCTGCTTTACCCATTCATCAATCAATGGACACCCGGGCTGCTTCCATAATTTGGCTCTTGTAAATAATGCTGCTATAAACATACAGGTCCATGTCTCTATTTGAATTAGGGTTTCTTGTATTCTTTGGGTAAATACCCAGTACTGAAATTGCTAGGGCATAGGGTAGTTCTGTTTTAAACTTTTTGGGGAGCCCCCATACTGTTTTCACAGTGGCTGCACCAGTTTGCATTTGCATCAACAGTGCACGAGGGCTCCTTTGTCGTCACATCCTCACCAACACCTGTGGATACCTGCGTTGTTGATATTAGCCATTCTGATATCGGGTGTGAGGTGATATCTCACTGTAGTTTTGATTTGCATTTCCGTGACAGTAACGGATGATGGACATCTTTTCATTTGTCTGTTGGCCATCTGCGTCTCTTCTTTGGAGAAATGTCTGTTCATGTCTTCTGCCCATTTTTAATTGGGTTATTTGTTTTTGGGTGTTGAGTTTTATAAGCTCTTTATATATTTTGGATACTAACCCTTTATTGACTGTCATTTGCAAATAATCTTCTCCCATTCAGTAGGCTGTCTTTTACTTTTGTTGTAGGTTTCCTTCACTTTGCAGAAGCTTTTCATTTTGATATAGTCCCAACAGTTTATTTTTGCTTTGGTTTCCCTAAAACACTGTATATAGTCTTACGTTAAGAGCCAAACCATGTACTGAGGACTGTAGGTGTGACTTTGTTTTATTTCTTACCTTGGGATTCTCAGCCTATCCCTATAACCAGTGAATGGATGGACGACTGCAAAGCAAACAGAATGTCAGCTTCATCTGTGTCATGCTGGCAGATTTCTAGTCTGAAAAACTGGTCTTTGTCCCACCAGACATTGCTGACGATGGTGTAAATTGGTGTGGCCCTTAGGGAAGCTAATTCTCAATGTGTATCAAGGGTCATAAAATTATACAAACTTTTTAGCCTCCCAATCACCTCCACTGCAAGGGAACAATCCGAAACATGGTCCAAGTTATTATAAGCCTGAGTGTTATTTGAATTAGAGACAATTTAACTGTTTTAACTAGCGAGTAATCATGTACCTACTCAATGGAGTATCATAGGCTTCAAAATTATAGTCTTAAAGATTGTGTAACTGTTTGGAAAAATATTTACACTATAACACAATCCATTTTAGAATATACATAGGATATGACATGTAAATATCTAATAGTTGCGAGGATGTGAAATTTTAGATGGGTGGGGGGAAATGCTAAGTATATGTACTAAAATAATAATTTTATATTGGGGTATTAGGTTCATATTATTTTATTACAAGGGAAAATATTGGAAACCCAGGAAAACAATAATGATAAAAAGAGGGAAAAACCATTTATTGACAATGATGTGGTCTTTCTTATTTTCTTTGTGTCCAGTGTTCAAATTTAGTTAACTATATTGAATGAGATGATCTTGGTCACTAAAATTCTTCCCAAGATTCTGCTTATGGAACCTAGTCTATCCCAGTGTTCTATTTTCTTAAAGGAATAAATAAACTCACAAAGAATGTTCAAACACCCCAGCTGTACTGTCTCTCCATTGTTTTTCAAGCCAGTTGTATGACATTCACTTTGTCATACAACTTTGGCTTTTATTCACATCCAGTTTTTAGTTCTTTTCCTCACTAGCAACTTTGCAAGTTTCTTATATTTAATTTTTTTTAATTACGTTTCTTTATTTTTGAGAGGCAGAGAGAGACAGAGCATGAGAGGGGGAGGGGCAGAGAGAGAGAGGGAGACACAGAATCCGAAGCAGGCTCCAGGCTCTGAGCTGTCAGCACAGAGGCCAACGCAGGGCTCGAACCCATGAACTGTGAGATCATGACCTGAGCCAAAGTCGGACACTCAACCGACTGAGCTACCCAGGTGCCCCAAGTTTCTTCTTATTTTTAGAGAATCAGGTAAATAAAATAGGTCAAGAAAATATTTTCAAAAGGCAGTCCTACAGTAGTATTTCAAGGTAGTCAGCTTAGTCCTATTACAGATACTAAAATGACAAGGACAGGACAAAGACACCGCATTAGTGTAACAGAGATTAAGCAGGGAAAGGCATGGGTCTGAAATTCTTGCTCCTTTGGTTCCTAGACTGAATAACCTGGAGTAGGATGATTATAGTATGATTCTCTGTAAGCCCAAGTCCTTCACCTGTAAACTGAGGACAATGTAAGGTGTTGAGACTGTATTCAAACCTCAAGGGGGCACGATCCTTTCCCTCTCTGCTTTATGGGACAGTCTTAAACAAAATATGTTGACTACACAATTTATACAGATCATTGGGACCATGGCTCTAAAATAGTTAATGTAATTTTGCTTCATAAGAGCAAACCCCAACACTTGCAAAGTAACACAGAAAACTAGAAGTAAGTGAACAAACTATGAAGGCAAACTGTAATTCCAAATCAGTTTGATTTGAAAATCTGACCCAACCTCCTTTTCCCATTTTCTCTTACTCCCAAAGCTGCCATATTGAAATATCGCAGCAGAAGAACCCAAATCCCATCTTTCTTTCTTGACAAACTGGAGTTGCTATTGTTCCCCTGATAATATGATAAGCAAAAAGACAATTTAATCTTCTAATTTACGACAGCGAGCGAGATGTTGCTGAAACCCTGAGCTATCAACGCTGTTAATTAAAACAACATTAACAATGATCACTAAAGGAAAATATTATTTAATTCTAACTCGGAAGATGTCTTCTAATGTTTCTGACGAAGCCATAATAATTCTGCTAAGGTGCAGGCAGTACTGCGGCCTAGCTAGCTCTCCTCCAAAGGAAAACACACAGCGAACATGACAAATGAATGGCTTTACATAGGGACAAACGTGATCCACTGCGGTCCAAAGTCCCAACTGCTACAAAAGCGGAAAGCTCAGTGCCATTACCACAGGAGGTCTCTTAGGACAACACCATATGTAAGTATAAGCCCTTATATAGAGAATGGATATTCAGTGTATTTTTAAATAAAATGAATTCAGTAAAAATCTCATCTCCCAACCAATGTTCTTTGGCTCTGGCCAATCAGGGTCCTAATATGTGTTTTTGTTATACCACAAAAGATATGAACGTGCATTATGAAAATACATAAACAGGAGCACCTGGGTGGCTCAGTCGATTAAGGGTCTGACTTCAGCTCAGGTCATGAGCTCATGGTTTGTGAGTTCGAGCCCCGTGTCAGGCTCTGTGCTGGCAACTCAGATCTTGGAGCCTGCTAAGCATTCTGTGTCTCCCTCGCTCTCTGTCCCTCCCCCTCTCATACTCACTTGCTCTCTGTCTCTCTCTCTCTGCCTCAAAAATAAACAAACATTAAAAAAGAATTTTTTAAAATAAAAATACATAAACAAACAGATAAATAGATAAAGAAATTGAAAAGCATACAAGTAAAAAGCAATGACCACCCACCCCACCTATCTTCCACCGGCCCCACTTCTTAGAGGAAAGCACATTTACTTTATAAAAGTTACTACCGGAAACCATTCCTTTCTTCATTGTTCTGTGCCCAGACAGAAATATATTATGTGCACACATATGCACCGAAATGCCTCTTTTCCCTGCCATTTGTTTTTTCTCATATGCCACAATATATCAGGACGATTTTCCAGGAGATATAACAACAAAGTAGAATAGAGCAAAATTTGAAGGCTCCAAATTTTCAGTTGGCGATTTTTCACCTTACAACTGATTATACTACCTTTCAACTGTCCATTCCTCCCTTTGAAAGATGCCCTTTCCCAACACCTTAATTACTCAATCTTACATCCTAATCATAAGAGCTTGGAAATAGATATTCAAAGGGTGAAATACCAGCGTGTTCTTCAAAGGCAAGACTACTAAATTTGACATTTGAAGTGGACCAAAAGTTTAGCCTTGTTGCTTCCACAAAGCAGTCTCTCCACATTTCCGGGGCATGGTGTTCACTTCTGACTCATTAAGGACCCACGATGTTCCTGACAGAATGTTTGGCTTACAAATCCACATGAACAATCAGCCAGGCTCTCCAACTTCAGAATCTGCTTTTCAAAGTAATCTACAAGCCACAAAATACACTTCACTGATTATTTTATGTAATTTTCACACACCCGTATGAGACAGGAACTGTAATTACTGACACCATTTAACTGAGAAAACAAATTAAGAGAGATTAAGTAACCTGTCCAAAATTAAAGTCAGTCAGTGGCCTAGAAAGATCTGTCTGCCACCCATCACCGAGGTTCATGATCTTAGCCCCCCAGGTCGTAGACTTCACAGCTTGATTCCTGAGGGGCCAGAGCTCTGGCAAAGTCATTAAATCTCTTTGGCCTCAGTTTCCCCATCTTTAAATATAGGGATCAGACAAATCAATATGAAATCTTTTTTACTTTGGGGCGCCTGGGTGGCTCAGTTGGTTGGGCATCTGACTTCGGCTCAGGTCAAGATCTCACAGTTCGTGGGTTCGAGCCCCATGTCCGGCTGTGTGCTGACAGCCTGGAGCCTGCTTCAGATTCTGTGTCTCCCTCTCTCTCTCTGCCCCTCCACCACTCATGCTCTGTCGCTGTCTCTTGAGAATGAATAAACGTTAAAAAAAATTTTTTTTAAACTCTCTTTTACTTTGAATGTCCATTTAATCTGTCCCTTTTCTCCATCCTCTGGTTTCAAAACTTGAAGATATTATTCTTTTTATATGTTATCCTTAAATTTAATAAAGTATTCACTTGCATGCCTCTGTAGGTCAGAATGGTAAGAAACGTTTTTTAATAACCCTTAAATTCTCCTTGTTAGTCATTTTTCCAACTAATATGCCAATGCCTTTTTCAGTTTGAACCTTTGGAAGATGAAATGAAAAATTGCTAATTTCCAGCTCCATATGCCTAATGCCCATCTAAAACCACGATTCCAAATTCCCTGGAATGCATGACCCCAACTTGCGGGAAGCTGACCCACTCTTTGAGTTAACATTAGAGCAATTAGTCTAACAAAAGGATTTTTCATCTTAGAAATATTCAACTTCATCTATCTCTGAAAAATAAGCTTCAAAGTTAAACACCCGTAAAATGTCCAATCTTCTTCACACACTTTATCCTGCACCCATCTCTCTCAAGTGGATTTAACTTTAGAAATTTATTTCTGTATGATAAAGAACTTTTTCAGCCCCATGTGTAAAACTGTCAATCTCATTAAAAGGTAGCCCAGCAGCCCGGGGAAATGTACTTCTTTCTAAATCTTTAATCAATCTTGAAACATCTGCCAGTCAGCATATCTTCTGTAACTCCGTCTATCTTACAAATGTTCCCCAGAAATTCACAGTTGCCCAATGAAACTGACAGTTATGAAAAAAAAAAAAAAATCAAATTGTCTCCTGTAAGTGACCGGGCTACTTGATGGCCAAACACCCTGTTCAGGAATAAAGTAGAACCAAATACAGAGACAAAAGCATTCCTTTTCCCTCTGGCCACAAGCTATAACCAGAACTCTCCTTTTATGACGGCATAAACAGGTACTCAGGACAAGGAACTATAATCGGGACTTTCAGGGCAAGAAGAGCTAAAGTAATATGCATATAAATCTTGCCTACTGTTTATAGGGAACTGCTTCCTCCCAGAAAAAAAAGAAGAAAAAAGTTGATACTAATAATTTATGGAGTCCAGATTCAATGTAATAAAGTGGTTAAGGTATTTTCTTAATTCATTCCCTAGATGATTCTACTGAAGAGACTGGAGCATTTTAACAACCTAATAAAGGAAATAAGCTGCCAAACTTTTTATGGAAATTAAATCAATGAACCATTTTAGTTTTGAGGACAAGTAGGTAAAATACAGGGAGAATCCATGAGCCAACAAATCAAGCAAAAATACATTCTTGCAAGAGATCACGGAACCTTCTTTGGAAGGCTGAGCTAAAGCTGTGGCTTTTCAATTACAAATCGGATTGTTGCAAGCTGGGTTTATTGGGAAGCAGATTCTAAGGAGATTTGAATTCTGGAAGTTCAATGAGAAGGGCTCCCAAGAGCAACAGCTAAGAGGGAGTCAAGGGTGCAAGTCAGCTGTGATGTGCCCTCTACCATAACCTCTGACTATCCCCACTGTTGGCCAGGTAGCAGCAGGAGCAGAGGGCTTAGCTGCAAGTTGCCAGTCTACACTGCTCTGAGCACTCCCAGCTGGAAAATGGAATGTTTCAGTCCCCGCAGGGCAGGGGGACATCTGGGAGGCCCAGCACAATGCCCACTGCACAGGTTAAATCTAAACCTGGGCAACCTTTCCACAGTGAGGCCACGGGTGCTGAAGGGTCAAGCCCAATGGGAAAGGTCCAATACTCCCAGATTACGATGGTGTAAGAATTAGGGTCCTACTAAGGCTCCCAACTGGAATGTTGAAGGGGCCGTGGGTAAAAGCATGGAGGGCTCAGCCCCTACCCAGGAGGTCTACTGATCAATGAAGCACAACAATAAAGTTAAGAGGTTGGAGGAATTCTTCAATTCATTCATTCATGCATTCAACAGTTACTGAACTCCCATAATGGGAAAAAGCAAAAAGCCAGAGAGGAACATGCCGTGCCCTGTGGAGCCCACAGATTCTTGAGGGTAACATTATCAAAACGATATTCTCAAAGCATATATTTTGAAACAGCCATGAGTGTCATGAAGAAAAATAAGGCAGCACTGCCCAACAGAATTCTCTACAATGATGGAAACATTTTGTATCTGTGCTGCCCAATACGGTAGCCACTAATGAAATGTGGCTATCGAACACTTGAAATGTGGCTAGTGTGACTGAGGAATTGAGGTTTTTTTTTTAATTTTTAAGTTAATCTTAATAAATTTAAATGTAAAGGGATACAGGTGGTGAGGGGCTCCTCCCACCCCTGAGATCCAGGGGATGGCATCATAGTGTCAAGAGAAGCATCTCCAAACCAACGACACGCCAGCTGGGACTTTCTGGATGAGAAAAAAAGTAGGGAAAGTAAAAGTAAGAGGAAGAATTGTCTCATCCATGAAACCACATGCGCATGGGCAGTAATGAAGGCAAGAGAACCTGGCCAGTGGAGAAACTCAGGAGGGCGTGTTTCTCTTGAACACTGACCTGGGGGACGCGCTGATCTGAACACCGACGTGGGTGGCATGAGATACGGCAGGGTCTAGATCACAGAGCGTCTGGAGTACCTTATGTTCATGTGTAAGGGGAAGGCATTTGAGAATATTTTAAATACAGGTAGGGTAGGATTAGGTTTGGTATTTTTAGATGATCAATCTGCAGTAAACAGAATAGATCTGGGGAGTGGGGGCTGAGCTGAGGAATGGAGGCAGGAGAAAATCTTTCAAGAGTTACACACACACACACACACACACACACACACACACACACACACGCACACACACACGTTAGGACTGGCAGAAATAAGTCCTGTACTCTTGAGCACTCTCAGTGGGAACACACCTGATACAACCTCTTTGAAGGCAAACGGGCTCTATTTATCAAAATCGGAATGTGCACCACTTTGCAAGAGCAACTCCTTTTTTTAGGGTTTACCTTAGATATACAGTATCATGTATGTAAACAGGTGTGCACAAGGATGTTCACTGCTTCACTGTTTAACCAAGAATGAGAAATTGCCTTAAAGCGTCCAATAATGGTATTAACTAATTAAAGAATTTGTAATACAGCCAAATAAATGAACAATGGGCATCGATAAAAAGTTCTAAAAGGTGCTTCGACATAAAGAAAAGGGACAGGGTATATACAACAACATTAAACATGAACCCATGCGTGCAGAATGAAGCGTACAAAACCACCTGTATTTCTATGTGTGCCTATGCACACACATCTTCACACAAATAGACAAGAATCTGCCCCCCAGAATAGTATACCTGGGAAGTGAGACAAGTCTAGGGTAGGAGACAAACTGCCTCTTCATTCTATTCTTTTTTGCATTGTTTTATTTCTTTGCCATGCACATGTAATGTAAAATACTAGTTAAAAAGAATTGATACATATACACACAGAAGCCATCTTTTGTTGTAGTTAGAGTGGGCTCCTTCCCTCCCTCCCTTTTTCCCTTCTTCCCTCCCTGTCTCCCTCCCTCCCTCCTTCCTTCCTTCCTCCTTTTCCTTCCCTTCCCTTTCCTTTCCTTCCTTCCCTCCCCCTTTTCCTTCTCTTTCCTTCCTTCCTTCCTTCCCTCTCCCTTCCTCCCTCCTTCCCTTTCCTTCCTTCCTTCCCCCTTTTCCTTCCCCTTCCTTCCTTCCTTCCTTCCTTCCTTCCTTCCTTCCTTCCCCCTTTTCCTTCCCTTTCCTTCCTTCCTTCCTTCCCTCCCTCCCTCCTTCCTTCCCTCTCCCTCCCTCCTTCCTTCTTTCCTTCTCTCCTTCCTTGCTTCTTTCCTTCCTTCCTTGCTCCCTCCCTCCCTCCCTCCCTCCCTCCGTTTCATTTCTTTCTTGCCAGAAATTGAACTCTGTCTTCTGGAAATCCGAGGTGAACAATAAATTTAAAAAGTCATCTGTTTTTGTTTGGGGTCTGACACCAGTCCCAGCAGCACAGTGCAATCCAAGTTTTCTCTGCTATGTTCCACTCAAGAGGTTGATGGCAGGGCCACTGGGAAGACCTGTCTGGGACAAAACAGGATATTTTGTGTGCTTGGGCACGCTCCTCCCCGTGCACCAGCGTACTTCCGGCCCGGAGGTGGACAGGTGGTGGGACAGGAAGGTCAGACAGTAATATCTCCATCTTGCTGCAACGGGAGCTGAGGTGTGAGAAGTTCAGTGACCCGCTCTAGTCACAGCAGATGGCCAGCAGTACCAGGACACGGGGGAAAAAAGCCCTTTTGATGCCCGCCCGGTTTTTCTCCTGCACATGTCTGTCTGCCTGCATCGCGGACTGCAGTTTGGATGCTGCAAAAGGGCTACAACAAAAAAATCACACAACGGAAGTGCACGAAACTCTGGGCGTTTCGTGGGAACTACAAAAACGTACGCACATTATCTTCTAGGGTTACCGTCTGCTTCATAATATGTCCTTGCAGGGTTTCATTCATGCTTGAATGTTTGCTCAGCTCCTACTATGTGCCCAGACACTATTTTAGCCACTGAGAATTCCACCATCAACAAAACTGAACATCTTATCCTCCTGATGCCTAGAGGCCAGTAGAAAAAAGTGAGAGATAAAGCAAGGAATAATTTCCAAAAATCGTTACAGTTGTGAGGAATGATCGTGGGGCGAGAGAAAATGGAGACGAGACAGAGAATACCTGACAGAGGCCACTTGCAACTAGATGGTCAACAAACAGTTCCCTGGGGAGGTGACTTTTGAGCCGATGACTGGCGTGAGAGCCAACCACCATAGGGCATGACAGATAGAAGGAAGTGGTGAGAGCACAGGACATGCATGGCAAAGAGCTTGTCCCCTAGGAACAGAAAGGAGCTGCTGGCTGGAGCTTAGAGAGAAAAGAAAAGAAGGAAAGAGAGGCTCAAGATACAGCCCGAAACAAGGTCTCCTGGTTCTTAGTATCTAGGAACCACATAAATGGAATGTTCAGAAATTGCATCTCATCGATGGCACCTCCCAGCCAGACCTGTTTGAAGCATGTGACCAGACTGGCCAAGTTAATAAAAATATTGGCTGGGCTGCATTAGTCAATATATATTTATTTGATTCAGTAAACATCTTTTTACCAATATACATTGATCCAATTTTCAGTTTTATAATTTTATTTTTGGAATAAACATAAAAAACACAGTCACGGGGGCGCCTGGGTGGCTCAGTCAGTTGAGCATCCGACTCTTGATTTCGGCTCAGGTAATGATCTCAGGGTTCATGGGTTCAAGCCCCGCGTCAGGCTTTGCGCTGACAGCATGGAGCCTGCTTGAGAGTCTCTCACCCTCTCTCTCTCTGCCCCTCCCCCCACATGTCTACATCTCTCTCTCTCTCTCTCTCTCTCTCTCTGTCTCTCTCTCTCTCTCAAAATAAATAAGTAAATTAATGAAAGGCTTCTTACATAGCATTACCCAGGAAGGTGCTCTTCTAATAAAGTAAATCATCTCTTACGGCTTTCTAAATCCTAGTAGCAACTACGTTTTAAGTAGAACGTCACTCTAAAAAAACAAAAAACAAAAACAAACTGTAAAACTGAAAAGATTCTAATCATAAAATTGCCAGGAACTCAACCTCAGAGGAGAGAAAATCTATATACAAATGGGTCCATCTTTCATTTGTTCGATTAGCACAACTCTGAAAAAGCTCTCAAGAGAGCATACTTTTGCAAGATGAGAGGACACAGGCATATTCTCATAGATGGCAGGGCAACTTTGATACAACTGTACATGGAAATGCGCTTCGGACAGTAGGTCCCACTTCTAGGAATTGATTTCCCAGTATGGTCACCACTGGGTGAGAGGAGGAGTAATCTGTGGCACCTCTTGTACCAGAGAAGGAGAAGAATTACTTGAATGTTCTACAACCGACAGGCAGCTTCGATTCAAACTCACGTTCTGTCACTTAGCTGCTTCTGTCACTTAGCTGCTGGGTGACTTCAACAAAAACTGAACCTCTCAGGCACTCAGCCTTGTGATCTGTAAAGTGGGCATAAAAACACTTACTTCATGCACATATTTGAAAATAAGAATATAAGAAAATAAGAAGGAAAGAAGCATGAATAAATAATCAAATATACAAAATATATTTATACACTGGAATCTTGTCTAAATTATTGAAAAGCAGGATATATTACTGAATAATAAAACTATGTCACAGAAGAGTGTGTAATTATATATTGCACACATGTGCACACACACACACACACACGCATGCACACACAAAACTATTCAGACACATACTATTCTGGAATAAACTATTCCCAGTAGTTGCTTCTGGGAACTAGATTCCTGGGGACAAGGATGAAAAGAAAACTTACTATTCAATGTATAAACTTTGTACCTTCAAATCTGTACCAAGTATACATATTATCTATTACAAGAAAAAAAATCAAATAAAATTTAATTTTAAGGGGGTCAATCTACATTAACTGCTGTATTCCCTGATACTGAAGGTGCAGACTTCATACCAACAACAATTATGAGAAATTCTAGAACATTCTACCATTGAGGCATAAAATCTGCAACAAAATTAGTTTGGGATATAAACTGAATATCCATTCTATTATTCTGATCTGCAGCAAAATCAGGGACTCTTTCGGTCAGCAAATATTTAAATTTTTTTCATGTGTATTTATTTTGAGAGAGCGAGAGAGCGAGCGAAAGAGAGACAGACAACACAAGCAGGGGAGGGGCAAGAGAGAGTGAGACTCCCGAGCAGGTTCTGCAGTGTCAGCACAGAGCCCGACATGGGGCTCGATCCCACAGACTGTGAAATCATGACCTGCGCTGAAATCAAGAGCTCGGCACTTAACTGACTGAGCCACCCAGGTGCCCCCGGGTCGGCAAAACACTGAACTCTCACTATGGGCTGGGGATACACAGTGAACAAGAAGGCTAAGGCCTTTGGCCTCATAAAACTTACACTGTAGTGGGAGAAGAAATAATCTACCAAAAAATTATGAAGAAAAATATCTGGCACAAGTGTTAAGAAAATGTAAATATCCTGTGCATACTCTCAAATTAGAACAATGTTCTAGAGGGATGTGAGGAAAAGACTTTTTAGCTGTAGCGGTCACGGCAGGTCGTTCTGAGGCAGGAATTCTAAAGTGAAGATCTGGAGACCAAGAGAGAGCCAGGGAGGAGAAAATCAGAGAGGAGAGCCATTAATGGAGATCTATTCAAACTGATGAAGACCTCTCAGGGCAAAGTCCCCAGAACACGTTCCTTTCAAGCCTCACCTCCCACCACATTTTACATCTGAATTCGCGGACTCTGAGAACTAGACTAGTTTCCTAACATCTCAGTTTGGAGCCAGTGTTGGTAGAATACAACCCAGGCTCAAAAGGTGGTTCTTGGGCAAATCAGCTAAAATATCTGCATATATGGGGGCGCCTGGGTGGCTCAGCCAGTTAGGCGGTCAGACTTCGGCTCATGATCTCACGGTTCGTGAGTTCGAGCCCCGCGTCAGGCTCTGTGCTGACAGCTGGGAGGCTGGAGCCGGCTTCGGATTCTGTGTCTCCCTCTCTCTCTGCCCCTCTCCGTCTCCCACTCACACTCTGTCGCTCTCTCCTTCAAAAATAAATAAACATGAAAAAATTTAAAATAAAATATCTGCATATTTACAGACAGACACCTTGAACCCTGAAGAGACTGTTCATAGGAAACCTCAGTTTTGCTAGGGGACTCAAAGAGGTGTGATTTCTTCAAGGTTTTAAAATAAATTTCTTTTATTGAATTAATACGTGGCTTTAAGATCATAAACTGCAGTTTTAGACTTTAATTGCTTTCCTAAACGGTGAAAGTTGTATGAAGGGAAAACTCAGAATTCCTACTAGTGTTTCAATTTAATTTGAGTCAGTCTACCCATAGGACAGACTTACTTCTCTTTCTATTAACCTCTAAAGTATTCGTTGTTACACATAAATGAAGAGAAGACAAAATAAAGGCTTGGGCAAATCTGAGATATATTTGGGGAGGGGAGATTTAGGGTGAGAAGTGACATATATACTATGCTACATTATGGTGATATCCGATAGAAGTTTTGTGTTTTGAAAAATTTTTTAACATTTATTTATCATTGAGAGATAGAGACAGAGTGTGAGCAGGGGAGGGGCAGAGAGAGAGAGGGAGACACAGAATCCGAAGCAGGCTCCAGGCTCGGGGCTGTCAGCATAGAGCCCAACGTGGGGCTTGAACCTGTGAACCGCGAGACCACGACCTGAGCCGAAGTCAGATGTTTAACTGACTGAGCCACCCAGGCACCCCTCGGGTATAAGTTTCTTAAGAGGATGGTATTGAGTACATAGGGTATTTTTTCTAAGGACCCGATTTTTAAGATACCTGTACAAAATCAAGCTATATGACAACTGCACGTTTTACAAAGAAGGGTTACAAAACCTACTTCAGAAGAGAAGGACAACTATCCTGAGTCACGCACAGGCCGCCATTTGGATTCGTGCGGTCCCTAAGAGCTCACCACCTACCTTCACTGTTTTTGCCATTTCATGGATATGAGTTCATTATCCATTAAATAACTTCACTTTGTAGATTAAATAAGCTTATTTAAAGAGGAAGCCACACACTTTTATCTCAAATGGAAAACCAATTATCACTAGAAGTTAAATGTAAAATTTCATGCAATATAAAGTTAATGAATACAATAAAACAGAAGATTGCCACTCGAAGCCTCTGCACCCAACGGTGGCTCCTTCTCTATTAAAAGGCCTTCAGGTTATCAGCTCTTTGAGATGAGTTGAATAAGAAATAGTGCTTTTATTCTCATTTTATGATTCAATGTTGTTTAGTGCCCTAATAATTTCTTTCTCTCAAGATATACAATTCCCACATTCGGAGACCACGGTGAGAGTTAATAGGCAAGAATACTGTGGTCAGGCTTTCACTCAAAGGTCTGCCATTTTGTCAATATATTCAACTCTGTATTGTCTAAGATGGCGTTTTAGAAACGCCAAGTGGCTCAGTCAGTTAAGTGTCCCAACTCTCGATTTCAGCTCAGGTCGTGATCTTATGGTTGGTGAGTTCGAGCCCCAGGTCAGGCTCTGCACAGACCATGCAGAACCTGCCGGGGATTCTCTCTGCCCCTCCCCAGCTTGTGCTCTCTCTCTCTCTGTCTCTTTCAGAATACATAAACTTTTAAAAATTAAAAATCAAAAAATAATAAAATTAGCAGCAAGAGGAAAGTAAAATGCCTTCTGTTTTTCATTACAAAAGCCATGATTCTTCTGCTGAGGTATGAGTGAATTAATTTTTACCAGCTTATTGTTCTGAAAGACAATGAACAACAAATATCACCTCAATCTTTCAACAATAAAAAAATAAAACTCAACATTATCGCCAGTCATTAAGTTCCTACTGCTGTAAGTCACGAATAGGGTTAAGAGTTTGATACACTTACCTTTTATGAGAAGTGTATTATTAACCTTATTTATGTACATGATGAAGCAAAATTTCAGAAAGAGTATGCAATTTCCTCAAGGCCATAGACTCAGTAAGTGGCCAAGTTGAGATCCAAACGTAAGTGTCAGTCCCAAATATATGCTATTTCCACCATGGAGAAAACAATGCATCAATTCAATTATGAAAGAGAGACAGAGAGGGAGGGAGGGGAAGAAGCAGAAGAAAGAAAGAGAGAGAGAGAGAGAGAAAGAGAGAGAGAAAGAAAGAAGGAAAGAAAGAGAAAGAAAGAAAGAAAGAAAGAAAGAAAGAAAGAAAGAAAGAAAGAAAAGGAGAAGAGGGGAGGAGGGGAGGGGAAGGGAGGAGAGGAGAGAAGAGGAGGGCAGGGGAGGGGAGGGAGGGGAGGGGAGGGGAGAAGAGGAGAGGAGAGGAGAGGAGAGGAGAGGAGAGGAGAGGAGAGGAGAGGAGAGGAAAGAGGTGTTCCAGCACGATGTGTGGAAACTATAGTCAAGATTATCTTAAAATTCATATCAAAATGCAATGGAACTAGAATACCTAAAACAATTTTGAAAAAGAAAAATAAAGTGGGAGGAATCCGTCTTCTCTGTTTCCAGACTTATTGTATAGCTACACATATAGACACATAGAGTCATACTGCTGCACATATCCGGGCATACGGAGCAGTGGAACAGAATACGGGACTTAAGAATAGAAACACCTAAATATGCTCAGTGGAGAAAAGACAGCCTTTTCAACAAATGGTGCTGCAGCAATTGGCCATATGTAGGCAAAAAATGAACCTAGACCTAGAAGCACACCTTCTACAAAAATTAACTCAAATTGGATCATGGGCTGAAACGTAAAAGGTAATACTATAAAGCATCTACAAAAATATACGTGGAATCTTGGTCTGGACTAAGTGTTACTACCGAAAGCATGACCCACAAAAGCAAAAAAGGAATAAACTGGACATCATCACAATTAAAAACTTTTGTTCTGGGGCGCCTGGGCGGCTCAGTCGGTTGAGCGTCAGACTTCAGCTCAGGTCATGATCTCAAGGCTCGTGGGTTCAAGCTATTCGATGGGGCTTTGTGGTGGTAGTGCAGAACACACTTGGGATTCTCTGTCTCCCTCTCTCTCTGCCCCTCCCCCGCACGCACACACGTTCTCGCTCTCTCTCTCAAAGAATAAATACACATTAAAAAAAAACTCTTTGCTCTATGAAAGACCTTGTTTAGAAGGTGGGAAAGACAAACTACCTAAGCTACCTACTGAGAGGAAACATTTGAGAACCACAGGTCTGAAAGGACTGCTATCTCAAATATATAAAGAACCCTCAAAACCCAACAGTTACAAAATAAGCAACCCAATTAGAAAATGGGCAAGAGACATACACAGGCATTTTACCAAAATGTAGGTCCACATGGCAAATAAGACATGAAAAGATGCTCAACATTGCTACCCGTTAGGGAAATGGAAATCAAACCCACAATGAGATATCACCACACACACATCAGAATGTCTAAAATAAAAAACAGCGGGGCGCCTGGGTGGCGCAGTCGGTTAAGCGTCCGACTTCAGCCAGGTCACGATCTCGCGGTCCGGGAGTTCGAGCCCCGCGTCGGGCTCTGGGCTGATGGCTCGGAGCCTGGAGCCTGTTTCCGATTCTGTGTCTCCCTCTCTCTCTGCCCCTCCCCCGTTCATGCTCTGTCTCTCTCTGTCCCAAAAATAAATAAAAACGTTGAAAAAAAAATTAAAAAAAAAAAAAAACAGCGAGGACACCAAAAACTGGTGCCATCAAATGCTGGTATGGATGCAGAGAAACCAGATCATACGCTGCTGGTGTGAACACAGAATGGTACAAACACTGGGAAGAATAGAAATACTAGACATGCAAATACCTATAATACCACCCAACAGTAGCACTCCCTAGAGTGCCATTTACCTAGAGGTATGAAAACCTATATTCCTGCAAAAATCTGCACACAAACTTTTATATCTGCTTTATTCATAACAGCCCCAACCTGGAAACCACATTAAATGTCCTTCAGCAGATGAATGGCTAAGCAAACTATGGTCCATCCATTCCATGGGATACTATTTAGCAATAAAAGAAGGAATGGGCGGGGCACACGGATGGCTCAGTCAGTTAAGCATCCTACTCTTGGTTTCAGTCAGGTCATGATCTCTTGATTCGTGGGTTCAAGTCCCATGTTGGGCTCTGCATTGAGCGTGCAGCCTGCTTGGGATTCTCTGTCGCCCTCTCTCTCTGCCCCTCCCCTGCTCACTCTCTCTCTCAAAATAAATAAACATTAAAAAATAAAAAATAGGAATGAACCATGACAGCCACAATAATCATGGCAATTCCAGAGAAGTATGTGGAATAAAAAATAAATAAATAAATAAAAGGAAATCCCCCCCCAAATCCCAAAAGGTTACATACCTACGGTTCTACTTATAGAATATTCTCAAAATGGTAACATTATAAAAATGGAAAACAGATTCGTGGTCATCAAGGTTTTAGGGCTGTGGGAAGAGAAACAGGAGGAGAAGCTATAAAAGGGCAACATAAAGGACCCTGTGGTGAAGGAATGTTCTATCTCTTGGCTGTATCCTGGTTGTGATACTATACTATACATTTCAAGGATGTTGCCACTGGGAGAAACTGGGTAGGAGAGATTCCAGTGCATTATTTCTTACAACTGCATGTGAACCTACTATTATCTAAAGTTTGGGGCACCTGGGTGGCTCAGTTCATCAAGTGTCCGACTTCGACTCAGGTCACGATCTTGTGGGTCACGAGCTCAAGCCCCGTATGGGACTTTGTGCTGACAGCTCAGAGCCTGGAACCTGCTTCGGATTCTGTGTCTCCCTCTCTCTGCCCCTTCCCTGCTTGTACTCTGTCTCCCTCTCTCTCTTTCAAAGATAAATAAAATAAAATAAAATAAAATAAAATAAAATAAAATAAAATAAAATAAAATAAAATAAAATAAAAAGATCAACAGCCTGGGTGGCTCAGCTGGTTGAGCATCCAACTCTTGATTTCATCTCAGATCATGATTCTAGGGTCGTGGGATCGAGCCTCAAGTCTGGCTTTACATTGAGCGTGGAGCCTGCTTAAGATTCTCTCTTTCTCCTTCCCTCTGCCCCTCTCCCATACGCACGCACTCTATCTAAAATAAAAATAGAAATAAAAATAAAAGTAAAAGTAAATAAATAATAAAATTTTAAAAATGTTCCTTTAAAAAATGAGACAGTTGGGGCGCCTAGGGGGCTCAGTCGGTTGACCGTCCGACTTCGGCTCAGGTCACGATTTTGCGGTTCGTGGGTTTGAGCCCCGCGTCAGGCTCTGTGCCAACAGCTCGGAGCCTGGCGCCTGCTTCGGATTTTGTGTCTCCCTCTCTCTCTGCCCCTCCCCTGCTCATGCTCTGTCTCTCTCTGTCTCAAAAATAAATAAAAACATTAAAAAAAAAATTTTTAAATGAGACAGTGGTTCTTAATCTTGTGGAAATTGTGGGAGGTGAGAGGCCTGGTGGGCAGGGTGGTCCAGACCTCCAAAGAATCTGATCAAAGTTATGAAGCACCACCCCAGGAAGGTCACCTGCACTCTATCCCAGAGCTTACTTAAAGGACTCCGCTCATGAACACAGTACACACAAGCTAACATTTATGTTCTCTGGCAACCAGGGCATGAAGAGAGGCTTAGAACACTAGTAAAATAAAGACAGTCCCGCAACTACTCAGCAAAGATCAGCTTCCCGATACTTACTCAAAATTTAGCCATCTACATTCTAGAAAGAAGCTATTTTAACTTCAACATTCACACATATCCGTGGCATTTCTAAACTCACAATTTCATTTTGAATTTCAGAGGAACACGGGTTGCAGGAGGGAAACCTCATAATCTCTTCCTGGCTTAGAATATCCAAAGGCTTTATTTCCACCCAACTCGAATCAAATTCCTTGAAATAAGAGGAAAATCAAATTTGACCTCCCTCGTTTCACAAAAACAGAACGGGGAGATTTCTGCACAGATCGCTGCACTTCAATATTTGACCTGTTGCTCAGACTAATTCACCCTCAAGTACAGTGAATGTATTAACCTCGTGTTAACAATACAAGTCCAGGGGTGCCTGGGTGGCTCAGTCGGTTAAGCGTCTAACTTTAGCTCAGGTCATGATCTCATGGTGTGGGTTCGAGCCCCGCCTCAGGCTCTGTGCTGACAGCTTGGAGCCTGCTTCGGATTCTGTGTCTCCCTCTCACTCTCTGCCCCTCCCCCGTTTGTGCTCTGTCTCTCTCTCTCTCAAAAATAAATTAAAATGTTAAAAAAAAATGAAAAAAAACCCCAATGTAAGTCCAAAAATAGACTGTCAGGCCTTCAGGATGGAGACTGGACCTCTTGATGGTTTACCCTGATCTTAACACTAGCATGCACTCAATAAATATGTGATGAATGATTAAAAAAAAAAATGAAATCAAATACAGCCCCAAATGAAAACTAAATTCTTAAAATATCCAAGATAAGGATTTTCCATAAAAATTACAAAGCTACTTGAAAAATAAATATTTCTAGTCAATGAATGTATATGATAAAAAAAAATACATTGGCAGATGTAGGGGGGGAATCATCACATCAGGAATCCTGTTTATGCCTACATACAAAGTCACTAAATTGGCCGTTCTTTGCTTAATTCAGTTTTAAGGAGGAGGATGAAAGGTTGGTTTATGCATAATTAATCATAACATCCACCCGGCCCATCAAATAAAGATGACTAAAATACCAGCTGAAAAGCACTTCTGACACAGAAGCCGTAGAAATGGATTCACATGGGGACACTGAGTGGTCCTGACTTAGGCGTGTGTATCCAGTGTATAGGACCACGAATTTCACTACCGCAGAGTTGAACCTCTTTCTCCTGAGGAAGGAAAACAGTGCTCCATGTATCTCACTGAATGGCTGAATGTTGATATTATGGCCATAACTCTGTCCAGGTACCATAAAAACGGTGGATTCTGTAAGAATCACCTAGGGATCCCCAAACCCTAAATATTAGAGCTGCTTGGGCATAGTGGATCTGGTCAAACAGGGAAATAAAAGAGTAAGAAAATATTCTGCCTAAAATCTGGCCATTAACTAACCAATTTTTCAAATCCGTTCTCGGCCGTCCAAGAGAAAGATCCCCAAATTAACAGAAATTCCCCCTCGTCTGATGAGCTCATTCGAACTGAAGTTCCATGGAGAGGGGTTTCTCTCTCCCTGGTTACCTCTGTCATTTATCTAAGGCTTGTGAAAAATCTTACAAAGGCAAATATTCTTTCTATACCTAGCCTCACTGCCAACCAATATTTGTGCTTGTACATTAATTGTTGCACGGGTATTAAGTTTGTTTTCCAAACTAAACAGCAAGTTCTTGGAGGATGAAAGCTTATTGCAGTAGAAACAGGAAACATAATAACCACCTAACCATCATCGTCCCTAACAGCACTGGTAGTGAGAAAGACGAGGAAGAAACATTAATTAGGGGGTCGCCTAGGTGGCTCAGTCGGTTGAACGTCCGACTTCGGCCCAGGTCATGATCTCACAGCTCGTGAGTTCGAGCCCCGCATCAGGCTCTGTGCTGACAGCTTGGAGCCTGGAGCCCGCTTCAGATTCTGTGTCTCCCTCTCTCTCTGCCCCTCCCCAGCTCATGCTTGCACTCTGTCTCTGTCCAAAGTAAAAACAAAACAAAACAAAACAAAACAAAAAAACTTAAAAAAAAATTATAAATAAATAAATAAATAAAAAGAAACATTAATTAGGTTTCCACTGTGTCAAACCATTGTGTTAAGACCTCTGTGAGGATCATCTTTTAGGTGGGTATTATGAGTATCCTTATTTTTGCAGAAGACTGAGGCTCGCACATGTTAAGAAATTCACCAAAAAGTCACATAATCAGTCGCTGAATAGGATTTTAACAGTCTCATGGCAGAGTGTATGCTCTTAAGCCAGTTTGCACTAATGGATTCACTCATTCATTTGCTCAATAAATCTTCATCAAGAAGACTGCTGAGAAAGTGCTACACACCATTCCAGCACTGGGATTCAGCTCGAATTAAAAGATAGAGAAGTCACAGCCCTCATGGAGCCTCCTGTGCTATTTGGGGGATACAGGCAATCAACACATAAAACCAACACACCAGTACGTGAGGGGATGATAAGCCTAGAGAGAAGCAATGGAAGGATTTGGGTGGGAAGGAGGAGGCAACAAATAAAATTAAGGATCTGAAAGGCCCCAGTGAGCTAGTGGCATTTGAAGAAAGACTGAAGGAGATAAGGAAGCCATCCAGGAAGGGGGAAGCCATATTTGGGGGAACAGCATTCCAAGCAGAGGGAACAGCAGGAGAAAGGGTTCTCAGTCAGCATAGGAACTTCAAGCCCAAGGTAAGTCTCTTCCCATGAATTGCAGGGAGAGGGACTGGTGGTCTGAGCAGGCAGGGAGACAAATTAGGAGATTATTATAATATTACAGGGAGGCGATGATGGGGACTTGGACCAGGGTGGAAGGGGTGGATAATATGTGACACAGAATGTAGATATATTTCAAAGACAGAGCCCACAGGATCTCCTGATGGACTGGTTGTCAGAAGGAGATAAAAGGAGACAGAAATGTGCCCGAAGTTTGCTTGTTTGCCATTTGCTTGCCTACTGGATTCATTTTTACCAGGGCAACTAAAATTTTGGGACCTCTAGTGGCTGAGTTGCAGACTCCGGGAGAAGCCAATCTGGATGAAACAATCAAGGGTTTGTTTGGATGTATTAAGTTTGAAGACTCTTAGACATCTAGGTAGGGATGCAGGCTAGACAGGAGAAGAAGCTCCTGGTGTACAAGAACATCCAGAATGTATTTAAAGGCGAGTGATCGAGAGACTGCATGTAGATGACGTGAACAGGTCTGAATTTAAACTCTGAGGCTTACATGGCAATTACTGATTAGAAATTCTCTCGGTTGCAGAAGAAGAAACCAAGTGAAGAGAGTCATAGGATACCGTCTAAGCCACACACTTAGTCAGGTTAATGATGTGCAAATCGCCTGATTCGCCACCCTGCTAAGAATAAAATTTTTAGTGCCTTTTGTGGATTAGCCAGATAAGTGTAGACAACTGTTTCCTCCCCCCGCTCCCCGCACTGCCAAAGCCCCCCAAATTGTGCCACAGACATTCCTCAACAAACACAGTATCCCGAGCACAGCTTGAGATCTCCATGAACAATGTAGATGAAGGTATGAGATATGAAGATACTGAGACTTTCGAGTTAAAGGAGTTGAATTTCATTAACCTTTTTGATGTTTACAGAAAAAAGTAAGTCTATACGTACAACGATTGCTTAATCACTTCAACTACAGAAGATCTCAACTAAAAGTGAGCGCTTATCTTTGGTCCATTTGAATGGAGACGGTCTTAAAATGTCTCCTGTCCCATTGTAAAATCACTTAAATCTATGGAATTTGTAAAAACCTCACCCAATGAAACCATCTAGAACTGAAAAACCATTTATGGCATGGGACACTTTTAGACAGAAAGATATCTACAACCCTCCATCCTTCCTCCAACCCTAACTCACCTTTGCTTGTATCAAACAAATATTTTAATCAGAATCAATGCTATATTCTCATTAGATTTTCATAGGTATCATCTTAGTCGATGTTCCCAACATTACGAAATTGTGTTCATTGCATAGATTAGAAAACTGAGGGTAAAAGAGGTCAAGGCCATGGAACTAACGAGTAATAGAAGCAAAATTGGCTCTCTTTCCTCCTTTTCCCAATCTGAGGGAGCATTCCTTAGCAGAACAGCTGCTCACCATGAAATGGTGTTTTCTTGTTTAATTATAAACCCTCCCAAACATGGTTCTAATCCACACACATTTGTCTGGATTCCATTAATGAAACTACTATGTCATATTAGTTCCTCAAGAAGCTTTTGAATTGCAAAGTCACGCATCACCCTCTAGTCCAACATGCACGTATAAGTGCCTACTCTGTACCAGACCTAATGCCCAAGTGCTGGCTGAGACTTACACATGCTACGTGCCATTCTAGGCTCTATGCGGCCTGGACTAATACCGCGAACACTTCTCACTCTAGACAGAGGGTCTCTATGCATTTCCCGGAAGCGCCCTCCCCCACTGCTTGCAGGCACCATGAAAAGTTGAGTTCGCGGTGTTTTCTGGCAACTGTGGAATCAGCCTCTTTAGTTCATATAAATAAATTACATCATCAAATCACTTAAAAAAATTAACTGGTGACAAAACCGGTGTTAATAAAGAAGACCGGGTTTTGTTGATTGTATCTTTGACCTTTCCATGAGCAATAACCATCATTGCATAGATATTCTAAAATCTACTCGAGTATTAACACAGACAGAATGAATAAATCCTAGAAAAGTAGACTTCCCACTGGCACCCAATGTACTGCAAAATATAAAATGAATACAAACTCAACTTTATTTCCTTTCCTTCTGCTTCAAATATCTGTCTGTAAACATTGGCACACATATAGGACCATATTATGTCAGCTGTAATAATATAGAAAATAATCTCAATTACCATAAACTAGAAAGTTATGGTAACTAGTCTTTCAAATAAATCACCACGTGTCACAATTTGGCATAAACTCCGATCCTTATGAATAATTCACATTTTGCGCATTAATAATGCATGTCTTCTACCATTTGGAATGCTCCCTAACACAGAATGGATGTCTCTTATCAATTTCCTCAACTGACATGATGGAGTAAATCTAAAATTAGAGCTGCATTTCTTAATGCTCCCTTAAAAATGGCAACAACTCGGCTGGCCCATAAGGTTATCAAAAATATAAAGCTCCTACTATTTCTTGCCTTTTGCCGGGGAGTCACTAGGTTAAGCACCCTAACAATAGTTGCTCCTGCTGCTGATGATATTTGCATAGCAGAAAAGATCAAGGAAACTTGCATAGGGCTGACAGAGACCGGTTAGCTCGGTTACATTTCTTCGTAATTATAGATGTATATACTCACAATAACACGGGACATAATTGCTAAAACATGGTAACCGGCAGGGGGAAAAAAAAAGAAAGAAAGCAAGAAAGCAAAGGGTCAAAACCAAGCAGGCAAGAGTTTTTAATAATTACAGATGTTTCCTACCATCCTCCCTAGCTGATTACCACTGCGAAATTCCTTTTCAGTTTTCAGTAAAATTATCTGGCACATAAAAAACTACAAAGACCAAGTAAGAGAAAGGTGCCAATGACACAGATTTGTAGAGAAAGACATTCAGACTCTCACTGTAACTCCCAGTGTGGTCATTGCACATCACTGCTGATATTATCATTTCAGACATGACTAAAGTAAACTTTCTGCCCCTCGCCCACCCGAACCCGGCCACCCAAACACACACAACAAACAAAAACAGCGACAGTACTGCACACAAGGCAAAGAGAAAGGAGGCAGCCTGAAATCAGGGGGTAAAAAAATCATTCCAGTGTGCTCCCCCGTCTCTGGAGAATTTCCTTCATCAACACTCAGTCTCAAAGAGAAGCAGAAGGAGTTGTCTCTGAAGCCCTATCCACGACGAGCAAGGGAAAGGGGGCAAAAGAGAGAGAGTTTTAAGGGGGGAGCCATCCCTATGCCAGCATCTGTCCCCTACAGGTGCCCTCGGGTTCATTCATTCCTGGGCTACGTGTTTAGGGAGCACTTCCTCCGTGGCAGGTATCGGGTTCCACCCTAAAGAATCTTCCCGTTGGGCTCCCGCTGTGTTTTCCAGCAACAGAAATCCACCACCCGGGCTGAGGACCAGAGGAAATCCACCCCAGGCCGGCCAGGCCACGCCGCCTGTGCCAACACCTGGGTCAGAGGCGGGTCGTCGTCCGGGATTCGGAGCCCGAGGACACCTTCCGTTCGGCAGCAATCTCTGCCGGGCGGGGGTCGGAGGGGCTCTGACCCTGTTGGCACCGAGAGCGCCTGCCCTCTTTTCTGAGCCAGCCGCCCATCCCCCGGAAAAGTTAAGTTGGCGGCGAGTGGCAAGGGGGGCGGGGGGGCACCGGGGGCTTCGGGCGGGCTCAGCACCCCCGGCCGGCCTCTCCGCTCTAACTCCCTTGGCTACCGAGAAATATTTATTTCCAGGAGACGGGCTCCAGTGGCCACTGAAGCCGCACACGCGGCCACCGTCGGAAAGCCGAGACGCCCGAGAGATAAAGATAGCTCCGTGACACGCCTAGACCCGGCCTCCCAGGGGCAGCCGCCGGCGAGGCGCATCTGGGCTGAGACAGCCACGGGGGCAGTTCGCCCGCGCGGCCGGGGGACCCCCTTCCAGCCTCCAGGGATGCTGGCGACCGAGGAAGACAATTGAACGCGCGAGCAGCGAAAAGGGAAGAAGGGGGAAAAAAAGAAAAAAAAGGGATCGATACTTACCCCCAGGCGTCTGCTCCGGATCCTCACGTACCCTTGCTTCACTATGTCATTAAAATTGGAAGCCATCCCGGGCAGCCGGCGACCCCCTCACCCAAGCGCGCGCACCCGAGGTGGCTCTGGGGCGGGTCAAGGGCCGGGTCGGGAGGCGGCGTGGGGGGGGGGGGGGGCGGGGGGAAAGTTGACCCGGCGGAGCTGCGGCGGCGGCGGCTCGGCGTGGCCTCAGCAGGCGCGCATCACTCGGTCCCCCAAGCCCCGAAAGTGGGCGGCCGGCTCGCAGCCACTTCGGGGGAGCGCGGGGAGCGCAGCGCCGCGAGGCGAGGCTGGAGCGCCGGCGTCAGCTGACTCATCCGCCAGCCTGGAGGAGGAGGAGCGGCGGCTGCTCAGGGCTCCAGCCCTGCCTCTTCGCGGGCCCCGGGGAGGGGAGAGAGGAGGAGGGGCGGGAGGAGGAGGGGGACGAGGAGGAGGACGGCGGAGGGGTGGGCCCCCCCCGGGGGAGGAGCGGCGGGAGGAGGAGGGGAGGAGCGGCGGGAGGAGGAGGGGGACGAGGAGGAGGACGGCGGACGGGTGGTTCCCCCCCCACCCAAGAGGCGGAGCCGCGCGGGTCCGGGCGCCGGGCCGCGGACACCCGCAGGCGGACACACTCGGACGCGCTCGCACCCCCTCCCCTCCTCTCCCGCCCACCTGGCCCGCCCCGCCCCCCTTTCCGATCCCTCCCCTCCTCCCGGACCCCGGGCGCGCCCCCGGGCGCGCCCCAGCCGGCCCCCGCACCTCGCTGACGGCCCGCCGAGACAACGCGCCCCCTCTTCCCGCTCCGGTGGCCGATTTTCGGAGGAGAGGAAATTTCACTTTTTCACGGCCGCCGCCGACCCCGCCCCTGCCTTCAGCCCCATCCCCTTCCCGAGCAGGGCTGATTTCTACCTCCTGGTGCGGGTGTCTGGGGAGGCGGTGTTGCCATGGTTTGCCTTGACCTTGGCAAAGGAGGGGAGGGATATTGCCCTGGCTTAAGCTACGTTTGAGCTTCCTCGAGTTTCCTTGGCTCCCTGGACCCAGCCCTCGGTGATATCATTTGCCACATTTTCCTTGGGTGAGCCTGGCTTTCCCGCCTGAATGTAAGTTACCCAGGGGCTGACACCTGGCCTCATTCATATGTGTACCCCCAAAGCCTAGCCCAGAGCAGGTGCCTGATAAATTCTTAGTGCCAGGCATGGCTCTAAACCCCAAGCACGGACTGCCTCGCTTCGACTCCCCTGTTCCTCATGAGGTAGGTCCCTGCCTTATGTAAATGCCAGGCCCATATTTACGCCCCAGCAGTCTAGCAATAGAGCTCACCCTCATAACCCTTAAGGGATACTGCCTCTAGAATAAGATTAAAAGGGGAGCAGATTCTACACTCACTGCCCCTGACTGCACCACCCTCCTGAAGCATGCTTGAGATGAGTTCATACCCACTGACATTTATTGGGCACCAGCCCGCTAGGCTTTAGGTCAACACTGTCCTATAGCCCTTCTGGAGTGCAGATGTCATGAGGGAGGAAGCCTCCCTCCTTTCCAAGGAAGGTCTTTCTCATCGTCTGCCTTCTCCACAAAGGTAAAAAGACAGCATCAGAAATGGACAGTTGCTCCCTGGAGGTGACCAAACCAAGGCTGGATGATCTCTGATCAGAGCTGCGGGGAAGAGGGTTCATTTATTGAGTGCACTATTTGACTTGATAAGATTTGAAGACCTTTCAACTCTAAGATTATATGAATCTTTCCTTTCTCACCAGGAACACGAGCTTTTAGTCACTTTGGTTTGGTGAGTGTCAGGTAAAGAAGAGAATCACCCAAGAATGTGTCATAGGAGGACTGAGACCGAGTTGGGACAGTCGAAAAGTAAGTATTCCGGGAGGGGAACTCTGTGCTATATGGTAAATCATTAACTCTGTCATCATGTTGCTCTTTGATACAAATGATGTTTTAAGTTTGCATCTCTCGCCAAAGAAGGATGAAATGATAAAAATCATTTGGAGAGTTCTTTTTGAAGGCTTAGAACTTAAAAAAAAAAATAGTGTCCATGGTTGCCATGAAATAAATGTATTCGTGGAAGGCATTTGTCCAACGCATCATTTGTAGACCAAATCAACAGTATCATAGAAACAAAGAATGAAGGAATTGAGGCATAAGGACCTAGAAGTGAATGGCTCAAGATAAAAGAAATAATTACTGACAAAACCTGAAACTGAGAAATCCATCCCATGATAATTAATGTTGAGTATAATTGACATCCATAAATAAGCTAGATGTGAGGAAACTAGAATCAAACTAGAAAATATCAAACTAGGGGCGCCTGGGGGGCTCAGTCGGTTAAGTGTCTGACTCTTGATTTCGGCTCAGGTCATAATCTCACAATTGGGAGATTATGTGCTCAGCTTATAATTCTCTGCTCTCATCTTAAAATTCTCTTTCCCTCTCTCTCTGCCCTCCCCCAAAAATTAAAAAAAAAAAAAGGAAAATATCAAACTAGCTGTGAAGAGACAAGTGATTTTTTTTTAATTGCAGGAATGAACCCAGAATACAGTTTTATTCGTTTGGTTTTGGTTAAGTCAAACTGTGAAACGTGGAAAATACACAGACTGTACTATTCACAGGATGAACAGCCACTTGCATTTGTCCAAAATGTGTAATACACAACCACGGCAGAAGAGGAAAGGAAGCATTCAGAGATACGCAATGTAAGTAGTGCTTACAGAGTTGCACAGTGCACAACTCACACAACTATACACTGCCAAATGGACATACAGTCCATTGGGGATAAGGCTGATATGAAAAAAAAATCATTATTGCAATCCCTATTTTTAACTCAATTTCCAACACTTCACACTTCTTATTTGTAGCATCTATTTCTGTTTCCTCAGCATCCACACTCCCTTCTGCCAACAGTGATCATCATATTTATCTTGAGTATACTTTATCCCCTTCTCCCGGTGTGGGTCTAAGGTGGGAGAGTAAGAGTTCATTGCATTAAAATGAAATGAATGCGGATCAGAATGAATTCCACATGGTAGTACTTCTCTCCTATTTGGGCATCTTGTTGATATGAAACAAAACTGTGTCACGAATTGAAATAGAAGACTGTAACTATCGCACTGCAGAGCCAGAAATTAATCCCAAATTTCCCTACTCCGATATACTCAGAGTGGAAGCCCAATGTAGCTTGAAACATGAACAACTCATACCATTCCCTCTGTATTCCATTCAACCAATGATTATTATTATTATTGCTATTATTATTATTATTATTATTATTATTATTATTACAAAGCTCTTCAGGACAGAAAACTATGTGCAGAAATTCAGAGGCTTCTGCACTTTTCCAGGGTAGGTAGGTGATGGGTTCCCACGCCTCGCCCAAAAAGGTTGTACTTACAACAGCTACCACAAAGGACCAAGGCAGAGGCTGAAATGGCACTTGTCCAATATCTTTACCAAAAATAGCTTGAGCTTTGGCCCCATTGCCTGCTGCTCTCAGTGGGAGAGTCACAGAAACGGGCAGCCTTTCCTCTGGCAAGGTAAGCCAGTGCTAATAAAAATGAGTCGGCCATCACTAAGGAGAGAGGTTGTTTGCTGTCCTGCCAGGTCCCCCTCCACCAGTCCTTCCCCACCTAAAGGAAGACGACTTGGAAGATGACACAGAAATCAGGTAGAAGGAAACCTGGGAACAGAGCTGCTTCTGTTCCTCATTGCTTCCTTCCTGCATCCAACAAATAATGACTGAGCACCTGCTATGAGCAGAGATTGCCACACACACACACATACACACACACACACACACACACCACAAAGACAAACAAAATCCCTATCCCCATGGAACTTATACCCCAGTAAGAGAGAGAGAAAAAAATAAGCAGATAAACAGCTTATAAATAGCTATAGTTGATAGCAAAAAGAACATGAGTGTTGTACTACGTGGGGAGTAAAGAGCAGCCTTACTTTCGGTAAGAAAGAGTCAAGGAAGACTTCTCAGAGGAGGTGACATCCAAGCTAAGATAGGAACGATGGGCAGAAGCTACGGGAATCATCAGGGAAGCGCGTCCCAGCTAGAGCCAAGGGCACTGGAGAAAGCCGAATACAGGAAAGTTATAGTTTTAAAATATTATTCTGTCTGATGAACAAAAAATAGATTAGGAGGGACTGAACCGGAAATGGTGAGACCATCGAAAAAATCTACTTCTAAAGACCTGGCACCCAAAAATCTTTAAGGAAAGAGAAATGAAGCGTCCGCTGAGAATGTAAATGTTTTTAAATTTTTTAACGTTTATTTATTTTTGAGAGAGAGAGAGAGAGAGAGAGAGACAGACACAGAGCATAAGCAGGGGAGGGGCAGAGAGAGAGAGAGGGAGACACAGAATCCGAAGCAGGCTCCAGGCTCGGAGCTGTCAGCACAGAGCCCAATGCAGGGCCGGGACCCACAAGCCGTGAGATCATGACCTGAGCTAAGTCGGAGGCTTAACCGACTGAGCCACCCAGTCGCCCCGAGAATGTGAATTTATACCGATTGATACAACTGTTTTGGAGCGTGATATCTATCAAAAACTTTTAAACTTTTGTAATTGCTTATCCAGTTCTATGCATGCAGAAATGCATGCAAAGGCACAAAGATTTAGTCACAGGAATACTCACAGCAGTGGTATTTATGACAATATGTATATTTATCTTAACTTTATAGAGACATGTGTTAATATAAAACGTATGCATCTAAATATATATTTTACATGGAAGCAGGTATATACGTATCACCAAATTTCTGAAAGAACTGTAATCAATTGAGTGCAATCATTCCCCACTAAACTTTGCTTATTGAAAAGTTATTTTTCTCAACCTTAAGTTTATTTTTTTAATTTGACAGAGGGAGAGAGAGGGGGGTGGGGGTGGGGTGTGTGGGCAGAGAGAGAGAGAGAGAGAGAGAGAGAGGGAGAGAAAGAATCCCAATCCCAAGCAGGCTCCGCACTGTCTGTACCCCACTGGGGGCTGGAACTCATGAACCCAGAGACCATGACCTGAGTCAAAATCAAGAGTCAGAGGCTTCACCGACTGAGCCTCCCCGACTCAGGCTCCCCACGGGCAAGTTTTCCTTGCTCCAAGTTTTGCCTTGGAGTAGATGACCTCTGGGCAACAGGTATATAATATTTGCTCTTTCTCTCACAGAGCTTTTGTGAGTTCCTCAGAGATACTAAGAGCTCTTTCTTCTCAGTCTGGCTGCTCTTTACTCCACCCCAGGGTCTCATGCTCCGGGTTTTTGCCCTTCCAGGTGGTTCTGTTGGTGGATCTATTCTAAGACAAGCCCTCCCTGGCCAGAGGAAAAACTCACTCGGTGTTGGCCCTGACAGTGAATGATGAGCCCACTCCCGGGGCACCCACTGCTTTTAGCTCTGTCGTGAGTCAAGGCAACTAGTTGACTCCAGGCCTTCACCTTTTGAATATTAAGGAATGGGTCTAACACCAGTCCTGTGTCCTCCGTACTTGAGACGACTCACTTCTAGCCTTCTGGTGATTCTCTCGAAAATCGCTCCCTTGCTATAAAGTAAGGGGAAAGCCCTCCCTTCCTTGTCTCATGGGCAGGAGAAAAGCAGCTCTCTGCCAAAGAACCAGCCTCTTCAAACTCTTGAACCACGGCGTCTTATTTAGGCTGGCGGTACGTGATCAACTCTTGCAGACAAAATGGTTTTGAACTCTCTTTTTGCAACTTCTGCACAGATAGTCCAGCACCTTGCTTTAGAATGTTTTCTATAAGTTTCCCCCACTGGGCTTTTGAGGCTTCTGCTGAAATTGAGTCAATAGGAAGAGTCACATTTAGCAATAGGTTACAAACCCATATCAAAACCATTAAAATGGATATAAAAGACATCCTCCTCTTATTCGTTCATCCAACAAATATTATCTGAGCCAGGCTGGCGAGGCACTGAGGAGCCAATGAAGCAGACAGAAAAAACCAGACTGAGCTTGTGGAGGTGACAATGCACCAGGAATACAAGCCTTTAAGAAAATACTCAGGGCGCCTAGGTAGCTCAGGTGGTTGTGCATCCGACTTTGGCTCAGGTCATGATCTCAAGGTTCATGAGTTCGAGCCCCACGTCGGGCTCTGTGCGGACAGCTCGGAGCCTGGAGCCTGATTCGGATTCTGGGTCTCCCTCTCTCTCTGCCTCTCTCCCGTCACCCTCTGTCTCTCTCAAAAATAAACATGAAAAAAAGTTTCTTTAAATACTCAAATTATTTTGAGTGAAATTATGCACAGAAGAAAGTTACATGGTGCTGTTTGGGGAAGGATAAGGAAACAGGACGTGACCCCTTTGGAAGACGGGGATGGAGAAGTCAGGGAGCTGGAATAGGGAAGGAGAAGGCACTCGCCCCTGAGGGAGGGTAGAGAGGGTGGTGGGGAGAAGGACAGCATCTGCCAGTGTCCCAGACAGAAGAATATATGGCACATTTAGAACAGAAGGTGGTTAGGGGAACTGGAATTTGGAGAATGAGAAGAGAGTATTGGGCGATGAGCCACAGAGGATAAGAGGGTTTCTCAGTATGTTATAAATGATCTATGAGGTAGGGTCTGGTTTTTTAAAAACTTAGTTGTTTTTTTTTTAAACAAGGTTGAATATATCTACAGTAAAATACTAGCGGTGGTTATTATTTGTTGTTGGGAGTATTAGATTAACTTTCTCCTGTGTGCTTTAAAATAAATAAAAATAAATCCTAGGGGCACCTGGGTAGCTCAGCTGGTTAAGTGTCTGACTCTTGATTTTGGCTCAGGTCACGATCTCAAGGTCGGTGAGTTTACGACCCGCATCAGCTCTGTGCTGATGGTGCAGAGCCTGCTTGGGACTCTCTAGCCTTCTCTTTCTGTCCCTCCCCCGCGCGTTCTCTCTCGCTCTCTGTCAAAATAAATACATAAACTTAAAAAAAATCGAAATGCAATTTTTAAAAGTAGGATGACTCTTTCTGCACGGGTGGACCTCATATCTTGACTTTTATTTTTTTTTTTCAACGTTTATTTATTTTTGGGACAGAGAGAGACAGAGCATGAACGGGGGAGGGGCAGAGAGAGAGGGAGACACAGAATCGGAAACAGGCTCCAGGCTCTGAGCCATCAGCCCAGAGCCTGACGCGGGGCTCGAACTCACGGACCGCGAGATCGTGACCTGGCTGAAGTTGGACGCTTAACCGACTGCGCCACCCAGGCGCCCCTTGACTTTTATAACCAAGGCCACAAAAGCAAACATAAGCCTCTAGTGAACTTGACTGGACCACAAAAAAAAAAAAAAAAAAAAAAAAAAAAAAGTCTTGTGATCACTAAGCTCTTCCAGATATTTGAGTTTCTTTCCTGATGAGAAGAGTGTTCCTCTCTGTAGGTCAATGCAGAGCCAACCCAGGAAGATCTAGGCCAACACATGAGAAAAAGACCGAGAGAAGTTAAGTACATGATGAAGGCCCTTGGCATTTCTAGAGCTCCTTTTCAAAATGTAGCATGTATCATGCAGTGGTTTGTACAAGAAGATTAGAAGGTCAATATTCCAGAGGTCTCCTCAGGGCTGTTCCCCTAGTTCACTGAGTGACTTTGGGCAAGCCATTAATTTCTCCGGCCTCATAACCTGAACTGGAAAACAGAGATAAACGGCACCAGCCTCACTGCCACAGTCTGTTGAAGTCCCTGGATAGGATGTGTGAAGAGGGCAGCGTCTTATGTTGAAAGTGCTTTGCCGATGCTAATTAATCCTCGCAGCACCCCCACGCCCTGTCGTATCGTCCACTTTTCACAGCTGAGGGACCTGAAACAGAAAGCCTGAGCAACTTGTCCAAAGACACAGAAGTTTGCATCGGAACAGGGGGGATTAGCAGGCGACAGCAGTGGCATCCGAAGAGGCAAGATTTTCACTTCACTCATAAAATACGATGAAATTGCATCTGGAATGTTTTCATTTTGAAGACATAGTTTCTGTGTCAGTGGATTATAAGGCAAAGAAAAAAAAACAGTCACATTTGTGTGTGTGTGTGTGTGTGTGTGTGTGTGTGTGAGAGAGAGAGAGAGAGAGAGAGAGACCCATTTGCAGTTTTAGGGACTCCTTTCTTTGGCTGGTGACTGTAATTAGCTGCACACAGCAATTCTACCTCTATCTCACTGGCCAGAGCTTAGTCACGTGCCCTGGGCTTCACAAAGAGATGGAGAAGTGGGGAAATGTAGGTTTTATGCAAGGCAGCCACGAGCCAGGCTAAGTGTGGGAGTCGACGGCAAAGGCAGAGGGTGGCTTGCTCGAGGATTGGATCAGTTCTAGAAAACCTGAGGGCACGCAGTGACCCGTAAGGAAGCTACTGGGGACCACGAGGAATCCGAACATCCTGACATCTTCACGTGGCCTCAGGCAAATTCACAGTCCTCCTAACATTATCCCCCACTGGTATTTCCTCTTTCGTCAGTTTCGTTTTTTTTTAGCTGAAAGTAGCATAAAGCTCCACCGCGGAATCTCAGATCAAAGGCTAAGTTTATTGCTGTAGTTTACGAAATCTAAGATGCCGCTAATTTCAGAGTGCACTACCACTTTATGCACTAGGAAGGAAGAAAAATTACTTCTGGCTTAACTTTTCAGGTCGATGGCCGGCCACCAGAGTTTATTAAAGCTTTACGGAGGTTTAATTGTCATACAGCAAACTGTGGATACGTAAAATGTGAAGTAAGTCCTGACATGCGGGTACACCAGGGAAGTCATCCCCACAGTCAGGATAACAGACATATCCTTCATCCCCAAAGTGCTCTCATGCCCCTGCTGTCTCGAGCCACCACGCTCTGGGCTATGGTAGCCATCATTTTGCAATATATAAATGTTTCAGATCAACACTTGTACACCTTAAACTTACGCAGCATACTATGTCAATTACATCTCAATAACTCTCAGGGGGAAAGTTGTATTTTTTTTTTTCCAGTACTTATTTCACTACAACTTAGCCGAGACCTGCACAGCTGATGCATGTCGTTCATTAAACTGCTGAATCACACTCCATCATTTGACAGGAGCACATCTTCTTTCTCCTCTCTCTACTGATGGACATCTAAATTATTTCCGTTTTATCCCATTACGAGCAATAGGCATCAAATTGTTACGTCTAAAATATGAAATAAGATCATCACCATCATATCTTTTTTTAAAAAAAAATCTAAAATCGCTGACAGTCATTGACGCTCAATATCAAAATTCTTGAAAACAATAGCTGCTTGTGGGCTCTTTTTATGAAATCAAATACTCAGTAGACCTTCTAAGGAGCAAGTGCAATAAAGAGTCTGTTTTGCAGAAACTCTGCAGGGAGAATGAAAACGAAACTAATATATTTTAAATATTTCTTTGATTTCCCCTGTTAAGCTTCAAATTGTAACTCTTACATCAGTCTATTTAAATAACTGCAAACATATAACCATGAATGATAGAGGCAGGAACGTGCAAGGACTCTGCATTTAGTATTTTAGCTCAAAGGGTTGCATCTGTCCTTCCTTATGAAGTGACTTTAGCAAGATCATGTTCCGTTTGCACGTAGAATGAAAGCCCCATTCCTCCTTGCCCTACAAGGTCACACCTGCCCCTGGGTCCTCATCCACCCGCTTGACATCAGCTACTCCTTGCCCCTGCACACCTCCTTCCCATCCACAAAGAACTTCCTCCTGTTCCCGAGGAACATCAAACTCATTGCCACCTCAGTGTCTTAGCATTTGCTTGTTCCTTTCTTTGCAAACTCCTGCCTCAGATTTTCGCATGACTGACTCCTTGTTATTATGTATCAGCTTGTGTCACCTCCTCTGAGAAGCCCTTCATGACCTCTGAATCCCAATTAGCATGTTTCTTCTAACCAAATCACTTGCCTTCATAAAACTCTGTTATTTTGTGCAAAATACTAAGTGACAAATTTAGATCTCTTTCTTGTCTAATGATAGGTTGGCATGCCTCCTGTCTGTTCCCCACCTTCTACGAAACTGGGCGTGAGTAGGAACCTTTCTGACTTGTCCACTATGAGCCCCAGTGCCTGGGACAATGCTGGCACTGATGAATGATTGAATGAATTAATGAATGAATGAATGAATGGAGTGAAATTAAAGCAAAAAACAGTGCCTGCAGGCTATCTGATACTACATGTGCCCTGAGATGTTGAGCGAATGGCGGAAGCCTAAAATAACGTCTGCATTGCCATTGCTGTACCTTCTCGGGTGCGAGCCATTTGTAGGCAAATACATCTCACGGCATTGCCTTCAATGAAGACAGTTAAACATCAGTGGAGCACTCAAGGTACGCTTGTTTGTAGAGGTGTTCGACGCTAAAGAAAGAAGTCCAAACAAACAAGCAAAAACAACCAACAACTATGGACTTTGGAGTCCAACAGATTTGGTTCAAATTCCCACCTCACTACTTACACTGTCTCTGAACTAGTATTTCCCCACCAGGGCAATTTTGTCACCCAGGAGATATTTGTCTGGAGACATTTGGACTGTCATAACTGTGGGGTGAGGGGGACAATCTGCATCCAGTAGGTGGAGGCCAGGGAAGCTAACTAAATATCCTCCCCACAAAGAATTACCCAGCCATGATTGCCACCATGGATGAGAAACCCTGCTCTCAACAAATTGCTTAATTTCTTTTGTATTTTATGTTCTCATCTGCAAATTGGGAACAGACCATATCAACCGTGTAGGATTACTGTAGAGATTAGGAAAAATGTGTTTAAGGCTCATGTCTGGAGCATGGTAAGTCAACAAGTAAACATTATGTTTATTATGAACATCACATGTTATATTGTTTATCATTTCTCTTTATTAGTTGCTAAGGCATGAAGCTCCTTCTCTGGCTGGAGATTTCCTTCTTCTCTTTGAATCCTCAGTTCCTAACAGAGGGGCTGGCACTGAGCAGATGCTTAATGTGGCCTCAATTAATTAAACTAAATCTTGAATTGTCTAAAACATCTGAGACTTAGCTCATCTTATACTTTGTCCCTCTTTCTCAAAATTAGTTTGATCGCTCTAGTCAGTACTGTCCCCTTTATGATCAATTTTTAAAATTATTTCCTCATGAATCATTTTGTTGGCCTCTTAAGTCAAAATTAAATCACAGGACATGAAAATTAATGATCTGGACCCTGATCTGCCTTTGCCTGGCTTATAGACAAAGCGGATGCAGCACACTGGCCTTCTTACTACTTCTTGACAAGCCAACCAGGTTTCTGCCTCAGGGCCTTTGCACTTCTGGCTAGAATGCTCTTCTCTCTGGATATCAGTGTGAGATCTTAATGTTCCTTTCTCTGGTTATCATGGGGTTGAGTGTTGTATTCTTGTTAGTGTAGTCTAGATAACATATTCTAGATAACAACTTCTTTTAAGTGTTACAAAAACCTTTTGGCCTGGGGTGGTCTTTTCTTTTTCTTTATGATGTCTTCTCATGAACAGAATGGAATCAAACTTCACCGATCATTTCTTTAAGCTGGTCATGGGAGCGTCTTTTTATAGAAACCTCTCAGGATCCTAATGTCATAAAATATTTTCCAACGTGTTTTTCCACAAGCTTTAAAGTTTTGCTTTCACAGGGAAGTGCTTAATTCATGGCGAATCGCTGTGCTGCGGCAGGTTGGAATCCGGTTCATCTATTTCTACGTGAAACCGCTGGCAGTAGCCCTCTTTGCACATCAGTCTACAGTGTCGCACCTGTTACGGCTCCAGTTTCCCGATGTGGGACAGCTTCTGGACCTTCAGCTACGTGCACGTCCCCAACCCTAGTGATCATAGCTTTGTATCAATTTTCTTCCCTCATCTAAGGCTGCCCCTTCCGGTTTTCTGCTTGTTTTTCCCCCCCAGGTCCCTCTCCTTTTGCTATGCCATAAATGCTGGTGTTCTTAGGGGTTCGATGCACTTCTCTCTTACTTCCTCTTCTAGACGCGATCCCGTTGCCATATGCTCCCCAAATACATGCCTGAACTATGACCTGTCTCCCAAGTTCTGTAACCATACGTACAAGAACAATAGCCCATGCGTGCTGAGTACACACTGGGTTCCAAACAATCCAGGAGCTCACGGCGCATCATCAGCTCACCGGATCCACCAGCAACGCAGCGTGGCAGGGACAGCTGTCATGACCCATAGTCACCAGTGAGAGAGCTGTGGTACAGAGGTGAAGAGACTTGCCCAAGGTCTCAGTGCCAGTGAGTGGGGGCAGGCAGGCTGGCGACACCATGGACAGAGCACAACACACACTCAATCCGTATGTTCTAGCATTTACTGGGGCGCTCTAGCCAGATGTCCCCAGCACAGGTCAAACTCAGTGTGTCCCAATCTGAGCTATTGTTAGTGGGAGTTTTCCAGTGGCCTGAAAGGGACTGAGCACGTGTATATACATACACACAGACACTCCTGCATCTGTATACTCATAGGAAAAAATTATTCAGATGTTTGCTTTTTATTTAATTTTGTTAATATTCAATTTATGAAGTTCACAAATTAAAAAACCTATTTGCTAAACACACACACACACACACACACACACACACACACACACACACACAGGAGAAACTGGGTGAGGGGTACCAGAGACCTGTCTATACCATTTTTCCTTTCTGTAAATCTTTATTCCAAAATAAGTTTAAAAAAATCTGGTTTTTCCTTTTAACTTTGACTGTAAAAAATTAGTATTGTGTTTATCAGTCTTGCAGAATTCAACCTTCACTTCTAAAGAGTCTTTGAATGATGTTTAGCTCATTTTCAAGCTTAAACACTTTTAAACATTTTAAACTGTATTTATGAATTTAATATATTTGATTTCCTTCTTAAGTACTTCACCTGCGTACCACAACATGTAGACTCTTCCCCAATACAAATAATTTTTATGAATTTTAAACAGGTAAATACTGCCAGCCTTAAAATCTTCTGAAATATCTCAATGCATAGTAAAATCTAGTTATAAGCCTAAATCAATTCTTCATGGACTCTTTTACTTTTTTCCTGTGAGGCTATAACTTTCAACTTGAATAGACCAAATTCTTTTAAATTCTGTAAGTATATTTTAAAAAAACCCTAAATATGTAACAAAATGTTAATAATGTGGTTTTGATTCTGCTGAACCTGTCTACTCTCAATTGCCAGGCTCCCTGGCTTCCGGGAGGCATGGAGTGCAGGAAGGTGAGTATCAGCCCATTGAATGCAGGCGAGGATCCCGATAGCATGACATTCCAGCTAAGACAAAAACAGCTATCCTTACGCTGCGATCCATTTGAGCGATTGCCTATTCCGCATGCTGGAGGTTCCTAATGCCGGGGGCACTGTCTGATTCTTCTCAGCAATATTTTTGGTCCCCATAAACTTCGCCTTAGAGTTGCTTTGTCGTGGACCACAGAAAATAAGAAAAGATGGCGTGCCAAGTCACATGTGCCACAACCGTAGATTCCAGTCACGTTCAAGATCCTAATTCTGCCTCCTCCCAGAAGTGCGGTCCCCCACTCTGCTTGCACTCGTGATTGAAATCTGCATTTCCCCGTCCCTTGATATCTGTCAGTACTTTCCATCTAGGTCTGAATACCAGTGGATTTGTCAAGAATCCTCAATTCTTGTCCATGCGCTCTCTCCTCGGACGATACAACCCTCACTGATGCTCAAAATGACATCCCTTTCCTTTACGTTTTGCCTTCTCACATCGACTCGGGGGGCCATTCTCTTGACCCCTTTGTACCTTTCCCGCCAAACCTCCACAGCCCTTCCCACGTCCCACCCGACTCACTCTCAGTACCTGGCCTCTCGTAGCGCACTAACCACAAACCACACGCTCTTCCTTAATGCTGCTTCCTCCTACATTCTCCCCTCAACAGTTCCTGATTTATATATTTTGATGCCCCTTTATTTTTGTGCATAAAGATACATGACTGTTTTTTTTTTCACTGAGTTGTGTGACACCAAAATGAAATGAGCTTCCTTTACATCAATAAATCATGCCTTAGATCTTATTTCATAGATTAATACAGTACACCCTCTTAATGTTTTTGTGATGGTCTGCCCATCCTTTATTTTTAATCTATAGGAATCATTTTAAAGGAGTCTTTTAGTCTTCAGTTAGTATATGATTGAATGCATCTTTTCATTGGATAGTTTAATTCACTTTCATTTTTACTATTTTTTGGTCTGTTTCATCTTCCTCCTCCCCCTTCATTTTTGCTTTCTGATTTTACATTTCATCCTTCCCCCCTTTTTATATACAAGCTGTATTTTCTTTTTTAATTTTTAATAATGCTGATGTAAAAAAAAAGTTGCTGACAACTGATACTATCCACATCAACACAATTTACCGTCTACATTAATATGATTTCATTATGCCAGGAAATTCTTGCCCAGGAAAATGAAGTTGCAAATAACTTTATTGTTTGTTTGAGAAACTTGCTGAGAACCCATTTACCCAAACAATAGACTATTCCCCTTTTCCCTTCAGTACAAGGAACAATAGTCTCTTCTTCCTAATAAAGAGTGGGTTGCTCAGAGTGGATTCATCACATTCTTGCTTCTATTTGAAAGACTCCTTCGAGATGTTCACCTTTCCGCATCCATCATTCCTCAACTGTATCACAAACTTTGCCAATACCAGTCAAGCCCCTGCGTTGAAAGACCCACCTTAAATCAGGCCACAGAAACCTCGCAGACATCCACTTTTGGCTTTCCCCTCTAGAGATGCTACTGAGGCTCCAGCCTCCCTTACCGCAATAAATGATACATTTGGCTTTGTTTGATCTGTAGGCTATTTTAATGATCTCTTTGGGGAGTCAGCAGTCAACACTACCCTATTTTTATTCCCCCTGGTAGTTAATTTTACAATTTTATGAATATATTTCAATCTATTTTTAACAGTCTAACTTTTGCAGAAGATAAAAAATTAAGCAATTTTTATTTCCCCCAGACCCCACTCTCTTTCCAGCCTTTGTTAATAAGATATCTGGTATAAGATTATAATGATAGGGGCGCCTGGGTGGCTCAGTCGATTAAGCGTCCGACTCTTGGTTTCGGCTCAGGTCGTGATCTCACAGCTTCATGAAGTCGAGCCCCACGTCGGGCTTTGTGCTGGCAGCGTGGAGTCCGCTTGGGATTCCTTCTCTCTCCCCCCCTCCCTGCCCCTCCCCTGCTCGTGCGCTGTCTGTGTCTCTTTCAAAATAAATAAACTTAAAAAAAAATTTTTTAAGGTTACAATGATAAAGATGATCAGGATTTTACAACATGCTTGGTCTTTGAATAATCATTTTTGACCTTTGTATTAGGTTTTTTAAGTATATAAACATCTATGATGGAAAATCTAACATAGTGTTTTATGTCACCTCTTCTAGTATCTACTACATAGTATCTGTATAATCTGAGATTTTTCAATGCATAGATCTATCATTCATTTTTTTTTCCTGCGCCTTCTCATTCAAGAGCTATTTTTCAGGGGCGCCTGGGTGGCGCAGTCGGTTAAGCGTCCGACTTCAGCCAGGTCACGATCTCGCGGTCCGTGGGTTTGAGCCCCGCGTCAGGCTCTGGGCTGATGGCTCCGAGCCTGGAGCCTGTTTCCGATTCTGTGTCTCCCTCTCTCTCTGCCCCTCCCCCGTTCATGCTCTGTCTCTCTCTGTCCCAAAAATAAACAAACGTTGAAAAAAAAAAAAAGTTATTTTTCAGGTGTACAATATAGTGATTCAACAATTCCATACATCACCCGGTGTTGTATGATAACCAACTGGAATTTAAATAAAAACTTTAAAAAATAATAGCACAGGCAAGCAAAAAAACAAACGAAAAAGAGTTATTTTTAACATCTGTGCTATTACTATCCTTTAAATAAATTGCACCTGTTTTGATCAATGGTGGTTTTGTATAGTCTCATTTTCCTTCTCTGAAATTATTTGACACATTCTTGTGAATAGCAGGAAATATCTTTGATTTCATTTTTAGGGAAGGTACTTTACATTGCTGCCAGTGGAATGACCTCATGAGTTTAAATGCAAATCAGACAAAGGGCGTGGTGAGGTATACAAAATTCAACTGGGTATCATTATCAACATCTCCATTGGTGGTATGAATTTGAGAATATATATTTAAAAAATTAGCTCATCCAACGGACAAGTCTTTATCCCTGGGTAGAAATCCTATTTCGATGTCATTAACATTCCATCAAATTCCTAAGTCTCAGTTAGCAAAGATCAATTTCATGGGCTTTAAAATGGGAGGAAAAAGCAAAAGCAAAATTAAATCAAGAGACAAATGGGCGTGAGTCACAGAGCCTGTGAATAGACATGAGTCAGTAACTGTGTATAACTTGAACTCAGGACAATAGGCTACTCGGCCACATCCTGGAGTTATGAAAACACGAAAGGAAACTAAAAGAGCTCGGTGAGCCCCAGCAGGGTAGCCGTGGACAGTCCCACAGTCTCAGGATGAAGTTTTGCTCACAGATCAGCCCAGTTCATGAGAATGACAACTATCCCTTACATGTGAATAGATTTCTTAAACTTTATGTATATAAAACTTACTTACATAAAACTAAACTTATATAAAAATAAGTTTACTTATTTTTGAAGAGAGAGACAGCATGCATGTGCACACAAGTTGGGAAGGGGCAGAGAGCAGGAGAGACAGAATCCCAAGCAGGCCCCACACCATGAGCACAGAGCCTGATGTGGGGCTCAAACTCACGAACTGAGATCATGACCTGGGCCCAGATCAAGAGTCGGTCGCTCAACTGGCTGTGCCACCCAGGCACCCCAGATTTCTTAAATTTTAAAATTAAGTACAAAAAATTTGAAAGTAAAAAAAAAATCATAATATTAATATTCTGAAAATAATGAATTTGTACACACTTTACATGTATGCATTTGAAACACGAAGAAAATTAAAACTTAAAATTTTTCTAAGTTTAAACATTCATAAATTAAAAAGACTTAGTAACTATTCAAGAAACTATCCAGTTTCTTGAGGGGTACTTAAAGAAAACAAATATATTAAATTTATAAAAGCTGTTTAAATTATTTGAGGTATTTAAGCTTGTAAAAGGAACCAAATATTTGTCAAAGATCCTGCAAGTGATTACTAATACCTGCTAGACTTAAAAATAGAAAAATATATTTGTGCACTAAACTTAAAGCCTAGCAAAGAGATAGTTTTTCTTATATAAAACAATTTTTAAAAAATGTTTATCTATTTTTGAGAGAGACAGAGACAGAGTGCAAGCGGGGGAGGGGCAGAGAGAGAGAGGGAGACCCAGAATCTGAAACAGGCTCCAGGCTCTGAGCTGTCAGCACAGAGCCCGACGCGGGGCTCGAACTCACGGACCGCGAGATCATGACCTGAGCCGAAGTTGGACGCTTAACCGACTGAGCCACCCAGGCACCCTGATAGTTTTTCTTTTATAATGATAACTTCAATAAATTGAATACTACTTAAAAAAAAAAAACCTTTTGAATAGTATTTTTCTATATGTAGAAGCATCCCTTCAGGGCACCAAAAAAACTCACATAAACCTATCCTTCCTTTCATACTGCTTCCTTGAGCTTTTATGTAATCATTAAACGGATTTATTAAGCGCCTATTATTATAATCCAGGTAATGGTCAAGACACTGGGGATACAGCGAGAAATGAAGAAGGGTTACTGGCGATGTGTTTACACAGACACGTATTTTTGTGTTTTTCCGTATTTGTGTGAGTGAGGTGTTTAAGCACAATCAAGTTAGAATGCTTGCCTCCCCACCCACTCCCTGCTTGTTACACATCCCTTTCATGGGGTGGCATTAGAAGGAGTGGATGTGGCTAACGGAGAGATGAATTTAGGACACACTGATTTTGGTGTTCGTGGGATAGATGTCTGTGCTTCAGTCATTGGTGTGTTCAGTTAACATTTTTCTCACAGTTCTGGTGTAGAAATTGCTTCCTAAGAGATTCTCAGTGTCTCCCGGGTTAGCTCTCCCTTTTAATGACACAAAGGTACAAGGACAGAAGTAGTATCAAAGTGGAAACATGCTCCTGAGCTCACGTGGGCCATGGAGGGGAAACAAGGCTTGGAAGGTTCAGAGTCAGATGACAGTGTATGAAAAATTCGGACACCAACGTCTCTATCGTTGAGGATCCGTTTGATACTCTAGCACCAGTAACAATAAATGTACCATACACTTTCATTCTTCTTGATGGGAATTCTGAGACACAGCGCTCCGGAATTCCTGAATTCATAGTGTATAAGACACGAAAATTGAGTAGCGGTATATTAAATCACCTCTGAGCTCATCTGATACATCTTGTCCTGACAAACTCTTACGGATCTAGAGAAAACAGCACACAAAACTGCTCTCAAAACAGAAATAAGCAACCACAGTAGAGAAAACACCCCGAGTCATCTTTCCATTTTCCCTCTAGAAATAAGATTATGAAATCATTGTTACATGATAGAATGATCAAAAGCTATGTCCACAAAAAATGTAGGGAAAAAGGTATGACAAAGGTGTGAATCAGTTAACAAGAAAATAAATTCTGTGCTATTTTGCTGTACTTGGTGACATATATATGTGACATTTGACTTTTTTTTTTATTAAATCAGCTTTCAAATCATTTGTGATTTATGATTTTTAATGATTTATTATTTATGTCATATTTTCTCATTCTAAGTAAATATTTGCTCTGTATCTTATTCTCAATTCATGATATATTAAAAAAATTTTTTTATCTTTATTTATTTTTGAGAGAGACAGAGACAGAGTGTGAGCAGGGGAGGGGCAGAGAGAGGGGGAGACACAGAATCTGAAGCAGCTCCAGGCTCTGAGCTGTCAGCACAGAGATCGACGCAGGGCTCGAACTCATGAACCGTGCGATCATGACCTGAAACGAAGTCGGACCCTTAACCGACAGAGCCACCCAGGTGCCCCTTAATTCATAATTTTATACACATTTTCTTTTTAAAGAGGGCTCTAGTGACTGTAAAAGCTTCAAGCCTCAAGAACCAGGGTCTCACACGAGTAGTGGATGCCTGGGTAAACGGAGTTTACAGTGCAGTGGGAAAGCGTCTCTCCATTGCCCTTAAACAGGAATAGTGATTGTTTGGATGTAGATCCTTGTTTGCTTTAAATCTTTCCTTTTCCTCCTAAATTTGCAGACATCGTTTCATTGGATCCTGGGTTTTACTATTGCAGAAGACTGGCAAAATGGGAAACAGAAGACCACAGGGCAGTGAGAGATGTATTTATACAACATGGCATAAAAAAATTATGCTTTGGGGCGCCGGGGTGGCTCAGTTGGTTAAGCGTCTGATTTTCGATTTTGGCTTAGGTCACGATCTCACGGTCCCTGGGTTCGAGCCCCACATCGGGCCCATGCAGACAGCTCAGAGCCTGAAACCACCTTCACATTCTGCATCTCCCTCTCTCTCTCTGCCCCTCCCCATTTGTACACTTGCTCTCTTTCTCTCAAAATAATTAAACTTAAAAAAAAAAGTGCTTCGGTGAAAGACTACACAGGTCTACGGCACACTCTCTGAGTTACCCAGCTTTGTTACAGCTCTGTAAGTTGCAGATACTGGAGAGATGTGCAAAGTGTGTCTCAGGTTCAAACTGTCTTCACTCCTACCCTTCGGGAAAAAGTCCGTTTTCGTCTTTGGTTACTGCTCATGTCAACATCCCTTTACTCCAGATAAATTTCTGCTGTTTGGACTTTCCCTTTGAACCCGTCACAACATCAGCCTGGGTCTTTCATCTGTATAAGATAAAATCTCTACCATATGTTCATTTTGGTATCTGTAGGTTAAGTCGCAATTTTACCTTTTCCCGAAAACTACCTTTCAGTAACAGTCAGTGCTCTCTGGATTCTCTCTTTCCCAGAAGGGAAGGTTGGAGCTGGCTTGACTTTTGTTTCCTTATAGATAACTTGATTTTTTCCCTCTAGATACTCAAGGGTTTGTGGGGTTTTTTTTCCCTTGAAGATATAAATGCCATCATAGATGAATATTATTCGTTCACTGTGACATGATGAGTTAAAAAGAGGCAACAACCTCTAATTTAAGACAAGGCAAAATAAAATATCATTCTGATGTTTTGAACTGAACTCTCTGGGTTAGTGGTTTTTGTGGGTGTTATTAAATATTGTTGAAGCTGCAATAAAGTACTGTTTTTTTTCACGTTAAAAGCATTAAACCATCTTAGACAAAGCCTGGAGGACACTGTACAAGCCTACATTCCTGTACAGCTGTTTTAGTTCATGCCCATTGGGTTTCTTTTGATCCAGCCTCATGGCATTATTATTATCATTTCAAGGATAAATTTAAAAAATTTGATATGTACTATGATGTTATTTTGATCCGAGGTTCCTCCTCCAGACAGATTATTTGCTATAATATTATCAACAAAGCTTCTGTGACTTGTAATGATGCAGCTTATGGAAGTCTTAGGCTTAAAGCATCACAGATTCAGCATGTGCAAACTGCCAGTTTAACTAAAGAGAAATGCTTATTTTTAGAAAATAAGAGCTCTGCTTAACACCTGCCATTTTTCCTCATCTACATTTTCTTTCTCAAGACATTTTCGTTTTCGTTTTTCACTTAGAATGCCCCTCCACAAAAAAAAGGCGCCATTTGTTTTCTTCCCGTGAATCACATGATGAGTTGAAATACATCAAGACAAAAAATTGTGGCAGCGAGGAATGCTAGGAGTTCTAAGGCTTCTTGACGTTATCCTAGACTCTAGACCCTCTGCTTGTTACCAGAGTACCAGGTTTTTAAACATACAGATATATCACAACGCTATCTAGGAAAAATGCCTTCAAGATAAAGTCCATGGTATGATGTTAAGTGAAAAAAGAGAAAGACAGACAGACAAAAGAATGCATAGCTTGGCCTTATAATAAACCAAAATTAAAATAAATGCATTACACTGAATTTATTTGATAAGAAAAAAAGACTTCAGGATACCCATAAATCACAAAAACACTGTCTCTGGACGTAGAGATTAAAGGCGATTTGAATTTTCATATTATACTTTCCTGCATGTTAGGTGTTATAGAACAAGCAGAGATTAATTTACAGGAAGAAGAAAATAGTATTTAAGAAAATCAAAGAAAATTATTACTCTGTGATGACCGAGTTCAAATATTTATGATCTAGTCCCCCAAAACATCCTACACTCCAGCCACACAGAAGACATAATTGGCCTTTACACAATCACCTTCTCTGCTTTTGCTGTTTCTGCTTTAAGAAAACCTTCCCTGATTTTCTTCAATGGCATCAGTTGTATCCACAGCATTTTGGAAATGCCTCTTCAGTGGAACTTATCATATTATCCAGTTTCTTTACATGCTTTCTCCACTCACCTGTGGGCTCCTGGGGGCAGGAACCACATCTTACCTATCTATGTATCTCCCACGTCTCTGCCTGACACCCAGGAGGGCTCTATATTTGTTCGACAAATGAGTGAATAAGCAACAAAACCAAAAACAAGATTATGGGAGCTTTTTTTTTCCTGTTTCATGCAAACTCTTACTTCTTGAGAGGTCTGAGCCTACACTCTGCATCTCCACAAACTTACTGTCTGAATTGACATTCTTTTCTGCAAGTTCAGTGAAAAAGCCAAATATGGATGGTCTGAGCTGATGAAAATTTCCTTTCTTCCAGAACAAACAGAAGAAACAACCTTTTGCATCTCTGGGAAAAACTGGTTTTCTCTTAAGAAGTGTCCAGTCTATACACAAAGGAAGCAATTTCTGAAACTCACTGCTGAATCACATCTAGGTCAGAAATTATCACCCTTTTGTGTATATCTCACTTATTTTGAAGTTACTTGTTATTCTGGCAAAAATACACCTTGGGGAGCTCAGCTCCTGTAAAAAGGAACGTTGGTTGGGTAATAAAAGAATTCTAGACCTCATAAAGGTTGTCCTATGAATACGTCCTCATCTTTTTTTTTTTTAATGTTTATTTTTATTTATTTATTTATTTATTTATTTATTTATTTATTTATTTATTTATTTTGAGAAAGAGAGACAGAACATGAGCAGGGGAGGGCAGAGAGAGAGGGAGACACAGAATCCAAAGCAGGCTCCGGGCTCCGAGCTGTCAGCACAGAGCCCGACGTGGGGCTCGAACTCACGAGCCTTCGAGCTGTGAGATCATGACCTGAGCCGAGGTCGGCCGCTCAACCGACCGAGCCACCCAGGAGCCCCTGTCCTCATCTTTTGGATTAATCTGTCAGTGATATGTTTAATAATTACTGAATATTTTTTCCTCAAAGGACTCGAATCTCCTTATCCACCCTTTCGTGCCCCTATCTTGTCACAAAACCAATGAGAACATGGAATCCTGGTGTTATGGGTTGAATTGTGTCCCCCGACAAAAGATATATGGAAGTTCTAACGCCCAGTACCTCAGGATGTGACCTTATTTGGAAATAAAGCCCTTGTTCGTTAGGGCAGCCCTAGAAAACTAATACATATAAATACATTTAACCCATTTCCCAGGATTTGCACCTAAATTATTGGTGAAAACAGAATGAAGTCCATGTTTTCTGTTCTCTGAGTCACTCTGTGGTCAAGTAGGAGACAGTTACAGCCCTCTGGTTATAATTCGCCGAGTTCTGCTATAAAGATTGGCCAAGAAGTGTTGAGTCTTGTAAGTTGTAGAAGGTGGCACATGAATTTGCAGAGAGATAAACTTGTCTTTCCCATAATTTTGCATTTAACCTTTCGTAAGGTTGGTCTGAGAGTCAAGAACAAACCCAGCAGGGTTAAAGTAGGCTGTAATTTTGCATTATCTTTTGGGTAGTCATTTATCTGTCCTGATGTACTGTGAAGTCAAGATGTCTGCTTATTAACCTTTCAGCAAAAGCAAGCCTGACTTTTCAGTGGGAAGCTAAAAGTACTAGAACAATTACCTCAAATGGCACTGCATTTCACATCAAGGAATTTGGCCTTGTGGCTGTTCTTTTTTAAGTGGCCATTTGTTATTACCAAATAGAGGGACCTTAAATGGGAACACATGGTTAGCTAAAATGAATACAATGTATAGATTCAAAGTAGGAGTTTGTTTTGTGCAGTAAGTGACCACCCCATGAGCCACATGAAAGCAAACACAAGACAGGGGAAACAGAAGGGATCTGCGGCTGAGAGTCTAGAGTATAAATCCAGACTTCCAGATTTAAAATCCTGGCTTCTCCATTCACCAGCCTTAAGATCCTGGGCCAGTCACAATGTGCCCCTGTTTCCTCATACATCAAGTGGGGGTAAGAAGAGTATCTCTCTCATAGGACGGGTGTAAGCATAAAAAGTTCTTAGTATCCTGGGGCGTCTCCGTGGCTCAGTAGGTTAAGCGTCTGACTCTTGGTTTCAGCTCAGGTTATGATCTCACGGTTCTGTGAATCTGAGCCCCACATCGGGCTCTGAAATGACGGTGTGGAGCCTGACTTGGGATCCTTTCTCTCCCTCCGTTTCTCTCTCTCTCTCTCTCTCTCAAAATAAATAAATAAAATACATACATTTTAAAAAGAATAAAAAATAAAATCTAGAAAAAAAAAGTTCTTAGCAACCAAATTCAAGAGAGAAAAATGTTGATGGTGTTTTGACCCTAGTCCATACTAGGAACAGGTAATCAGCAGAAGTGGTTTTATTTTTTTTTTAACGTTTTATTTATTTTTGAGACAGAGCTAGAGCATGAACGGGGGAGGGGCAGAGAGAGAGGGAGATACAGAATGGGAAGCAGGCTCCAGGCTCTGAGCCATCAGCCCAGAGCCCAACGCGGGGCTCGAACTCACGGACCACAAGATTGTGACCTGAGCTGAAGTCAGACGCTTAACTGACTGAGCCACCCAGGCGCCCCAGCAGAAGTGGTTTTAAAACCATCCCCAACTGTCCATGACAACTCAGCCTCAGGTAACTAAGCAGACCTGGAGAGTTAAGGCAACTAATTCCTCGACTCTGCTTCTGAAAGTCTACCAATCCATGAACTCCCCAGGCACCCGGCCCGTTAGAGGCTCAGCTTTCTCTGTCTGTTCAGAGCCACACTAAACCGAACAGTTCTCCCTGCCTAGAAGTGAGAAATTCAGCTTTTTATTTCAGATACTGAACAGCGGCTTCTTCCTTCAACACCTTAAGGATCAAATCGCTGCATAGACCCCTTAGACAGTGCCTGGTATGCAGTAAGCAGTCAATAAATACTCATTACAGTGATTAAAAAACTATGGTGGCCCTGACCTACTGGATGGAACAGCAGAAAGGACAGGCAGTGAGTCAGTATGGCAGAGTAAAACCTTGGGCTGCAAGTAACTTGTTCGACAAACAAACATTTTTAATAAACTTTAACTTGATAAATGAGCAATATTTTGCAATATGAGTGGTACGTGATACGAACATCACATGATCACAAGTGAACCAACGGGTCTTGAAATTTGCTTTGATATACAAGTGCTTTGGATTACAAGCTTGTTTCCTGAACGAATTATGCTCCCAATCCAAGGTTTTACTGTATTTGAAATCTAGCATTCAGGAGTCAGGACAACAGAATCCAAACCCTAGCTGCCACTTAGCAGCTATTTAAAGGCAGGCGACTTACTTTTCCTCTGTAAGAGAGGTTGGCAAACTGTGGCTGGCTACATCCAGCCTGCTGCTTGTTTTGTAAATAAAGTTTTATTGGAACACAGCTACACCTATTTGTTTATATGCCAGCTGTGGCTGTTTCTGAGCTACCAAGGCAGAGCCAAAGAAGAGACCGGATAGCCCGCCAAGCCTGAAATATTACACAAACAGACTGCTCTATAAAGCTCAAGTACCACATACCTAAATGATGTCAGTACCCGCCCCTTCTTCTGCATCAAGGATTAGAAACCAGCCTGCCGAATCAGTGGCAAAGGCTATCGCTTTTGTATTTATTATTTTTTTTAATTTTTTTTTCAACGTTTATTTATTTTTGGGACAGAGAGAGACAGAGCATGAACGGGGGAGGGGCAGAGAGACAGGGAGACAGAGAATCGGAAACAGGCTCCAGGCTCTGAGCCATCAGCCCAGAGCCTGACGCGGGGCTCGAACTCACGGACCGCGAGATCGTGACCTGGCTAAAGTCGGACGCTTAACCGACTGCGCCACCCAGGCGCCCCTGTATTTATTTTTTAAATTGAATTTGAATTATTTTAGGTAAGGGGCCTGGCTCTCGAGTTGGACTGCATCTCTCACTCTTTCTATTTTAAACATTAGCTTGACTTCACACACGGTTTCCCTGCCTGGCTCCTGTAGCCATGAAACTGGAGCCCACCTTTCTAGATATCAGCCTTCGCTCTCCTGCTCTCTTTCTTCCAAGAGATCAGCTATAATCTCACGAGTCCTCTTCAGGTTTAATTATACACAAACATATTTTCTTTAAAAGAGAGTAATTTGCACACGGTAGAAGCATAACTCATGTGATTTTAAGTAATTGACCACTGGCACCTGTTGTGTTTGGCACAGTTGTAGGCACTGGGCGGGAGGGGCGGGGGGAGAGGGTTCCTTTAAGCAGGGTCAGTACGAAAAGCCTCCACGGAGTGGAAGTCTTGGAGATGAGCCCGTCACGGAAAAGGTAGACCAGAGCATCCTGGGCCGTGGAGAGGCCTTGAAGCTTGGTAACTTTGGCTTCTTCAATGAGACCCAGTAAGACAGATGGGTCTAGAGAGTCTAGGACATGATGCAAAATGAGACCAAGGCCTGCCGGTGACGTGGGGATCACGCCCCAAGCTAAGGGGACAAGCTTTCCTTCCAGTGCAGGAGAAACGGCTGAAGCTTTTCAATATTTAAGAATGTTTGTGATCTGACTGGCTTTCTTCCTAGACCTTTCTGGGTGCCCTTTACAGAACAGATGAGTGAATGAATGAATGAATGAATGGTGATAGCCAGTCGTTTGTGTTCATAATTAAAAAGCCCACGGGGAGGGCTTAACAACTCTGCGGAGAACAGGAGGCACAGGAAGCCCATCGGAGAAACCCTGCCTGTGGTGAGTGCTGGTGTCCTTGGATGTTGCTCAGTGCCCCTGTGTGCCAGACCCGGAAAGGAAAACGCCACCCGGGTGATGAGTCGGCCTGGCATGGCAGCAGGTAGTATGCCTGTCCTCCCTAGACGTTCTTGAAATAGTCTGTTGTGCAAATATTTAATTAGACGCTCGAGTTTCCAGCTAGAAAGAGGCAAATTTACACACAAACATGTGGAAATCTTTTAGACTCTAGTTTAAAAGAACCTACAGGGGTGCCTGGGTGGCTCAGTCGGTTAAGCGGCTGACTTCGGCTCAGGTCATGATCTCGCGGTCCATGAGTTCAAGCCCCGCATTGGGCTCTGTGCTGACAGCTCAAGAGACTGGATCCTGTTTCAGATTCTGTGTCTCCCTCTCTCTGACCCTCCCCCGTTCATGCTCTGTCTCTCTCTGTCTCAAAAATAAATAAACGTTAAAAAAAAATTTTTTTTTAAATAAAAGAATCTACATAAGGGATCCTTTGCTGTTAATGTGTTTTGTGAATTCTGGGAGGACAGGATATGATTTAACATGCTTTGCCCACAACACCTTGGTGTTGCCTCTAACAATAAATAATGAATGGAGGTCTTGGGCTGGGTCTAGATGCATAATTGGTCTGTTCCATTTGGACTCAGGTGCCTAGTTCAGTTAGTCGCTTAATATTATTCTGGCTAATACAAGTTTAAAAATATTTGCAGTATATAAAGTACTACATCAGGCACATACTTCATCTTATTCTCATAGACCTTTATAATTATTAGGATTAATAACCATAAATGAGTAAACATGAGAAGTGCTTAGAACAGTTCCCCTCAGTTAATTACTATTAGCTGGTATCATCACCTGCCTTATCATTATTGCTATTAATATTACCCTTGGATTTTCCACTAACTCAATTGATAGATGAGGAAACTGAGGCTCAGAGAAATTAAGTAACTTCCCCAAGGTCAAATGACAGGGTGAGAATTGAAATCCCAGAGTCTGACTTTAAAGCCATACTCTGAACCACGAAGAGCACCAGATTTACAATGATAATGAGACAGTTGAAAATATATTATTATTTTGGGGGCCAATATTTGAACCAGTTGTCTATCTTTGATGTCCGTTTTAGGTTCTCCTACACACACACACACACACACACACACACATGCACATGCACACAGAGTTGTCCACATAAAAACACATTCGTAATTCTAGGTGCACTTAAAATGGCTAATAAATTACAGTAATGACTCCTGGTGTAATAAATGTGCTGTGCTTGTCAAGTAAAAAACAAAAACAAAACATCCAAGGAGTTATTTTTTAAAACCTTTCAACCATATATTACAGACCTAATAGTGTAAAATAAGTCTCAATGAAAAATATTCCATGATCACGATTCCAATTCCTCACAATAAATTCCCTGATGTTGCCACTGTCGTTTCAAGGGGTGCAGTACCTTGCACACAAAAGCCTGCAGAAATTTCCAAAGATGTGTTCTGATTAATGCACGATTAAAAAAAAAAAATTCACTTTTGTGTCTGCTGTTTTGCTTAGCGCAGGCGTTTTTTTGTGTGTTTTTTTTTTGAATGAGGTCTCAGGGAAGCGAAAGAGAAGGCTGATTTCCGTGGGAATACATGCAGAACTTAAAAACCTGCAGATTATTGTCGATATGGTGAATACTATTAAAAGGAGGACACGGATGCTGACTAACCCCGCGAGCAAGCAGACTGGGCTGCGTCCCGGGCTGCATCACCCACTGAGAAACACAGCATTCATTTTGCTTGTTTGGGATTTTTGTGACAGGTTCCAGGCATACAAACAGCTTTCTCTCCACTTCCTTCTGCGTTCGGCCCGTTGACAGCATATGGCCAAGAAGACCTTCTCCCCGTTCTGTTCAGTGACTCACGAACGTACGAGGCTTGAGTCAAATCACAAAATAATTCCCATTTGTCCTCTTTTGTGCTCTTCATTTAAAGTTCACTGAAGTGGACTTCTCTGCCAAATTAATTGGCAGCCTCCGTGTCCATCCCCAGACCGGGCTGGCGCGAATGACAAAAGCCCTCTTCATTGTTAGCCCCCTGGGAAACCACCTATAAAGCCACTCCTTGCGTGAGTGATTGCGGGATTCCAGGCCGGCCTTCTTGCCCAGTGCCCTTGTCTAAACGCCAGCAAGTAAATGGGGTGAAAGTGTGCCAACCCGAAGGCCAACACTTCCATTTTTCCTCACAAAAGCTCGATTGTATTTAAATCTTCGGCAGCGGCCTGCCAAGAAAGAGAGGAGCAGACCACAGTCCAGGGGTGGTGGTGGGACCCAGGCGGTCACGTGTGGCCCAGGTGTGGCCAAAGAGATAGAAGCAGGAATCCCCTGAGCATCCTGAGGAAGGGGGTTTTCACCCCCCCCACCCCACCCCCACCCCACCCCCACCCCCCGACGAGAGGACAGCACTGGAAAAAAAGCGCTCTGCACCACTGGCCCTTGCTCGGGAAATAATTGGGTGAAGGTCATTGTGCTCAGAAGAGTCAGGTCCGTCTTCCGGCTGTAAGTGGAAGGTTCAGGGAAATGCGGGGATGCTAACCTGGACCCCAGATGTTGTGGGTCCAGGGTCCAGCCTGTGGGTCCAGCCACCAAACCATCACCAGCCAATCGTTTGCTGCCAGGACTTCATTCTTGGTGAGAAAATGAAACACTCCTCCAAGATCCTGGCAAGTGAATATTCCCTTACTTGCAGCCAAAAGCATTCAAAACTCCTACACCAGTGCTCTGATTACTTACGCCTCTCCCTCCCCCTTTGTACAAGAGTGTGAGGGTTAAACGAGGGACGACTTCCCGTGTCAGTCCTGGGGAGGGGGCTGTTGACAAAGATGGCTTTGTTCCCACCGCGATGAGCTGAGGGCCTGGTGAGAAGCCAGGCAGTCGCCATAGGCTGTGAACGTTTCTATACGTTCCTGCTGAGAGTAAATGACAGCCATGACGACAACTACAAGAGCCCTGACTGCTCTTTACTCAGGTCACTTTTTAGGGCTCCATTAACAGTGAGCAACTTCGAGGCACATGGTAACATCTCCCCCAGAGAGCGGGCAGGCTGGCTGGCAGTCTACCCTCCAGCAGGGCGCTCCCTGGGCTCAATGTTCCTCACGTGCCGTGCAAGCCCCTTTGACCCCTCTGCTCGAAAGCCTCCCTTTCCTCTTCTCCCCTGGGACCTGGAGGGCAAGGAGGGAGCCAAGCCAGACTCAAAGCTCACGCTGCTTGCTGTGCGTAATGAAGTCCTTTGCGTCCGACCCAGGAGCCTCGTGTCTTCTGGTAGCACGTAGGAAAGTGTTTTCTTGCAAGTAAGGCAAAATCTCAGACCCTTCTCAGTTCTCAAAAGGACTGTGGAGCAAAATATCCCCCTAGATGAGAGCCAGACACTTCTACATCCTAAGAGTACGGCCTTCACTCCCATCATCCCTCCCACAAAAATCTAGAGCAACTGCTTCCTTGAAGTCATGATGCAATAGCACTCAAGAGCACAGTCTTTGAAACTGGACTGACTCAGTGTAGAGGGTGCCATTTACTAACTGACTATGTGCAGCTTTTTTAACTTCTCTAATTTTCTCATAGGAAAATTAGAATAATAATGGTACCTTTGCAAAATGTTTTTGTTCGTTTTAACATTCTAGAAGCATGATGGCAACATCTCAGACGTGAGCAAACAATCCTCACCACTCTCTGCGGTCCAAACCGCAAGTCTCTTTCCTAGATGAGGGCAAAACTCCCCTAACTGTTTTCTCTGCTTCCTCTCTTGTCCTGTTTCAATTCATTTCCCAAACAGCGGCCAGAATGATTCAGAAATCAAACCACGTCTTTCTGTCCCTAACCTGTCGAACAGAACGGAATCACACGCCAAGTCCTCACTGTGGCTGATAAGACCCCATGTGTTGCAATCCCTGGGTACCTTTGTAGCCTAATTCAGCAATCCGTATTTCACTGTGCTCCTTGAAAAATTCAAGTCCATTCCAACCTGTGGGCATTTGCATCTGCTATTACCACTACAAGGAGTGCTTTCTCTATGGATCTTTCCAGAGCTCACTACTGCTCATCATTTAGACCTGTACTCAAATGCACTCCTCTGGAAAGACTTTCTCTTATCACTTTACTAACATGTGTTCCTACCAGTTACTCAATTCCTTTATTCCTTCTGCTGTCACAGAACTAATTGAAATTATTTTTTGTTTGTTTACTTAGAAATTTTAGTTTTTCTCCTTTCAATGGATGTGAATTCTATCTCATTAACTGCTATAACTTTTGCATCAAGAAGGGTGCCTGGAGGGGCGCTTGGGTGGCGCAGTCGGTTAAGCGTCCGACTTCAGCCAGGTCACGATCTCGCGGTCCAGGAGTTCGAGCCCCATGTCAGGCTCTGGGCTGATGGCTCGGAGCCTGGAGCCTGTTTCCGATTCTGTGTCTCCCTCTCTCTCTGCCCCTCCCCCGTTCATGCTCTGTCTCTCTCTGTCCGAAAAATAAATAAACGTTGAAAAAAAAAAATTAAAAAAAAAAAAAAAAAAGGAAGGGTGCCTGGAATCTAGTTATATTGTTGAATGAATGAATGAATGAGTGAGTGAGTGAGTGAATGACTGTCATGCTTCTTCATCAGGATATTAAAGAAGCAAAAGTCTATAGCCATTGAATGTCTTGACACAAGACTGAGTGACCAAAAAAATAACAATCGTCAGGTCTTTCCCAAACCCATGTTTATTTAGGGAAAGTCAGTGGCTTGTGGTCAATGTTCTATCTTAACTTTTTTTGCAATGTTCAAACTAAAGAAATACAATACTGAGGAAATACTTTCATCTTTAAAGGTCATCCTTGTGAATTTTGCAGAGAATTCCTGGAGATGGACTGTTTTTAGTCACAAACATTCCCTTGATAACTATGCCCACAAGGACTCAGGCTCCCCATGGGAGATAAAACATTACAGGGATTGAAAGGTATCATGGTAGGCTCATAAAAGCCTACAAAGATGCAGAAAAACAAAATTTATGTTGTTGATTTCTGGATGGATGACTTTATTTTGAGACCTTGGGCTTTTCTTAGACATTTATGGTTCAAAATAACATTTAATAGTAATCTATTCCATCGGAAATGAGTAGTTTGGGGACAATCACCTAAGCGCGTTTTCCTTATCATCTGAAAATCGTATTTTTGTGGGGGGGGGGTGGAGGAGGAACGTTTAAAGGCATGATGTCCTGAAGAAGCATATTTTAGGCTTGATTCTTACCAAATGTTAAGTGCAGTAACACATAGCCATGCTATCCTAGGGGAAGTCTGCCTAGGTCCTTTACACCTTCACTGCACTATTCAGGCTTTGCCTGCTGATATATATTAATGTAATGAAACTGCACACTGGATTGTAAATATCTTGCCAGTTCATAAGCAATCTGAAAGACTGCATCTCTGTTTATCACACTTCTTGGCAGGTAGTATGTGTTTAGAACAAATTTATTAATTTGTTGGTTATAAGAATGAGGAAAAGATTTTTATTATGAAAAGGAAATATGTTAGTATAACCTATCACAGTCTAGGACTGATATGGTGACTCTGATTGTCTCAGTTTCCCTATATTTTTAGTGTGTGGCTTCACTCTTAAGTTTGCCTCACGATAGCCATATGGCTGTTGCTGTTCCAGCCATTAAGACCAGATTCTGGCCAAGAAAAATAAGAAAGGGCAAATAGGAACATGTGAGTTGAATTTTTGTTTGTTTATTTTTCATTTGAGAGAGAGAGAGAGAGAGAGAGAGAGAGAACCGGGGGCGGGGGGGGAGAGGGGCAGAAGGAGAGAAAGAGAATCTTCTGCTCAGCGCAGAGCCTGACGTGGCACTTGATCCGATGACCCTGGGATCATGACCGAAGCCAAAATCAAGAATCGGACTCAACCAACTGAGCCATCCAGGTGCCCCTGAGTAAAAAAGTAAAAGACTTCCAGGGAATTCCACCAAGAAACTTCCACTGACATCTCACTTGCCTGAACTCATCATATGGTGAGCCCTATATTCACAGGATGACAGAAAAGGTAGACTTCTAGGTGAACATTTTGCTTTTTCATCATCAAATTGTAGCCTCTTTTAGTATGAAAAAAAGGTTAAATACTCATTGGGTGGGCAACTTCTGCCTAAATAACGTTTTATGAGCATCAATTTCCCTTCATTTTGGAGGACAGACATACAAATCATAGCGATTCAGAAATCAAAGATACAGTTTTTGATATGGACTAGTTTGTGACTTTCAATCCATACATCCTGATGGATCTATTCTCAAATTCTCTGGAAAACTAAACACCCAAATTCAGGGGTTTTATCTAAAAAGATGAAAAGGAAATTGCAGCAGGTCAAATAAAAATATTATCATTTTAACTGGAGAGTAGTGATGGTTGTTGAAATGCTAAATGTTGAACAATAAAGGTATTATGATATAACAGATGCTAGATCATCAGAGATTGTGATACACCTGATAAGCTTAATTATAATTTTAAAAAAGTCTGTCAAACTACGTGATAATTTGTAAGAGTCCATTTTGAAAGCTGGCATTATCAATTCCATTACTGACAGGATACTGCTACTGATGATGGGGGGGGGGGGCACGGCGATGATGGTGATGAGGACAATGACAGTCTTTGTGGAGGTGTGATGGAGATGGTGGTTGAGATAAAATTGGAGCTTAATATGTGCCTAGCCCTGTTCTAAGCACCTGACACACGCCATCTCGTTGAAGATTCACATCCAGCCTATAAAACAACTATTTTTAACTGCACCTTATTTATTTTTTATGTTTTTGACGTTTATTTATTTGAGAGAGAGGGAGAGAGAGCACACACGAGCGAGGGAGGGACAGAGACACAGAGGGAGACACAGGATCCGAAGCAGGCTCCAGGCTCTGAGCTGTCAGCACAGAGCCCGATGTGGGGCTCACGAACCACGAGATCATGACCTGAGCCCAACTCAGACACTTAACAGACTAAGCCACCCAGATGCCCCTAACCCTATTTTATAGGTGACTGAAGAGAATAACTAACAGCCCAAACGCATTTGATCTGTAAGAATTTGAAGTCGGACCCGGAGTCTGGCTCTGAATTCTCATGTTATACCATTTCCCTGGGGATAAGAAGAGGGAGGTCCAGCAGGACCCAGAAGAGGTGACCCTTCATCGCAATGCAGGTCTGTTACCATTGACTTTATATGCATCTTGTTCTGCCCTCACCTAAAGACCCATCCCTACTTCCTTGTGTGTCTGTGACACTAGAACAATGGGAAGCCTCCACAAGAGTTAGGTCCAAGAGAAACCTGTGTTAGTGTGTCCACCCACATCATGAAAAGCCGAATGGAGGGAGAATCTCGTTCTCGGGACTGAAATTGGTGAAGAGCAGAACCCTCTTGCATTGCTTGCAATAAGTGGTAAAATGATTTGGTCCCTTCTCGATCACTTTCAGATGTTTATACACCCACATGTCAACTTTCCATCAACCAGGACACTACTGCAATGAACAATGGTGTTGACCAGGAAGGGATAGTTCAGCAAGGACTACTTTTTGAGGTAGCTTATTAATCAACAATTTTACATTACAATCATTTCTCATTTATCCTGAGCCACAGGGTTGAGATGAGAAAATTTCAGACAATGGAGACCCTCAGGAGTAAGTGGGATGATATGGAACTGTTGTTTTTAACTTGGTTTGCTCACTTAATAATGTATCATGAATAGTTCCCACATTATTAAATATCTTTGTGCAATGTGCTTGTGAACGTATATAGAATATTCTCCCGGGAAGACATACAATATCTACCAGTGTGTTTATACTATTGGATACTTCGACACTGAAACTTAATTTATTATTAAAAAAATTTTATGTTTATTTATTTTTGAGAAAGACAGAGCACAAGTGGGGGAGAGGCATAGAGAGAGAGGGAGACACAGAATCCCACGCAGACTCCAGGCTCCGAGCTGTCAGCACACAGCCCTACGCGGGGCTCAAACCCATGAACCATGGACCCTTAACTGACTGAGCCACCCAGAAGCCCCTAAAAATTAATTTATTATTAAGAATGCTCTTTATATATATTTCAGTTAAGTATTTGCACATATTCTTAACAATTTGAGATAACAAATCTTTAAAGTAGGACTGTCACATTCAAGGACTTATATAGTAGGAAAAATTATAGTTAAGTAGCTTTTAATAAGCACTCACCAAGAGGTTGCCTTTGCCAACTTCCCTCCTTGGAGCCACATGAAAAAGGGATGTGGCCACATAGGAGCTGGACTCCCACTTGTATCCGTTAGCCGTTCTGCCTTGGCTACATATTGTCAGAACTGAACAATGGAAGTTCCTCTGGCCAGCTATCCTCCTGCAAATGTCTTTCATCCACATACTGTTCTATGCTTCTCTACCTCCTCCTACTTCCCTCCCTTCCAAACCTTGTGCTCCTTGGCAAACCAGTTACATGGTTACCAGACTCCTCAACCCGCCTCCTAGTCATGGACGTTCTCTATCTCATGGTGTCCACTAAACTCTTACGCTCCTCTGAGAGCGCTGTTTTTCTCTAGGCTAGTGAAGATGAGTTAGACTTTCTTCCGCACCCGTCTCCACGGGGCAGGCGATGGCTTAGCTTTCTCCTGGCTTCTTACCGCCTCTCCTTTGCCACCGCATTACATTCTGGTGGAAAATATCCTCTGCTTTCGGAGTCATGGCATCTGCTGTCCGCTCAGGTGCTCACCTTCTCCCCCTGTTCACCCCCTTGCCTCACACAATCTTGGTGAAATATGGAAGTCAGACCACGTCACTGTTTGTCTTAAACCACCTCAAGGTCCCCAAAACACAGAGAGTCAAATCTGGAATCCTTACCATGGCCTGTAAGGTCCTAAAATATTTTGTTCCATTCTCATTTCCTGCCTCTCCCCAAGCGCATCTCACCTCAGAGCTTGTAAGTCACATTTCTGTCTGCCTGGCCCTGGTTCCCTCTCTTACCTCCTGTAGGTCTTGGCTCAAGGATCTTCTTATTACAGAGGCCTTCTCCAGCCAACACGTCTAAAACAGTGATGGGTCTCCTATACCCCAGTCTGACTCGCTGTTTCCTATGCCTACTTCTCTCTTCCTCATAGCGCCATACCCCTTTCATGAGTGAAAGGGCGTTGAGATGGCACACACTAGTCCACGCAACGGTGAATCTCCAGTGTCTTCGGTCTCTGGCACACAAGAAGTAGTCGATCAATATATGTTGACTAAACAAATGAAGAAATAATTTTCTAGTTCTCTTTGGTCACTCCCCCATGCTTCTTTCCACACTCTTTCCCTCCCCTCTCTATACTATCATGTAATTATCCCTATTTTCCTGTCTTTCAGAAAAGACTACAAACTCCCTGAAGGCTGGGCTTCATCCTAACTTTCTCTGTCTCACCCACACTTAGGAAGGACCTGACATGCGACAAACACAGAAAAATATTTGTTGAGATGGATCCTCCTCCCTTTCAGACCCGTTCCTTACCTTTCCTATTGTCCCCAATTTTCTAATGGGAAACAGAGGCCCCGAGGAGGTCAGAGAATTCCCCAAGCTAGTGAATGGCTGAGCCATGATTTTAACTCAAATATTTTTACCCCAGGCCTAGTTTTTTTTTAATCTTGTCTTTCCTACTAATGGCCTATCCTCCTCTTAAATTGATATATACAGAAGCTTCCAGCATTAGGCACATGCTGTGAAAAGTTATGTTTGAGACCTTGGGATCCTTAATTTGTCAAATGTTTGGAAGAAAAATATGCTGCTCTAATTATAGAATGCAGATGGCAATTTGAAAACTTACAAACTATGTCATTTAACAAAGTAGAACATGAGAGAATCATGCTTCACAAAGTGACCTTATTTTCTTAAAGGAACAATTTTTGAGACTCTCACTTTGAAAGGCATAAACAGGCTGCCTCCTCATTCTTGATTATAAGGATACCTAAAGTAAGCCCATTAAGTACCAGTTATAATAATTTTAACCATCAATTATAAAAGTGGGCCTTTCTAATTATAGGCAACATTTAGCATTTGGGACTGAGTTATTGCTGGTTATATAAGTTGCAGATCTAACTAAAGCCAAATATACCCTAGCTGGATTTTACCCCACATTTCTAAATTTCTAATTATATTGTGATGGCATCAGCACTACCCTCTGCAAAAATTTTAAACCTCATGACTCAAAAATAATCTGCAGGGAAACTTCCAGAAGCAAGGGAAAAATGTGAATCAGGACATGGTCTCGTACCAAAACCAAGTATCATGAGGAGTAAGCCCTTAAAAACAGAGGTATCTATGACCAGCCAATGCAATTATTTAAGTGAATTTTCTAGAAGTGACACGGAGACTTCAATTCTGCCATTTCTCACATGGCATGCACACTAACCATAAGCCAGAGGAGCAAAACGTGATGTGACAGTTCCCATTTAACCCCCAGAGCGTGGCATGAAGGAAGAGAGCATTGAATTACTTAATTAGTTAATTCCACAAATACTTATGGAGCAGGGGATAAGGCCAGAGATCACGCCTTCACGGAGTCTGTCTTCAGGTTGTAATTGAGACTGATTATAAAAACTATTCAAGAGGTCTTTAAAAATAAGCCTGTCAACTGTCTGAGACAGTAAAAAGGACTCCTGCCTAAAATATAAACTCATTGTTTCCCCAATTGTTGGGTATGAAATCAACTGAGGTGTTAAACACTTTTTTTAAGTGACAATGCCTTTATTTGAACACGTATCAGAAAAAGACTGTTTCTCCACTTAAGGCAGTGACATATTTTATACATACACACAAATATATATATAGTATGTATAAATAAATGCATATAAAATCATATCATATTATCATATAATATGCTATATAAATCATATAGAATACATAAAAATTGTATATACTATAAATATATAATATACATAGAGACATTAAAAAGACATTATACACAATACATATTTACTTATGTATTCCATATATTTATATACATATTTAAAGAAAAAAGATATTTTTCCATTTAAAGAAAAATACCACATAAATATGAAGAGGGATCATATGATACTCGATATGGCAAAAATTGTGAACGTGACATTTGATCAAAGTTTTACGAACACCAATCTCCTCAGAAAGTGATTTTTAACCCACATAACTCCAAATTGTAGATGTGCAAATGCCTGATATTCAGAATTGCTTAATCTAAAATGTTTTGCCAAACACATAAGTTAATACACACACACACACACACACACACACACACACACACTAAAAAAACTAATTGTGCAACAGCAATAATATTGATTGTGGCTTTATTACATCGCAGGCACTGCTCTAAGCATTTTGCACATTTCCTATCATTTAATGCATACAACACAATTATGAGATAGATAAATTTCCTGCTTCATCTTACAGTCTAAGAACTGTGGCATAATAAGAAAATGTAATCAGAGATGTAAGAATTAGAAAAAAAAAAGAAGTAAAGCATTCCTATTTTCATATGACATATTTATACATCCGGGAAACCTGAACACATTAGTGGGAAATTATACAAACAATAAGATAATCTAATAAAGTAGGAGGTATAAAATGAACATGCTAAAACCAATAGTCTTTACATATATAAGAGGATCGAGTGGAAGGGATACAGTGGAAAAGAAGGGAAATAAAAGTGCACACATGAATAAAATACTTAGATGTACACCTGACAGGAACAGCTCAAGAATTATAAAGAAAACTATAAATACTTTGAGGGACCCCAAAATTAACATGGGCAAAAGGAAAGATGTAGCATCATATGGAGATATGGCACCAGAAAAATGTCAACTCTTTATAACTTAACTTAGATACTTGACATTATCCCAATAACAATGCAAACGGATAGGGATAGCTGGACACGTTTATTATAAAGTTTATTTGGCAGAACAAAAAGGCAAAAAAAACCTCAAGAAAATCCTAAAAACGACTAAAGGTGGAGTGGAAAACAGCTAGCTCGAGCAGATACTGACACATACATAAACCCTCTAAAATTAAAATGGTTTCACATTGATGCATGGATGGACCCGGAGAACAATGGGACGGAAAAGAAGCCTAGAGAGAGACACAATTGTACGTGCATATTTAGTATGCGATACATTCAGAATTGCAGCCCAACTGGGCAAAAATGGACATTTTATTTTATTTAAAAAAAATTTTTTTAACGTTTATTTATTTTTGAGGCAGAGACAGCATGAACGGGGGAGGGGCAGAGAGAGAGGGAGACACAGAATCGGAAGCAGGCGCCAGGCTCTGAGCCATCAGCCCAGAGCCTCATGCGGGGCTCGAACTCCTGGACCGCAAGATCATGACCTGAGCTGAAGTCGGACGCTTAACCGACTGAGCCACCCAGGCGCCCCAAAAATGGACATTTTAGTAAGTGATGTTTGAATAACTGGATTCCTATATGGGAAAAGATAAAATTGAGTATGATCCTCATACTGTACACAATAATCTCCAAGTAAGTAAAGATTTAGAGGCAAAGAAAAAAATGAAATAATACAAATATCTTTAAAAATTGACGAATCCCTCTGTAACTTATGTTGAAAGCTTTCCTAATTATAATTCAAAATCCAGATGCAATAAAGGAAAGGGTTGATGAATTTAACTACTTAAAAATAAATGTTGGCACCATAAGCAGAGTAAAAACGTAAATTACAAAACAGGGAAAAGACATTTGCAACTTACACGAAAGGATTAATACCCCTAAGACATAAAGAGCTTCTAAAAAAAAGAGAAAAGTTCAACACTTCTGTTAGAAAAACAAGCAATGAATATGAACAGATGGTTCAGAGGAGAAAATGCAAATAGACCTTCAACATCAGAAAAGGTGTTCAATGTTGGCTCACAAGAAGAAAGTAGGTAAAATCCTCAGCATCATGGGAAGGAAGGCAACCACCATGGACCTGTGATCCCCTCCCACTCTTCTTGAGATTAACTTCAAACAGACTCCCTTTGCAACATTCCGGCATTTTTACTAGGATCTATTTGGTTTGTCTAGATCGCCTGTCATAAACAAAGCCCTAGAATTTATTAATATATGGAGCACGGATAGCTGGAAAATGGAAGCTGGTCTCATAGAATAGAAGTTGGTTTCCACATGACCAGGAGTTCAAACTAAAAAAGGCTCACACACTCAGTTTCCTCAACTGACTTGTGCTGCACGCATTGTTACTGAAACACGTGCCAGTGTGAGTGAGAGTTCTGTAAGATGCAGCTGATGGTTTGGGGTCCCTCCCGAGAAGCGTGCTATGTCTTTGCCTCTACCTACCTCATTTTTTGAACTATCAGTGAAGTGTGATGTGAGGTCAGATCTATGAGTTACCTGAGTCAGCTCTGACAATTCGATACTTTGCAGTGAAGGAGTCACTATTATTCACCTATTAGGCTGACAGCAATAATCTGCTGGTGTCGCTGTGGGGAAAGAAGCATGTTGATACAACTGCCGGTAGGAAAACAAAATCACATGTGGAATTCGCAATGTAGAGAACCATCGCGAAAACGTCTACTCTTGGATCCAGCACTCCCCTTTCCAGGAACTAGTCCTACAGATGTACCAGCAAAAACCAAAACAAAATAAAACAAAGAAAACAAACAAACAAAACAAAACCCCAAGACCCACAAATTACGAGGCCGTTAAGCAGCCCTGTTTGAAATAACAGAGGATCAGAAACACAGCAAGTGCCCATCTGCAGAGAAGTGATTTCACAAGCAATAGAACATCCATACAATGGTGTACCAAGCAACTGTTAAAAAAAATAAGGAATGTCTTAACATTAATATGCTGCTGTGGAGTGGTTTCCAGAAAATATTCTTAAGTGAAGAAAGCAAGATATAGAACAGTACATATAACATCTACGTTTTATCTAAGAAATGACCGTGATACAAATGTATAGACATATCTGCTTATATTCTAAACAAAAAATGAAGGATAAACCAGAAATCTTACCATAGGGCAAAGGAGAAAATAGGGGCAGGGATAGAAGCTAACATCCTCTGGATATTTCTTGATTTATTGACTTAAACTTTACATGGGTATAAAACAAAAATAAAACAAGTTCATTAATAAAACAAAAACAAAAACAAAGCAAACCCTAAAATGAAAGCAAAATAAAACAAAGCAACCTAATCGATGTTGATTGGTAGTTTACCCAAACGGACAGAAATTATTTTAAAGCCTAGTAATCTGTCTGCATATCCTTAGTGGGATATGTCAAAAGGACAAAGCTATTTTACTCATAAGAGTGGTATTATTGTTCTCACACACACAGACACACACACATAAATATATGCATGATTAATCACATATATGCAAATGCTAATAGCAGTATTATTATTCTGATACAGGCACACATTTATAAATATGATTAAAAAGCAAATAGGGAATTATGTTAATATCATTATTAACCAAGATTTTTCAGCACCAAAGTAAAGAGATTCAAATTTTAAAAAATCAAAGAAATGAAGTAAAAATCTTCTAACCATAGATTTTAATGGATAATAGCAGTATTAACTCACAGTTTGTCCTTGAGAACCAGGTATATGTCTTACTTCAGAACACTAAAAAGGCCAAGAGGCAAACCAGCCTGGTCTAAGCAACCTGGCACCTAGACTGTGCTCTTTAGAAACAATATTCTTTTCACAAGAACCATGGCCCTTTGGAGAAATGGCAGATTCCAGGTCTGAGGCAGGCAAAGGACACCGGGTGTTAGGAGCATCTCACAAATTGAATCAAGAGGTCTCAGGAGCAAATTGAGGACACGCCCTTGGCCAAAGATAAAAAGAATTAAGTCTCAAGTAATGAAAAGGAGGAAGAAAGAAAGAAAGAAAGAAAGAAAGAAAGAAAGAAAGAAAGAAAAAGAGAGAGAGAGAGAGAGAGAGAGAGAGGGAGGGAGGGAGGGAGGGAGGAAGGAAGGAAGAAAGGAAGGGAGGGAGGGAGGGAGGGAGGGAGGGAGGGAGGGAGGGAGGGAGAAAGGAAGGAAGGAAGGAAGGAAGATTGGTCTGGATGGAAAAACAAATGTGTTACAAATTCATGCATAATACTACTAAATGATATTATCAAAACTAACCAAACAAAAGAAATCCTTACTGGAACCCTTGGGTAACTCTAGTAAACATGGGGGGAAAAAAATCAAGCATCGTTCCTGCCAGATCTGTGTGAACTGCACCTCATCGTAACCGTACGTTAGATCAGGGGAAGATCAGCACCAAAGGTGCCAGGTAATACATACAAAAGGACTGGTAAGACGAGACAATATACCAGGACGCCTGGGTAGCTCCGTTGGTTAAGCGTCAACTCTTGGTTTTGGCTTAGGTCGTGATTAGGCCCTATCTCGGCCCATTTCCTTCTTCAAACTTAGTGCAGGGGGCCTTACTTAAGTTAGGGTCCTGATTCCCCACCATGTGAATTCCTTGTCACCCCACCTACGTTCATGAACGTAGAGCCCGTCTTTCATGTTTCCACCTCCTATGGTACATGGGATAACGTCTTGCACATGGCAGATCTTCAGGATCTAATTTCATAAAATTAAATGGACAGTAACAGGAACCTTGCCAAGAATGCTATTAGGAGTAGTAACGACTAATGGTCATTGAATTCTTACTGTTTTCTCACAGTTTCTTATTATATTTAATCTTCCCGACAACTCTGGGTTAGTTACAATTATTAACCTATTTTACTGTTGAAGAGACTGAGTTACAGAGAGCAAGCAGAAAGGAAGGGACTAGACTCTACATAGCCACTTAAAGTATGCAACTAAATGGTTTTTACCATTGAACATTTTCATCACTGAAAACAAAGCAAAATGACTGATACCCATTAGCAGTCACTCTCCATTCCCCCTCAACCTCCCTAGACCTTAGAAAACTACTCATCTAATGGCTGCCACTGTAAGTTTACCTATTTCAGATATTTCATATAAACGGAATCATACAATGTGTGGCCTTTTAGGACTGGCTTCTCTCACTTAGTAGGATATTCCTAAGGTTCATCCACATTGTAGCATATATTAGTACTTTATTCCTTTTGACAGCTGAATAGTATTCCGTTGTATGCATAGACCATATGTTACCTGCTCATCAGTAGATGAACATTTGACACGTTTCCACTTTTCAGCTGTTACAATGATTGCTGCTAGAACATCTGTGTACTAGTTTTCATATAGACATCTCCCTTTATTTCATTTTCAGCCAGAATTGCTGGCTTATATGTCATCCTACGTTTGACCTTTTGAGGAACTTCCGCCAGACTTCCCCAAAGTAACTGCACCATTTCACATTTCCGCCAGCAGTGTGTTAGGGTTCCAGTGTCTCCACATCTTTGCCAATACCCAGTATTCTCTGTACTTCTCATTCTTGCCATTTTAGTGGGTATAGTGGAGTGGTATCTTGTTGTGATTTGGATTTGCATTTCTCAGATGGCTGTTAATATTCAGCATCTTTTCATGTGCTTAGCGGTCCAACTTCATTCTTGGCATGTGGCTATCCAGTTGTCCTGGCCACCATATATTGAAAAGATGATTATTCTCCATTTAATGTCTCGGCACCCTAGTCAAAAATCAGTTGACTATAAATGTGAGGATTTACTTCTGGACTCTCAGTTCTATTCCAACGACCTATGTGACTATCCCTACGACAGTACTGTGCTATCCTAGACGCAATAGCTGTATAGTAAGTTTTAAAATCAGGAAGTGCGAGTCTTCCAACTTTATTTTTTGTTTTCAAGATTGTTTTGGTTGTTCCGCATCCCTTGATGCATATGAATTTTAGGATAAGTTTTTCAATTTTTGCAAAGACGCTAGATGAGATTTTTATTGTGAATGCACTGAATCTGTAGATTAATTTGGGGAATATGGTCATGTTAATGATATTCTGTCTTTCAATTCATGAATAAGAGATATATTTCCATTTATTTAGGTCTTCTGTAATTTCTTTCAACAATATCCTGTAGCTTTCAGAATACAAGTTTTACCCTTATTTTGTCAAATTAGTTCCTAAATATTTTATTCTTTTAATTGCTGTTCTAAGTAGAATTTTTTCTTAATTTCCTCTTTGGATTTTTTATGGCTAATGTATAAAAATATGATTGGTTTTTGAGTATTGATCCTGTCCACTGCAACCTTACTGAACTTGTTTGCTAATTTTAACAGTTCTGTTAGTAGATTTTTTAGGATGGTCACCATACTAGATCATGTCACTATGGGTCTCTGAACAGGCTGTATCCTTGGTGAAAAAACACTTCCCCTCTCCAAATGGGCCCAACTCATTCTCCTCCTTCAGATTTCATATTAAAAGTCACCTTCTGGAGACATCTCTTGATCACTCAATGTCAAGATGGCCAACACTATTACTTTATCTCAGTCTCTGTTTCTGACTTACATGACATAATAAACAGAACTTGTATGTTTATGATGAAAAGGCTCAAGCAAACAGAAAAGTAACGAGAATGTTACAATGGAGTCCCATGTACCTATCAACATGATTTAATATTTTGCCATATTTTCTTTATTTACTTTTTGATTATTTCATTATTACTTTTATACTTTTAAGCATATTTGCAACTATTGGACATTTTACCCTAGATACTTCAGTATGAATCTCAAAAAACTAATACCCAGGCCACATTCAAATTTCTTCAGCTGTTTCAAAGTCATCTTTTCAACTGATATGTTAAAGCCTGGATCAAACCAAGGTCCACAAATTGCATTTTATTATGTCACTTTAAATCTAAAATAGAACCTCCCCCCAACGTCTCCTTTTTAAAATAACATGGAAGAGACCGGATAAGTGGTTTCATAATTCTTTTGTGTATTTGCTTGTTTACTTGATCTTTGAGTCTCGGGCTGTCAGCTCCAGGACAGCACTGGCTTTGTCTGTCTTGTTCCCTGAAGAGTCCACAGTGACCAGAAGGTAGCTAATACTCAACAAATATTTCTTTAACAAGCAGGTGAGCAGATGAGTGAGGGACTGAATGAGTTTCCATGATAGGAGTGTGGAGAAAGTGCTATGGGAACACCGAGGGGTCGTTTTTATATAGGGTCCCCCTTTAAGACCCCAAATGAACTGCAGAACATAGAATACGGAGAGTATAGATTTTAAAATCTCGCCTGCTTTGGAGGAGAAGCACCTCTCTTTGAAATGTCCTCATTGACAACAGGCACATATCTGGATCCCCATTTAATTAGAAGATGAGCCATGGTATTAAATTCTAGGGTCACCTTCTTCTTTGATACTCAGTTGGTCTTTTCATCTCTCTCAAACCTCTCCTACTTTTGTATTCATCTTCCGAGAGAAAGATTTAGAATTCCAGCTCTGTGACACGGACGCAAATCTTTCGGCCTCAGGATAAACCCTTTGGTTCCTGAGGTTCACGAGTATGATATAGAGTCAAGGGGTGGGGGGAGGGGGAGGCATGACTTCTAGCTACAGTTTTCCTCCTGAACTTAAATGATCTTGGTCTTTAGTTTAGATGTGACTAATGTCAAATGGTTCCTATGGCATTTAGGAAGGATTGAAAGTCTGAATGCACTCCCATTACTCGACAAGCTGTTACAGCCCTTACACCTCCTCACAGAGCCCATTACCCTAACATTAAAGTTTAATACAGGCATTTCTCCTTGTTCCAATTTGGTGTTTAAAAATGTAAGCACTCTTATATTCAGGCTCTCTTTAAACAATCCTTTCTAGTTTCAAAATGCTTTATGTGAACCCTGGAACTTCTTTTTTTCCTTTAGAATGCTGAGGTCCCTGGTACCTTTCAATTTTGTCATCAAGAATAAAATGCAGGGAACCTGTAATACTTTTCAATGTAAGGTGCATACTGAGGGGAGTTTTAGGTACCTCTTCTGAAGGAAGGCATTGAATAGGAGAAGGGAAGGGAAAGTGGCTTGATAATACTCTTTCCAGAGGCTTGATACAGTGGTCATGGTTTGGTTATTGGCGTAGAGACTCCACAGAAGAAAACAGCGGGAATGTGAATGATTTTTTTTTTCAACGTTTATTTATTTTTGGGACAGAGAGAGACAGAGCGTGAATGGGGGAGGGGCAGAGAGAGAGGGAGACACAGAATCGGAAACAGGCTCCAGGCTCCGAGCCATCAGCCCAGAGCCCGACGCGGGGCTCGAACTCCCGGACCGCGAGATCGTGACCTGGCTGAAGTCGGACGCTTAACCGACTGCGCCACCCAGGCGCCCCTATGTGAATGATTTTTGACATCAGTGGTTTTCCTATCTCCATTCCCAACAGACAGACATTTTTGTTGGTTGGTTGGTTGATTTTTACTTCCCATAACCTATTCTCCGTTCTTTAGTAACAGCCCATCTTTTGTCCTATGGAAAGAAATCCTCCTCAATTTAGTCCACACAGTTTATGGAAGATTGAATCCACTCACTGCTCCGGCAGTAATCAGATGACTCAGGAATGTACACAAGCTAAACCAACAAGGCACAATCTGAAGATTTTAATGCGATCATTATTTTTAAAAACTCTATGTTGAGGCTGCTATTCTAATAGGATGTGTATCTAGAACTGCTGGAGGCCATTTTGCTGCAATGCCTCAAAAGCCTGACTAAAGCTAAAATAGAAGAAAGTAAAGAGAAGAGCTATCAGTTGATCTCTAATGACAAAGATTGAGCACCTGGATGCATCCATGCCTGAAGATTAATCTGAAGTTTTCTGATACATCAGTCAATAAATTATTATTGAGGATAGTTTGGGTCATATTTTGTCTTTTGGGACTTCCAGTATACTCACAAATATACAGAATGGTTGTCTGATTATCACTGGCCCAGCTTTGGGATTCCAAGAATAGGCCAGACAATTCTCACTTTAAGTACTCTAAGCAAGGATATCATGGTGTTCATCTAGAGCCAAGGGATTTTTCAAGAGGACCCATTAACAACTTAGTCTTTTTACAGAGATGTACTCTTATAAAGAGATCTAACAAGACCGTCTATATTCCTTTCATGTTGCATTCTTGATCAACATTCAAAGGGAAATAAAAGTCTTGGGGTACCTGGGTGGCTTAGTTGGTTAAACATTTAACTCTTGATTTCAGCTTAGGTCATGATCTCACAGTCACAAGATCAATACCCACATCAGGCTCTGCACTGAGTGTGGAACCTGCTTTAAGACTCTCTCTCCCTCTCTCTCTCCCTTTGCTCCTCTTCCCTGCCCAAGTGTTTGCTCTCTTGAAAGAAAGAAAGAAAGAAAGAAAGAAAGAAAGAAAGAAAGAAAGAAAGAGGAAGAGAAAGAAAGAAAGAAAGAAAGAAAGAAAGAAAGAAAGAAGAAAAAATGTAAGTCTCGAGGTCGTTTTCAGTGAATCTAGTCCATGTCCAACTCTTCAATTCTATTTTTTCCTTTGCGTTATTTTTTTATTTTTTATTTTTTATTTTTTATTTTTTATTTTTTTGCTGAATTTCTGCTGCAAGTCAAGTCAACTTTGCCAGAACACAAGATTGGAATATTGATTTAGCACACAGATAGTAGAGCCAGCTTTTTGCTAACATGGCCAAAGCACCATCTGTGGCAAATGAAATCTGATTGCTTTGGATCCCAGTTGTGGACAAAGTACAGAGTCTGTGGGGGTGAAAATGAATCCAGAAGCTCGTCTCTCCTTAAATCACCCACATTCTTAGGACAATGAGAAAAAGAGAAGGAAAAGTCCACCTCCAAATGACGAATGATCAACACTGCTTGCTTGCTAAGTGAAGCTGACTAATCAATCTATTACCTCTGAAATGATTTCAAGGTGGTACAGAATGAGCTAGCCTATTTTTCACTGTTGCTAGGACATAAGGCAATAAATTCTAAGCATGCTTCATTGCCCTGTAATAAGTTACTCACATCATCTTCACTCTAGTTGATTACTGATCAAACCATCAAGTGCCCACGATCCAGACCACAGACACATTTCTGCCAAAGCATATGTACTGCAAAATGTTTTTGTAGTGGCCAGATTCAAGGAAATGCACAGTTGGAAGTTCCTGAACTCTGATTTCAGTTGAATAACGACACTTGATTTATGTCATCACAGTACCTTATCTGCAACCTGTGTCATTTGCATGTACTTCCTTCTAAGGAATCCAAGCACATTCATGTCTTAACCTCATCGATCTCCATAACGTCCCCAGATAAAGGACAGGACTGATTGGCAAACCTGACCCAAATCATCACGTTTTACAAATGAAGACCTCATAGCACAAAAAGTTGGATTAGCTTGCCCCAGGATACTCACACACAAAATATAAAGTATCAAGACTGTTTTGATTTTCTCTTTAAACACTGGGTATCAAAGACTCTGAAGTAGAAAAGGAAGCTAAACTTGTTGGTTGTGGTAATTACCAAGCAACCCTTCTCCCCTCATGCAACTTATCAACTTTTTGTTCAGGGATTTCTCAACAGTTTAGCTCAACACAAACAGGATTTCTCATTATCCATGGGCCTCCATCCATGTTACACCTGAAGGTAGAAAACTGAATGTGTGGGGACCTCTGCCCTCCAGAACCTGCTAATCTGATGGGAGAGACATACAGTTAAATATATCAAAATCAGGGTATCATCTCAAACACTATTTTTCATTTATTTAAGAAACAAAAATAAAAACAAATGAATAAACAGCTAATAATTCCCATCTACTCACTGAAGCTATCATGTGAACAAAATTGGTATGGGAATCTTCCTCGCCATTTTTTAAAAGTTTATTTATTTAGGAGCACTTGGGTGGCTCAGTCGGTTAGGAGTCCGACTTCAGCTCAGGTCATGATCTTGCAGTGGGTGAGTTCAAGCCCCGTGTCGGGCTCTGTGCTGACAGCTCAGAGCCTGGAGCCTGCTTCAGACGCTGTGCCTCCCTCTCTCTCTCTGCCTTCCCCTGCTCATACTCTGTCTCTGTCACAAAAATAAATACAAACATTAAAAAAAATTTTTAAGTTTATTTTGAGAGAGAGAGAAAGAAAGAGAGAGAGAGAGAGAGAGTGCAAGCAGGAGAGGGGCAGGGAGAGAGGGGAGAGAGAATCCCAAGCGGGATCCATACCGACATGGGGCTCAAACCCACAAACCTGTGAGATCATGACCTAAGCCATGATCAAGAGTTGGATGTTTAACCAATTGAGCCACCCAGGTGCCCCTTTCCTCACCATTTTTTTTATGCCTATGTAAATGTATACAAAACTGTGTAGGCTTTTTATTTCTTTTTTATTATTATTATGTTAAAGAGAAAGAGAGCATGAGTGGGAGGGAGGGAGGGGGAGAGAGAGAGAGAGAGAGAGAGAGAGAGAGAGAGAGAGAGAGAGAGAGAGAACCTAAAGTAGGCTCCATACTCAGTGCAAAGTCTTACACAGGGCTTGATCCCACGACCCTAGGATCATGACCTGAGCCAAAATCAAGAGTCAGATGCTCAACAGACTGAGCCACTGAGGAACCCTATTTTTTGGTATATTTTCAAAGTGGAATCATATTGCATACCATACACGGCAACTGGGTTTTTGTTTGTTCGGTTTTGGTTTAGTAATATCATGGATATCCCTTTAAGCACATATGGAGAAATCTAGCTTTTTAAACAACTATATAACCTATTTACAGGCATACCACATTTTATTCAACTTTCCCATAACTGGTAGATATTCAGGTTATTTTGTTTTTCCTCCAGTAATTTTTCTCCTCCTTCCACCTCTCTCTTCCACTCCTTTTCTTCTTCTGATTCTTCTTTTTTATTGTGGCCACCTCCAAAGCAAGGTGCAAGAAACACACGTCAATTGTACTGTTATTTCCACTGAAGTTTTCTCACTTTTGTAGAAAAGATTCATAAAAGTGGGATTTCCAGGACAAGAGGAATACTTGAAATTTTCATGTCAATATATACAGTTGTTACTTCATCTGAAGTACTTTTGTTAAATATCCACACTGTGGTCTACTTGGTTATATTTATATCTCTTCTTTTATTGAGTGATTTTTATGATAATAGGGGCCTGTTGTAACAGTCTTGTGATTTTTTAAATCGTGTTTGTTATGCTAGCAAATGCACTGGCACTTAACCACAGCCCAGACGCTGCTCTAAAAGCTTTATTTCTGTCAAGTCGTCTTACATCAATCTACATGCCATTTGGGACTGGTTTACAGAGGGGGAAACTGAGACAGAGATAGGCTAAGTAATCTTCTGATGGTTGCACAGTTCCAAAGTGCAAGAGGTAGGATTTGAAAGCAGGAGCCCACAGGACTGTCCCTGGGCTACACAAGCCTTCAGCAAGCATAGGAAAGGTCTAGGAACCAGAAGGCAGACAGTGTTAAGTTCAGCCATTGACCCTTTCCTGCTTACTAGTCTCAGAGCCTTGAGAAATTACTTGCTATTTCTGAACTTAGTTTTCTTATATTAAAATGGGTCTAATAGCAACCTCTTGGGAGCGTTGTCATGAGAACTGAAAGAGGAAATGTTTGTCGAGTGTCTACGACACGGTTGGCTAAGGCTTTGTGTCTCTTGCCTCGTCTTCCCCTCTCCTTCCCTTCATTATTTTCTTTCATTCTTTCTTCGAATCTCCAGCTCCCTGTTCAGTGGCTGGTGTGCAATATTACAAAAGCATGTTATTTCTCGTCTTCTTTCTTTTCCTTATTCTTGTCTCCTGCTCTCAACCTACCGTTTTGTCATGTAGAAGGCATTCAACAGTTGAAGGCTGAATTTAGCAAACTTTGGTCTTGCATTCCCGTCACTTGGAAAAAATTTTAAAGTATGTATTTATGTGATTTTTTATGGTTCAGGCCTCACATTCATGTCCTTAATCCACTTTGAATTTATTTTTGTATGTGGTGTAAGAAAGTGGTCCAGTTTCATTCTTTTGCATGTTGCTGTCCACTTTTCCCACCAGCACCATTTGTTGAAGAGACTTTTTCCCATTGTATATGCTCACTTCCTTTACCATAGATTAACTGACCATTTAATTGTGGGTTTATTTCTGGGTTTTCTGTTCTGTTCTATTGATCTATGTGTCTACTCGTCCAGTACCATACTGTTTTGATTACCACAGCTTTGTAATATAACTTGAAGCCTGAAATTGTGATACCTCCAGTTTTGTTTTTCTTGTTCAAGATCGCTTTGGCTATTTGGGGTCTGTGGTGGTTCCACACAATTTTAGCATTGTCTGTTCTAGTTCTGTGAAAAATGCTGTCGGTTGATAGAAATTGCATTAAATCTGTAGATTGCTTTGGGTAGTACAGACATTTTAACAATATTTGTTTTTCCAATCCATAAGCATGGAATGTCTTTCCATTTCTTTGTGTTTTCTTCAATTTCATCAGTGTTTTATAATTTTCAAAGTACAGGTCTTTCGCCTCTTTGGGTAAGTTTATCTCAGCATATTTTATTATTTTTGGTGCACCTGAAAATGAGATGGGTTTCTTAATTTCTCATTCCGCTGTTTCATTATTAGTGTATAGAAACTCTATAGATTTCTGTACATTGAATTTGTATCCTGTGACTTTACAGAATTCATCTATCACTTCTAGTAGTTTTTTGGTGGAGTCTTTAGGGTTTTCCATATATAGAATCATGTCATCTGCAGAGAGTGAACGTTTCGCTTCTTCCTTACCAACTTGGATGCATTTTATTTCTTTCTATTGTCTGACTGCTGTGGCTAGGACTTCCAGTACTATGTTAAATAACAACGGTGAGAGTGCACATCCTTGTCCTGTTTCTGACCTCAGGGGGGAAGTTTTCTTGGCTGCAGATTTTTCCCTTTCAGTATTTTGAATATATCATTCCACTCCCTTTTGGCCTGCAAAGTTTCTGCTGAAAATCTGCTGATAGCCTTATGGGGTTTCCCCTTGTATACAACTGTCTTCTTTTCTCTTGTTGCTTTTAAAATTCTTTATCACTACTTTTTGCCATTTGAATTACCACGTGTCTTGGTGTGGATCTCCTTGGGATGATTTTGTTGGGGAATCTCTGTGCCTCCTGGATTTGGATGTCTGTGTCCTTCCCCAGATTAAGTAACGTTTCAGCTATTATTTTATCAAATTAATTTTCTACCTTTCTCTGCTTCTTCTGGGATCCCTATAATGTGAATGTTATTACACTTGACAGAGTCACTGAGTTCCCTAAGTTTATTCTCCTGTTGCAAAATTTTTTCCCTCTCACATGTTCAGCTTGATTACTTTCCATTATTATCTTCTAGGTCGCTGATTCACTCTTCTGCTTCCCCTAGCCTATTTATTTCACCCAGCGTATTTTTCATTTCATTTATTGTGTTCTTCATCTTTTTTTAAAAAAAATGTTTAAATGTTTATTTATATTTGAGAGAGAGAGAGAGAGAGAGAAAACATGAATGGGGGAGGGGCAGAGAGAGAGGGAGACACAGAATCTGAAGCAGGCTCCAGGCTCCGAGCTGTCAGCACAGAGCCCAATGTGGGGCTCAAACTCACAAACCGTGAGGTGCCCCTACTGTGTTCTTCATCTTTAAGTGGCTCTTTCTTATCTCTTTGTTAAGGTCTCACTAATGTCCTCTACTCTTTTCTCAAGTACAGTGAATATCTTTATGATCCTTACTTTAAATTCTCTATCAGGCATAGTAGTTATATCTGCTTTACTTAGGTCTCTTGCTGTGGTTTTGTCCAGGTTTTTCATTTGGGACATATTCCTCTGTCTCCTCATTTTGTCTAGCTTTCTGTGTCTGTTTCTGTGTATTAAGAAAGTCAACTATGTCTCTTGTTCTTGAAAATACTGGGCAGGGTGCATACTTCTAATACCATAGTGCTCTTCCTCTTCCACTGGGGACACACAGCCACTGTAGAGACCATATCAGCTGGGGCCACGCCACAAAGCACACACAGGTGGGTGGTGCAGTTTTAACAAGGTGCACACATCCTCCCTAGGATGTGACGACTCACCACTGCTAAGACTGTGGTTCCGCAAAGTGTGCAGTCAGAAGACACAGTGTGGGCAAGGATTGCACAGGTCTTCTGGGAGAGGGTACCAACAATGCTGGCACTGAGGCAGGCCCAGCTGGAATGGGCAAGGCACGGTGTGAGCACGTGAGGTAGTGAACACTGGTGTCCTTCTGATGCCTGCAGGTGGTCATGTGCTCATGCTGAAGGGCAGGGGAGGCAAATAGCATCTGTCAGCTCATTTGTCCCTGGAGAGGTCCCTCAGTGAGCTCTGAGATGAGCACATAACTCTCCCTCTCATATCTCCAGGTGTTTTTCAAACTTCTGCTTCTATGCTGGATCTCCATGGGCTGTTTGTGGTGCTGTCTCTTTAAGGGTAGGGACTTGGCCTCCTCTCCCAGAGCCAAGCTACTGATTTTTAAAATTTTACTTTAAGTCCCACTGGTTGTAAGAGCTCACAAAATTCAGCCCTCTTCACCTTCAAAGCCAATGTTATAGAGATTCATCTTTCCCACGCAGGCTCCCCAGAGTGACAGTCTGTTTCTTGCCCTGCCCTGTACCCCTGCCTTCCTCCCCACTGTGGTTGTCCAGGGCCCTTTTAGCTGCCCACCTTATCTCCACCGTCCCTACTCTCCTTGATGTGGCCTCTTCTCTACGTTTAGTTGTGGAGTTTGTTCTGCCAATCTTCAGGTCGTTTTCTGGGTTATTTACTCTGATGTGGGCGTTATCTAGTTGCATCTGTGGGACCAGGCAAGCTTAGGGTTCTCCTACCCCATCTTCCCAGCCCTCCTTGGAGGGCTTATTAGAACACAGACTGCTGGTCCCTTTCCCCAGACTTTCTGATTTATAACAAGTTATGCTGCCAATCAGGGGATCATATTTTGAAAACCACTGTGCTATATTCTTGGTGACAGAAGATGATGTTTTATCTTCCAGAAACTCTGTGTCAGAATCCCAAGCTGTGTTATAAGCCTATTCTGTTTCCATATATCACTTAATACACACTTTGCATGTGCTTCCATCATAACACTTAGCCAGTTTGTTTCCCCAACTAGACTACACTCTTCTCGAGTATTGAAACCATGATTTTTTTCATTCCCGTAACACCCAAGGTTAGTGGCCCTTGACTACAGCAGGAACTCATAAAATGTTGAATGAATAGAAGATTTCTACCTAGAAGTAGGAGCAGTAGAGGAGGTGCTTGATTCACCATCAAATAGTACCTCACTTTCATGGCACTAAATTCAATGAGCTTCCTGAGTTCAATTAGAGAGGCCTGTGCAGAAGTGCTTGGGTGACTCAGTCGGCTGAACGTCTGACTTTGGTTCAGGCCATGATCTCATGGCTCATGAGTTTGAGCCCCGCTTTGGGCATGCTGCTGTCAGCACAGAGCCTGCTTTGGATCCTCGGTTTCCCCTCTCTCTCTCTCCCCACCCCCTCAAAAGTGAATAAGCATTTTTAAAAAGAGAGAGATAGAGGCATATGCAGGGGACAGAATAAAAATACCTGCTACTACGTCACATCCATCCAATTGCTAATTTTGCTGGAATACAGGCATAGGCAGAACCTCTGGCTGGGGTTTTTATACACTGAAAATCAATTTCACGTCCCCACAACAGCAATATCCAACCACTCCATAGTCCTCGTTTTCCCCACCTACCTCATTTTAATTTAGCAGGTGTTTAATAGTACATAATTATATCTCACTACTGTTTGGGATAGGGAAATTAGGAATGCAATTTGCATTTTAGGAATAATTTGGAAACATGAAAGCTAATTATCTAAGATCAGATTTGGCCAAATGGAATAAGCAGGTTATCATTTGACAATAAACTCTGGCATTTACCTGAATAAATCCAAGAACTGAGCATGAACTCATTTATAAATTGATTGTTTTTAGGTAGAATTCATAGTAGGGAACACTTTATTTTTTTGCCTGCCCATTCTGTTCCCATTTCCTTTTAGAGGTCTTCTCTCCCCATTTGTATGTAGTCTTGGCGATAGGACAATCTTAAGGATTGCCTCTTCTTAGGGATACTTGGAAGGGAAAAATACTTTCTTTCCCTGGCATGGGATGGGGCCTTGTTTGTGAGTAACCTCCCCGCGCCCCCCTGCCTTGGGCACCCCCTCCCCAGGATTTTAATTTTTAAACAACTGAGAAAAAGGCAAAACCAAAATGATCCTGGCATCTGAAACCAGGTTGTTCCAGATATAATATGGTTGCTAACCTCCCTGTATCCTTGATTCTGGGTCATCCCCAAACCTGGTATATCGGTTCCCTCTTAATTCTGTGAGTCCTCCAACCCCTATGCCCCACCCCACCCCCCACTTTAATACCTTCTCTTTCATTTACATTTGCCATATTTGCTCTCTACTGCTTGCAACCATAAAACTCCAGCACAGATTGGCTCTAGCACAACTATTATTGTTTCCTGCACATGAATTCTTCTAGTCAAGTCCATTTTTGTCATTAGCTGGGACTTTGTTTCCAATCCTCAGATTTAAATGAAATGTCTTCACTTCTTTCATGGCTTTCTCCTTTTAAACGAAATCCCCCACCCAAACTTTAGGTGATTGATTTTCATCAGCTACATTACTACATACAAGAGTTAAGTGTGATATTCAAACTTTGTGGACTCAGTTCCCTCAAATTTATAACGGGGATGATCTCTCTTAAGGTACAAAAGTTTAGCAGAACCGGTCACATAATGAGCACAAAATAAATAGTACCATTATCACTGCTGCAGTGAAGGTTTTAATCTTTCCAATATTTGATGTCTCAGCAAAGTTTCATAAATACCACTGCTGCATTTTTCCAAATAAGTATCTACTAGCTATTTTATTATTGATGTCTTAATTAAAGCATTTTTCTTAGAGATGTTGGTAGGTCTTGGAAATACAAAAGGATTGCATGCCCAGGAACATCAAAGCAAACTCGGCAATTTCAGAATAGCACAACTGGCTGAATTACTTCAAAAGATGATCTTTTAACTCACGATGATCTTTTATCCCCCATGTTCACAGCATTATTTATTGACAGCAGCTGAGACACAGAAACAACCCATGTTTCCACTGATGGATGAATGAAGAGTGTGGTGTATGTATATGTATACATATGTGTATATATATGTATGTATATATATGTATGTGTATATACATACACACAATAGAATATTATTCAGCCATAAAATATGAGGAAATCCTACCATCTGCAGCAACATTACAGACCTTGAAGGCATTATGTTAAATGAAATAGGTCAGACGGAGAGAGTGAAATACTGTATTATCTAAGCTCACTTTACATGTGGAATTTAGGGGGAAAAAATCAAACTCGAAGGAAAAGAGATCAAACTTGTGGGTAATCACAGGCAGAGAATGGGGGAGAGGGGTACCTGGAGGAAGGTGGTCACAAGAGTACAAAATTCCAGTTATAAGATAGATAATTACTAGGGTTGTCATATACGTGACTATAGCTAACACTGCTGTACGATATATAGGGGAGTTGTTAAAAGACAGTAAATCCTAAAAGTTCTCATCACAAGGAGAATTTGTTTTATTTTTCCTTCTCTTTTTATAGTATCTATATGAGAATATGGATGTTAGCCTAACCTATTGTAACATTCGTTTCACGATATACGTACGTCAAACCGACCTATTGTATGCCTTAAACTTATATAGTGATGTATGTCAGTTATTTCTTAATAAAATGTTTAAAGACACAAAGATGATACAGGCTACTGATCAAATTCTAAGACTAGGTAAGCATTGAAAGGCATATATTTTTCAGATTGTAGGATAAAATAAAGCATATTCTGCTTTACAGGAAATCAAATAGATCAGACATCAGCAAAGTACGGCCATACAATTTGGTCTGGAACACGCTTTTGTAAATAAAGTTTTATTGGAACACCACCGGGCTTGTTCCTGGACACACTGTCTGTGGCTGCTTTCCGGCAACAATACCAGAATAGTTGAGTCAGAGATCATGTAGCCTGTAAGCTCCAACATAGTTACAAGCTGGCCTTTTACTGAAAACATTTGCTGGTCCTTGAGCTAGGTAATTTGCCCCCCTTATTGGTGTAATGAAATTTCAATTGCCGCAAAATTCAACTTCTGTGAAATATTTCCAGGCCTGATTTAAAATGGTTTCCTTTTCCCTGTGCCTGCATTCTGCCTTTTACACAACACATACACGTTTCCTCTCCCCCATAGTTAATCTGTCTTCATGCTTATGTATATATTTATAAGTCAGTTTCCTTTGTTCCGGAGCCTGTTGAACATCCTATAATGGCTGGAGAAAAATAAGTCGATTTGCAAACAGGCATAAGTGGAGAATGCCTTGGGGTTTGGGGTACTTCTCTAGCAGGAAATGTTGGTCAAGGTCATTATACACATGTCATACAAACTCTGCGAGTGGGAAAAGCCAGGTCTCAAAAGAACTGGGTGAATGAGAAAAGCCGATCTGAAATTCACCGTAGGCTGTGCGTGTTTCAAGGGACTGTGGCTATTTCACAAAAGTTGCAAGCACAGATCGTGCATTGAAGGGTATTACTTAGATGCTAATCGCAAGGGTACGGCAGTTGGAAAGAGGACTCTTCCGTATTTCCATGCGGTAACTCCTGGAGCGGAACAGAGAGACCTCCAAGGTACCAGCATGGAGAGAAGAGGTTTAAGAGGAGGGGGGAGGGGCAGCACTCGGAATGACAGAGGAAGGGGTATGTGGCCGACAGGTGTATGACCACGGCTGTGGGTCACTATGCTGAAAATCAGTTCACCAAACATTCAACTTGCTGAATGACCAGTCTCCCCCAAACTCAAACTTTTGGAGATAAAGCCACAAAATAAGGTTAGTAGCACTCAGGACAGCTACGTGGACCCGAAGCCTCAAATGGGGGGCACTACCCCCCGGCCTGCCCTGTGGAGTGCGCGAGTGTTCAGAGTGCGGGGACTGAGTCCTCACGCAGAGTCCTCCTGATCTCTCAGTTTATCTGTGGGCTGGGGCCATGGTGGTCACAGGGAAGGCAAGCCCTGGAGTTGATCTCCTTGTGGTCATGATGGTTGAACTGAGATTGAAGCAGGTACGCCAAGGTAGGAGGTGCCCACCACCGACAGACAGGAGCCCATGCCCACTGTGGTGAGAGAGCTGTGGCAGTCCCACTGTAAAACCGAAATCTTTTGTGAAAATTTAAAAACCTAAAAGGCTGCTGAGACCATCTCGAAGGACACAAATTGCCATGACCTTTAATTGCTAACCGAAACAAATTTTGGACGACATCTACTTCCAAGAAAGGACAGCCAAGGCCATCATGAGGAGCGGTGAGAGACCCCAGTGAGCTTTAGGACCCCGAGGGAGAAATCTGCGGTGGGAATGCGGCAATTCTGCAGGTGGAGACTGACCTCAAGAGCTTGAGTTTCTAAGGCTTAGAGACTGTGCCGAATGGCTCTGCTTAGAAGCCCACTGCACATCTTCCTTGAGACGCATTCCTTGGCGAATCCCACTGGAGGGAGCTCCTTAGAGGCCCCCACTCGCCCCCATCCCCTTGGGCTAAAGGTGACAGTTTGATCCCGCTTTTGAGCTGAGTGTCGGTATGGCCACGCACATGTCTGGTCGTCGGGGTGTGCGTGAAGGATGACACTCCCGTGCTTTGCAGCCCCAAGCAGGTGATCATCTTCGCTTCGTGGATGTGAGTCAAGAGCTATGGGTAACGACACTGAGATGCAAGTGCGCGGCCAGATGAGTCTGCGACATCTTACGGCGTCCCTGAGTCCTTGCCGTCAGCAAGTGTGATCTGGCACACTCCTCCGGATACCCTTTTGCCGCGTGTAAGGCCCAGGGGATGCTTGTCAACATAAGACAAACAGAACTCACACACGGGCATGGAGTCCTCCGTTGCCAAGTCTTCCTGGAGCCAACTGCCCTCTAGCTAAGTCGTCACACTAGGTGTGTGGAGAGTGGGTACAGGACGATACTCCACTCTAACGAAACCTTCTGAACACAGCAGACCCGTTTACTCTGGTGCCCCTGTGGCCCAGTGGACACCATAGTCCAGTTTACCCATCCCCCAAGAGCTCCACTAAGCCTCCTTCCCACCCGAGCTCCACTTCAACATGTAGCCAGGGGCTGGTACGTAATGAACATTCCCTATGAGCCAGGCGTTGTGCTGTTTCTTACGTGGATTATGCCTACCGAATCGTCACAGCAATCCTCCAAGCTGGCCGGTACTGTTAACGTCCCCATTTTCCAAGTGAGACTGATGTCAGGTCAGCTAAATAACTGACCCCCAAACCACACAACTAGTAAGGGTCACAGCAAAGCAATAATCCTGATCTGACTTCAGTGCATGGCTTCTGACCACAATGCTATCCATATCCGGCCTCCTTAATAATTTTTGTGAAAAGGGTAATCAGTGAATGTCATAATACCGGATTGGCAGACAATGGCTTGTGGGCCAAGTCTGGGTTACAACCTAATACAGCTCGGGAGCTAAGTGTGGTTTTTACACGTTAAATGGCTGGGGGTGTTGAGCGGGGGGAGTCTAAAGAGGAACCTGACACATGGAATCACATTAAACCGAAATTCCAGTGACCATAAATAAAGTTTTATTGGAACACCAACGTGCTCATTCATTTTTTCATTGTCTATGGCTGCAGCAGATTTGAGAAGTTGCAATGAAGGCCACGTGGCTAGCAATGCACAAAATATTTCCTCTCTGGCTCTTTACAGAAAGTGTGGTGAGCCCTGCCCTCGTCTGAATCGCGGAGTAGAGTTAGGTCTCAAAATCTCAGGAGACCGCTTACCAAAAGTCAGAACTTTGTGAAATCAAATGTCAATGATGAATTAAAAACGAAGACATCACCTTTTGTCTTTCTTGGACTAACAAAATTTGTTACAGCTGCTGATGGCTATTGTTTGAGTTAGAGTGGCCGCATTCTCATGCTGGGTTTAAAAATATCACTTGCTTCTGTTCAAAGCCGAGATAAGTGGTAAGGGTGCCTCAGCTGCTGCCTCCCTCCGGGGGTGGCTTCGTGCGGAGATGGCATGCTCGCGCCATTGCTACTGAAGCTTGGTCCAATAGTGCAATTAGGGGAAAAACTTAAACTGACAGAGCAATGAGATGAACTCATCCCCTTAGCCACAGTGACAACAACAAGACAGCTGCCAAGCATGATCTTGGGATTTCCTATTTGTGAGAACAAAAAACTAGATCTTAAAAACTGTTATCCTACAGCCTGGAGTGAACAACTTTTCATTTTTTTCCTTGTGTCTCCATGGAAAACCTGCTTACCCCATAAAGTCTAGATCCATTAAGGAAGTTATCCCTTGAAGAGAGACTTACGACAAAGGTCAACATACTCTGTGAGGAGCACCCATTCTGGTGCTCTCTACTTCTGATCTTTCCTTACATCCTGCCTATTAAACTTGCTCGTGCTGTGTCGGTGCACTGCCCGGGACTCTGCCTGGTGAATTGCCACTGACCAATCAAGCCAACTGGAGCTCAGGTTCCGATGCGTACGAGGCAATGGGGTGATGGGTTACCTCTTCCAGATAAGCGCTCTCTCTGTTCCTATCTGCATTACTTCCCCAGCCAAGGCCCTTCTTTATTCCTGTTTTATTTTGTCCGCCTGAAAAGTTTTGCTTTTTTCTTTAAACGTGGCCCTGCATTTTTAATGTTTATTTATTTATTTTGAGAGAGAGCGAGAGAGTGTGAGTGGGGGAGGGACAGAGAGAGAGAGAGAGAGAGAGAGAGAGGGAGGGAGGGAGAGAGAGAGAGAGAGAAAGACAGAGAATCTCAAGCAGGCTCTGGGCTGTCGGCCCAGAGCCCGACTCAGGGCTCGATCCCACAAACTGTGAGATCATGACCTGAGCCATAATCAAGAGTCGGCCATTCTACTGACTGAGCCACCCAGGCACCCTTAGGCCCTGCATTTTAAAAAGTTTATTCCCAGGTGTTAGCCCTTTTGTTGTTGTTATTGTTATTGTTGTTATTGTTGTTACAGTGAATGGGATCTTATACTGTATCATATTTTCTGACAATTTTTAGCACATGAAATAGGTATTGATGTTCTGCAAATTTATTTTACTGTCTGTCTTTTGGAACTTACTCATTGGAAGTTCCTTTTTTTTTCACTTGGATTGCTAGGAAGAGAAAGAATAAATCTGAAAATAATTATAATTTTGTCTTCGACATTCTAGTATTTTTGAACTACACTTCTTTTTTCAGTCCTATTGTAAATGTGGATATCCTTAAAATTGATCTTTATTACAGGAAGCCTAAATTTATGGGCTTTGGTAATAACCTGTGTTCATCTTTTAAACAAGTTAAGCCATATAAATAAAGCAGTGAATTCTGATCGGCAAAGTCGTCTTGCTGACGTCACTTTCTGTGTCTCAGACTCAATCTTTGTAAACTGGAAATGCAAATTCCTGATGCTGTTCCACAGGATTACTGGGGTCAGTAAAACAAAATAATGCATGTGGCTTTGTTTGACACCATGATCAAAACGTTAACTCTAGGGAAAGACGTGACATGCGTGGATGGAGGCAGTGTCATAGCAGGATGACACAGGATGCTCCTGACTTCAGTCCCCTTCGCAAGAAGAGCTTCTAGCAGCTATCCGTAGATGAGACATCATCGTGAAAATCCCAGAACCGGGGAATGATGTGGAAGCACCTGGTCCCACAGAGACCGAGAACACAACACAGGGGAAGAGGAGCGGCTGCATGGCGATCCCATCACCGCTCCCCAAGGCAGGCACAGCGCTGCACTCATGGGAAAGGAAAGCCCATGGTGGGGTATTTCCTAGGGCGCCCACCGGGGTCTCTGTGCAGGAATCACTGGAGGAATCTGCGAGGCTCAGCCGCTGGGGATCAGACCCTGCTGGAGAAGGGGGCTGGGCTCACACTCAGATCTGGGTAGACCACGTTGCTGCCAGCAGTGGTGCCTGAGCAGAGATCCCAGCCAACGCCTCTGTCCATCTGCAGGGCAAAGCAGGGGCTCCCACCTGGCCAGGGAGCTCGGTGGGCACGTCTGTCTGACCGGACCCCAGTCAATGGGCTGTGGTGGCCAGGGCTGTACCAATGGGCTGTATTGCCCCATCTAGGCAGGGAAGCAAATCTGCAGCTTGGCTCAACTGTGGAGGATAGCCTCCAGTCCAGCCAGGCCAGGAAGCCTCACCTGAGAACCCAGGAAGCTGCAGAGCCCTTCTTGCAGGCCCACTTAGGCAGGGAGACAAGCCGGCAGCCCCGTCTAACAACTAAGCAGAGCCTCTGGCCCCACTTGGCCAGGGACCCGAAACACTGACGCAGGGTAGCCTCAGAGCTCAGCCTCTGGCCCTACTCAATTACTGAACACAACCTGAGTCCTTGCCCAGGCAGTGACCCTGTCCCGTCATAGCTCATAGTCTACAGCCCCATCCAATGAGGGGGCCTGGACTGTGACCCTGCCGTACCGTGGAGAAAAGTCTCCAAACCCACCCACCTGTGGGATATACCTGGAACCTCTCCTGACCGGAGAGCTCAGCCAGCAAACTTGCCCAATAGCAGACCATCAGCAGTGGTTTACCTGACCGTGAAGCCAAGCCTGTGACCCCGCCCAACTGTGGAGCTAGAGCCTGTGATCGGGCCTGACCACAGAGGCCCCGTCCACCCACGAAACCCCGCCTGTAGTCCCGCCTCAACACAGTCCAGCCACAGCACCATCCAGTTGGGGAGAACAGCCTGAGACCCCACCAGATTAGGAGAATTTGAAGATTCGATCATTTTGGCTTTTCCAGGTTCATTGTATTTCCACATAAAGTTCCTAATTGGATTGTGAAATCCTACAAAAATAAATCTGCTGGAATGTTGATTGAGGTCACAATTTGTAGGTAAATTTTGGAGAATGTTCATCTTATCTGTATTTCCTCTTTCTATCCATGAACATAGCCTACCCATCCTTTATTTCTTTGACTTTTAATTTATCTCAGCATTGTGGAGTATTTTTAATGATTATTTATTTTGAGAGAGAGAGAGAGAATATGAGCAGGGGAGCAGTAGAGAGAAGGAGAGAGAGAGAATCCCAAGCAGCCCCCAACTCAGAGCTCCGTCCCACAACCCCAGGATCATGTCCTGAGATGAAATCAAGAGTCAGAGGTTTAACCGACTGGCCCCTCTCTCAGTATTGTTTTTATGTACAAGTCTTGCGTATCTGCCATTAAATTTATCCTTTGGTATTTCGTGTTCTTTGATGTTTTGTAAATGGTGTTATTATTCTAAAGTTCATTTCCCAATTTTCCATTGCTAGAATTAGAAATGTAAATTTGAAAAAGAAGAATCAAATGAGAAGATGGACACTATCTGATCTTAAGGCTTATTATAGGGGCGCCTGGGTGGCGCAGTCGGTTAAGCGTCCGACTTCAGCCAGGTCACGATCTCGCGGCCCGTGAGTTCGAGCCCCGCATCAGGCTCTGGGCTGATGGCTCAGAGCCTGGAGCCTGTTTCCGATTCTGTGTCTCCCTCTCTCTCTGCCCCTCCCCCGTTCATGCTCTGTCTCTCTCTGTCCCAAAAATAAATAAATGTTGAAAAAAAAAATTAAAAAAAAAAAGGCTTATTATAAAGTCAGAGTAAATGTGGTATTTGCATAAGAATAGTCAAATCGATTATTGGAACAGAATAGAAATTCCAGAAATAGGTTCATATACATATGATCAGCTGACTTTTGCAAAGATTGCAAAGCAATTCATTAAGAAATAGAAAGTATTTTCAATAGATGATGATTGGAACATCTAGATAACCTTAATTTTTACCTCATACCATAGACAAAAATTAAACCAAACAATCATGATGGATCATATACCTACATATGATAAATAAAACTATAAAGGCTTATGAAGAAAATATAGAATGATGTCTTTGCCTCCTGGGATAGGCAAAAATTTCTATGACAGGATACAAAACTCATAGATTAGGCTTTATCAAAATGAAAAACATCCATTCATTAAAAGGCACTGTAAAGAATATGAACAGGAAAGCCACAGAGTAGGAGAAGATATCTGCAAAGGTTATACCTAACAATGGACCTGTATCCAGGATGCAGCCGTATTCCTACAAGTCGTTAACAGAAACACAATCAACCCAATGAAAAGATGAGAAAGAATTTCATCAGCCTTCTAAAAAGAGAGACATGTAAATGGCCAACAAGCACATGAAAAATTGCTCATTATCAACAGTCAGCAGAGATGCTACCACACACCCTCCAGAATAGTTAAAACCAAAACAACTGACATTATGAAATATCAGCAAGGACGTGGAGCATCTAGAAGTCTCCTAAATTGGCAGTGGGGAGGAAAATTAGTTCAATATTTTGGCAAAGTGCAAATTTCATATGAATTTATATATACAGCTACCATTTGACCTACTAATCCTACTCCTGTATACTTACCCAAGAGAAATGAAAACATACTTACATATATACTAGACACATAGATGTACATTACACATCGTATATTATATATATGTTGCTATACACCAAGTTAACGTTATCACATTTTAACCTTTTAAAATATATGGATTGTTGAGGCGCCTGGGTGGCTCAGTCCATTTAGCGTCCTACTCTTAGTTTTGGTTCAGGTCATGATCTCACGGTTCATGGGATTGAGTCTTGCATCGGGCTCTGCTCCAAGCATGGACGCTGCTTGGGATTCTCTTTCCCTCTGCCCCTCCCCTGCTTGTGCTCTCTCTCTCTCTCTCTCTTTCTCTCTCTATCTCTCTCTCTCTCTCAAAATAAATAAATAAAAACTTTGACATATATGGATATTACTGATATTGCCGAAGTCCACCAGCACCCTACGTAACTTTGCTCAGCTTTACACACGCTGAAGAAAATACCTAATATCATAAAAGACGTATTAACAGCACATCTAAATGCAACCCACACAATACAATAAGATCAACAGAATCCTATCTATCTACTCTTAATGGAATGTTCTTCTTACAAAATCTTACCAGTTAACTTAAAGGCAGATAAATATTATTCCATAGCATCAGTGTTGCCCAGGTCTTAGCAGCGATTTAGATGGTTAAGGCTAGTCCAGAATTCTGGAGGAAAGAGTTCCATCATAAATTAAGGATGGCCGTTATGGGTACTGGGGCAAGTGTAGGGCAGACAAGCATGCTTGAAGGTAGCATTTGCCATCCTGGACTGAGACCGTTAGCATTTAGGAAGTAATTCAAGTACAAGTGCAGAATACTACAAATACAGTTAGCAGAATCTGATCTTTCTTTGATGATGTAAAAGAAACTTCAAGGTATTGTAAGACAACAGTCTCATCATCATGAATATCCATTGTTGGACCAACCAACAATTTTTGTTTGGTTGAGTTCTGGGCAAGCAAACAATTCTTGTAGATCAAAGGCTCTGTGTTTAAATAAGAGTACGTTTAATTGAGAGAGTACATAAAGAGGGAGAAACATCCCCCCTACTTTAGACAGCGCCTGGCTCTCTTTCATGAAACTTCAGTAACACAAGGCAAGGCTTGTACAGGATGACAGTCATCCTAGCAGTCAAATTAAATCTCTGGACATCACTCTAAGCCTTAATGAGCATTACTTTATCTTCCAGGAACAGCGGGAGAATAACTTTCTTACTCCCCACATTTGTGGCAGTTTGAGTCCCAGATGTTGGGGGCTGCTTAGCAGGGTTCTGGCAGCTTCACATATTTCTTAACACATGGATCTGCTTTCGCTGCCTTAGAAAAAAAATGAGTTGGCAAATTTGCAATGCCATCTTTTCAAAGAAAATAAGAAGGAAAAATGACCTGCATGTTTAGTGAGCTGTTGCTTACAATTTTCATCATCTTTGCTCTGTTTTCTGGACCATGAATCACCGGGCAGAGAAGAGGATAAAGGGGCTGAATCCACAAAGCCCCAACAAAAATCTAGCATTTGGTGTTCTGACTTTGAGCCATTGAATGTAAAACTACACTGTTGTACTGCTCCTCGGAGGGAAATCAGAGCTGGGTTGTTTATCGGGAGGAGACACATGTCTACTGTAACGATGCTTGCTTTATCAGAATGTTTTTTGACTTTTCTTTTCCGAAATCCATCCCAATACAGAGCCGGGCTTAACGCATTAATAAAGTCTCACCTCCTTTCCCTCTCTCTCCTCTACCTGGCTCACTATTTGGGCCAGAAATTATAGATGAGAAAAAATCCTCTTTTCTTTCATACACTGCTTTGTGCAGGACTTAGAAGCTGCTGGAAAAAAAATGACCAAATACTGCTGTATTTAAAATCCCTGAACGTGAAAGATTAAATAAACCTTCTCAGGAGGGTTATTGTGGAGAAGACGCCCAAACTTGAAAGACAAGCTGGCCGATTATGGACTTGCTTCCGACACTGATTTAACGAGCCAAAGATAGATCATGGATTCAAACGGGGCTCTAGAACCAGAGACCGGGTAACAGTAGCCCAGTTCTGTCACATCGGCCATAGGAGCTAATCTGAAGTTTCTTCTTCCGTGAATTAGGAGTATGCGATGGTGGTCTTTGAGAGTAGTCACTAGAATTCCCACTGGGGAGAAATGGTACAGCGCCTGGCCCAGAGTCAACCCTAGTAAACGTTAGCCACTATTTGGGGAAGCGGGCAAGGGAGAAGGGAGATTGGGCGCTCACGCGTATGTCAATGCTACTTTCCATATGCGCCTGGAACATGTTCTTAGGGACCCTGGTGAACCCCTTAATGGCTAGAAAGGTTTGGGGATGTTGTCTGGGGATGTGAGGCTCCAAAGACCTTCAACTAAAACAACTCCCCTTTTATGTTTCTACAAGCCAGGCTTCTGCTGGAAGATCCCTTTTGAAAAGTGTTCTTTGTTTTAAAAGAAGGTGGCAGAGGGCGGGGGAGCTGGAAAATCAGAAGTCCGTATTTTCTCCCTGCTTGATCAATGCTGCTCAGGCCTCTCAGGGCCTTTGAAGACCTACTGTGTGTCAGCCTCTGCAGCAGGCAGTGTCTCTGGGGTGGCTGGTCCTCAGCCTTGTTCTCGGAGTGTTCACACTCAAGCGAGGAAGCAAAGAAAGTGAGAATTTCATTGTGAATGTTCGAACGGCTCACTAAAAGGAAGGGGGTACTTCCGACTGAGAGAATCCAGGACAAAGTCATGGCAAAGTGACACTATAAGCGTCCGTTATTAATGATGATGAATAACAACCATCCCTGAGGGCTTACTATGTGCCAGATACCAAGCTTGGTGCTTTACATGAATTACCTTGTTTAATTCTCCCCAAACCTAATCAATAACCCACCCCGTTTTAAGAATCAAGAAAGGGGGGGCATCGCTTCAGCCAATACTTGAGCTAGGTTGCCGGCTCTGAGTCGGGATGAATATTTGCTTAGGTTTACCGCCTTCCTAAGGCAGACGGACTTGGAACTTTAAGTAAAGACCCAATTTCATCGATTCTGAATGCACATTTCTCTTCACATTTTAGTTTCAAAATCAGGATGCATCTTACGTTCAATAGCAGGCCACCGATGTCTCGGCAACATTCTTTCTTTCCTGGTGGCACGTAAATAATGGTGTGTCTTAGATGTCAAAGGCATCTCAGATTTGAGGAAGTGTGATGACATTTTGGCAGGAAGCTCAGGAGGCGGGACACCCCAGACAGATGAACCAGTGTGTGCAAAAAAACGCAGAGGCATGCACTGGCACGCTGTTCTCAAGGAACAGGAATCAATTGAGGGGGTTGGTGAAGGTCGCAAGAGCTGAAGCTGTACATGCAGAACTGGGTGACAATCGGGCTTCTGACAAGCAATGGCATTTCCCCAAAGAAAACTAGAAGCACACGGGATATTTCTCGGTTCTCCGGTAATGGGGTTTCTAGAAGCATTTAGTGGAGACAGAAGACAGCTTGAGACGCAAGTGTCTTGCAGGACATAAGACAGTCCTGCCCAAGGAGGAACTGTCTCCCCTTCTGCCTAACTTTCAAACACCATTCACAATGAAGCACCTGTTCATAACGAGCTGAGAACAGAACGTAAACTCCATTTACACAGGAGCACAATGTATTTTTGTAGGATCCTAATCTTCAATGACTTGTACAAATGTGAAGCTATATGTAAATCCAGGGACGTCTGCACTTGGTTTTGTTAGATCTTTGTCAACTTGCTTCTCTTTTGCAAAATCCTATCCTCGACAGCCGGGTGGATCACAGTGTTTGAACTGTTATCCATACACCTGGATCAGCCCGTACCGGGAGCTGCCAAATCCACAGCACTCCCATCCGCGGCACTGCGTTTACAGATTTCACTGTGACATCCAGTGTAAAGTTCAAGCATTTACGTTTTACCTTTTCTAAATGTTTACGTACTTATTTTTGAGAGAGAGAACACATGTGAGCAGGGGGAGGGGCAAAGAGGAAGAGAGAGAGGATCCCAAGCAGGCTCCACGCTGACAGTTGAGAGCCTGACGTGGGGCTCAATCCCATGAACCGTGAGATCCTGACCTGAGCCAAAATCAAGAGTCAGGCGTTCAACCGACTGAGCCACCCAGGTGCCCCATGCTTATGTCTTCTGGATTATAGTTACGGCATTATATTTACCTTCTGTGCATAGTTAGGTCATATTATTCATGAATTTAATTTCATGATAATTAAAAATATTTTGCAAATATTTGTTATAAAAAGACGAAGAGGGGCTTGGGTCTGTAAGGCTGCAAACTGTAGGTGAGATGAAGGCTTGGACACTTGACAAAGATTCGAATCTGAGAGGCAATGAGAAGAAATCAAAGAATTTCTGACAGATTTTAGAAATTTTGAAAACTACAGAAAAAATGTTAGGGAAAAAACACGAATAATCCATAAATTAATAATCCAGAAAGAAGCACTGTTAAATTTTTTATCCCTATTTTCCTGCCCACATACATTTTCTCTTTTTTAAAAAAAAGTTGGGGGGGGGGCGCCTGGGTGGCTCAGTCGGTTACGTGTCCGACTTCAGCTCAGGTCATGCTCTCACGTTCATAAGTTAGAGCCCCACTTCAGGCTCTGTGCTGACAGCTCGGAGCCTGGAGCCTGCTTCGGATTCTGTGTTTCCCTCTCTCTCTCTCTGCCCCTCCCCTGCTCACACTCTGCCTCTCTCTCTCTCTTTCTCTCAAAAATAAACATCTTTAAAAAAATAAAAAATTTAAAAAGTTGGGATTATATGGCTTTTAGAATTCTTTCCTACATGATGACCAATTTTAACTCATTATTAGTTATGATCCTATATGCCATTATTCTTTTATTTATTTATTTTAGTATTTATTTATTTATTTATTTATTTTTGAGAGAGAGAGAGAGAGGGAGAGAGCACACGTGCATGAGCGGGAGAGAGGCAGAGAGAGAAAATCCCAGTGGGATCTGCGCTGTCAGCACAGAGCCTGACACGGGGCTCAATCCCACAACCCTGAGATCACGACCTGAGCCAAAACCAGGAGTCGGACACCTAACCGACGGAGCCACCCAGGCGCCCCCATTAATTGTTCTGTTCAAACACTTCTTTCGGTGGCTACATAGTATTTCATTAAAAGTACGTCCACCCATTTACTTCAGGATGCATTAGCAGCGCTGGTTAATCTCCCATTATGTTTTGTAAGCAGTATATAAGAACGGGATTTCAGAGATGAAAGGGGCTTTAAAATTTTCCAGATTAACCTCCATACAACGCAGGTGAGAAAATGGAGGAGCAGAGACAGTAAGACACAGAGGCACACAACAAGAACTGGAAGCCTGGTCTTTATTCTCAGATGAATGTTTTCTTTGTATTATTCTAACGCTGTCTTCTCTGGGGCTCCCTCTTTAACGAATCGACCCATGACTGGCATCTCCATGCTGTATTTAATCACTTGTTGTAACTATTGATTTGGCTCTCAACGCCAACAAAAGCTGGACATTCAGCGGGGTGTGCAGCTGAGAGGCAATGCTTTCTGCTTTGGGAGCGAACATACACAGATAAACAAGAAACATCGCTCATTCTCAGTGCCCAGCAGCCGCAGCGGGAGCTGTACACGGGTGAAACCGAAACAGTGCATGATTCCAAGGGAGTTTTATTACCAGAAACATACGGGGGGATCGATTGAATGCCGGGTCACTTTGAGCTATAATAACGATGATAACAGCTTGACTTCAGACATGATACGTAAACACACGGCTCTTCAAATCAGTCGGCTTACGCGTTCAGTGTAACATAACCCATCGTGCACGCGTATAATGCGGATCCAGAGCCGAGAGCATCTCTGCTATTGAATTTAAATGTGGGATATGTACTTCCTGTCCATTCTGCAGATACAAAACAAGACCTGTTCTGGGAATGGTCAAGGCAGGTTCTCAGGGAGGGATAAATACATGGTCTAAGTTATATGTTGGGAGCTAGGCTGGGGGAGGAGGCAGGGAATGGGGCCAACGGAGAAGAGCAATTCGCATTTCCTCAGGAAAAAGTGAGAATGGTGTCCCTGGTAAGGGCCATCATCCAACGGCGAAAAGTCTGGGGCACTGATTACAGATCAAATATTCTATCACCATCATCTCTGCCTTAACGACTGCAGTATCTTCCTAGCTAGTCACCTGCGTCCATCTTGTCCTCACGGCAGTACGCATGATCCTCTTAAAACCTAAGGCAGGATCCTTGGAGTTGGGTTGGGGTAAATGTAGAAGTGATATACACAGTCGCTAGGCCAACAAAGGTCAGAGCCAGTGTGACCCCTCCATCGTCCTCTTTCTCTGCCTCAGCAACCTTGGAGACCCCATGATCCAGAGGGAGGAAGGCTGCCTGACTGGCAATCAGCTGTAACATGAGTAACATACTTCCGTCGTGTAAGTCACTGAGACTTAGGATGAGGAGTATTTGTTATGACAGCATAACATACCTTGTCTTGACTAATACAGCTATTATTTTAGCAAGGTCATAGAAAGCCCTGATGAAAAAATATTCACCTTGTGACAGTATCTCCTGTCCTACAAGGAAAGTTGAATTTATTTTTCAATTTCTATTTTGTTCTGTAAGAAGTTAAATGCATTATGTACAATCCGGGAGGTGAATCCAATCCCTGTACCTCCTCAAATACATTACTTGTCTTGGCAGTCTTGTAGGTGCTCGTTCAAAGTCACTTTGAAATTCAGCTTTGAAGGATAAGTGACTTTTATTTGACTGTTTCATTAAGTGTCTCCCCCTCTAGGAATTAAAAAGAAAGATCCAAAGATTTCCAGTCTGTGAGATACTTCACTTAATTATTGATGGGTGCGGTCGAGGCCATGATCAAACAAAATAGCTTCACTCTGCTGAGGGACAAAACATCTTACTGGAAAACAAAACAGAAGTTGTCTACAAATCTTACATAGGTTGGATATGGACATCTGTGGGGACCTCAGCTATAGTGAAAGATACGTGTGTGGATGTTCTGACAGCATTGATACCATTGAACGACCAGTGACTGAGAAGTGGGCACCAGGCTGGGCACCTTCCAGGATGGCAAGGTGGCAACAATGAAGAGAACAATGTGCTGAGGACAGCTTGCAGTTTCAGAAGAACAGATATGATAATCATATTAATGAAATCTTGGCATCAAAGTGAAAAATGTCATAAAGAAAAAGAGCAGTCTGTAAAAATGGAACCTGACCCAGAACAGGAGTGGAGGGTACAAAGGTGTCAGGGAAGATTTCCTTGAGGAAGGGTGGAGAAGGGGAAGAGTAGTGAGACAGAGGGAAGGGGGCGTGTAAAGGCCCTGTGGTAGGAGGGAGCACATAACACAGAAGAAATAAAAGAAAAGCACTTAGAAGTCACGCAATTTGTGGCAAGAGATGGATTTGAAGATGTGGGGGTTTGGGGAGAAAGGACATGCAGGGCCCCAGGAAACAATGTAAGGGCTTCTGGGGGCGCAGGGGGAAGGTGTGGGGCCGTCTGCACTGCTAAACCCCAGATGACTCCAATCCCAAAGCCTATGCTCAGTCCAAACTCCGTCTGGCCCGAGTTCCGGGCAAAGGGGTGGAGGCGAGAGGGTCATGCTTTTAGAGAGGATGTTCTGAAGGCATTAATGAGAAGGCAACATCTGGATAAAGACTTGGAGCAAAGGAAGATGGCAGCCATGCAGATTCTTGGAGGAAAAGGGACATTTTGAGGAGGAAATGGAAGAAAAGTCCCCATATGGTACTTGTTCTAAGGACGGATTCCAGCAATCTGGGACGGATCCTGAGAGGCCGAGGGGCAGGAGGAGACCTTTGTGTGCGTGTGCCGACAGAGGGATATGCTGGCTAAAGAGCTGGGCATCTGGCAGCATGGCCTTAGGGGAAGTGGCACAGCCTGCGGCCACAAGCAGGCTTAGGAATCAGACAGTCTTACACCTGAGTCACGGCCCTGGCACTCTTGTGCAGATTACGTCATCTCCCAGCCTCCGTTTGTTCACAGAAACGGGGCCGTGTCAGACAGACCTCAGATCGTCACTGGGAAGATGAAGATAATGATGGAAAGTACCAGAACAGGTGCTATCTATGCCCTGCCCTCACCTGGGCTACTCCACAGGCCCATGGAGGCTTTTGCAACATGCACCTACAGCTGATTTGCTTCTCTTGGCCGATGAGGGATGTGCTTAGCCTGCACGAGACACATCAGAAGCTCAGAAGCATCAGAAGGATTGGGAGAAACTCCCCAGGATCGACTATCAAGCAACATCCCTGCTTCCTCGCCTCTCCAGGACAGCCCCGGGTTGTGTTCTACACGCTCTCCTACGGGGGTCCAGCATGACGGAGCCCCAGGTGCCCACAGCGGTAACGAGCCTCCAGTACGCACTTTATATCCGCCCTCGCCTTCCAGCTCTCCTGTCTCCACTGTCCTGTGCGTCCTGGGATTGATCCCAAAGATGCTGCTTTCACTCCACTGTCTCCCTCAGGAGTGAATAAGTCTGTGACCGTGCAGACAACCTGGTACAAAAAAGCATCCAGTCAAGGTAGGTTTTTATGATTGCTGTCATGGGGTGAAGAGACTTTAAGGAACCGCACTCAGGATTATGAGCCCAGAGAAAGAAGAGCCTAGTGGAGGGCCAGCGCAAGGAACACTATCTAGAGAACTTGCAGGTGCTTTTGCCCCAAAGCTCTGCCTACACCAGGATTGACCAAACCTCAGATGGAAACGATGTGGGAAGTAGTTCTGAGCTTGGAAGAAGGGGAAGGGGAAACTGCTCAAAAGGCAGAATCTCTGAGAATCGTTGTGAAGGCAAATTTAACACCAAAGACATTATCCTCAACACTGAAGTCCTCTGTCACGAAAGAATCTACCAACAATCTCTCTGTATATATAAATGACACAACCACAATATGTGCATGTGTGTTTCATGTATATCCAGGCATTGACGCAAAAATGACATATATATATGTGTATATATATATGTATATATATGTGTATATATATATGTATATGTATATACATATATATATACATATATATATAAAAGCTTCTGCTATGGTCCAGGAAGCCATAAAAATGTTCTGATTTCACAGAACTTACATGCTAGAGTGTGCAGACACACAGCAAACAAAATAATGAGGTAAAAATCTGAGAGTGTCAGACGGAGACATGTTTTGGAAGCAAATTAACCACAAGAGGGGATGGGAGGGTAGCCCTCTTAAAAAGGATGCCTCTGTGGGGCGCCTGGGGTTAAGCATCTGACTTCGGCTCAGGTCATGATCTCACAGTTCATGGGTTCGAGCCCCGTGTTGGGTTCTGTGCTGACAGCTCCGAGCCTGGAGCCTGCTTCAGATTCTGTGTCTCCCTCTCTCTCTGCCCCTCCCCCTCTCACTCTCTGTCTCCCTCTCTTTCTCTCTGCCTCTCCCAAGCTTGTGCGTGCTCTCTCTCTCTCTCTCTCAAAAATAAATAAATAAACTTAAAAAAAAGGATGCCTCTGTAAGGCCTTAGCGAGAAGGCAACATTTGCGTACAGATGCAAAGTGAAGGAACCAGAAAGCCAAGAAGATATTTGAAGGGCAAAAAACATGTGAAGCCAAAGAAGGAGTAACGCAAAGGCCCTAAGCAGATATAGGACAGAGGTCAGCACAAATTTTTCTGCAAAAGACCACCTAGTAAATAATTCTGGATTTGTGGGCTACACAGTCTCTGTTACAACTACTCAACCTCTGCTACAGCCGCACAAAAGCAGCAGTGAATGGTCATGGCTGTGTTCAAATAAACCTTTACGTACAGACACTAAAATGTGTTCGAGTAAACCTTTACATATAGATGCGAAAATTTAAATTTCACATAATTTCCAGATGACACAAAATATTATTCATTTTTTTGCAACCGTTCAAAAAACGTAAAAAGCATTTTTCAGCTCACTGGCTATGCAAACATAGGCAGCGGGCTAGCTCCGGCTCCCCGGTAGTGGCTAGCCAAACCTTACCTTCAGGGCTTGTGGCTTTCACTCTAAGATGGGAAGGAACAGCAGGCTGGAACAGAAGAGCAGCACAACCTGACTTGGACCAGGGCAGAAGGGCGCGGTCTTGCGTTGAGAGCAAGTGAGAAGGGGACAAGGTGGAAAGAAGAGACGGAAAGACAGAAACTTGTTGAGAGGGGTCGCACAGGAAGGTATTAACTATGCTTTAATGAAGGGTGTTGTGGTTGGAAATTCCCATTCGTGGTTCCAAACGTGTGTTTGCAATTTCCACTAATGGACGATGAGCCCTCATGCTTTCAACCCATTATTACAGTGTTTAAAATAAACACGTGCTATCAAGAAATCTATCTATAGATCACGCGAGCCACAGGGCAAAAATCCCATTTGTATTTCTATTTCGCAGCATTGAGGAGGCGTTATCATTGAGAAAGGGAGCTTATCTCTTATTTTGCATGTGCTTCTTATCTCCGACTTCAAAGGCAATGCTCTTTGGTCATGTTTTTAATATCCTCGTGTCTGCATTTAACTCGAAATCAGAGCGGACAGGAAAGCTCTCGATTCATTGAAAATGCATCACCCAGCCACCTCCTCTCTCCCGAGCACCTTTCTGGTTCCGGATTTTGTATCAAAAACTAGGAGAGCGGTTACAAACATGGATGATATATAACTGAAGGATTTCAGTCTGAAAACGGAATTTACCACAGAGCTATAAAAATGGTGCTATTAGGGCAGGCTGTCAAGAAATGATTAATACTTGTAACCGGCTATCATTTCTTTAAGCCTTCACACACGAGTAGGCCATTAATCTGAAATTGCTACCACCGTCACAAGTGTCACCTGCTTTGTTTGTCCATAAGGACCAAGATGTCTTCTTCAGAAAGGGGAAATATGACCAGATCAAGGTTTGGGCTTAGAGATTTCTGTCTTAGTGTACAGGTAGAGTGTGTGTGTGTGTGTGTGTGTGTGTGTGTGTGTGTGCGCGCGCACGCGCGCGCGCGTGTACTGTTCCATGAGTGAGCACGGGCCTGTTTCTGGGCAAGTTACTGATGTAACATTTTGTTAGTGCACTGGTGTGGTAAATGATTTATATTTCTGTTCCACTGGACCAAGAATTGAAAAACGTTCATAAAAATTGAGCCTGGGGTCATGAACGTTATTTTTAAATCCACCGTGAGTTAAGAAAAAAAAAAGTTTATCTAAATATTTATGCTGACTTCCATGGAGAATTTTATGAATAAGGACTTCTCTTAAAGACTTCATCCAAATATGAAATTAAGAAAAGCAGATGCAGTTTTTTTTTTACATTTTTTGTACATTTTGTGTGTGTGTGTGTGTGTGGCACTCACCTAGGACATACGAGCACACAACTATGATCACCACACTATTATGGAATGTCTCAGAGGTATAATCCCCATAGCAGGCACCATGACAAGGAATAAATTGGCAAGGACATCCAGGCACCAAAAGAAAGGTCAAACTCACAATATTTCTAATCCAAATAAAAGAAAATTCATAAGGAAAAAATTTTCTAAGGTAAACTCCTTTCCTAATTGGAACACAATAAGAAAAATAACAAGGGGTACCTGGGTGGCTCAGTAAGTTACGACTCTTGATTTTGGCTCAGGTCACGATCTCAGAATTCATGTGATCGAGCCCTGTGTCGAGCTCTGCACTGACAGTATGAAGCCTTTTTGGGATTGTCTCTCTCCTTCTCTCTCTGCTCGTTCCCGGCTCATGCGCTCTCTCGCTCTCTCTCTCTCAAAATAAAAAGGCATTAAAAAAACAGTAATAACAATACCATAACAAAATGAAATTACATATTTGCTTCTACCACTGTGAACTTTGACTTTTAAAAATGCAATGCATTTCTATGACTTCTCAATGATGCAAAAATGAGTGATTATGTGATTCTGATCCAGGATATTTCCTGAAAAGAACCACATCTCAATCATCTCTGCCAGTAGAGCAGTAAGAATAATCTGATTCAAAGGGTGATAGAATGAAATGATTTTATTTTTTAAAAAAATTTTTTTAACGTTTATTTATTTTTGAGACAGAGAGAGACAGAGCATGAACGGGGGAGGGGCAGAGAGAGAGGGAGACACAGAATCGGAAGCAGGTTCCAGGCTCTGAGCTGTCAGCACAGAGCCCGACGCGGGGCTCAAACTCACGAACCGCGAGATCGTGACCTGAGCCAAAGTCGGACGCTTAACCGACTGAGCCACCCAGGTGCCCCTGAAGTGATCATTTTAGAAGTTAGATCTCGGATTTCTTTTTGTAATAGTGTTTTGGGTACTTAATATGCTTAATAAAATATTCAAATGATCATGCTTTTCCTACGACAATCTGGCTAGTTGCACAGAGGAGATTCTAAAGAGGAGTTTGGTTACAAACATCCCAGAAGACACTCAGTGTAGATAGTTCACTAGATGAGAATTCCGGCTCAAAATGGCATCTAACTCTGGTCGTAATGGAGTATGTGGCACTGGAATTATCCATAAACTACAAAACAGAGAAAAATATGTGAAACCACTGTTTCAGATGCTGTCAACAGCCAGGGAAGGACTGATTCCTAAACACAAAAACACGAGCCCTGTTGTCACAACTCTATGCTTACAGGCCCACTCTAGGCAGAAGCCCAAGGGGGACAATGCAGAGAAGGGCACGGTGATCTCACAGGGTTGAAGAAGATAGAGACTGCAGTTAAGGGAGCTGAGGGTACTGGAAGGTACCAGACAGAGTTCCAGAAAAGAGGCATCTAGGGAGAACAAGAACTCCAGATATTTGCACAGCAGTTCCATTAGTCTCTTCGGAATAATAAGCCGGGCACGGGTCCAGCAAAACTGTAAGGCTGAGCGAAGAATGGTTAGGAGCTGTATGATGAACAATGCTCAACACCAACTCAAGAGGCCCTAGACACCTCTGCTCTTTCTAGGAGCCCTGCCTCCATCAGGTGAACAAGCCTGGACCAGACTCCTGACAGATGAGAGATCCCATGGAAGAGAGCCCAACTGCTGTGGCCAAGGGTGTTTTGGATCAACGGACAGCCAACAAACCCCTGCACACCTGAAAGTGCCCGTATCGTCAGCAGAGCCACTCGCCTGTTCTGTAGCTGACGCAGCATCAAGCTCGGCTGAGATCAGCCAAACCCCACACGCTCAGCAGAACCACCAAGCTGACCCACAGACTCGTAATCAATCATGAGTGCTCACTAAATCACTGCATGGGGGGGAGGGGACTTGTTACACAGCAGTAACTAACTGTACACACTCATGTGTACACACACATTGCATGACTGATAATATTGAATGCATTCTAATGAAGTGATTTAATAGGACATATTTACTTAAATCTGAAGTTTTCTTAACTCCTCAGCAGAAATGAGAGAACACAGAACTGTTGGAATGGATCTTTCCAGTTATTTTCTTTTCAATGGCATTTAATAACATTAACAAATGATGCTTGGAAATCACCTTGTGTTTCTCTCCCCACTGGCTATTATTGGCATAACATTATAAGCAATCTTCCCTGTCTCTGGGGATTAGTGTGACTGACGTGGGATAAATGCTACAAAATCTTCCAAGTTTAGGCCGGAAACTTGGCATCTTGCATCACAAGCCACGCTTCCCAGACCAAGAGGGTTGTTTTTTGGTTTTTTTGTTTTTGTTTTTGTTTTTTTTTTGGTTTTTATTTATTTATTTTTTTTCTGAATAGCAACTCAGAGAAATGCTTTCTGACTTGGATCATGTTACTAAGACAACAGTCCCACATGGCTCTTTAGCTCAAGTTCATTCTTTTAATTAGCAGACTGAGATTCCTCCTCCTCCCCAACCTCTTCCCCTAGGAAAATTTTCCAAACATCTCTGGCTCTTCTCTTTCCTTTGGGTGTTTGCATGATGCCACGAGGAATTTGCTAATTAGAGTATCTTAGTGTTTGGTGATGGCTTTTGTGATTTTGAGAGGGCCTTTGCAGAGTAGATTTTTCCTAAGGGGTATTTTTTCCTGAAAGGGATAACCCCATGATATATATCTGTATAACAACTCTCATTTTGGCAAAAAGGGAATTAAGAGTGGGCTTCTGATAGGGAACCTGGAATTCGTATTGGCATGGTGGGGTTAAGGGCATGGGAGTATTCTAAGACTGGAATTCTTCCTTAACTCTGTATGATGTTTATTAATTCATCTAACAGATTTTTATGAATATTTCAGATAGATCACCACATATAATGGTGATGAATTTTTGCGAACTATGACAAGACAATGATGAACAAGGCTTTCTCTTGATCAAGCTTCAACTACAAACTATAGAATGTGATACTTACTAGGAAGACAATATACAGGAAAATTGGCTTACCTATCCGGATTCTTTGTGACCTCTAGAATGGGTATCATCTTACTACTACCATTTCTGCATTCTGTGAGGTTTCAGTGAGGAAATTCATGTCAATTTCGGTGGGGATTGCATCCAGCTATGAGTAACAGAAAGCCTAATCTGAAGTTTGTCAGCGGCAGGTAACAAAAGTCTGGAAGTAGACAGATTCCGGTATTATTCCAACGGCTCCACAGGGGAAGGCCTCTTGGTTTTTCCCTCAGGGTCCAACCACAGCTGCTGTGGTTCCAGCTATTACATCTGTATTCACAGCAAGATGAAGTGGAGAACAGCCACAGTAAGCTGTCACTTTTATTAGTAAAGTAACGGCTATTGCAGAACGCACCTACACTTCAGATTAGGGCTTGTGGGCCAGACTGCATCACGGGGCCACAGACAGCTGCAGGAAAAGGCTGTGGATACGGGTACTTACTTAGCTTTCCCTGCCTCTACGGAGGACTGGGTTGACATGGGTACTGGATCCACCAAGCTGGAGTACTGGCTGCAAACACTTAACTCAAGCACGGAAATAATATGAGCCCTCCGTGCCTGGAAGCTGTTTCTTCATGTTCTGAAGTTCTGGACACAAAAGGGTTTTCTAGGTGAAGTGGGCTGATGCAGCCAGCCAGGAAATTGGATTTTCTTTGACCCAATCAATTTAGGACCAGCAAGCAATTTCCTGGGACCAAGCATAACTGCTCGGAGAATTTTAAATAAAAAGGCAACTATATCCAGGCATGTCAGAAAATGTTATTTATAAGAGAATTGCTCTTATAAATACTCTATCCTATACTATATACTATATACTATACTATAGAGCAACACTCTATAGAATGGTTACAGACTGAGGACTCTGTGGAAGCCTTAAGGATATACCGCAATGTTGCGAATGTTCCCAAGCAACCTTCTAGATTTCACGTTTTCGTTTAAATAGCGACGCCCTTTCTTCATCAATGTAGTTAGTATGTTCTGGATTATGTGAATGGTTTCTACATTCGCCGGATTAGAGTCAGTTCTACCGATACAACAAACGGCTCCCGAATCACAGCGATTAACACAATCAATGTTTATTTCTCAGCGCGGGACCATGAGCTGGCTCAGTGACAGAGGCTGCTTCAGCCCATGGACGTGTTGTCAAAACGTGTCCCCCGGTGACTGCAGTCAGGAAAGAGGATACGGAGTGGACTGGCTCTTACTGCTTCCACTCATATTTCACTGGCCAAAACAAGCCCAGCACCACACCCAGCTTCACGCACGGGGAACACGTAATATACGGAAAGGGGCCAGAAGTGCAAATACGGTAGTGATGTGTGTACTCCTTACCATGCGTCTGAGTACTGTCGCTCCTCTGAGGTATGAAGATATGATCGAGTTGAGGCCAAGTTATCCCACGGTAGTTTAATCCCTCCTTTACAAAGACAAGAACAGGTCAAGTGGACCCGACATGTAAATGATTCGTTCGTACCAATGGACGGTATGACGTGGTTTAAGGTCACAGGTTGCATGGTGTGCAAAGCCTGAGCTCTGACACGAAAACCTGTGTTGAAATGTTGGCACAACCACTAATTAACTATGGAAACCGGAACAAGCTTTACAGCTTCTCGGAGCCGGATGTTCTCATTCCCAAACTGGGGGCATCAACGTAGTGCCACGTCGGGATGAGGCAAAGATGACGTGGGACGACACACGGCACACGTGAACACCACAGAAATGGCACCAACCGCTATTACTGTTGCTGTTGAGACTTACTGTGCAAGTCCCAGCGAGAGAGAAAGCCTCCCGACGAGCCTTTCCCCGGATGAATCGGAACAGCAGCTCTCCAGTGGATGAATCCCATGCCCTCACCCCCAGAACTACATCACCTAGATTTGCACCAAACAGATCGATTTGGCCCAAGCCGAAGTGGAAATCTGGCAGTCTTCTGAGGCACTTAATTAAAGGACTCAAGTCAGATAATTAACAGGCAACATTCATAAGCGATAATCATGACAGGAGTGGAAATATGAGCCCTAGGAATTACACAGGAAGCGTAACAGCCGTTTGGACGTTTCTGAAAGTTGGGTTTTCAAATCAGGTCTCTGTGACACTATACACAACTTATTGCTGAGGAAAGCCAAGGCAGTCGAAGACTTCTGTTTTACTGCTTTCTTGAAATTTGCTTCGTCCACTTTTCCCTTCTGGAGGTTTCGCGGAGCTGGGAAGGGAAAATGCTAGAAAGTAAAAAGAGTTCAAAGGTACTGTTTTTTTGCTGTTGACGGTGGTGGGGATTTTTTGTTTTGTTCTGTTTTCTGAAAACATTCTTCTTTCTATATACCTACCTGATGGAGCCACTAAGAGACATAATTCCACCTAGGTATATAAATATTTATAACCCCATATGCAGAACACTGCAATAATAAAATGTCGGAACATTTTTTAAAACATCGATGACTTTAATTTGGTGTTGGCAATTAGAATTTTCAAAACACAGAGGCTATGAATATATGAGTGCCTAAATTGATCTCCAACGAACCATCTTTCATAAAACATATGCATCTTTTACGCTTTGTAAACACCAAAGGCCTAGAAAAGCAATTGCTCGACAAATAATTTTTTAATGCCACTTTCTCATTACAACAGCCCAAAGTCTTCAGGTAATAGACGACTAATGAATTTCTTCTTCAGGTTAAAATTTTAAATGAAACTTTCCACGTCAGGAATTTTCCTCACGACATTAAAATTCAAATAGTTTTATGCATAAGTACAGCCTTCTAAAAGTAATTGGTAATAAATGTAGCCAATGCCTTGCGTTATTCCCAACCTAATTTTCAAATTTGATTTTCCAGTGTAAAACTCAAGGCAAAACAATAACCAATCATGCAGCTAATTGCTGTGAAATACAAAGGCATCTTTCCACCAATTTATTTTGTAATCTGGTTCGGTTTTATTTACCTCTGACGCACTCAAAACATTATGACTTGTTTATTTTTATGAAAATTAACGGTAAACAGAGTCTTAATTTGAGAACTGGAGAGTCAGACTTCTTTTGGCTTGTTTACAAAATGATCGGTCTTCCTTTCCTGAGCAGCAAATAAAATGCTTCTTTATAGGCTGGACGAAAGCAGGTAATCGCTAACATAAAGAGACCTGTCCAACCCGGTGGAGACAGGGAGCCAGGTTTCAATTGTAATTGATCGTGAAGGGAAAGAAAGAGTAATATGGATTTGACTGGGTATTTATAGTCCTCCCTTGAAATTTCATGACCTGAAATTGACCTTGAAATTGATGAAGCTTAACCAACTAGATATTCTAAGTTTATTGTGTCTAAAAATCTCTGTTTCCCTGGGTGACAGGGCAAAATTCTAAATCCTTTTCTTTTTCCTTTCTTGACTTCAATCAGGTTTCTTTTTATTTTTTTTTTATTCATTAACTTAGATCTAATGCTGACAATACTCAAAAGCCTGATTTTGTAGGGCTTCATAAATGCAAATGAGAGAAAAATTTCCCCTATTTTCTATCCAAAGTCATTTTATTTATTTTTTTATGTTTATTTATTTATTTTGAGAGAGAGACAGAGAGAGAGACAGCGCATGAGCAGGGGACAGGAGCAGAGAGAGAGAGAGGGACAGAGAATCCCAAGCATCATGGAGCCCGACACAGGGCTGGAGCCCGACACAGGGCTGGAGCCCACAAACCATGAGATCATGACCTGAGCTGAAGTCAAGAGTCAGCCGCTGAACCAACTGAGCCACCCAGGCACCCCATCCAAAGTCATTTTAAAAAAGCAAATTCTTAATGAGTTCTGTCGAGAGACTGCCAATCAAGTAACTTTTCAGCATTTCCCAGTTATGAAGGCCATGTTTATATCTAGAGGCACAGACAACTTAAAAAGGTTATGAAACCACCAATCTAGGGCATGTTTCTATAAACTCATTCACTTCCATCCAAATGCTGGAAAACTACCCTTTAACCAGGTTCCTCTGTGTTGTCAGGTAACAAGGGGTTTGTTATGGCAATTATCACATTATATTCAAAATCATGTGAATGCTGGGGGCCGGGGGTGGTGATGGCAAGCCACAACGGTTTACGGAGCCTTCAGAGAGAGGACCATCCTTATTAAATATCTTGGTACCGCAGCTTCTCACTCAGAACCTGGCATAAAATGGATATGCGTAAATAGCTTTGTGAATGAATGCGTCAACAAACATTTATTGGGTGCCCACTGTGTGTTAGGTACTGGAGAGATAGTAATAAACTCAGGTCCTACATTCAAGTAGGGATGACAAACAACAGACAAATATTTACAGGAACAAGAAAAAAATATCAGATAGTGATAGGCGTCATGAAGAGAATTAAAATCAGATAACATGGTTGAACAGTAGTTCTCATAGACTGATCTCCAGATCAGAAGCAGCTGGGAACTTCTTAGAAACACTAATTCTCGGTGGCTTAGTCAGTTGAGCGTCCACCTTCGACTCAGGTCATGATCTCGTGGTTTGTGAGTTCGAGCCCCACATCAGGCTCGCTGCTATCCGTGCAGAGCCCACTTTGGATCCTCTGTCCCCCTCTCTCTGCCTCAAAAGTAAACATAAAAAAAAAAAAGAGAAGTGCTAATTCTTGTGCTTCACCCCAGACCATATTGAATCAGAAACTCTGGGTTTAGGGTAGTCTCTAATGAGCTGTCAGGGTGATGTCGTGACGTACGATCAGGTTTGAGGACCACTGAGACAGAGTTCAAGGGCAGCTCCTTGAGAGAGACAAGCAAAGATCTCTCTAGGACCACCTGTCTCTCTAGGAGGTAAATATTTCAGGTAAGAGCTGGATTTAAAACAAAGGAGGCAGCCATTGAAAGATCAGGAGGGAGAGCATTATTCCAGGCAGAGGCACCAATGAGTGCAAATTCTAAAACAAGAACAAGTTTGTTGAGTTTAAGGACAAGAAAACAGACCACTGTGGCTGGGGTCAGGCAAGTAAAAGTTAGAGTGGAACACAAGATTTGACAGACAAAGAGGAAAGAAACCCTCTTTTTTTTTTAAGCTAATGTATTTATTTTGAGAGAGAGAGAGAGAGAGAGAGAAAGAGAGAGAGAGAGAGAGAGAGAGAGGCAGAGGGAGAGGGAGAGAGAGAATCCCAAGTAGGCTCCATGCTGTCAGCTTGTCAGCACTGACCCTATGGGGGGCTTGAATTCACAAACTGCAAGATCATGATCTGAGCCGAAATCAAGAGTCAGATGCTTAATCGACTGAGCCACCCAGGCGCCCCAAGGGGGAAAACCTCTTATGTCTCAAAGGCCAGGGTGGGGACTTTGGGTTTGATTCTAAAAGGGATACGAAGTTAGGAAGGGTTTTGAGTTAGAGAAGAGCATGAGTCGCAGATAGCAGACAAAGGACTTACATCATCTAATGCACACAAAGTGCATACATGACATAGCACACAGGACAGATTACAGCCTATATCTATATATATCCATAGCGATGTATTACTTAAGCTTCTTTTGTCAAAACGCTATTTTGCTTTTCCAAGGACGAAAACAGATTGATTTGTTACTTTGAGGTAATCAGGTTGGAAAATGCTCTGGGGCTAAACTTTCCATGACAGGTGAACCTGCTTTGAAGCAAGAAATTTTCAGTGAAAATTACCCCCGGGTCAGGTCACCATCTCCCAGCCGCTGCAAACTCTCATCAGTAGTGCCTGTCAAAGTGGGGCATCTGGGCGGCTCAGTCAGTTGAGCGTCTGACTTCGGCTCAGCGCATGATCTCACGGTTCGTGAGTTCGAGCCCCGCGTCGGGCTCTGTGCTGACAGCCCAGAGCCTGGATGGAGCCTGCTTCGGATTCTGTGTCTCCCTCTCTCTCGGCCCCTCCCCCACTTGTGCTCTGTCTCCCTCTGCCTCTCAAAAATAAAATAAACGTAAAAAAAATATTAAAAAAAAAATACTGCCTGCCAAAGTACTTCTTCCTAAACGGACAGCAAACTCTAAAGTTGTCAATGGATAAAGGGTTGGTGATGCCAAACTGAGGAAGGACAGAGATGAGAAATCTTTTGATCCCATTCACGTGACATTATCTGACTGCCCAGAATGAATGCTGGATCTTCAGCTTCTGGGGGAAGGAAGGTCAGCGGATCCCGTTAATGAAAGGAAAAAACCTCTCTTATTAGCAAGTATCAAAACCACCAGCTAATTACTGCTGCACCAGGGAAACTTCTTAAAATCACAAATAAATAGCCAATAGGTCCACCCCTCTATTAATGCCCAAATAGCTAAACGTAGTTGGTTTGCTAAGAGCACATTTATAATAACACTCGGCGCCCTTATTTCATCAAAGTAGTTGCTATTCTTCCAAAATACAGCATCTCTCACGCTATAGAAAGACAGAAGCACGGACGATTTATGAACCTAGAAATTCTCATTTTATTCTGATAGTTGCACTAATGAATAATTTACACACTGATGTTCTCAAGTGGCAAGATTATTATTAACATAGTTCATCCTTAAGGACACTGGCCCATTTCTTTGCAGTTCTAACCAGCGGTGGTCTTGAGAGGCCATCAAGTTTTACCTCTTGTCTCTTACCTAGATCTGTTATCTATTAAAAATAAATTCCACCATACATTTGGTTCCTCCACACATTTGCATGTAAATTCGAGCTCTCTTTTAGTAGTAGAAAATTTCTTTCTTTTTATTCTAAATTACTGGCCTGCTAATAGGTTTCCGCATATTTGTTTTGTGATTCACAGCTCCCCTCGTCACAAATAAAATCCTTTGAGTGTTATTTGGTTACAGATAACTGGAGAGAAGTTTGTAGAAATAGTTGTAAGTTTTTAAAATATCTTTTTTTTTTTAATTTTTCTTTTCAACGTTTATTTATTTTTGGGACAGAGAGAGACAGAGCATGAACGGGGGAGGGGCAGAGAGAGAGGGAGACACAGAATTGGAAACAGGCTCCAGGCTCCGAGCCATCAGCCCAGAGCCCGACGCGGGGCTTGAACCCACGGACCGCGAGATCATGACCTGGCTGAAGTCGGACGCTTAACCGACTGCGCCACCCAGGCGCCCCTAAAATATCTTTTATTTTGGTTGGAAAAAACACACGGCGGTATTATGGAACAGCCTTTTTAAAAAAAAAAATAAAAATTCAAGAATGAAAATTAAAACCTACCTATTGGCATTCAAATGGTTCAGTTACTGCTGTCACCCTTTTTCTGTAGATTTCCATTAATTTTATTAGCATTTTACAAGGTTTCATCCTAAAAAGAGTTCAGTGCACTAAAATCCATCCATCCGTCAATCCTTATTTTCTAATGAATAAATGATGCCTGGCTTTCCCACTATGGTAAAACAATAATCCATGCCTCCAAATTAGAAAGATGAGATACAAGCTAATTAGAAAGATGAGGGGCATCTGGGTGGCTCAGTTGGTTAAGCATCCAACCTCAGCTCAGGTCATGATCTCACAGTCCATGAGTTCAAGCCCCACGTCAGCTCTGTGTGGACAGAGCCTGGAGCCTGCTTCAGGTTCTTTGTCTCCCTCTCTCTCTCTCTGCCCCTCCCCTGCTCATGCTCTGTCTCTCTCAAAAATAAACATTAAAAAAATTTTTTTTAGAAAGAGGAGGTAATTTCTAAAAAAGATGATGGATACTACAAAGGCACCTATGCTAAATGTCCAATAAACAAGGTCTCTCAGGTATTGATTTCTGAGCATAACTGACCACTGCAATCGACTGACCTATGAAATCAACTGGAGACCTTCTAGAAGTACAGATTCCCAAGCAATGCCCAAGATCACCCTTTCCTAAGTCTCCTGAATCAAATTCTCTGAGGGGAAAGCCCAGAAAACCAGTATGTTAAAGAGCTATCAGATCACCATGAGACATCCAGACTTGCTCCCATCCAGGAATAACTGCTCTGGAATTTCAGAGATGGTGGAACCTCATTTCCACCAGAAGGTGGTCAAGGAGGTCTTTGTAGCTGAGATTAGATCAAGGGAGGGTGACAGTGCATGTGGTGTGACCTGTCTAAGCAAAAGTAATGATGGCTGTAAGCACACAGGAGAAGGTCAGGGCCAAACAACTGGGCACCTCTCCGTCGGCCCAGATTATGGTATGGGCATGCCAGCAGGGGACTGGGTCTTGCCTTGAGTTTACAAATCCTTTAAGGGTAGATACTGTGTGTGAGAAGCTAGAAAATACCTGTGGAATGTTAAATTACATCTTCCCTACTCTGTAAGAACTTTTGTTTTATACCTTGACTCTTCTTCAGATTTCATTACTATGTCAATGGTCATCAAGCCCAACCGCCATTAAAAAAAATTCATGTACTTCTCTCAGTTAAAACATTGTGATCACATTTCAATACATGTGTAATCACTTATATTATTATACAACCTAGTGTATATTATATTATATGTTATACCACCTGAATTAAAAATAGAACTTGGGGTGCCTGGGTGGCTAGGTCGGTTAAGCATCTGACTTCGGCTCAGGTCATGATATCTCAGTTCCTGGGTTCGAGCCCTGCATCCGGCTATGTGCTGACAGCTCAGAGCCTAGTGCATGGAGCCTGCTTTGGATTCTGTGTCCCCACTCTCTGTCTCTGTCCCTACCCCCTTGCAGTCTGTCTGTCTCTCTCAAAAATAAATAAATATTAAAAAAGAACTTTTTAATAAAAGTTTTTAAAAAACATTTAAAATAGAACTTTATGAATAGAACATTTGAAGACTGAAGTAACAACTATCTTAATAGTTGTAAATTTAATTTCATTATTCATGGTAAAACGCCTTTTTTGTTCCATAAAAACTATTATAAATATTTTATGGGGATAATATGATTGAATATGCTTTATTATTTTTTAAAATACATATTGAACTATGACTTAAGGTCATGGTTCTAAGCTTTATGTTGGCTTTTCATGAGTGCAAAGACATCTCAAAAAGACACGTGGATCCAAATGGAAGAAGGACACATTTATCCTAAATTTTGACATTTATTTCAGGTGCAACTGCCAAGTTAGTAAGTTAAAAAAAAAAAAATCCTGCTTTTCTGATGTCAACTGATTAGTTTTGTACCTTAAATGGCAGATTCCTTTTTATTTTTAAGCAAACAGGTTCGTAAACCCAATAAAAATCTTCCTCAGAAATATTCTTCCCATGATAGAAATTCTGTCTCCATGTTTTTATTTTTATTTATTCTTTAAGTCCTACCCACCCACCCACACATCCATTTATAAAAAGGCCTTTGCCACAAGTTTCTCTTGTAACGTACATTGCTTCTCACTGTTAAAAACATCACCATTACCTCAAATGGATACTTCCTTCAAACTTCCTCACACCCAAGAAAGTTCATAGGCGGAGGGGGTAGGACACATGCCATCAGATTTCCCTGAACTTTGAAATATGGCAGGAATTATAGATCCTAGAGGTAGGAGCGGTATAGGGCTGGCGTTTTCTTGCTGTGTGCCTAGGCTTACATAATTATTGCTATTTTCAATACGTATTTTCTTTGCAGGATTCTTATTTGGTCTTTTGCAATTTTGCGAGGTTTACTGAAAATCAAGTTGCATCGTCTGTGAATCACTCCATGGTGTGCATGGAAATCTGCACTCTCTCAACAGTGATGCACGGAGCCCAGGTGCTGCTGTGGACACCCTACATTGAGGACTTCTGCCCCTCCCTCCCTCGCCGCCCCTTGCCACGCAAGGAGTGCTTGAGAAATGACTGCCAAGCCTAAGAACTGGGTGAGCTGCCAAAGTCAATTTATATAATAATTATCGGTAAAGATCAATTTCCTTCCTGTGTGCGTAAATGTAAGTATAAATAAAAGTGGGACGATTTCCTTCTGCCACCCGCCTGGCTCTCCTGGGCCCCCATTTGGATGCAGGGCCCCTACTGTGGCGATCACTGAACCAGGCTGGTTTGCTGTCACTGCTCAGGGAAGGCATGTGACAGCAAGTGGAGAAAATAATCTCTTCCTTGCTTTGGAATCTCAAAAATGAAGTCCTTGGGAGAACTGTAAACACTCAGAGCCAAAGCCACAAACTTGGGGAAATAAATGATGAATAAAAGGACTGCCTCCCTACCCCGCAGAGTAGAAAATACTTCTCTAAGCTGGAGGAAGGGAGAAATTAAAGTGGAAGGAGAGGTGCCTGGGTGGCTCAGTCGGTTAATCGTCAGACTCTTGATTCTGGCTCAGATCATGATCTCACGGTTGGGGAGTTTGAGCCCGAGCCCCAAGTTGGGCTCTGTGCTGACAGCAGGGAGCCTGCTTGGGATTCTCTCTCTCTCTCTCTCTCTCTCTCTCTCTCTCTCTCTGCCCCTTCCCCACTCGAGCTCTCTCTCTCTCTCAAAATAAATAAACTTTTTTTTAAAAAGATTAAAAAATAAATAAAGTGGAACAAATGATTTCCACCTTAGCACAGACTTCAAAACAGGACCCCCGATTAAGATGTGAGTCCACTGTGTCGTGATACCTGCACATTTACAAAATGTCCTGAAACTTTAAGGATGAACTGGAATTTAACTCTTAGTCCTTTTCACATATGCCACACTGAATTCCGGGATTTACGAAGCCCTGAACTCGAACGACTGAAGACCACTCTACTAGGTGTTTGAAACATACCTGTTGAACTGCTGCCAGTCAAAAACTGTGTCTAACTTAGCATCTCGGGGCCTCCAAGATTCAGAACACGTGTGGCAGGGAAAACCCACAATAAGAATAATTGGTGGGTGGAAGATGAAACGTTGAGGGAGGATTACTAACCTACGTTGGCTTGGGTTTTGTTTCTAACTTTACAATAAAAACACAAGGTAATTGGTGTGGGAATGAGGTCTTTGCCGTGGACTTCTCCTTTTGGCTATAAAAATAAAGAGATTACTCAGGTTTGGCCAATTAAAAGTCTGGACATGTGGTGCACCATCAGGACACTGGTTTCTTAGAAAACTCTGGCAATGCTATTTGCCTTGCGAGGCGATTTTCGTTTGCTAATCTATCCTCGTTGTGCCATTGACCACGGAGCCCAACTGCCTGCGGACATATGTAATCACGAGATTCACCTGTGCAAATTGCAGGTTAATCAGGCTCTGTTCCCCGCATGACCAGCTACTCAAATGAGGAAGGATGTGGTTGCAAAATTCAATGCATCCTGTCTAAGAAAAAAAAAACATCAAGGATATAAACAAGAAATCCTTTGGACAAATGCATTCTGTACGACAAAGACAAATGGGATGGTGAGAAGTTTTTGAAATACCTTGCATCTTTGCTAGAAGGTAACTGCAATGTCCTAGCTCCAAAGATGTTCTGTAATTGCTGCTCTAAGAAATCCAATAATACCCTCTCAAAGCACACCAGCGAGGGGAGATGCACACCATCTGGCCTGTTTTCCAAAACAGTTGGTCATCACAGCTGATGTTCGTTCTAACGTTCATTTCTTCCGAAGTGAGGTGGGGGCTGGATTCAGTGGTCTCCAGTGCGGTCCTGGAGCTCCAGCACTTAATCGTGGAAAGATCTTTTTCGGTTGCTGCTAACGGGTGTTTTGCTTCAACGTGGTAATAACTTTGGTGTTGTGCCCCATCACAAAGTACCCCGTGCTCATAATAAAAAAATCTTGGGTAGCAAAGGAAAACAAAGAAATGAGTAAAAATTACCCATAAGTAGGGGCGCCTGGGTGGCGCAGTCGGTTAAGCGTCCGACTTCAGCCAGGTCACGATCTCGCAGTCCGTGAGTTCGAGCCCCGCGTCGGGCTCTGGGCTGATGGCTCAGATGCATTTTTCTATACAAAAAAAAAATTGTGCATGTGGAAAGTTACTTCCTTAACATAAATTCCTAGAAATGGAATTATTAGTCTAAAGTGTGCATTTGTTTCAAGATTTAAATTTTTTTTAATGTTTGTTTATTTTTGAAAGAGAGAGAGAGCACGCGAGAGAGTGGGGGAGGGATAGAGGGAGACAAAGAATCTGAAGCAGGCTCCAGGCTCAGAGCCCAACGTGGGGCTCAAACCCACGAACCGCAAGATCATGAACTGAACCGAAGTCAGATGATCGACCGACCGAGCCACCCAGGCACCCCTTAGGATTTATTTTCTTTTTTTATAAAACAAACTACTAAGATGCTATCTAGAAATACCGTGCTAGGAAATACCTCTGATTCCTATGTTACTCAAAATACTTTTTCAAAGACATATGCGTTAAATCAACTTTGGCCTGCACAACCTGGCCCCTGCAGACTGCTCCAGCCCAAGCATATACTTGCCCCCTTGTACACTCTGCTTCCCCGATATGATAGCTCTTTCCCACTTAGGATGTTTGCAGCCTCTTGACACAGTGCCTTTCACACTGCTCTGCTCCAGCAGCCAGCCTGGCGGATCATTACATCGTCCAGGCCTCAGCCTAAGGACCACCTCCTCACAGAGCCCTTCTGTAACCAACCCTCTTAAAATAAACCCACCCACTGTTCACTGTGCACGCACAATGTTTGTTTCCTCCAAGGAGAGCATCCAGCTTACACAGTTATCTGTTTGCTTTTCTTTTTTTCTTTTGTCTGGTCTAACAGAATGTACCATAAGGGTAGGGAAATTATATGTCTTGTTCACTTCTGCAACCCTAAACACCTACCATAAAAACTGTGTGACAGAGGTCATATATATATATATATATATATATATATATATATATATGTCAAAAATAAATAAATACAAGATAAATAAACACATGGAAGATATTTACTAGTGGGTTTCCTGCATGTATGAAATCAGCTGGACAAATTTTTCAAAATTAATTTAAATGAAAATCATATTGCTGATTTTGTTGGTTCTTATTTAATTATTTGATTATTAGTGTCTCAAGTCCATAAGTACCAAATATTACTGCTATAAGAAAGTCTAGGTAGGGGCGCCTGGGTGGCGCAGTCGGTTAAGCGTCCGACTTCAGCCAGGTCACGATCTCTCGGTCCGTGAGTTCGAGCCCCGCGTCGGGCTCTGGGCTGATGGCTCAGAGCCTGGAGCCTGTTTCCGATTCTGTGTCTCCCTCTCTCTCTGCCCCTCCCCCGTTCATGCTCTGTCTCTCTCTGTCCCAAAAATAAATAAAAAACGTTGAAAAAAATTAAAAAAAAAAAGTCTAGGTGATTACGACAAAAGAAGAAGAGGAATTTCTAAGCAAATTTTCCTCACGTCTCATCTCGTCTTCAAACACTGCTGACCTGGGCTCCTGCCCGAAGATGCCACAGAAATTGCTTGATCAAGCTCACTGAAGATGTCCGTGTTGTTAAAGCTACTAGACCTTTCCTCTGACCTTCAGCAGCAGCTTCCATCCCTCCCAAGACATTCTTCTTTCTTCTCTTTTCTTGCTACCTCTCTAGTGTTTGTTCCTCGATTTCTTCCTGTCTGACCTCCAAACATGGCATGCCTCGTATCATCAACCCTCTTTTCAGCTTTCTAACTAGAAAGGTCTTATCCAAGCCATATCCCTAAATATTGTCTATATGATACACCGTCAGATCCTAGTCTCCTACCCACATCCCTCCTCTGACCTTTGGACACATCTGTGTATCTTATTACTGTTTGACATCCAACTACTATCTGGCATTTGATATGTTTATTTATTTTTAATATTTTTAAGTTTATTTATTTATTTTGAGAGAGAGAGACAGAGAGAGGGGAGGGGAGCAGGGAAGAGGCAGAGAGAGAGGGAGAGAGGGAATCCCAAGCAGGCTCCGTGCTGTCAGAGTGGAGCCCGATGTGGGGCTCGGACTCATGAACCGTGAGGTCATGACCTGAGCTGAAACCAAGAATTGGAGGTTTAACTGACTGAGCCACCAGGCGCCCCAACCACTCAGTGTATTTAATGCAGAGGTTTTGCTTTAGGTCCGTACCCCTTCCTACATCACATGTAACACTCAAGATCGTTTCCTTCGCGGACTTCATCATCTTGTGAAATGAAACCTCTATTCACACACCAGCTCGAGCCTTACGTTTAAGAGTCATTCTTGTTTCCTTTCTATTATCCATCTTGTCGAGGTGGAAATGTATCTTTAAAATTCTATTTCTCTCCATCTTTACCGTTACCCCCTAATTCAAACCATCATCGTTTCCCACCTCAATTGTGGTGATAGTCTTCTGACTTCTGAGTGCTCTCACTCTTGCTTACTTGCGTGCAATATTGAGAGAGACCTCTACAAATTGTAACCCACTCCACACAGTTCCTCTGCCCATGAGTATAAATTCCCTTCATTCTTTGGAAGATATCTATGATTTTTATGGGTGGGGACAAAACAACTATAGTAGATGTTTTCCACTAAAAAACAGTACGGGGTGCCTGGGGGCTCAGTCGGTTAAGCATCGGACTTCAGCTCAGGTCACCATCTCGCGGTTGGTGAGTTTGAGCCCCACAGCTCAGAGCCTGAAGCCTGCTTCCAATTCTGTCTCCTTCTGTCTCTGCCCCTCCCTAGCTCACACTCTGTCTCTGTCTCTCTCAAAAATAAATAAATGTTAAGAAACTTTTTAATAAGAAAAAAAAACACGAAGAACACAGAATAGTTACTAATCCAGGACAATTCTAACATCCAGAGGATCTTGTGGGGCGGGCTCCTCGCTCAGCAGACAGGGGATGCCCTTGATTAGAACCCACTTATGCTCCCTGGTTGTGGTTCCCTCATGCACAGTTCCCTTCCCCTTCTGCTGAGTCACTCTCTCCTAAACACTTCTAGATCATTCTTGGTTCTCGCCATGGCACTTGAAATATTTTGTCACGAAAAATACACATATGTGAACGAAACTGCCTCGTGAGCATGGACGCTAATTTTCTCTTGTATTTTCTACCCGATATGGAATATAGAAACTCTACTGAGGCAGATACCCAACGTCTATTTGGTGAGTGACTATTTTTACAGTTGACAAATATTACCAAAAAAAAATGCTATATGTGACCTGGAAGACCCGTGCCAGGCTGTGCGTTAAACCTTTAGAAGAGGCAGGCGGAAAACATCAGTTTCAGGTTTTCACACATAAATCAAGAAAACATTTCTCTATCCACAAATTTTTTAAACTGCTATTTTAGAGCAGAGTCTTACTTCCTTAACTTCAGAGAAGAGCTCTCTGAAGAATGGATATTTTACAATTAAGAGCCTAAAACTTAGTTTTATGCTACTGGCCAACATATAGATATACACAATTTGACTATGTTCTGTTGTAGGCATCATTTACAACAGACCCCACCATCTTTCTCTGTTTGATGGGAGGTGTTCTTATTAGGCCTCTGTGTGGTTACCAAACAATAACAACCGAGACCTATAATAGTAAAAATAATAATAAACATTTGCGTAGATTTTCTATATGTTAATGGACTGAAAGTGCCCAACTCCCCCAAATTCACAGTGAGGCCTGTCTCATCTGTTTAGGCCACTATATGAGAATATCAAAGACTGGGTAGCTTATAACCAACAGAAATAATGGCTCACGTTTCTGGATTCTGGAAGTCTATGATCAAGCTGCCAGCACGGTCACAATCTCTGCTGAGGGCCCTCTTCCTGGTTCACAGTTGGCACATTCTCACTGTGTCCTCACTTGGTGGGAGAGGCTAGGGTGCTCTGTGGGGTCTCTTTTATAAGGACACGAATCCTACTCATGAGGGCTCCACCCTCATGAACTAATCAATTCCCAAACCACCTACTAATACCATCACCTTTGGGGGTTAGGATTTCAAGAGGAATTTGGGGGGAGATACAATCAATTTAGAACATAGCAAAGCCCTAATCCCCAACGTAAGATATTTGGAGTTGGGGCCTTCGGTGGGGTAATCAGAGTTAGCTGAGGTCATGAGGGTGGGGTCCTCATGATGGAATTAGTGCTCTTGGAAGAAGAGATACCCCAGAGGGGCACCTGGGTGGCTCAGTTGGTTAAGTGTCAGACTTCCACTCAGGTCATGATCTCACGGCTCATGAGTTTGAGCCCCGCGTCAGGCTCTGTGCTGGCAGCTCGGAGCCTGGAGCCTGCTCCGGATTCTGTGTCTCCCTCTCTCTCTCTGCTCCTCCCCCACTCAAACTGTGTTTCTCTCTCTCAAAAATAAACATTAAAAAAAGTAATAAAAAGAGATACCAGAGAGGTTGCCGTCTCTGTCTCTTTCTCTCCAAGTGCACACACCTTGACAAGGGTAAGTGAGCACACAGCAAGAAGGCAGCCATAGACAAGCCAGAAGGAGAGTGCTCACCAGCATCCAGCCATGTTGCATTCTGATTTCAGCCTTCCAGCCTCCAGAACGGTGAGAAAATTAATTTCTGTTACTTCAGCCACTCAGTCTTAGGATATTTTGTTACGGAAGCCCAAGCTGATTCATACACAATATGTTATTATTTGACCTGAAATTAGCTATGTGAATAGGTGTTCCTATTGGCATCTCAGGTATATATAATAAATTCAGGACCAAAAGGACCCACGAGGAAGGACACCTCTGTGTTGTATGTGGGCCATCGTGTGCACTAGAGGATGTTTAGCGCCATCCCTGGCCTAGACTCCGATGGTCCACCTTCCCCAGGTTGTGATCAGCAAAAAAATGTCTCCAGACATTGCCACATCTCTGGATGGGAAAAACTGTACTAGGCTGAGAACAATGGGTCTAACCTCTTTCCTGGCACCAATCCCTTTGGGAAACACCAGTGTAGTTAATGTCCTCTTACAGCTAACTTGTGCTCTCTGATGTTTCAATCTGTAAGAATGGCAAGTGCCTTAAAAAAAAAAAAAAAAAAAAAAAAAAGCAGGAGGACTCAACACCCTGACAAGTTTTAGGCCCATTTCAATTTTAAGCACCATTTTAAGCACCCATTGCAGGCACCATTTCAATGGAAGGTGCACCTTGCAAACAACGTTCTGTAGAATTCAAGTTTTTTCCAATCTGATGCACCAGCAGCAAATCCACAGGCCGCCCTATCGTTGCTGATGGCAGCCTTCCAAACTCAAAGAAATCCATATGTGGCACCGTGCCTTGTCACCAGTGCCCTTAAGCGAAAGAAAATTTAGACTGGTGGCATTTTATGACAGTCTCTCGGATGTCTGATTTCGCATATTTAAAAAAACAGTTCGGTCACAGTGAACTCACAGTTGGCAAATAATTATATGCTAACTGCTGGTACTCCCGAAAAGTATGACAACTTCCATTACACAGATCATCTTTGGCTATCTGAGAACTATCCATGACCGGACTGCAGCTATTTTCATTAGTTTCATATTTAGAAAAAGTCAAATATAAAGCCCAGGTGTGCCACTGGACATCACAGAGTTCTCTGAAATCGTAAAACTCGCCTCTTCATCAAATGTCTATTTTCTTGGCATGGCAGGACTGGCTAGCAGACCTGATCAGATTAGAAGGGGAGTAGATCTTTGGCACAATCATCTTTTTCTAGTCACCCTGCATTGATCCATCGATGTGCTGTCACTGGGGCCCCCGTGAATCCCTGGAGGACTGAACGTGTAGACCGGAAGGCACAAATACTTCGGGAAAAGTGCAGTTTCATTTCACATGGCCCCCGACAGACGCTAGAAGGGCGATTACTAGGTTTGAGAGCAGGGCCAAGTTCCTGAAAGTACTTTGTCTCTTGCCTCAATTCTGACTGCTGTCAGGCGAAGAGTTATTAGAATTTGCTCCTCTGAAGGACTAGGCTCTAACTGCAAATCAACAGCACCCAATTTTGCTCTCAGTAGCCACAGAGGAGGGGAAGGTTTTGGATCGAATCTAGAGATAAAAGATTGCGCTTCCCCCAACATTTGACGTTTGGCCACAGTAAACCAAATTCTGAAGCAAGCCTTGACCGTGACCCTTCTGAACCCAGATGCCTGCTTTGTGGGGCATGGTTTTGTTTAGGGCTTCGTTAAGATGTCTATATAAGCTCGAGAAGGGGAGTGTTTTCCTCTTCTGAGTATTTCCCCTTCTCCTTTTATTAAAAAAAAAAAAAAACCATCAAAGGGCAACGAGTGGAATGCCCAGGGGTGCTGGGGGGAGAACAGCCAAAACTAACCAAGTTAAAACCTGAAACTTCCCCTTCACACCCCAACTGCCATTTCCCTTCTCAGAGCAAACTACTCTTCCAATTTGATGTATTCAAAAAAATTTTTAATGAAAATAGCAAGCTTGTGTGTGCGTGTATGTATATGTGTATGTATATGTACACATGCATGTGTGTGTGTGTGTGTGTGTGTGTGCATTTTTGTAACTCAGGAATTTTACCGCCCCACTGCTGTTCATTTTGATGTTTTCGTGCAACTATGTGACACAGAAATACTCTTAGAGCGCACTCTCATTATTTTATTAGGCAAGCGTGCTGTAATTTTTTTTAAATGATTACCCTCCTGACAGACAGTAGGTACTTCATAAGCCTCGCTGTCTCTACCTACAGATATATCCAGTTCTGACCGTTTCTCACCACCTCCTGCTCCCCTGGCCTGGTCCAGGCTGCTATTGTGTTTCTGCCGGAGGTTCACAATGGCCTCCTCACTGGTCTCCCAGCTCTGGCCCTCGCCTCCATGCGGTGCAAAATCCCCACTCGGCAGCCAGAGCGATCTGATTAGAACACAAGGCATGTCATACCACTCGTCTGCTCAGAACCCTCCTGGCTTTCCCACCTTACTCCAAGTGAAAGCCAAGGTCACCGCCCACCAGTCACTGCACTCTGCTCCTGCTCCCACCTATCACTTCTGTGACTGCACCCCCTTCCTCATTTTTCCCTGGTGCTCTCTGTTCCTGCCACACAAGCTTCTGTGCTGTTCCTCAAACATGCCAGGTACCTCCGTACCTTAGGGCCTTTGCACTTGCTGTTCCCTCTGCCCAGATCACTGTCCCCCAGATGGCCACACGAGTCCCTTCCTCACCCCTCCGGTCTTTACTCAGATGCCGCTTCTCAGCAAGGCCTTTCCTGCAACCATATTTACAATCACACATAACCCCCCTGCACATTTCCCATTCCCCTCTTGCAATTTAACATTATTTATTCCGCACACGGTCTTCCTTCCCCAAGGAGAGCATAAGCCCTAAGAGGGAAAGAAAAACAAATTTAAGTTTTTTGTCTAAAACCGATTCCCGGGGCGCCTGGGTGGCGCAGTCGGTTAAGCGTCCGACTTCAGCCAGGTCACGATCTCGCGGTCCAGGAGTTCAAGCCCCGCGTCGGGCTCTGGGCTGATGGCTCGGAGCCTGGAGCCTGTTTCCGATTCTGTGTCTCCCTCTCTCTCTGCCCCTCCCCCGTTCATGCTCTGTCTCTCTCTGTCCCAAAAAAAAAAAAAAAAAGTTGAAAAAAAATAATGGTTTCAGGGGTGCCTGGGTGGCTCAGTTGGTGGAGCGTCCGACTTCGGCTCAGGTCATGATCTCACAGTTCGTGGGTTTGAGCCCCGTGTCGGGCTCTGTGCTGACAGCTCAGAGCCTGGAGCCTGTTTCCGATTCTGTGTCTCCCTCTCTCTCTGCCCCTCCCCCGTTCATGCTCTGTCTCTCTCTGTCCCAAAAATAAATAAACGTTGAAAAGAAAAAAAAAAAAAAAAACGATTCCCTAAGACTTTGAACACAGCACTTTAAAAAAAAGTGCATGAAATGAACAAATGAGTCACAAATAATGATGGAATGGACATCAGCATAGTCTCTCCTATTGTGCTACTTGGGCAAAAAGTGAAAATGAGTAGAATAAATTCTTAGAAAAGGAATTGGTAGCTCAGAGGGTGGACAGCTGTATGTTTGCAGAATGTGGAGTCTCCAAAGAATCAATCTCAGACATATGTAAAATATTTAGAACCAGGGTGAGCCTGGAAAAAGTGTTTCACATTAGGACATGGAAGGAAAGGTGGTTGGGGAGGGCCCAAGCTGTGCTCAGCGCAGACAATCGCACGAGATGAGGCAGGAAAGTCCTCGTCATGCTGAGCACATGGGTGGATTTAACAACCGGGATCAGTTCTGATGTTCGTTTCCTCGATTCACCCATCATCAGATGACGGGGCCAAAAAAATAAATCCAGGAAAAAAAATCAAATGGTACAAAAGTGTGAGCAATGAAGGAAACCAGGGTGGGCACAGTCCTGAGTCCAACAGCGTCATGTGATTTTTGCCCCGTGGGCATTCGGGGGGGATTCCCTTCCCACAGAAGGTCTTCGGGGCTGGGACCGGGTCCATGATCATCAGTCCCTGTTGACATCTCAGTCCTGGCAAGCCTGCAAGACACATTCGACCCTTCACGACACCCATTCCAAGCCAGACTCAGTGTCAAATCCAGGCGGTGCGATTAAATATAACCAGGAGGAGCTCAGCCCCAAGTCATGCCTGTTGAGTCCAAGGTCAGCCTCGTCAAATGCCACTGTACTCGTCAGCGTGACTGCCGATGAAGGCTGCCTCAGGTCTGTGACCAAGGTACATGCCTAAGGCACACACACACGTTCACACACACACACACTCACGGCATATGGACACACGTGGACACATGCGCTCTCATACACACACTCACACATGGGAACATATACTCAGCACGCAGATATGTACACACAGACGCATACACATGGGCACACACATACATACACACAGGTGCCTACCTTCTCACGTGGGCACATACACACGCCCTCACGCACACACCGGCTACACACTCTTCCTAGTTTTACTAGGCAGCCTACAGATCTGTCACTCTCTCTCGAGGGCCCCTTCCAGCGCACACTTGAAGGTTGTGACACTAAAAGCACCCAGGCAATGCGACCAGAGCGCACAGACTTCTCAGGACATCACTCCTGTCTTCTGTGAGAACCAGTTCTTGGTGGAAACAGAGACATGCTTTTTGCTATCTCTCCAAGGGCGATTTCCCGAGTGTGAGATGCACATTTATGTTACTTGAATAACCTAATGCAGCCACTGGAGACCTGAGAACCCCTTCTTGCGATTTCAGCACTAGTGGAAGTGTAATGAATGGCAAAATCAGCCTAAAGCGTAGATCACTGAAGATGCAGCGTAGGAGGGCTTTCCTCCTTCCACAGCTGGGTATTGTGTCCTTATGCATGCAGACACTCTTCCGGGACGAGGGTCACCAAGTGGGCTTGGGAACTCGACCCAGTCGGATTCTTCACTGCTTGTGGGAATTGAGGCAACTCGCTTCATCTCTTTCTGACACAGTTTTCTCCTGTCTAAATGTTCTGGTCTTTAAAGATCTCCCCTCCACACGGTTTTTGTCAGGCCTATTCCCAACAGAATTACCTCCCCCCTTCTGGAAGCACGCACGTTCCTCACTGAGCTGAGTGTCTTGGAGACTTTATTCTTTATTCTGAGTTCTCACCGCAACCTCATGGGGCAGATATTATTACGGTTCCCGTTTGACAGATTAAAACATAAGCTTCAGAAAAGAAAAAGAAGTTGCCCAGACTCACGCAGCTCCTAGGTGACAGGGCTGGAGAATGGCTCCAGACCCTACGCTCCTCAGCCTTCCTCCCCCATCATTTAACACAGTGCCCTGCTTAATAAACAAGAGATATTGTTCTTAGTGTCATTATTCCCCAGAATTTCTTTTCTCTGCCTACCTTGCCAGCTGTTTTACCATCGATCGAAATAATTCTGTCTAAATGCAATGGGCTCTTCCTGTTTTTAGTGGATTCTGGGTTACTTAGGACCTTTGTCACTAGTCAGCGCATTCAAGTATTTTTTAAATTTTTTTTAATGTTTATTTTATTTTTGGGGGGGGGGGGGATCCGAAGCAGGCTCCAGGCTCCGAGCTGTCAGCATAGAGCCCGACGCGGGGCTCAAACCCACGAACCATGAGATCATGACCTGAGCCGAAGCTGGACGCTCAACTGACGGAGCCCCCCAGGCTCGAGTATTTTTAAATGACTCATTAAAAACACTCCAGAGCAGGATGTCTGCTCAAGGCCACTTTCATGCGGCTGCGCCTCTCAGCGCCGGCCGTGCTGCCAGCCGGGAAGAGTTAACAGGCTCGGGCTCCCTGAAATGATCTCGTTCCCCGGTTCCCACAGGCAAACCGAGCCACTCGGCTGAACCCTTTCCCAAACTCCAAAAATCATTTTATAAATCATTTACCCTCAAGAAACGTTGACTCTGACAGAGTCTAAAAAAAGTCACACAGTTTTTAAAACCAAAACTCGAAAGCAGGGTTTCTCACTGTGGACACTATTGATCGTTCTCTGCCGTGGGCCATCCGGTGCCCTGCAGGATGCTCGGCAACATCCCTGGCCCCTACCCACCAGAAGCCACAGCGCACTCCGTTGCCCCCCCCCCCACTTGTGACAACCAAAAATGACTCCAGATGCTGCTGAAGGTTCCTTGGGGTTGGGGCAGGGGCAACACTGTCCACTGATCCAGAGTGTCGTCTTGGAGTAATTCTCCATAACGCAGTCTATGTGATGTGCTATCAACTATTGCCCTGATGTTTCCACCGCTGCTGGGTGGGGCTGGGGAGGAGGGACAGGGACTTATTGACAGTTTAGTGTTGTGCCACATTCGTATTCTGAACCCAATGCCTGTATTTATAAATCAGTAGAGAGAATGTACATTGTATAGTGTCCTGATTTATACTACTCTACTAGGGATTTATTCTATTTGGACTCATTTGATACAAAGTTTATAGTCAGAACATTAATAGTTATTGAATGTTTACTCTATGCCAGGTGCTATGCAAAGGGTTTTTGTTTTTGTTTTGCTTTGTTTTACATATATTGTCTTAACCAATCTTTGCACTGAATGTCTTAGCGACCATTTTCTCCACTGTAGAAATGAGGAGGGTAAGGGTTAGACTCGGTTACTTACACGAAGCCATACAGATGGGACAGGGCTGACCCTGGACTTAACCCTCAAGGCTCTCTGACTCCAAGGCTAGGGTTAACTCTTGCGCCATACCACTTAGCCACAACAAAACTTAGCCATGAATACAAGTCCATGCATGCAGAGGACACATATGCATACAGTGTTTGAAGCCAACCATTCTCCTAGGCCTGGGAAGTGCACGGGGACAACACACACACAGATGCTCACGTTATGGTACAGAATCTGCTTTTACATTATCCATCCTGTCTGCATTGTTCCCCAATTCTGCCTCAAGTTTGCAAAGCACCGATTATTCCCATAAGCGTGAAGACATGACTATATATATATATGTCGCCTTAATTCTCATCACCGTTAGGATCCTGAAAATGCATATTATCATTTAATTTAATGACTGTACAAGAGGCTAAAGAAAATCTTGCCCAAGAAGCATCCTGTAAACCTTAGAAAGTGGTCCTCCTTGACCTTAAGTACAAGCTTTGAGCAATTCTTTAGACTGTACTCCACAAGATGTTTTTTTTTTTCTTTCATGTTCAATCTCCAAGCTTCAGCTTTATATGGAAATGTCGCTGTACTTCTAAATGTTGATGGATGTATGGAGCTTTTTTCCCCCCCTGAGATTCACTCGGGCACAGAAGTCTGGAGAAAATCAGAACATTTCATACATAAAGAACAGAACCTCATTCTTCTGCAGGCAAAACTCCTTTGATGTCAATAATAGGCTTAGAACAAAGAGTTAAACTGTGGGTAACAAATTTCAAGTAATTACTTAGCCAATGACATAGAATGAGATTGACTAAATTGTGGTGCTTAATGTGCCAATGACTGAATGAATGTTGTCCATCCAGTGGCAAAACTGCAAAGAAACCAGAAAGGGGGAAAGGGAGGTGGGGGAGAGAGAGCGAGCGAGCACTCCATCTGAGTTTCCTGGGAATATGGTTAACAGATTGCTGGCATACAAAAGAAAAAGTCAGCTAGATGGCTTTAAAATGCTTTGTCAACAGATTCAAACCTGTTTAGGGACTCTGAGGTTGTAAAAGGGGGAAAATGATGTCCTAGCCATATTTGGAGAAAATGTGTATTTGCATATTTATTGCCGCAGGAATTCAAATTTCTTTTTATGGTAGTTCCTAACATTTACAGACAGAGCAGAAGTGTGAACAGTGGGGTGGCAATGTGTTTCTCCTTCATAGGCTGCAACTCAATTTGGGGGCGGCGGGGCGGGGGGGGGAACTGCTTTCAAGAGGAACTAGATTAAATTCACAACAGCTGCTCTGGGCAAGTTGGATTATCTGTTGTGATCACTTCCTGTGCCACTTGGCAAGTAGCTGGTGACACAGCTATGCCATCACTTCTTTACCATTTTTTCTGAATAACCCTAACCTCATATTGGGGTCCTTTTGTCAAGTAAATTAGAAAATTCTGCTATACGAATTTGCCTCTGGAAAGTCACAATGCATGACAGTATGTTCAAGGCTCTGAGAAGTCCTGCAAAGAAGGACTTTTGCTTGACTTTTGTCAAGAGTTTCCCAATTCTGTCTGAACATAAAATATGTTCCTGATGACCCATTTTGTTACATCTTATGATGGAGTGTGCTCCAGCAGCAATTTAGGAAACTGTCGGTTATAGGATTTGCTCTGATTTCTGGTCACGACTGTTGTATTCATATAAACCAAACAGATTAAACCAACCAGAAATCATTAATCTGCTTTAAGTGTATTACAAAGTATTTGCTCCAGGGAATAGAAATGAGTCAGTCATGTAAATATGTTAGTCATCAAATCATAATGGTTACAATTTATTGAGGGCTCACTATGTGCAGTAAATAGACACCTCAAGCATCTCATCTGATCCTAAGGATAACAGTTAAGAAATAGATGTTTTCACCCTATTTTTGTAGGTGAAGAAACTAAGGCTCTGTGAATTTAAGTAACTTGGCTGTAGTCACATGGCTAGAATATGGCAGATTTCACATTCGAATTCAGGTCTCAGTTCAAATCACGTGCCTGCAACTGTTGCCTTTCTCCTCTGCCTCTCATGGCCACTCAAACAAATACGTCATGGAGATGAGACGTAAAATATAGAGAATAGAGTTGATAATATTGTAGTAATACTGTATCTTGACACATGGTGACTACATTTATCGTGGTGGGCACAGAGTAATGCATGAAACTCTCCAATCACTACATTGCACACCTGAAACTAATATAACATTGAATATTAACTATACTTCAATTAAAAAAGAATTTAAAAATTTCTAATTTTTTTAATGTTTACTTATTTTTGAGACAGAGAGAGACAGAGCACAAGCAGGGGAGGGGCAGAGAGAGAGAGAGAGAGAGAGAGAGAGAGAGAGAGAGAGACAATCCGAGCAGGCTCCAGGCTCTGAGCTGTCTGCACAGAGCCCAGTGCGTGGCCCAAATCCATGGACAGCGAGAGCATGACCTGAGCCGAAGTCGCACGCTCAACCAACTGAGTCACCCAGGAGCCCCGAATTAAAAAATAATTTTAAAAAGGAGCACGAATGAAAAGTCACTTAGATTTGTTGAATGTTGCCCACGCATTCTCCACCAGATGGTTTGCACACTACAGTTTGCATCCGGAATATACTTTGTGCCTGGAAAGACACCTGGTTTGACCACGAGGATACACAGGTGTGCCAGACTGCAGGAGTTCACATGGTTTCCACTACATTATAAAATCTCAACCAAAGCCACTGTTGGGGGATATGATTATAATCTAGACCTAAACTTCAACATTTTAATTTTCTGTTTTAATTAGGTAAAAATAAAATAGTAACTTCGTAACCACAGCCCAAATCCATGCAACATGCTCCTGGAGTGAATGAAATCAAGTGTTTGGGCCATAATGATACGTACCTTTGAATAACTGAATTCTAAACTTTAAGAATAGTGTTTCTAAAATTTTGCATTATAAAGATATGAGCACAAACTTTCCCTGGATCTGTAAATATATGGACGAAAGGAAGAGATTTCAATAGTCTACTTCCCCCCACCCCCTCCACTGATGAAGGTATTGGACAGATTTTTCAAGGACCTGAAAAATGAAGTCAGGTGTGGCCAACACAGTGATCACTTCCTTAAAAGGGGTGACTAACTTACAACCTACAGAAGGGACCCAAGTGACAAGAACGAAGAAAGCTATCCAGACAAAACGTAATGGAATTTATTTTGCCTTATCACTCTAGACACCTATCAATCGTCCATCACCTTGGATGCCATCCAAGAAAACCACAAATCCAGCCACGTTTTGTGGGAGGTGACAATATACGAAAGATATTCCTGCAGAACACTGCCCCCGGTCAGACAACTTTTACATTGTGGAATAAACAAACAAATCAATGATCATCCAAGAGAAATCTTGTTATTTTCACTACTTAGGGGCCCCTTCTTCTGGTAAAAGCACATTGGGTCTGCCCTACGGCGCGAACACTTTCGCTGATGAAGCGTGTCCTGCCTTTCCTGGTTCAGGGATGCGTGCAGGAGCCAAAGTAAGCTTATTACACACTCTCCCCTTTGAGTATCAAATCCTAAAGGAAATCGTTCAGAAAAAATAAAAAAGAAAGAACAAGTATAGGCTGATCAACTTCATCGGTGGCATCCTAATGTAAACGCCCATGAGTTCTGGCTGTGACTCCCCTCTCCCCATGAACTTGGTTGCCTTCTTGTTTTTTTACTCACCTGCTTCTAGAGCCTTCCCTTGGAAACTGTTAGGTCCCTTCTTTCCTTTCAGTGAATTACTTTTCTACCTAAGACGATACGGTATACTTTCTGTTGCTTACTTTCTGCTGCCTATAACCAAAGAAATTCCAGACAAGGAACTTCATGAAAGTCTAAGAATGAACTTGATGAAACAGCACAGAGTGAAACGAAACAAAGATGACTCTAATCATTCTAGCAAACATCACAGTCCACCTGCAGTTAAACAAGCAGGCAAGTGTATCAGCTGAATGAGGAAAAGTTAAGTCGTAAGTTCTACCTTCTTCCCTTTGGAGACATCGAGAGATTACTTCGTGTGTGGCAAAATTCCGAGAAGGGAATGTGTCGAAGGAAGGCAGCAGAGGGATACAGGACGGTGAGGAAGGACCCCAGTCTTCTTTTGGTAATACGGCAAAGCCTTGGTTTGCGAGCATAATTCGTGCTGAAAACACGCTTGTAATCCAAAGCGCTTGTATATCAAAGCAAATTTCCCCATAAGAAATAATGGAAACTCAGATGATTCGTGCCACAACCCAAAAATACTCACATAATTAGAATACTGTAATATAGTGCAAAATAATAAAGAAAATACAAAGTATGAAGAAAAATAAACAAATAAACCTGCACTTACCTTTGAAAACCTTCACAGCTAGCGTGAGGGAGACAAGAGAGGAGGGTTGTTGTGCGGGACGACTTTCACGATCACTAACGGAGTCACTGCTACTGGCTCAATGGAGTCCTTTTCTTCTCAGTGCAACTTCAACAAGGAACTTATCCAATGACCTAGAATGAAGCAAAGCATCTAAGCTCACTCCTGTCTGGAAAAGCAAAGGTCTGTCCACAGGTGCTTGGAAGTGACAACAAATACACCAGTGGCAGTTGTGGGCATCTTCCAATGTCCTGAAAAGTCACTGATTTCTGCCAAACACCACGACCTGAGGCCAAGCATCTGAGCATGGGGGGTGATCACCCACAATCCCACAGAGAGAGAGAACCACTGGCTCAGTTGGGATCATGTGACATTCAGCACCACATGCTACTTGTATTGCAAGATGTCGTTTGTTTATCAAGTTAAAACGTAGTAGAAATGTTTGCTCATCTTGCAGAACCCTCACAGAACAAGTTACTCACCATCAAGGTTTTACTGTATTTCCATTTCTTGATGTGTAAATAGAAGTACACATTGTAAAAATATTAAAACAGAAACCTTTAAAATAAGCAAAAGTCTGCCCCTCTTTTTAACTACTCCCTGGCTTTAGTTTTCGAGGGCTGCCATCACAAGGGATCACAGACGAGGGGGGCTTCAGCAACAGAAATGTATTTGCTCATGGGTATGGAGAAGCCAGAAGTCTGAGATTCAGGGCCATGAGAGAAGAATCTCCTAAGGGCCTCTTTCCTTGGCTTGGAGACGATCACCTTCTCATTGCCTTTTCTCTTCTTCATCATACGTGGTGTGCCCAAATCTGTGTGTGTGTGTTTTTTTTAATTGAAAATCTTTTAAATTAAAAATTCTTCTTGTTTCATTTTTTTTTAAATGTTTGTTTATTTTTGAGAGACAGAGAGACACAGCACAAGTGGAGGAGGGGCAGAGAGAGAGGGAGACACAGAATCAGAAGCAGGCTCCAGGCTCCCAGCTGTTGGCACGGAGCCCAATGTGGGGCTCGAACTCACAGATTGCGAGATCATGACCTGAGCAGAAGTCATACGCTTAACCAACTGAGCCACCCAGGCGCCTCCCAAATCTCTGATTCTTGAAAGGACACCAGTCACATCAGACTGTGGACCACTTGAATGATCTCTTTTTAACTTAATTGCCTCCACAAAGACCCCTCTCCAAACACGGTCACATTCTGAGGTAGGACTTCATAATTCTTTTTAATGTTTACTTATTCTTGAGACAGAGAGAAAGAGAGAGAATGAGAGAGAGAGCATGAGCATGGGAGGGGCAGAGAGAGGGGGAGACACAGAATCCGTAGCAGGCTCCAGGCTCCGAGCTGTCAACACAGAGCTCGACGTGGGGCTCGAACTCACAAGCTGTGAGATCATGACCTGAGCCGAAGTCAGACACTCAACTGACTGAGCCCCCCAGGCACCCCTTGAGGTAGGACTTCAACAGGTCGTGGGGAAAGGAGGGCACAATTCAGCCCATAACCCACCTGTTGCCCAACTGCCCATCCATGTTCTCCAAAGGTCACCCTCGTCCTGCAAGTTTGTTTCTTTCTATTTAATAATTGTATGTGTGCCTGTGCCAAATATACATATATGTGTGGTATTTTCTAAGAAAGTATACAAATAGGATCATACTATATACATTTTATGCACCTTTGTTTTTTCACCCAAAGCTCTGTTTTGGAGATTTTTTTTTTCATCTAAATACACACAGACTCACGTTACCCTTTTCGAAGCTTCCACCCTTGACATTACAACTATGGAAACGTCCTGCTCTGACACACGGCCTTCTTTGTTCTCTCTCCATTGGAAAAAGGAGTTATACCACCAAGGTTTCTTTGAGTGCAAGTAACAGGAAATTACTCTAGCAACCTAAGCAAAAGAAAAGGACTTTGGGACAAAATTCCCAAAGACTGAGGAAGCTCTGGCAGGTCAGGAAGCAGGGCCTTCTGTAAAGACCCTTCTGTAAAGGTCCTATTTGCTCAGGGAGCTGCTGCTGAAATGAGTGAACTTGAATCCTACGCTCTCCGACACAATGAAACCCAACGCATGGCGACCAAGTGCTGAAATATGGCTGGTCCAAAAACAGATGCACTGCAAGTATACAACATACACCGAATCTCCAAGACATCACACAAGGAAAATAATGTAAAATACTTCATGAGTAACTTGTATAATTGCATGTTGATGATATTTTGGATATATGGGGTCAAATAAGATAGATAGTTAAAATCAGCTAAATCTGTTTTTTCTTATTTTGGTAGCTATTATAAAAAATTTGTGGGGCGCCTGGGTGGCTCAGTCGGTTGAGTGTCCAACTTCGGCTCAGGACATGATCTCACTGTTCACGAGTTCGAGCCCTGCGTCGGGCTCTGTGCTGACAGCTCAGAGCCTGGAGCCTGCTTCGGATTCTGTGTCTCCCTCTCTCTCTGCCCCTCCCCTGCCCATGCTCTGTCTCTCTCTCTGTCAAAAATAAACATTAAAAAAATTTTTTTTTAATTTGTTTGGGCAGCCATTTTTTTTTTAATTTAAAATTATACATGTAGTTTGCAGTGGTGACTTGAATTATATTCTATTGAGCCACTAGCCATTTCTTCTTTCCTGGCTGAAAAGCCAAAACCCTAGTGTGAAGAGGCTAGTTGGCCAAGCTCAGGTCACATGCCTGGTCTCCTGGCAGGACCCATGTGTGGTCCTGGCATGTGGGTTCACTGCCCCTGCAGGGTTGCCCACAGCTGGGAGCAGTAGTACCTGAGAGGAAATTAAGATGATCAGAAAGAAGAAACTGATGCGGGGGGGGGGGGGCCAAAAATGCTACGTGCCCAACGTGAGAGATTAAAGCCCAGCACACATGAGGCAATTAAAATGTATCTGCTGAGGGGCGCCTGGGTGGCGCAGTCGGTTAAGCGTCCGACTTCAGCCAGGTCACGATCTTGCAGTCTGTGAGTTCTAGCCCCGCGTCGGGCTCTGGGCTGATGGCCTGGAGCCTGCTTCCGATTCTGTGTCTCCTTCTCTCTCTGCCCCTCCCCTGTTCATGCTCTGTCTCTCTCTGTCCCAAAAATAAATAAAAAACGTTGAAAAAAAAATTTAAAAAAAAAAAAAAATGTATCTGCTGAAATGAATGAATACATGGACGAGTGAACAAACATGGTGTAGTCATGATTACGTTCTCCTCACCGTGACCTCGTTCATCAGGTTCCCACTTCCGCCCTTGGACCCACATTTCAAATCGTAAGTAACTCTGTATTGTTGCTTTCGAGAATTACACGTCCACTGCTATTTACCCGAGTTACCACTGTGTGGAGAAGGGCATTAACTAACTTCTGTTATGACTCATCCGCTTTGTTTATCCATCCCACTTTCACTGAGCGAGTCACAAAGTCACTTCTGAGACCTCTTCTTTCTCTGTCTACACTCACGCCTATAAGTGATCTCATCCAGTCTCACAGCTTAACTACCAAATGATATTTAGATTTAAATATCAAACATGTCGATAACTTCCAAATTCGTACCTCTGGGCCAGACCTCTCTCTCAAATTCGAGACTCTGCCAGATACCCAACTACCTACTTGGCATCTCCAGCAGGATGACTAACAGACACCTCCAACTCCACTTGTCCAAAAAGGAAATGAAATCACTTCCTCCTGCAGCCTTTCCCATTTAGAGAAATGACAGCTTCGTCTTTCATTTGGTCAGGCCAACTGGAGCTCTCCCTGGCTCCTCCTTTCTCTCACAGTACACAAAGAATATGCAGGAAATATTGTTGGCTCTAGGGTCAAACATATCTGGAGTCTGACCACCTCCCACCATCTCCAATGCTGTACTTGATCCAAGTGCCATAGCCATAGCTGCCTTACTGGTCTTTCTGCTTCAGCAACTGTCTGCTAACAGTGTATTTTCAACCAGTTTCCAGAGAGTTCTTTTTCTTTCCAGGTTATGGATACACAACTGTCACATAACATTGTATTAATTTTAGGTGTATACAACACAATGACTTGATACATGTATATATTATGAAATGGTCACCATAATAAATTTAGTTGAACATCCATCATGTCACATAGTTACAATTTTTCTTGTGATGAGAACTTTCAAGATCTACTCTCTTAGCAACTTTTTTTTTAATGTTTATTTTTCAGAGGGAGAGACAGAGCAAGCGAGAGCAGAGGAGGGGCAGAGACAGAGGGAGACACAGAATCAGAAGCAGGCTCCAGGCTCCGAGCTGTCAGCACAGAGGCCGACGCAGGGCTCAAATCCACAAACTGGGAGATCATGACCTGAGCCTACGTCAGACGCTTAACCGACTGAGCCACCCAGGCACCCCTCTTAGCAACTTTCAAACATACAATACAGTTTTGTTAGCGGTAGTCACCACACTGTGCAGTAAGTCTCCAAGACTTATTTACCTTATAATTTCAACTTTGAACTCTTGAACATCTTCACCCATTTCCTCACCCCTAACCCTCCACCTCTGGAAAATACCACTCCGCTCTACTTTATGAGTTTGGCTTTTTAGATTCCATATGTAAGTGAGATCATACGGAACCTGTCTTTCTCTGTGTGACTTATTTCACTTAGCATAATGTCCTCAAGATCCATCTAGGTTGTCTCAAATGGCAGGATTTCCTCCTTTTCTGCGGGCGAATAATATATAATATATATATCACATCATCTTTATCCTCTCATCCATTGATGGACACTCAGGTTATTGTCATGTCTTAGCTATTGTGAATAATGTTGCAGTGACATGTGGAAGCAAATATCTTTTTGAGAGAGTTCTTTTTAAGTCATAAATTATGACATGTCATTTGTCCACTTAAAATCCTGCAAGGCGCTCCATTTCGCTCAAGTAATAGCCAAAACCCTGGCAGTGACCTTCAGTGCCCTAAATGATCCAGCACCCCCTACCCCTTCGCCCTCTGCTTTCCTTCCCATCTCTCGGGCTTCCTCACATCTCTACAGCCATACAGAGCCCGATGTGGGGCTTGAACTCACAAACTGTGAGATCACGACCTGAGCTGAAGTCAGACACGTAACTGACTGAGCCACCCAGGCGCTCCCCACCCCATTTTCTTAATCGATACAGCCTAACTGTCTACAGAAATGCCCTGCACAGAGTAGGTGTTCACTGATTACTTGGTGGATAAATGAGCGAACGGCCCTGAAATCAAAGACCAAGAATCTACCCTCAAGAAGCTGCAATCTAATATATTTGCCTTCCTAGAAACCAATCCTCTTATTAAAATTACCCTTTGCTAATAATGAATTTCCATGTTCATCTAGGGTGAACTATTCCTTACCCATAGGAAGAAAGGAACTGGTCAAGGTCATTTGAAGGAGAAGATAGGAAATTTATATTTATTTTATCAAAAGGAGATCTGTCGGCTGTTCTTAAGCCCTCCTCCAGCCAGCAGATGCCTCAGCCCCTTCTCTATTTATACTGGCATGTTAAAGTACCTGATGTTCGTAGAAACTGGATAACGGCCTATAACGTTGTCGGACTACAACTGCCACATCTCTAACGTGGAGAAAACGTATTTGCATTTTATGGTGCTGAATGCTCACCCACTTGGTGACCTTACCATCTGTTCCCATCTGTGGAATATTCCAAACGACCAAATAACATTAAAATCACCTAAAAGAGTTTCTTTATTAGTTATAAACTTTTACAATTCAATTTAAAAAGTTTATAGTCCTGAACGCCGCGAGAACTACCATTTTCCGAAGCATCATCCTGCTCTTTATCACTGGGGTCTGACAGCAGCTCTGACCTTTTCTAATATCTTTCACCGAAAGGAGAAGATTTGAAAAGCAGATAATAAATGACCAGGGCTTTATTGATATTATGATGTGTAATATTTAAAACAGGTTATGGTTATTAGACCATGGGAGATGATGCCTTATTACAAAATTATCCGTTCCCTGTAGGCCAGCTTCTTTTACTGATAAAACATCTTTTATGAGTTTTAAAACTTGCAGAGCCAATAAAACTGTGTGACAGCAAGAAGGATTGCACGCTGCTCAACCCATCGTCAGAACTGTCAGCCAATTTCAAAGGCGAGACCGCTTAGGGCTGCTGCTGCTGTCCGGGAAGGGGGGTGAGGCCAGGTGCGCTAGCTCCTGGAGAACTTCCGGGAGAAGGGCTCCCCCATAGGGGAACAAAATAAATCTGTGATCCCATGGAAGATTCATTTTCTATTGATTGCCATAAAGGGAGCCTTAGTCTAAGGATTTGCCCAAGGACACCCTCTTTGTTTACAATCAAGAATCATAACTAATGGAGGACAAAGGGCGTCTTTTCCCTACCCCTCCAATTCACAGCGCATCTACTTGGGATCAACACCACTTCCAGCATCGACAAGCTTAGGTTTCTCTGATTCATCCGGGAATGAATGGCACGGATAGGGGGAGAGCGAATGGACACCTCAACTGTTCCACTGCCTCTGAGTATTTCCTGCTCTGTCCTTGTCCTCAAACGCTCATGTAATCTTCCTACGACTTACAGCACCTAAGGCATAAATCAGATGCAAGAACTATTTTTGGGAAATGTGACCATTAAAGCTATTAGTTTTAGCCATTTAAATACTCTACCTTGTAACAGGTATTGATATCAGGGAAGGGAAACGCTTCCCTGCTTATTCTTTGCCAGATTGTTTTAGGCCTTTTTTATTCTTCCAAGTGAATTTTACAACACGTTTTAGGCTCACTGAAAAGCTTTGTTCAGGGTGACTCCAACTAACATGTCAACTTACAGATTCACTTGGGGGAATTAGCATTTTTACAATATTGAGACTTCTCATTTACAAACGTGATCTCTCTCCATGAAATTCAGGTGGATGTAGGTATCAACCATCTCACTACATCTAACGATGAAATCCTGTTGTCACAAATCATAGCAAACGTCATTCTGAAGTGTGCATATTCAATGCAATAATAAAGTCAATCCAGGAATTGTTAAAAGCATTTTTTGCTACATGTATACCTTATGCTAATAAATTTCTGAGTGAGATGGGGACCTGAATTGTTATAATTTAACTCCCCTTAAGCAAAAGGCGGGCTGATTACACAAGACAGCTAGACCTCTTCAGCAGTAAACATGGGTATAAACATAGATAAATATAGTATTTGGCAAATCACTGCTTTAAAATAAAAGAGGTACACCTGGGTGGCTCAGTTGGTTAAGTGTCCGACTCTTGATTTTGGCTCAGGTTATGATCTGGTGGCTCTTGAGTTCAAGCCCCACGTCGGGCTCCAAGCTGACAGTGAGGAGCCTGCTTGGGATTCTCTCTCTCTCCTTTTCTCTCTGCCCCTCCCCTCATCTGCTCACGTTATCTTTCTCTCTTTCGAAGTAAGTAAACATTAAAAAAATGTTCTTAAAGAAAAGAAAATGTGTGCTAGAGGATAATGGTTTTATAATATTTGTCTGAAAATTGGGGCACCTAGGTGACTCAGTCAGTTAAGTGTCCAACTTTGGCTCAGGTCAGGATCTCGCAGTTCCTGAGTTCAAGTCCCTTGTTGGGCTCTGTGCTGACGGCTCGGAGCCTGGAGCCTGCTTCAGATTCTGTGTCTCCCTCTCTCTCTGCCCCTCCCCCACTTGTGCTCTGTCTCTCTCTCTCTCTCTCTCTCTCTCTCTCTCTCTCTCTCAAAAATAAACATTAAAGGGGCGTCTGTGTGGCTCAGTCGGTTGAGTGACCGACTTTGGCTCAGGTCATGGTCTTGCGGTTCGTGGGTTCGAGCCCCACATCGGGCTCTGTGCTGACAGCTCGGAGCCTGGAGCCTGCTTCAGGTTCTGTGTCTCCCTCTCTCTCTCTGCCCACCCCCCACTCACTCTCTGTCTCTCTCCAAAATAAATAAACATTAAAAAAAAAAATTTAGGGGCACCTGGGTGGCTCAGTTGGTTGGGCATCCGACTTCAGCTCAGGTCACGATCTCACAGTCCATGAGGTCGAGCCCCACGTCAGGCTCTGTGCTAACAGCTCAGAGGCTGGAGCTGCTTCAGATCCTGTGTCTCCCTCTCTCTCTGCCCCTCCCCCGCTCGCACTCTGTCTCTCAAAAATGAATAAACGTCAAAAAAAATGATTCTAGATTCTACAAATGGCAAGGTTCTTACGTTGTTCTGTTTATTTTTTACAAGATCACTGTAAACTCATTTGATAATCTTATTGACTATTGGAATACCTTTTAAATTTTTTTTAAAGACCAGCCTGTTTATTTCTTGGAGCAGTAAATGTTTTGAATCTGTGCTGCAGAAAAATTTACATATAGCATCTCCAGGAAAAGTTTATTGGGGCAAATAATCTCTGAACTAGATCTCCAGTTCGGAATCTCACAGGCGCTGAGATTTATATCTGTAGTTCAATAAGCAATGGCATTTTATGCTTGTTTATTAGCCTTGTTCACCAAAAAAGAAGAAAATATAAAATTTAATATCTGGATGAGCCAAAAAGTTTTAATAAATAAAAAACTGAAAGCCGTATGATCACCAATTATGGGGAAATATGCAAGATGAAGTAATGCGTTGAATAAATGCACAGCTGTGTTCACAGTTTAGCATTTTATTATATTACATTATAAAAATCTGCAACATGAACACCCTGTTTTAAAAACTAACTTGCCTTTTGCTTTTCTGAATTTCACAAAAACAACGCTAGCTGTTCTATTACAAGTGATGAGCGACAGATATTAGATGGGAAGACGCATAAATATACATCTAAAGGGGGAGAGAGAGAGAGAGAGAAGGAGAGGGAGAGAGACAGAGAGAGAATAGGATATTCCCAAATAGCATTTGGGAAATATCTTACTCGAAACTGATCGGAGTAGAAATATATCCTTTTGGTTCTATTTCTCTGCAGAATGCTGACTGGTACAGGGACTGAAGAAAAACAGGTTGTCCTGGGAGCTTTAGTAGAAAGAAGAGTCAAGTGCAGATGTGCATACGGCACACAAGGCCCCTCCTCATTTACAGAAATATTGCAACAGGCACAGGATATTCCCATAACACAGAACGACGATGTGCCGCATGGGAGCCCATCTGACTGTATCTTAAGCGACCAAGTGACTTCTATTATTTCTGGGTTATACATATTTGCATTTACATTTTTGGAATACATTAATCTTTTATCTCCTTCCACCACTCCTAAATTATGCACGATGGCGGCAGAGGACAGCATTTTTACAGGGTTCTTCTCTATCCAATTTGCTTATACCTCAAACCCTTGAGGAAGTGATCTCATCAACCTCAGCCAGGGCAGGACTTAAAAGTGGCTTTTCCATCCCATGAAAACAACACTTGTATTTGAACTGTTGACATTAATAAATACTTTATTCCCCCCTCCCCTGGACCATTCCTTTGTTTGTTCCCTGATATAATTTATATACATCTGTCTTCTCAATTCTATTGCCGCTCCTTTGAATAGGACCACTAGGGTTCATTTTTGTATCTCTTCCCTCAACCTTGTTCACTGTTTTGTAAAGCACCTGAGCAACATTTATTAAATCGACTCATTATACCCACGAGCATATTTCGCTGCAGATATTCTGTCCACACCCCTGAATGACAGATGCCCAGATTTTCCAAACTCGTTTCCACTTTAATACCTTCACTCTGGTTGCCTGTGCTTATAAGAATCTTCCCTCCGGAGTTCTACCAGACGTTTAAAGCAGAGATAATACCTATCCTTCTCAAGCTATTCCAAGAAATAGAAAGGGAAGGAAAACTTCCAGACTCATTCTATGAAGCCAGTATTACTTTGATTCCTAAACCAGACAGAGACCCAGTAAAAAAAGAGAACTACAGGCCAATATCCCTGATGAATATGGATGCAAAAATTCTCAATAAGATACTAGCAAATCGAATTCAACAGCATATAAAAAGAATTATTCACCATGATCAAGTGGGATTCATTCCTGGGATGCAGGGCTGGTTCAACATTCGCAAATCAATCAACGTGATACATCACATTAACAAAAAAAAAGAGAAGAACCATATGATCCTGTCAATCGATGCAGAAAAGGCCTTTGACAAAATCCAGCACCCTTTCTTAATAAAAACCCTTGAGAAAGTCGGGATAGAAGGAACATACTTAAAGATCATAAAAGCCATTTATGAAAATCCCACAGCTAACATCATCCTCAATGGGGAAAAACTGAGAGCTTTTTCCCTGAGATCAGGAACACGACAGGGATGCCCACTCTCACCGCTGTTGTTTAACATAGTGCTGGAAGTTCTAGCATCAGCAATCAGACGACAAAAGGAAATCAAAGGCATCAAAATTGGCAAAGATGAAGTCAAGCTTTCGCTTTTTGCAGATGACATGATATCATACATGGAAAATCCGATAGACTCCAGCAAAAGTCTGCTAGAACTGATACAGGAATTCAGCAAAGTTGCAGGATACAAAATCAATGTACAGAAATCAGTTGCATTCTTATACACTAACAATGAAGCAACAGAAAGACAAATAAAGAAACTGATCCCATTCACAATTGCACCAAGAAGCATAAAATACCTAGGAATAAATCTAACCAAAGATGTAAAGGATCTGTATGCTGAAAACTATAGAAAGCTTATGAAGGAAATTGAAGAAGATTTAAAGAAATGGAAAGACATTCCCTGCTCATGGATTGGAAAAATAAATATTGTCAAAATGTCAATACTACCCAAAGCTATCTACACATTCAATGCAATCCCAATCAAAATTGCACCAGCATTCTTCTCGAAACTAGAACAAGCAATCCTAAAATTCATATGGAACCACAAAAGGCCCCGAATAGCCAAAGGAATTTTGAAGAAGAAGACCAAAGCAGGAGGCATCACAATCCCAGACTTTAGCCTCTACTACAAAGCTGTCATCATCAAGACAGCATGGTATTGGCACAAAAACAGACACATAGACCAATGGAATAGAATAGAAACCCCAGAACTAGACCCACAAACGTATGGCCAACTCATCTTTGACAAAGCGGGAAAGAACATCCAATGGAAAAAAGACAGTCTCTTTAACAAATGGTGCTGGGAGAACTGGACAGCAACATGCAGAAGGTTGAAACTAGACCACTTTCTCACACCATTCACAAAAATAAACTCAAAATGGATAAAGGACCTGAACGTGAGACAGGAAACCATCAAAACCTTAGAGGAGAAAGCAGGAAAAGACCTCTCTGACCTCAGCCGTAGCAATCTCTTACTTGACACATCCCCAAAGGCAAGGGAATTAAAAGCAAAAGTGAATTACTGGGACCTTCTAAAGATAAAAAGCTTCTGCACAGCAAAGGAAACAACCAACAAAACTAAAAGGCAACCAACGGAATGGGAAAAGATATTTGCAAATGACATATTGGACAAAGGGCTAGTATCCAAAATCTATAAAGAGCTCACCAAACTCCACACCCAAAAAACAAATAACCCAGTGAAGAAATGGGCAGAAAACATGAATAGACACTTCTCTAAAGAAGACATCCGGATGGCCAACAGGCACATGAAAAGATGTTCAGCGTCGCTCCTTATCAGGGAAATACAAATCAAAACCACACTCAGGTATCACCTCACGCCAGTCAGAGTGGCCAAAATGAACAAATCAGGAGACTATAGATGCTGGAGAGGATGTGGAGAAACAGGAACCCTCTTGCACTGTTGGTGGGAATGAAAATTGGTGCAGCCACTCTGGAAAGCAGTGTGGAGGTTCCTCAGAAAATTAAAAATAGACCTACCCTATGACCCAGCAATAGCACTGCTAGGAATTTATCCAAGGGATACAGGAGTACTGATGCATAGGGCCACTTGTACCCCAATGTTCATAGCAGCACTGTCAACAATAGCCAAATTATGGAAAGAGCCTAAATGTCCATCAACTGATGAATGGATAAAGAAATTGTGGTTTATATACACAATGGAGTACTATGTGGCAATGAGAAAAAATGAAATATGGCCTTTTGTAGCAACGTGGATGGAACTGGAGAGTGTGATGCTAAGTGAAATAAGCCATACAGAGAAAGACAGATACCATATGGTTTCACTCTTATGTGGATCCTGAGAAACTCAACAGAAACCCATGGAGGAGGGGAAGGAAAAAAAAAAAAAAAAAGAGGTTAGAGTGGGAGACAGCCAAAGCATAAGAGACTGTTAAAAACTGAGAACTGAGGGTTGATGGGGGGTGGGAGGGAGGGGAGGGTGGGTGATGGGTATTGAGGAGGGCACCTTTTGGGATGAGCACTGGGTGTTGTATGGAAACCAATTTGTCAATAAATTTCATATAAAAAAAAAAAAAAGGAATCTTCCCTCCGTGTGACCCACTGGGCCTTCCTACCACATCATGAGGTCTCTGCTACAAGCCAAGTCTTTAAAGAGGTCTTCCCTCCCTCACCCCTGAATCCAGAGGACTTCCCCAGCCCCGCCCAGGCCCACTCTACCCCAGGTAAGCTATCTTATTTTCCTCCCTTTCATATATTACTGCCTGAACTTATGTGAGTTACTTATTTGCATACTTGTTTTATTGTCTTCCCCTACCACAGTAAGGAAAGCTCTAGAAGGTCAGGGATCTAATCTGATTATCCACGTGGGGCATAACAGGCAAGCAACCAACACGTGCTGAATAAAGATAAGATAAAGGTTTTATTTGCCTGGCCTCTCTGGACAGACTGTGAATCTTCGAGCAACACCCACATACTGAATGCCTACTATGTCAGGCAGAGAACCAGGGGCTTTACATATTTATGTGCATAGTTTTTCTTTTTAAGTTTTATTTATTTTCGAGAGAGAGAGAGACAGACAGAATCTGAAGCAGGCTCCAGGCTCTGAGCTATCAGCAGAGAGCCTGACGCAGGGCTCGAGCTCATGAACTGTGAGATGGTCACCTGAGCTGAAGTTGGACACTTAACCAACTGAGCCACCCAGGAGCCCCTTTATGTGCATATTTTTAACGTTCACGACAACCCCACGAGGTAGACATATTAGTTACATTTCATAGCTGAGAAAACTCAGGCCAAAAGGAGAGGCAGCTAGTAAGTAGCAAGGCTGGGATGTGAAGCCGAATCCCACTGGCTCTGCCTCTGCCTCTGCATTCTTTCAATTCACAAACCTACTTGTCCTACAAAGCTGATTCTCCCCCCTAGAAGCAAGTCCCTAAGAGAAATACCAAAATAATTTTGAACAAACCTTGCATTGCTAAAACAAGGGTGACTGCCTAGCTTGTGAGGGCCCATGCAAAAGGAAAATACGATCCCTTGTTAAAAAATGATTAAAAATTTGAAGATGGTGACAAGGTACTACACTAAGCATTCAGTAGTGTTCCAGGCCCTTCTAAGAATGACAGCATGTGACCATCCACGCTGCAGTCCCATGAAGACAGCCCTGGAAGTACACATATATCCTTTCACGGTGATTAATTTAGAAGGATGATGCTCTGATTGATTAGTTTGGGAATGTGCATCAAAAATTCAGCAAGCATCCACCTAATAACGCTCTGCACTGTGTTTTCTCCTTAGCACCGTGGCCGTGTTGGCAAAACTTAGGAGTGATTTCAGGCACAGCCTTCGCGTGGTAATCAGGCTTCTGCAAATTCCATTTGGTTTCCAGTTCGTAAGAGGAAGCAGGAAAATTTGATTATGGATTCCTCAGGCCTGAACAGGTGTCAACATAATTTTTCCAAACCAGGAGGTAAGGCTTCCTGACAAGCCGACTCTCTTGGCTTCTGTGCTAACACTCTTGGTTATTGAGTTGATCTCCTCCTGGGAATACAGGGGCTAGAGGCCCTTGGCACTGAAAGAAGGAATGTGACTACGTGGATTTATCTCTGCCCGTGGGCTCTCTTTCTCTCTTTACTCCCGTGTGGTTGCTGCTTGCAGCACAGATGGGGGCTGCCATCTTCAGCCCCCCTCCTAGAACTTTCTGCAGCTTCCTCATGTGCAGTCTCGCATACCTCGACCATCATCCATATGCTGTAGGTACCCGTGGTACAGCTCGAAACTTGATTTCTCAGCATTTGAAGACCTCCACCTGAATGTCCCCCAGGAACTGTGAAGCAAAAATGTATACCCAGCTCGCTCCTAACCTCAGTACACGATAGGTTCTGCATAGATGTTTGCGGAATAGATGTGAAACCCAAAATGCCTACCTCCACTCATTTTCCCACTCATCCGCTCAATAGATAACTTGTCAAACTCCAGCGTGCAACTGTAGTGGGCTGAATCATGGCCCCCTCAAAGACAGGTCTACCCCAAACCTGGAAACGTGACCCTATTTGGAAAAGGGATCTGTGCAGATGTGACTCAGTTAAAGATCTCAAGAGAAGATCACCCTGGATTAGGGTGGGCCGTAAGTCCAGTGACAGGTGTCCTTGTAAGAGACAGAAAAGAAAAAGATACACAGATACACTGGGAAGGAGGCCGTGTGATGACTGGGGCAGAGGCCGCAGACGTGTGACCACAGACCATGGAATGCCAGGAGCCACCAAAGGCTGTAAGAGACAAGGGAAGGCTCCCCGCTAAGAGCCTTCACATAGAGCACGGCTCTGCTCGTCTCAGACTTCTGGCCTCCACAACTGTGAGAGAACAAATTTCCGTTGTCTCAAAGCACCAGGTTTGCAGTAATCGGTCACTGCAGCCCGATCAAACTGATACGGCCATGCTCTCTTAGGGTGAAGCCGACAATAAAATAAACAACAGATAAATGTATTATAAACATCCTGATGCCCCGTTAGGAACACGGCTGCCAGGTGAAGCTGAGGACAGTCAGTTAAATGTGAGTATCAGATAAATGACAAGTTGCATAGGACACAGACTGACCGAAAAATTGTTTGTTCTCTGTCTGGCATGTGGGGTTCAGTGTATTTTTATTTGCTGTATCTATTCATCTTAGTCACGGAGAAAGATGGGCAGAGGTCAAGTTCTGGGTAGGCCTGAGTGGGGGAGGTGCTCTTAATTAGAATAGTTATGAGGGATATTGGAACAGAGACCTGCACGAAGTAAGAAAGTGAGTCATGCAACCATTAGGACAACAGTCTTCCAGGCCCCGGAAACAGGAAAGGCAAAGGCACGCGGGGCAGGGGTTGTGCTGGCTACAGTTAGCTTTATTCAATAATACAGACAGCAAGATAGCAAATCTCATTCTCTCCTGAAATCCAAAATGTTCCCAAACTAAAAACGGGAAACCTGTGCTAAAGTATTCACCAAGCTATTGATCTCAGCTGCTAATGAGCTGGACTCCCATTATTTAGATGTCAAGCAGGTCTGGTATCCAAGTTTTATGGTCCTCTTAAATAACCATAGGCAACCCGGCAAGTCATAAAGCAACACGAGGCAGCACAGAGTTGCCATAGTAGGAAATGTTGGCATATAATTAAAACAGAGGCCAATATTTATGTGATTTTTCTCCGCAACAGATTCATTAACAATATCTTAAGTTATTTTACAGACTTAAATTTCTGGTGCTACTGGCATGCATTCAGAAAAGGAGGTTTCATTTCATTTTTAAAGGGTTCGCCAAATTACAGAATGCATGCACATACAAACGCTTGCCTAGAAATGTTCGCAGCAGCATGATTCCTGATAGCCTAAAAGTGGAAATTCCAAATGTAAAGGTGCTAAGTTTAGTAAATAAAAACATAAAATGTGTGGTTACGTTTGAATTTCAGATAAACGAGGAACTTTTTTAGTAGAAGTATATCCCAAATTATTTGGGACAAATTAAGTTGGGCATCCTGCATTTAATCTGGCAACCCTACCCAAATGCCCATCAAATGCTGAAGGGATAAACAAAATTTGTCTATCCATACAGCAGAATACCCTTCGGCCATGAAAAGGAATAACGTATCGACACCTGCCACAACATGGATGAACCCGAAAAAAACATTCCGCGAAACGACAGAAGCCAAACATAAACGGCCACACAGTGTGAGATCCTATTTATACGAAATGTCAGGAAAAGGCGAATCTGGAGAGACAGGCAGTAGATTAGCGGTTGCTTGGGGCTGAGGGTGGGAGTAGGAATGCCCTGTGTTCAGGCACAAGGCTTTTTACTGGGGTGATAAAATGTCTTTGAACTGGATTATGATGAGCATAGCATAGTTTCATAAATTTACTAAAAATTTTTCGCCTGTAGACTTCAATGGTTGAGTTTTATGGTAAATTATATCTGAATAATATTAAAAATATATGTGCTCATTGCAACAAGTCACATAATACAGACACGTGTAAAGGCATTAAACATCTTTGTCTTCCTCCTCTTTGAGGCAACCAATGGTATTCCGCAGTTTGGCATCTCTCCTTCCATACATGTTTAGCTCGTACAGAGAGGAGCCAATATATATGCATGTCCTACACATAACTACTCTGCAACTTGCATCTGTCACTGACAAGGTGATGGACACACCTTCGGGTGAATCTAAGAGCTCCATATCACTCTTTTTTTTTTAATTTTTAAAACTGAAATTTTAATTTATTCATTTTGAGAGAGAGAGAGAGAGAGAGACAAAGCATGAGCAGAGATGGGGGGGAGAGAGAGGGAGACACAGAATCCGAAGCAGGCTCCAGACTCTGAGCTGTCAGCACAGAGCCCGACGCGGGGCTCGAACCCAAGAGCCGTGAGATCATGACCTAAGCGGAAGTCGGATGCTCAACCGACTGAGCCACCCAGGCGCCCCATACATCACTCTTTTAAATACTTGCATGATATTCCATATAAAGATACCTTGTGATTTATTCAAAGATTGTTTCACTTATTGATGAAGGTTTAGATTTTTCTTTCCTCTCTTCCTTCATTCCTTCCTTCTTCCCTCCTTACCTCCTTCCACTTTTTCTTTTTTTCTTTCTTCCTTCTCTTCCTTCCTTTCTTCCTTCCTCCCCCCCTCCATTTTTTCCTTCTTCTTTCTTTTTCTTTCTTTCCTTCCTTCCTTCTTTCTTCTTGCTCTTTCAAACTGTGCTTCAACAAGCACTCTTGAACATATATTAGAGGGAGCCACTTAAAATTAGCAAAAGGTTCCAGAATGAATAAAGAATGTCAAGATATTGAAGCATCATTAAAGGTCAAACAGTTTACCTCATGTTGATATTGTGCTCTTAGATTAATTTAGACTTCATATCAAATGATGAAAAGGTTACATTATGCATCCACCATCACAAACATTTGTTCTTTATTTTAAACACACACATATGCATTTGTGGCCTAGACACCAGATGAGGCACATTTCTCGAGTTTAACTGCCATGTACTTAAGTACGCAATTGTTTGTCATATCTCCAGGCACAGATCCCTACACACGTGGGAGAAAGCGAATGATCTATGAATGATGGTAGAATTTATCATGAACTAGACCACTTATGGGCATCATTACATAATTTGAATAGACAAGAAGTAAATACTACTGTTGCATCCGTTTTCCAGATGAGGGATCTCAGACCTGTGGTGCCTTGCTCAATAGCACAAGAACAGGATTAGAACACAGGCTCCGAGTGTCACGCCCTGAGTGACTATACACGGTTCTCCATGGAAGAAATATTTTGGCTAAATGTTTCTTTTTTTTTTTAAGTTTGTTTGCTTGTTTGTTTGTTTGAGAGAGTCAGAGACAGCACAAATGAGGGAGGGGCAGAGAGACAGGGAGAGAGAGAGAATCCCAAGCAGGCTCCATGCTGTCAGCACAGAGTCCGATGTGGGGCTCGAACTCACGACACCGTGAGATCGTGACCTGAGCCAAAACCAAGAGTTGGACGCATAGCCGACTGAGCCACCCAGGTGTCCCTTGGCTAAATATTTCTAATAATCTGCTTTGCCCACAAATGTAATGGGTATCTTGGGACACCAAGTTAAATAGACCATCATTCCTATCCTCAAGGAACACAGCCTAGTGAGAAAAACAGGCACAAAAACAGAAAATCACAGCCAGTATGGTAAGGCAGTGGTGAGAATTGAGTGCTCAGGGTAGGAGTACCCTAACCTGGATCGTGAAAGGCTCCTATGGTGAGTTGAGTTTTTAAAGCCCCCAGCCAAGTGCACGGAGAGGAAAGAGGGGAGAATTCCAGGCAGAGGAAACCACACGGAAAGAGACTCAGAAACCAGAAACATACTACAAAGCAAGAGGAATGACAAGCAGATGAGCTTCTGGAGTGTAAACCACGAGGGAAGAAGAGACAGGAGATGAGTGAATCATTTTGGGATGCTTTTGGCTGCAAGTAAGAGGAAAAAATCTAATGAAATAAGGAGCACACATAAGGAATTTATTATTTCACTCAACAAGAAGTCTGAAAGTAGGGCAGTTCCCTGAATGGTTAATTTGAAGTTCCAATACCGTCGTTAAAGACTCTGTTTCTTACTCTCTTTCTGCAGTGCCGTCCTCAGGAGACTGGTCCTGAAGCCTTAGACTTTGGGGTCTCATGATCACTGCCAGTTTCAGGCATTTCTTCCTTTCATATCTATATCCAGGGGAAAGTAGGAGAACTTCTCTCAATTGGTAAGAACTACTCAAGCAGACTAACCGTGCATCCATCGGACAGAATGGCTCCTGCGCTACTGCTTAAACTAGTCATCCGGCAAGAGGAGCCCTCACTCCATCACATCACAATTGGCTTCGAAGAGTCACGCTTCGCTTAGCTTCCCCTCATGGGCCGGGTCAGTTGGCGGAAGGAAAAGGTGGGCTTCTGTTACTGAGGAGAAAGGTGGGGAGTGGCTTTGGCACAGTGAAGTTAGGGATACAGCCAATGGCTAAAAACGAAGGAGCTTGGACATTCCCATATGGTTCACTTTTCCTTACTGTCAATGTATGAACACTATCTTTGCAGCTTTTTGCTATATTTATACGCTACTAGATTATAGTTTACCTCCTTTATAACTCTGGCCATACCTCTGAACTGTATGCGTTGCAGCCACTCTGGAACACAGTGTGGAGGTTCCTCAAAAAAGTAAAAAAAAAAAGATCTACCCTATGACCCGGCAATAGCACTACTAGGAATATACCCAAGGGATATAGGAGTGCTGACGCATAGGGGCACTTGGACCCCAATGTTTATAGCAGCACTTTCAACAATAGCCGAATTATGGAAGGAGCCTAAATGTCCATCAACTGATGAATGGATAAAGAAACTGTGGTTTATATACACAATGGAGTACTACGTGGCAATGAGAAAGAATGAAATATGGCCTTTTGTAGCAATGTGGATGGAACTGGAGAATGTTATGCTAAGTGAAATAAGTCATACAGAGAAAGACAGATAGCATATGTTTTCACTCTTATGTGGATCCTGAGAAACTTAACAGAAAACCATGGGGGAGGGGGAGGGGGAAAAAGTTACAGAGAGGGAAGGAGGCAAACCATAAGAGACTCTTAAAAACTGAGAATAAACTGAGGGTTGATCGGGGGTGGGAGGGAGGGGAAAGTGGGTGATGGGCATTGCGGAAGGCACTTGTTGGGATCAGCACTGGGTGTTGTATGGAAACCAGTTTGACAATAAATTTCATATTTAAAAAAATATATATATATAAAAAAGTAGGGTGTGGGCCAGCTCAGATAGAATTTGTGGACCCTGAATCAAGATTACCAGTTGACATCTCATGAAAATAATCAATTTGAATCATTAAAAAAAAAAAAACTGTATGCATAACATTGTAACATATCTAAACTCTATCTGTAACACTGCTTATTTGAAAATTCTTTTTAAATTATTATATTTTGGGGCACCTGGGTGGCTCAGTTGTTTAAATGTCTGACTTCGGCTCAGGTCATGATCTCACTGTTCATGGGTTCGAGCCCCACATCAGGTTCTGGGCTGACAGCTCACAGCCTGGAGCCTGCTTCAGATCTCCCTCTCTCTCTGCCCCTCCCATGCTCACACTCTGTCTCTCTCTCTCTCTCTCAAAAATAAATAAACATTAAAAAAATTTTAATAAAATAAAATTATCATGTTTTATACAAAAATAGGTTTGAAAAGAAAATTATATGTTATTCTCCAAATGAAAGTCCATAAATAAAAGGCAAATATATATATATATTTATACTACAAATAACTTATATTTGTTTATATTGATATTTATACCTATATTTCTATTTATTAATATGGTAATATAAATAAATATATAATGTAATAATTATATATTTTAACATATAATATGAAATCAATATAAAATATAATATATATGTATACATAAATTGGATTGTGGTAATCTCAAAGAAAACTTAGTAGAGCCTGACCATAAATATGCATTGCGGATCTATTATATTTGGGTGCTTTATTTCTTCTGTGCACATTTCTATAAAACAATGGTTCCTGCTTTATCCCCAGGGTATGAAAAAAATATTAATCACTATTAGGCCAGGGCATAAAATATGTATCATCTTCATTCCCCTTTTATATCGAATCTAAATCTTAATCAGGAAGTAAAGGGGTTCTCTGAGCACAGATTTGGTCCTTTCAGGCAGAAGGAAAATGTTGCAAATGGCTGAATTCCACAGAAGCTTTTCCCTACGTGTATCTACTTGCATGAAGTGGAGAATTCATTTACATTTTTTAAATATCTTATTTATTTTTGAGAGATCGTGACCAGAGCCGAAGTTGGACGCTTAACCCACTGAGCCACCCAGGTGCCCCAATAATTCATTTAATATCTCTAGTTTTGAACTTTCTCGAGACCCTGATCAGTCTAGCCATCTTCTTGGAATATATTTTTATCTCTATATTTTCTGATACTTTAAGTTCAGTGGGTTCAAAACCATTAATAATTATTCTCACAAAAGAGTCCTTCATTTCCTGCTGACATGACTTCTCATTTGATAACAACAATTATGATCCTACTTGATGATATGTAATAATAATATGCGATTACCTATTCTGTGCAAGATTCCGTAACAAATGTTTGACACACCTCATCTCAATTAATCATAATAGACTCATTGTGAAGCCTACCCTCTGATAGAAAACTGATGCTTAGAAAAACTTGTAAAAAAGAAACTTATCCAACCAAGACCACACACATTGTAAGCAGTGGGATCTTTGACGCAAAGCTGGAATCTAATGAAATTTGTCATATTCTTTTAGCTTCGGTTCCTCTGTTCTGCGAATATTCCCTACCTTATGAGCCAGAGCTTTCTTCTCATTATAGAAACTGAAAAATGCCAAATGCTTAACTTTCTCAGGTTCTGTTGCAGCTAAGACATACTAGAACATCTGCTCTAAGCTCGACCATTTGGGCACATCCACCCCAGATTTTGAATCAAGACAGTGGCAAAAGGAAAGCATTAGGAAGGCCAGTGAGCTAAAGGAGTAGTAACACCCAGCCTCCAGGGGGCAGCAAATAGCGGGTTTAGCAGCAGCATCCTAGGGCCACCACTGAAGACACTGGTCGTACAAACTTCTGCCCAAGTGGCTATGACAGCTATGCCTCCGAGAAAAACTAGTTTGAGGGGCTTTGTTTCTGGATGCATAGTCTCCGTCCCTGTTGCTCTGACCCTCCCAGGAAATCTGTGAGCTACCCAGTATCTCCCAGTAAATCCCCTTCTGTGAAAACAAGTAAGTGATGACTTCTATTGTTTACAACTTAACACCCGGAGTGATAACAGCTCTTAATACTTGTTCGGTATCGTTTGAGGGTTACTTCTTTATCTCTTCCCAATCTCTTACCTTATTACTTAATATAAGGCACACTTTTATGGAAAAAGGAAGAGAAATGGTCAATATTTAGGTAAATATAACGATTCTTTTCCTCTAAGGCTCTTTAAAGTATGTCTGAATGATGAGAGGAATAATTATAACATTGTGTAATGAGGTTTTCAATGTTGGTAAATGTTAAACATCAGGCACCTAAAACATAAAATGGGGAGGACCCAGGAACCTGTCTACAAAGATCTACACAGATCTACATTCCATGTGAAGCGGTAAAAATTTATTTTAAGTAGATTGTTATCATTTATACATGTATATTGCAATTTCTGGAACAACCACTAAGAAATGATCCAAAGAATTTTGTCCACATTTGGGCTCTGCTTATTGGGTTTTAATTTCTTTTATGATAATTTAGCAAAAAAAAAAGAAAAGAAAAGAAAAAAGAAATGTAAGCACTAAGACTTTTTTGTTGTATGTGTTACAAGGGTGAACTTAATTTTATGCTCCTTATCATTCAAATATATTTCTTTCCTCAGCAGCTGGTTAAAGGAATTAAGCCATCTGCTAACGGAGGGGAGGAAAAGAAAATCAGTGGAAATAGTTTTCAATAGTTTGGTGATGAATTCATCCTTATTACTACACATTTTCTTGCCTCTCTTACTAATATTTCTGATAACATACAGAAATATTCCCTGAATCATGATCCATAACAATTCCTTTAAAAATGTAAGTATGACTCGAATCAAAACAAGTGCCAAGCTGTTGGGTGTTTTCTAATGCCTTGCGCCTACATTCTAAACTTAAGCTAATTGAATGGTAGGAGGTATGATTTGTGCCAAAGGAGAAGATTCAAAATCAAAAAAGTTGGTGACATCATGACTAGCCCCAAATAACTACATCAGGAAGCTTCCATATCAAACTACTTCCAGACTCATAAAGTAATTAGTACAAGGGAGAGGACTTTAGGATAAAACAAACGGCTCCATGAGCTCTACTAGGAGAAACATACTCCCTTCATTTGACACTTGAAAATGATCTGATCTACAGTTTGGCAGTATATTCCCAAAACTGTGAAAATGGACATGCCCTTTCAATTTTACTTTACTGAGCAGGTCGAAGGAAATACGCAATTTTCCTTGTATGTGCCCAGCTCTAGTTGATGGATGTAGCAGGAAACAAGCAGACTAGTGCCCTGCATAATTGGCTCCTTTTGGCATGTAACGTCAAAGACTTGATCCTAAAGAAAACTTTATAAATATTAGGCTATGAGGACAGACACCATGACAGTATATTTAATAATGAAAAAATGGGGAAAACCTCAGAGTCCCAAAACATCATCCAAGACCAATAAATAAAATAAAATAAAATAATGTACACCCATAAAAAGAAGTATTAGGAGACCTGAAATTGCAGTACCAAAGAATATTAAATGACATAGAAAGAGGATATAAATATCTTAACCGAAAGACATAAGCTATAAAACAGTATACCCTAATGTCTCATTTTTTTAAATTTTTTAATGTTTATTTATTTTTGACAGAGAGAGAGAGAGAGAGAGAGAGAGCGAGCGAGCATGAGTGGGGGAGGGGCAGAGAGAGAGGGAGACCCAGAATCTGAAACAGGCTCCAGGCTCCGAGCTGTCAGCACAGAGCCCGATGCAGGGCTCGAACTCATGAACTGTGAGATCATGACCTCAACCAAAGTCGGATGCTCAACCAACTGAGCCAGCCAGGCGCCCCTGTAACACCTCATTTTAAAAATCTATATGTATAGATATATACCTAGGGCTACTATAACAAATTGCTACAAACTGAGTGGCTTAAGACTACAGAAATTCATTCTTTCACAGTTCCAAGGGCTAGAAGTACAAAGTCAAGGTAGCAACAGGGATGACTCCCTTGGCAAGCTCTGAGGGGAAGTCTGGTTGTTGCCTCTGTCCTAGCTTCTGGTGGGGCTGGCGGTCCCTGGTATGGAGACTCACGGTCTAACCTATGCCTCCGTCTTCACAGAGCATTCTCTCTGTGTGCCTTCTGTCACTCTTATAAGGACACCAGTCACTGAACTCAGGGCTGACCATAACCAAGGATGACCGCACCTTAACTAGTTAAGTCACCTGAGAAGGCTATTTTCAAAGAAGATCACAACGGGAGGTTCCAGTGAACATGAATTTTGGAGCAGCACCCAACCCACTAGAGATAGATAGAAAGAAGACGGAAAACAATAATTGGAAGGGCACACTCTAAAATGTTAACTCTGATTATTTTGTGATTATTTTAAGTACGTAATTTTGATTTCCTCTTCCACCTTTCTAATTTCCCAATTGCTAATACAAGAAACATATTCAACAATATTGCAGGGTGGAAGGTGTATTAGTCTGGGTTCTCTAGAGACATAGAACCAATAGGAGATCTATCTATCAATCATAACAAAAAATATGTAATATTACATATATATATATATATATATATATATATGTCTCACATATAATATTACATATACTAAAGAATTGGCTCACACACTTATGGAGGCTTGGAAGCCCCAACATCTGCAGTCAGCAACAAGACGGAGATGCCAGAGCCCAAGTTCAAGGCCAGGAGAATGGATGGTGTACATTCCAGTCTGAGCCAGAGTCCAAAGGCAAGAGAAAATTGATATCGTAGCCTGAAGATAAGCAGAGAGAGATGATTCTTTTCTGCCTTTTGTTCTGTTTAGACCTTTCACAGATTGGCGAGGTCCGTCCACATTGAGCAGGGCCACCTGTTCCACTCGGCCTAGAGAGTCAAATGTTACTCTCATCCTGAAACACACTCACAGGAACACTCAGGATAACTTCTGGCCAAATACCTGGGCACCCTGTGGTCCAGTCAAGTTCACACACAGACTTCACCCGCACAGAAAGTCAGAGTCATTTTAAATGACTATTGACTCATTTGTGAGAGAAATTTTGAATTAATACCATAAAGGGAAAACAAGGGCCTTTAGTCATAAATAGAAGTCTTTTTTAAAAAGGGGCACCTGGGTGGCTCGTGGCTCAGTCAGTGAAGCGTCCAACTCTTGATTTCAGCTTAGGTCATGATTTCATGGTTTGTGGGTTCAAGCCCCATGTGGGGCTCTGTACTGACAGCGTAGAGCCTACTTGGGATTCTCTCTCTCCCCCTCTTTCTGCCCCTCCCGTGCTCACCGTGTTCTCTCACGTGCACGCGCAAAATAAATATTTTTTTAAAAAAAGGAAGTGTTAAAAAAAACTAAAATTAGACACTCCACCTAAAAACTCATTTTGTAAACCATCCTTGATATATTTACTAACCTATGACATAGGAAGTGCTATTATTCCATTTTACAGGTGTTCATGAAAGTCCTAGAAAGGCGAAATTAAATCCCCAAGGTCACATATCTAAACTAAAGATAATCTTGACACCGAGAACTTGCATTACACCCAAGGCCTGGATTGCTGCCTAATCAGAGCAGTGTTTGGGGAAATAAACTAAGCAGTAAAACATAAATCAGATGGGAAGAGAGAGAGAGAGAGAAATAGGCAGCAGAAAGCAATGAGCTTAAGATGGGATGGTAGGATAAAAATAGAGGAAAAAAATCTAGAGACCTAGGTGTTGTAGGCTGAATTGTGTCTCCCTCCATCCCCCCGCCCACCACCAAACCCATACTCTAAAGCCCTAAATCCCAGTACCTTAGGATGGGACAGTGTTTGAAGACAGTCTGTAGAGAGGTAATCAAGGTCGTTAGGGTGGGCTCTAATCCAATACAGCTGCTGTCCTCGTAAGAAGGGGAGAGTAGGACAAAGACACACACAGAGGGTTGACCACTGAGACTGAGGACACAGGGAGAAGATGGCTGTCTACACGCCAAGGAGAGACTCTCAGGAGAAACCAACCCCACTGACACCTTCATGTCAGACTTCCAGCCTCCAGAACTGGGACAAAACCAAGTTCTGTTGTTTAAGCCCCCCAGTCTGTGGCAGCCCAGCAAACTAACCCTGAGGAACGACCAGACTTGGTAATGCACCTACAGGCAGGACAGTGCAGCGGAGGCAAGAAGTCAGGGTGGGGGTGGGGTCACTCTGAGACGTACACACTTCTGCCACTGCACAGGACTTGTAGAGACACATAGGAGACACGAGATATTTGCGAGCTGCCAGCTGCTCTTTTTTATGATTGCTCCTAATTTCTAATCCCTGCTGGGCCAGAAATTATTTTTATGGCTGATGTAAAATTCAATAGCTTATAGAACATTCTTTCATGTTACGATGATAATTATTATCAAGTTTGGGGGTGAACGGTCTACTTTCCAGAAGTTCTGAAATGATAACGTGTCCTCCAACATTCACAAAATTCTGCAAATTGCTGGGTTTTTTAATAAAAAAGTCTTAACTCTAAAAACAGTAAGCATTCAGGAAATACTTTGGTAACCATATACACGAGACCAAGATTTAATAGTAGTTCATATATTTGTACATTTTCTTTACATTTATTTTTATGTTTCTCTTACAAAGAAAGAATGGATAGGGGTGCCAGCGTGTCTCAGTCACTTAAGCGTCTGCCTTCGGCTCAGGTCATGATCTCATGGTTCATGGGTTCGAGCCCCCACGTCAGGCTCTGTGCTGACAGCTCAGAGCCTGGATGGAGCCTGCTTCAGACTCTGTGTCTCCCTCTCTGTCTGCCCATCCCCTGCTTACACTCTGTCTCTCTCTCTCTCAAACATAAATAAATAAATATTTCTATAAAAAGAAATAAAGAATAGATTTGTCTTGTCTTCTTTCTTATTTCTTTTCCCTCTTTCCTTCCCCAGGGATAATTACTGTGCATATTTTTAGATTCTGATACACACACACACTCATTTATATAATTTATATGTATTTTTATATATGTATATATAAACACATACACCTTTATATACTTTATATGTATGTATGTATGTGTGTGTGTGTATCCATATCTTTAGGAACATATAATATGGTTTCCTGTACTTTAAAAATACAGATAAATGGAAAAGTAGGTGAATGGTAAACTTTCTTCTTGCTCAATGTTATACTGTTGAAATTTATCCTTGTTGTAAATGCAGAACTGACATACATCTGCTGAGGCACAATCCACTACATGAACCGACTGTGGTTTACTCAACAGTTCCTGTTGACAGAAAATGAAGATGTTTCCCCCAAAAGGCGGCAGTGAACATCTCTGCATCCGCCCCTTGTGCACGAGCAACTTTTTCCTTTTAACTCTCCTCCACTCTGTTCACAAATTTCCCCTTTGGCCTTTCCTGCGAAGACCTCAGCCTCCCCCTTAGGCAGCGTCAACTCTGTGATGAGTTTGCTGATAGGAGTTAAATAGAGACAATTGTCTTTGTAACTCCAGCTCGGATTTGAATCCAAATCACCAGATGTTGGGTGGCATGCATCATTTAGTAGAAAATCATATTAAAATGGCAGAGTCCTTGGGTAAATGGGTTGATAATATGAGAAGGCAGTTAAATATCCCATTAATCATTACAGTGCTTGAGGGAGAAAATATTAAACTTTTCTTCCTTACCTATTCTCAAAAGGAGTCACAGATCCTGACTCCATTAGTGAAGGAAAACTGACTCTAAGGAAAGAATCTGAGCCGCAAAATATAGTAAGATTTCCTATCAAATTCACCAAAGTTGCAATCATCTTTTGTTAAAGAAGGTGTTTTATGGGGATAAGACTTACCGTCTTTAAATTATTGTGTATTATAACAATTCAAGTTTTAAAAAAAATCTTTGTGTTAAAATTCAAGGCTTTCACTTTGAAAGAAGGCAATACCACAGAAGCTTTTTCCTTCCCACCTCAAGCGAAGTGGGACCAGGATAATTCCATGGCTAATTTAATCAGGCTCATTCAAGCATAGGCTGAGAATTTATTATAATGATAGATGTTTATTATTTTATTGAGTGCTTATGATATGATGGATACGATGATGTTCACTTTACATACACTAACTTTTTGAATATTCAAAGCCATCTAACAAGATAGAACTATTATCCCCATTGTACAGATGAGGACACTGAAGGACAGAGAAGTCCAGCAACTCTCCAAAGTTCACACAGCAGAACTGAAATGGAATCCAGGTCTGCCTGAATCAGGACCCTACATACACTCTTACCTCTTCCTTGTGGCTATCCTCTATGTTTTAGAGATACGAAGATGATCCAGACGCAGACCCTATCTTTAATAAGCTCATGATCCAGTGGCATGAAAGATGACTTCATGAGAACAGAGCCCTATTCTGTTTTCCCACCCTGTCCTCCACACTTCGAGGTACATGGACTATAATAGGTGCTCATGAATGAATGAATGATGAATGAGTCAGTCAGCCAATGAACACAAGCATGGCGGAGGCTTCACTAAAGGAGTGAAACGTAAGTCAATGATTGCAAAAATGATCATGTGTCTGCAAAAAGCCTTCCTGGCAGGGGAAATGGCTGCTAGAAGGCACAGTGTAATAGGGAGCAAGGAGACAGAAGTCACATCGATGGGAGCAAACTAAAAGACAATTGAGCTATAAGGCTGGAAAAGGAATTGGGTTCAGACTGAGAAGGATCTCTTGGACCCTGCTAAAAAATATGAAAATATAGAAGGCATTTTTAACCTATGGTGGCAAAAACTTCATCTATAGTGCAGACATAGGGGAACACCTGTTTTTCCTGCCAGCCCAGCACTATTTCCTCTTCTGATTTTGACACCCTGATTTTTCTTGACAAACGAGCTTTTCTCACACTAAGTGACTCAAGCAGTATTGGTGCACCACTGCCCAGCTCACGGGTAGACCACGGACCCGGGCCTGGTCCATCAGCACATTCCATTCTCCTCACCTTGAGGATCCATTAAGGGATCAGTGCACGACCCAATCAAGCATCTCAGAGTGAATATCGCAACCTCTGTGTGAGCTATTAAGAAAGGAAAGTTCTCTTTTCTCTCCTCCCACTGGAATTACTAAGCTCAGACAATATAAACATGGAGCAGTTACTTAAGGAGAACTTTCCTGAAAATAAAGCCAAAGCAGATGGAGAAAGAGAATGTAGTTCTAATCACATCCTCTGAGCCCTGGATCCAGCCATACCTAAAGCCAGAGCTACCCCATTGACTATCCAAATATATGATTCAATAAATTCTCTTTTGAAATATTAGGAGTCAATATAGCATAGCAGTTCAAAGTCGAGCCTCTGGAGTCAGACAAACTGATTTCAAGTCCTCTCACCCTGCCATTACTAGCTGGAATGACATGACATTTATACAGCGTCAGAGGAGTGCCCGCCCTATAACTAACCTTCTCTGCATGTAAGCCATTATAGGAAGCTAGTTTTATTAGTTGTCTTGTAACTTACAAGTGAAAGATCCTGTAGTGGCCAGTTTTACGTGTCAATGTGGCCATGCTATAGTTCCCAGTTATCCAGCGAAACTGGAGAGTTTCCAGCGAAACTCTGAGAGTTGCTATAATGGTATTTTGGAGATGTGCTTAACACTTAGCTGACTTCAGGTAAAAACCGTTATCTTTGATAATCTGGGTGGACCTCATCCAATCAGCTGAATGGTCTAAGAGCAAAACTGAGGTTTCCCAGCAAAAGAAGAAATTCTGCCTCAAGATTCAAGACATCAGTTGGAGAATTTCCAGACTGCTGGCCTACTATGCACATTTCAGACTTGCTGGCCCTCATAATCATGTAAGTCAATTGTTTAAAATAAGTATCCATCCATCCATCCATCCATCCATCCATCCATCCATCATCTCTCTGTAATCTCCTCCCAACGGTTTTGTTTCTCTGGAAAACCCTGACTGACACAGATCCTTACTATTTTCTAAAAGATAGAAAAGAAACACAAATTAATTTTGAGCCCAAATGGCCTACACTGATAAGCTAGGGTGTTCCAAATAAAGACTGTTAGCAAACTATCTTGATTAAGCCTACCACTTTTCTGCCCCTAGATTTAGCAAGAAATGATTCAGAAGGTAAGAAGCATGGAAAGCAAACACGATCTGAAATAAAATTATTGTTAGGGTTTAAGTTGACATACTGTATGTTAGCAGGAGTTAGAAGGCACATTGTGGTTTTCTTAGTTCCAGAAAACTGTTCATGTTTTTTAAACACTGTAAAGTATCTCCCTTCTCCCTTCAGCACATGGGGAATGTCATCACATAAATGATCTAACTACATATAACTACACCAGAGAGATTGGGATTTATATTCATGGGGAACACACAGACACATAATTCACGAACGATGCTGACATAAGTGAGTAATCAAAAGGCCTCAGTGGACTATAGATCAATTCTAAATCTTCGATATATTTAGTACATCGTTGAGTTATACAGCTCTTCATCTTGAAAACTGTCATTGAGTAGATTGCACTCTGGGCTTGTAACTGCTGAAGTATGGGGGCTCCTTTTTATGCACATGCATGTGGCTTGTGTTTCGGCGTATTCAAATGCCATGCTTTACCAATAATTCTGTACTGACCTCACTACTTGAGGCCTAGTGTTGATTTATTGGGCATTCCAGATTCCAGAAGGAAACGTCCCAATTCCAGAAGGATTTGACTGAACAGACACATTATTTTGCTGCCAGCATAAGTGGACATAAGTCTTTTCCTTCTTGCGTGGAAGCCTATTAAGCTAGTTACTGCCCCCAGAGCTTCAATGTTGCCAAGTGTTTTGAGAGAAAATAAGCAGATACGTAATTTATGTTGATTATCACTGAGAAGACAGGGCCCTCCATCTCACCGCTATGTGTAGGGCCATTGAAGGAGCTGAGGACAACAGCCACATCTAGGCAAACCTCTTTATTCATAAATTGTTAAATCCACCCAAACTTAAATTGCGACTTTGAAGGACTATCGCTCATTCGCTCCCTGCTCATTCCACCACCCTTGCAGACTTTGTTCTCTGCCCCTGAGGCCCTAATAAGATACCTATAATAATAATTTAATGTAGATTCTCAATGGTTTTCTTAATTAAAAATCAATCAGTGAAAAATATTATAAATCTCAGCAAGCATACACAGGAGGAGACGACTGCTACTTGTGTCTAATTATCTAACCATTAGGCAATAAATGAGAATTGCTTTCTGATTATTCAATAAAATTAGTAAGAGGTGTCTTTTTGTTATTGGAGGAGGTAACTAGTTAGACAGTTCCAAATTAGATTTTGAACATAAGATCGGCATTTTAATATGTACGCTAATTGATGTCAGACATTTCACAGGCGTATACCATTATTTCCTGCAATAATGTCCAAGTAAGACTTTGCACTAAGGGCATGTGGTTCGAGCTAAGTGGGTTGGACAGCTTGAGTTTGAAATCACCTTTTGGAGCATCTGGATGGTACATGTCACATCTTACACGTCTGAAAAGAGGCACATCACCGTAGGAGTAAGTCACTCTCCCATGGTTATACTAAAAGACCCTGACCTTCTAGCAATAATGGATTGGTCCAGGAATGGCCCCCTCACCAAAGCTGTGCTAATCAGAATCTCCTCCCTAAGGATCTAGAGTGGGACGTTGGAATGTTGCTCAATTTCAGGGCAAGAGCTGGAGTAAAAGCAGAGAAAACTGGAAAGAGAGGAAAGAAAATGAGGCAGAAATGCACAGGTATCAGATGCTTCAGAAGGAGAGCCAGAAAAATCAGAACAAGCATCCTCCCTGCTTCTTGATGGTTTTTCTTATTCTTATTCTTCAAGAGACATGGTTTTCTTTGCCTTTCCCTTGAAGTCTGAGACAGCTGGGTATACTTAAAACAAATTAATTTTCCCCCCAAGTTATTTGGAAAAGATTTGTTACTTTCAAACAAACAAGACCAAATCAAAAACAGAGAAGGAGAGGGAAGACTTTTGTGCCGATCAGAAAGAAGCCACTGGATATGTAGAGGAAAAAAAAAAGTCACACTTTTATTTAAAGCCATCAAGCCATGTGGATACCAAGAAATCTAGAAGTAAAAATCCAGAGGGGTAAGCTCCTCCTAGGTAAGCAAAGGTCAGCAGACGTTTCCATACCAGGGGCCAGTTGTTGAGGTTAAGAGCAGGACAGGTAGAAGAATAGTCATGCTGGAAATGGGCTAGTGTTGCTTGAACAAATAGAAAACAGCCAAACTTTTGAAGAACATGTGGGCCAACAATTAAATTTGAATCTGGAGAAGACACAAATGCAAAGATGATTCTCTCACCCAAGTAATGCTCTTGGAAACTTTGATGAATCAACACAGGCAAAGGGTAGAGCTGTACTCAAAAAGAAATCTCATGTTCTTGCACTGGAGCCCCTTGCCATCTTGAAATCTGAGTATTTCTAGGGTCATGAGCTTGCCATGTGGTGATCTCCTGGTCTCATGCTCCCACAACCTTCTTGTCTAGCCAACTGGTGGCCCTATTGTCCTACTGTCCACAGTCTCCTGGTCTCCCTGTCTGGCCATCTGCCAGTATTTCTGACTCCTGATCTTGTCCTCAGAATGTCTAGTATTTTCAAGATCCACCAGATCTGAGATCTAGAATTCTTGTAGGGTTTGGTCTGTGCTCTACTTAAAGGAGGGGTCTAAACTCAGCTTCGAAGTATTTGAACCCTGAGGTAAACTGAGTCTTACTGAACTTCTGATAAGATCAAAGATATCAGGGTGCCTGGGTGGCTCAGTCAGTTAGGCTGAGGTCATGATCTCACAGTTCACGAGTTCAAGCCTTGGCTAGGGCGCCATGCTGACATGCACAACCTGCTTGGGACTCGCTCTCTCCCTCTCTCTCTTCCCCTCCTCTGTTCATGCGTGTTCTCTCTCTCAAAATAAATAAACTCAAAAAAAAAAAAAAAAAGATCAAAGATATCACCATTCTGGCTACCCAACAAGTGGAGTGCAAGGTCAAGAGCAAAGGAGCCATCTCACACCCATTAGGACGGCCACTATGAAAGCAGACAATGACAACAGGCAGAAAATAGAAATAGCAAACACTGGCAAGGATGTGGAGCAGTTAAAATCCTTGTGCCCTGGGGGTGGGAATGTAAAATGGTGTAGCCGCTGTGCAGAAGTAGGATTTTTCCTCAAAAAAACTAAAAACAGAATTGCCACAGAATGGCTACCCTCAAAAAGACAAGAAATAACAAGTGTTGCCAAGGATGTGGAGAAAAGAGAACCCTTGGGCGCTGTTAATGGGAATGTAAATCGGTACAGCCACTATGGCAAACACTACAGAGTTTCCACAAGGCATCAGAAATAGAACTGCCTTATGATCCAGCAATTCTCCTTCTAGGTGTTATCTAAAGAAAACAAAAAGTGGTAACTCAAAAAACCAAACAGCAAAAAAACAAAAAAACCACACACGCATCCAATGTTCACTGCAGCCTCATTTAGAATAGCCATGATCTGGAAGCAACCTAAGGGCCCACTGACAGATGAATGGGTCAAGAAAATGTGTATGTATATACGGAGGAATATGACTCAACCATAGAAAAGGAGGAAATGTCATTTGTGACAACATGGATGGACCTGGGGGGCATCAGAGAAAAACAAATACTGAATGATCTCACTTTTATCTGGAATCTGAAAACAAAACAGAACAAAACAAAACACAAAAACCCAAGTTCACAGATACAGAGAACAGGTTGGCGGTTGCCAGAGGCAGCGAGGAGGCGGCAGGTGGGCATGATGTGTAAAGCAGGTTAAAAAGGATAAATTTCCAGGGGCAGCGGGGTGGCTCAGTCGGTTGAGCGTCCGACTTCGGCTCAGGTCATGATCTCACAGTTCCTGGGTTCAGGGCCCGCGTCGGGCTCTGTGCTGCCAGCTCAGAGCCTGGAGCTGCTTCAGAGTCTATGTCTCTCTCTCTCTCTCTCTTTGCCCCTCTCCCACTCACATGCACACTCTCTCTCTCTAAAATAAATAAACATTAAAAGAAATTTTTTTTGTTAAGTAGAAACTTCCAGCTGTAAAATAAGCCATCCCAGGGATGACATGGTGACTATAGTTAAAAACACTATACTGTATATTTGAAAGCTGCTGATGGGGCACCTGGGTGGCTCAGTCGGTTAAGCGTCCGACTTCGCTCAGGTCATGATCTCGCGGACCGTGAGTTCAAGCCCCGCGTCGGGCTCTGTGCTGACAGCTCAGAGCCTGGAGCCTGTTTCAGATTCTGTGTCTCCCTCTCTCTCACCCTCCCCTGTTCATGCTCTGTCTCTCTCTGTCTCAAAAATAAATAAACGTTAAAAAAAAATTAAAAAAAAAAAAAGCTGCTGAGACCGTAGATCTTGAAAGTTCTTATCACAAGAAAAAACAGCCTTGCAACTACGTGTGGTGAAGGATATTAGCTGGACTTACTGTGCTCATCTTACAATATATACTAATAGCCAATCGTTATGTTGTGCAACAGAAACTAATTAAAATGTTACGTGTCAATTATGTCTCAATTTAAAAAATCGAATTACCAGATGATCCACAATTACCTTCTGGATGAATATCCTAAGGAAGCCACAGCAGGACTTGAGATATCTGTGCACCTGCTTTCATAGAAGCATCATTCACAACAGCCTGAAGGCGGAAGGAACCCAAGTGGCCACTGACAGACGAACGGATAAACAAAATTCTCTTTACATGCAGTGGGAAAGTATTCAGTCTTAGAAAGGGAGGAAATTGTGACACGTGCTCCAATACAGACAAACCCTGGGGACACTGTGCTACATGAATAAAGCAGTCACGACAAGATAGATTCTATAGGCTCCACTCCGTGCGGTCCCTAGAGTCGTCAGAATCACAGAGGCAGAGAGTAGAGTATTGGCTTCCAGGGGTTGGGGGAGCGGGGAGAGGGGCATTCGTGTCTCGTGGGTATGAAGTTTCAGTTCTGCAAGATGAAATGAGTTCTGGAGATTTGCACAACAATGCGAATGTCCCTAATACCACGGAACCGAATACTTAAGATGTTACGATGGTCAATGTTCTATTTTACCACGTTAAAAAAAAAAAAAAAAAAAAAGGCCAAGGTTACTTCCATTCCAGGTACTTTTGCCGCTAGATGATTAAAGTCACAAACATTCCCCAACCCCTGATTTGACCCCGCTGGTGACCACCTTACATTAGCTGGCTAAGAAAGGAAGGAGCATTTCAGCCTCCACTGTTCTTCTAGGTCCGATATCCTAACCACAATTTTCTTTTATTTCTTTTTATGTTTTTAGGTTTATTTTTACTTACTTTGAGAGAGAGATAGAGAGGGAGCAGGGGAGGGGCAGAGAGAGAGAATCTCAAGTGGCCTCCACGCTGTCAGCGCAGAGCCCCCCGGGGGGAGGGCCTGAACTCACTAACCGTGGGATCACGACCTGAGCAGAAATCAAGAGTTGGATGCTTAACCCACTGAGCCACCCAAGCGCCCCCGAAACACAATTTTATTTTTTTAATGTATTTATTGTTTAATTTATATCCAAGTTAGTTAGCATATGGCGCAACAATGATTTCAGGAGTAGACTCCTTAGCGCCCCTTACCCGTTTTAAAAACTACAATATGTGCAAAGAAGTAAGAAGTGACACGTAGGCGAGACAAAACTCAGTAGGAAGAGACCCACAACCCTCAGCCGGAAGCAAACATCCTACAGGTTCTGGGAACTTCCCTTCTTAGAAATGACAGGAGCCATATCTTCTGTGTCTATAAACAGCCAACTCTGACCTGACAGTTGTATTTTTTTAGTTGTGTGTGTTTATTTTTTTGTCAGAATTACCCCGAATTGCATCCACATCCGTGAGTATGAGTATAAAGACACCGCAGATAGTCTAAGGAGAGCTGCTGTCCGTTAGGAAATGAATGAACCTTTGAAAAGGAGGAACCCATTCAAACTCCAGTTGGTAAGAATACTAAATCATGGCCTTCGATTGCTTTTTGTTCCCTAACCTTCTAAAAAATATATTGGAAAATCTCTATATACCCTGACATATTAAGTTGACACCTACACTTTCTCATCGTAAGTTGAAAAGGAAGTAATTTCTGCAATATTGAATGTGCTGACTCCAAAAAAGCTACATCACTCTTTTATATTTATTTGAAGGAATATAAATATCATTCCAATTTGACACCCACCGTCATCCATTTCAAATATGGAAGAAAAAGAGCACGCCTTCAGGAGTCAGAAATCGTAAATGTCTTATTGCCTTTTCCCTTGAAATTTGCTCTGCTGTTTTATATCCACCACAGAATCTTGCTCAAAAAGAAGATACTCTGAGGCTCCAAAACAGTCTAGTGATCAACCTACTTCTCTGCAACAAAAATGTGTAAGGCCAACTAAAATGTTAATGCTTTGTTTAAATTTCTTGGGACCATAAGCCCCTTGGCATTAAAATGTTTCACCCAGTTCATTTGTAATAACAATTATTATTAGCACGTGACCAGGCAAAATGGCATACATGTCTGGCAAACGTTAGCAGGAAATTTAGTCCACATGCATTTCTTTAATGGGATCGATGGCTGAGCATATGGTGGAGATAGTTTGCTCTGAACTTGATTAAAGGTGGCTACCCTTATACCAATTTTCCATTTATTTTCTTTGTTCCTTTTGTTTGCTTTGTTTCAGAATTCTGGAATTTTTTTCTTCAGAGCAATACACAAGAGGAAGATTCTGGATGAGGTAGGCCTTTCTTTGGTAAGAGGGTGATTTATAAAAGAGACAAGAAAGAACAAGCATGATGCTTTAATCAAGGCACTTTCTCAGTTGTAGGAAAGAGAACAAATCAAAGTTGAGGTCCTTGAAAAAGATTCCCTTCAAAGTAGCCAGGCATACAGACTCCTCGTGAAGTCCGTTCTGGTGACTTTTTCTTTAAATGGCCTCATTCTTTTGCAAGACTTCTCAATACAATCTGCCCAATAAGAATCACCGGGAGAAATGAAAGTACTGTTGTCGGACCTCCACCAGTACCAAGGACTTAACTGATGGATCAGGAGTGAGGCCCAAGTTTTGGTATTATAAAAAAAATCTCCCAGGGGCACCTGGGTGGCTCAGTCAGTTAAGCATCAGACTTCAGCTCAGGTCATGATCTCACATTTCCTGAGTTCCAGCCCCATGTCGGACTCTGTGCTCCAGCTCAGAAGCTGGAGCCTGCTTCAGATTCTGTATCTCCCTCTCTCTCTGCCCCTATCCCACTCATGCACATTCTCTCTTTCTCTCTCTTCTCTCTCTCTCTTTCAAAATGAATAAACATTTAAAAAAAAATTTTTTTTAATTTTTTTTTTTCAACGTTTATTTATTTTTGGGACAGAGAGAGACAGAGCATGAACGGGGGAGGGGCAGAGGGAGAGGGAGACACAGAATCGGAAACAGGCTCCAGGCTCCGAGCCATCAGCCCAGAGCCCGACGCGGGGCTCGAACTCCCGGACCGCGAGATCGTGACCTGGCTGAAGTCGGACGCTTAACCGACTGCGCCACCCAGGCGCCCCAACATTTAAAAAATTTTTAATCTCCCAGATGAATCTAATATGAATCCAGAGAACCACTGCATAAGGCCTTCCTTCCTCTGAAACCAAGTTAGATTCCAAAGTCTTCAGATACACTATCCAAAATGGCAGCCACTAGCCACACATGGCTATTGAGCAGTAGAAATGTGGCTAATCTAACTTCAGATGGGTTGTGGACTCTAAAGGGCTTAGTGTGGAAAAAAAACCCAATGTTAACTATCTCGTTAACATTTTTATATTCGTTAGTTTTTGAAACTGTATTACTTTGACTATATTGAGTTAACTCAAATAGATCATTAGAATTAATTTCACTTATTTGTTTTTACTTTTTTTGATGTGTCAACTAGAAGATTTAAAATTACATAGATGGCTTGCATTACATTTCTTTTGGATAGTACTGATCCAGAGCACAGAAAAAATAACCCTAAATTATCCATGAAATCACCCATAAGAGGCGTACCTGGGGGGCTCAGTCCATTAAGCAGCCAACTCTTGATCTCAACTCAGGTCTTGATCTCAGGGTCAGCCCACATTGGGCTCCATGGAGCCTACTTAAAAAGAAAATCACCCATAATATACAGCATTTTCCTTATATAGGAATTCTTATGATCAAAGAACAAGAATAAATGTTACAGACATCTAGGTATTTACACCATTCTGCATTTAAGGTAACTATAAAATCCCTTGGGTAAATAAGGAAGGGAAAATTATGAAGGGTCTTCTTGTCAACCAGGTTGGCACATCTGGCTCAATATTAAGCTGAATATATATGTATATATGGGGGGGAGCATGAGCAGAGGAGAGAGACAGAGAGAGGGGGGCAGAGAGAGAGAGAGAGGGAGGGAGAAAGAAAGGGAGGGAGGGAGAGAGAATCTTAAGCAGTCTCCATGCTCAATGCAGAGCCCAATGCGGGGCTCAATCCCAAGACCCTCGGATCATGACCTGAGCCAAAATCAAGAGTAGGACTCTCGGGGCGCCTGGGTGGCGCAGTCGGTTAAGCGTCCGACTTCAGCCAGGTCACAATCTCGCGGTCCGGGAGTTCGAGCCCCGCGTCGGGCTCTGGGCTGATGGCTCGGAGCCTGGAGCCTGTTTCCGATTCTGTGTCTCCCTCTCCCTCTGCCCCTCCCCCGTTCATGCTCTGTCTCTCTCTGTCCCAAAAATAAATAAACGTTGAAAAAAAAATTTTTTTTTAAAAGAGTAGGACTCTCAACCGACTGAGCCACCCAGGCACCCCTTAAGGTGAATATATATTAATAGTTCATAAAACTATTTTTGTAAAGACTAAATGAGCATTGTAAGGAGCTGAGGCAACACCAAGTAAGTAGGCATATAAGATGGCTCTTCTCACAGCACAGAGCCCAAGGTATGGTCTCGCGTGCCTGATCCCATTTAATGGTCCTGACAAATCTGGGAGACAAGAAGGCACTGCCCTGAAAAGGTATACACCGCAAACATTTTTCTCCACCAGCAACCCCCACACGTCGTCACCATCTTCTTTCCCCTGGGCTGATGCAGGAATATCGTTCCACCTACTGCTGGGCTGAACTCATCCCTGCTGGATTCCCTAGTACCCACTTTGCAGCCGGCATCCTCAGTGACCCCTTTAAGACCTAAATCAGATTATGTCACGTCTCTGCTCAAAGTCCTCCAGGGGCTTCTCACATCCCTCATAAAAAAGTTCAAAATCCTCATGGTGAAACAGAAAAGAGCCCTCAGGATCTCACCCTCACTTCCCTTTGCTATTTCCGCTCCTATCACCCGTTCAATTCAAGTCGTGCTGTGGTCCTTCTGTTCCTCAAACACATCAAGGACACTCCTGCCACAGGAGTTTGCACCTACTGTCCATTTGCCTTCAGTACTCTTCCCCCAGTGTTCTGCATGGCCCCATGCCTTCCTTTCCTCAGATCCCTGCTCTCAACAGGGCAGCCTGACCGGAAATTTCACTTCCTGTGACGCTGCGAATCTTACCTCCTAGCATCACCACCATCCATTATGTAGCACGTCTGTCTTTTTTTTCTGGGTCCCCCACGAAAACGTAAAGGCCGTAAGAGAGGAGACCTTGTCTCACTCAGACATCTCTGCTTCCTCTGCTTCTGGAACAGGAGGCCCGGGGCACCAGTAAATATTTGTGGGATGCCTGTAAGTGAATGGACATCACATATGAGAACACCGACTTGGAAAACTTTAAATGATTTGTCCAAGATCGTTCAATTTGAAACAAAGTCTTATGACTCTAGGTTTAATTAATCTAATATAAGGTAAACTAGAGAATTTATTACAGCAGCAAATAGAAAGATTAATGGTCCACGAATAACTGTATCTTTGGATTATCCCCGCACGTAGCAGTTCCATGTACAGAATACACAAATTCCCTGCAGATAATTCAACAAACCTCACGTTAAATGCTTCAGAAAATATATTTCCGAATGTTAAATGCAGGGAAAGTTTTAGACAGTCCAGCAACAAACAACAATGTTGAGAATTAGACTGTAGCAGTCATCTGCCATCTCCCTAGAAAATTGAATGGCTTCTTGGAGGCTCACCAATTGAGAATGCAGAAAAGTACTCATTTGCCAAAGCATTCCAGAGAAAACTAGAGTGACTGTTTCTGTTTTATTCTCTCTGCCAGAATTAGATACTTGTTTTTTTCTGAGCCAGCACACTGATTATTTATAACCAGTAATTGCTTCTATTACATGTAGCATTGGTGCATTTCAAGGTCAATTAAAAGCTTATCTGATGGTAACCAGTTTACTCATAACACTTAGATACCATATTTCCTCTAGGATTGATTGATTGATTACCAATGTCATCATCCTCCTCAGAATTGGCCTATGCCTTATAACTAATTTCGCAAGAAACTTGTGATAGCCAGCCTCCAAGATGGTCCTCAGTGACGCCTGCCTTCTAATTATGTCACACCCTCTCACACTGAATAGGGGGCTGACCAGGATACTGTAGAAAAGACAGAGTGGGATTTCCAAAGCTAGGCCATAAGAAACACTGTGTATACCATTTTACTTTCTTGGACCACTGGCTCTGGGGAAAGCCAGCTATAATACCACAAGAATACTTAAGCGGCCTGTGGAGAGATCTTTGTGTTGAGGAACACAGGCTGCCTGTCAACAACCAGCCACACCGGAGTGTGCCATCTTGGAAGTGTATCCTCTGGCCTCGCTGAAGCCTTCAGAGGATGCAGCCCCAGCTGAATCTTAAGTGCAATCTTGAGAGACACCAGAAGCATCCAGTTGAGCTGCTCCTGCATTCCAGACTCAAGAAACCATGTGAGATAAGAAATGTTTGTTGTTGTTTGAAGGCACTGTTTTTGCAGTAGTCTGTTAGGTAGCCAAAGATAACTAATACATTGTAAGCATCTCAGAAGAGAGGCACACACCCTCACTCCCTATTTGACAGGAGCCAAATTCTTACTACTAACTCTAAAGTAGCTATAATCCCTACAATCCTTAAGAATGTTGTTTTCCAGGCATTTCAAGACAGTCAAACCAAAAACTATAGACTCAACTGATACTGTAAAGTTAGACTTGGATTGGCTGTTATGTTGCTTCTCAAGCACAGTTTGAGCAAAATAAATCATTCTCTAGGCTGATTTAATAATCTATAAAAACCTGGGAGTGAGAAGTCAATATTTCACTAAGCCTAAGTATTAACCCACATCCCACTTTTCGTTTACACACACGAATTAGCTCTCTCTTTCCTAGATAATTTTGACCTTCATGGCAAGTTCTATTACTGGATCTTGAAAGGAATGATTTGCTTTGGTGTGATTTCTTTTTTAAGTCTTCAAGTTGCAAGACATTAAAATTATACTCCATTGGAAGAACAAGTATGGTTAATACCTGATTACATTTTTCCTTTGTGAGCTGTGAACAAAGGATAAATGTTAATTTGTCATAGTAGATCCATACTGAGTGGATGTATACATTTTCTCTTGGAGGAAAAAAATGTCCTACAGAACTAGAAACTAATTGAGTGAATATGTTCTCATTGTCAAAACTTTTTAAACCGAAGAATAATTGACATACAATGTTGTATTCGTTTCAGGTGTATAACACAGTGACTCAGTATTTATGATTACGGAATGGTCACCACAATAAGCCTAGTTACCATGTGTCACCACACAAATTTACTACAATATTGTTGACTATATTCTCTTTGCTATATATTACCTCCCATGTCTTATTTATTTTATAACTAAATATTATACCTCTTAACCCCCTTCACCTGTTTCATCCATTCCCTCCCCCCTTCCCTCTGGCAACCACCAGTTTGTTAATTGTATCTATCATTCTGTTTCTGTTTTGTTTTCTTTGTTCATTTGTTTTGTTTTGTTCTTTTAGATTCCACATATAAACAAAATCATGCAGTATTTGGCTTTCTTTATCTGGTTTATTTCACATTGCATGGTCCATCCATGTTGCCCCAAGTGGCACGATTTCATTCTTCTTTATGGCTGAATAATTATATATCCATTTACTTATATATATAAAATCAAATATATATATGTATATATATTATGTGTATATATATATTTATATACGATACATATATACCTATATCACATCGTTGTCCATCTAAATGGACAAATGGAGGTTTAGGTTGCTTCCATATCTTGGCTGTTGTAAATCATGCTGCCACGAACATAGGAGTACATGTCTTTTTTTTTTTTTAATTTATTTATTTATTTTGAGAGGGGAGGTACAGAGAGAGAAAGCGAGAGAGAATCCCAAGTAGACTCCATACTGTCAGTGCAGATCCCAACCTGGGGCTCAAACTCAGTAAGCATGAGATCATAACTTGAGCTAAAATCAAGAGTTGGATGCTGGGGCACCTGGGTACCCAACTTCAGCTCAGGTCATGATCTCACGGCTCATGAGTTCGAACCTCCTGTAGGGCTCTGTGCTGACAGCTCAGAGTCTGGAGCCTGCTTCGGATTCTGTGTCTCTCTTTCTGTCCCTCCTCCACTCACACTCTCTGTCTCTCTAAATAAATAAATAAATAAACATTAAAAAAAATAATAAAGAGTTGGACGCTTAACCTAATGAGCCACCCAGGTGCCCACATATGTCTTTCTGAATTAGTGGGTTTTTTTTTTTCCTTCAAGTCAATGCCAGGAAGTGGAGTTGCTAGATCATAAGTTAACTATTTTTAATTTTCTGAGGAACCATACTGTTTTCCAAAGTGGCTGCACCAATTTACATTCCGCCCAACAGCACACGAGGGTTCCCCTGTCTCCACATCCTCACCAGCACTTGTTCTTTCCTGTCTCGTTGATACTTGTCATTCCGACTGGCATTCGGTAATATCTCACGGTGGTGACAAAACACGTATGTCTGTCTAAACAGGTGCCAAGAATCAACGGATGCAATTTAATTCTTAGCCATCCTCATAGGGAAATCTAGTAAAACCTGTGTTTATAAAGTTGACTTTCTGTAAGTTAAAATGAGTTTTTGCGTCCCATCAGACCAACCACCATTATGGAGTTAAAAGTGTCCACAAACAGGAGAGAGAATACAAATCAGACATCTCAATTCTCAAAGTTCACTTTTACCTGAAATACCTTTTTAAAAACATTATATTTGATTTCAGCTTACAGAGCCAAGATCTACTTTAATCCAACATATTTCTGCTCTCAAATTCCCTCTGCTCTTCTTCCTTTTCAAATCCTTTGTTTACGCTTGGATTGAAAATATTATTCCCAAATATTAAATTGCAAAACTTTGTCTCATATCCTCTTTAAGTTTTTCAACAAAGTGTAGCCCCTCTTCAAAACCTTTTAATAAGTATTATTGTCCAAACCAACTTATCCTAATACTCATAAAAGCTGTAATTCTGAAAAAAAACTTCATTTGTTCACAGCAGTGTCCCTACCCTCAGAACAATGCCTGGCCCATTAGGCAAGGAAGTGAGGGAAAAAAGGCATCCAGATTGGATAAGAAGAAATAAAACTGTCCCTATTTGCAGACGATATGATTTTATATATAGAATAGCCTTAAAACTCCACCAAAAAAAAAAAAAACTGTTAGAACTAATTAAGAAACTCAGTTAAGTCGCAAGATATAAAATCACTATACAGAAATCAGTTGTATTTCTATACACTAACAACAAAATATCTGAAAAAGATAGAAAACAATTCCACTTACAGTAGCCTTAAAACCAATAAAATACTTAGGAAAAAAATTAATCAAGGAGGTAAAAGATCTTATGCTGAAATCTGTAAGAGTCTGATTAAAGAAACAGAAGAAAACACAAATAAATGGAAAGATATCTTGTGTTCACGGATAGGAAGAATTAAAAGCTTCATGCTACCCAGAGTTGTCTGTAGATTTAATGCAATTCTTACCAATATTCCAATGGCATTTTTCACAGAAATAGTAAAAACAATCCTGAAATTCCTATGAAACCACAAAAGAGCCTGAATAGCCAAAGCAATCCATAGAGAGAAGAACAAAACTGGAGGCTTCACAATTCTTGATTTCAAACTATATTACAAAGCTACAGTAATCAATACAGTATGGTGCTGGCAAAAAAAGAGACACAGAGGCCAACGGAACAGAATCAAGAGCTCAGAAATAAACCCATGCACGTACAGTCGACTGATATTTGACAAGAAACCCAAGAATACTCAATGGGACAAGGATACTCTCTCCAATAAATAGTGTTAGGAAAACTGTACAATTACAGGCAGAAGAATGAAACTGGAACCCTATCCTAACCATTCACAAAAATTAACACAAAATGAATTAAAGATTTAAACCTAAGACCTGAAACTGTAAAATTCTTAGAAGAAAACACAGGAAAAAAGCTCTTTGACATTGGTCTCAGCCACAGTTTTTTGGATCTGACACCAAAACCATAAGCAACAAAAGCAAAAATAAACAAATTCAGCTTCAAATTAAGAAGCGTCTGCACAGAAATAGAAACAATTAACAAAATGAAAAGGCAACCTATGAAATGAGAAAAAAAATATTTTCAAGCCATCTATGGTATAAGAGGTTAATATCCAAAATATATATAAGAAACTCATACTACTGAATAGCTAGCTAAATAAATAGGATAGATAAGTACATAAATAGGTAGGTACAAAGATAGATAGATAGATAGATAGATCGATCGACTGAAAACAGAGGACCTGAATGGGAATTCTTCCAAAACATACATACAAATGGGCAACAAGCATATGAAAAGATGCTCAACATCACTCATCATCAGGAAAATGCAAATCCAAACCACAATGAGATATCACCTCACACCTGTTAAAATGGCAACTACCAAAAAGACAAGAGATAACAAGGGCTGGTGAGGGTGTGCAGAAAAGGAAACCCCGGTGTACTGTTGGAGGGAATACAAATCTGTGCAGCCACTATGGGAAACAGGATACATTTGGGAACACATTCAAAAAAAAATTCAATCAGGATCTCAAAGAGGTATCTGCACCCCCATGTTCACTGCTGTATTAGTCACAATGGACAACAGATAGAAACAACCTAAGTGTCCTCTGACAGATAAATGGATAAGGAAGATGTGGTATATATGTCTATATGAATACAATGAAATAGTATTTAGCCTTGAGAAAGAAGGAAATCTTTCCTGGAAATCCAACGTGGATGGACTCTGGGGGCATTATGCTAAGTGACACAAACAAAACAGAGACTGTATGATCCCACTTGTATGTGGAATCTTAAAAGGCCAAACTCATAGAAACAGACTAGAATGGTGGTTTCCAGGGGCTTGGAGGGTGGGGAAGGTGGGGAGATGCCGATCAAAGTGTACAAACCTTCAGTTATAAGCTGAATGAGTTCTGGGGATATAACGTACAGCACGATGACTGCAGTTAAATTACTCATTTATTTCAAATTCCTTAAAGACTGGATTTACACACACACACACACACACACACACACACACGTGATGGAAGTGTTAACTAACTCTACTGTGGCGAATATTTAACTATATATATATATATATATATATATATATATATATATACATGTGTCAACATACAACTTAAACTTACACAATGTTATATGTCAATTATATCTCAGTAAAGCTGGGAAAACAAATGCTCTACTTTGGGAGGTTTCTGACATATTCAAGAAAAAGAAAAGAAAAGTTGGGGGGGGTGACAGTGTGAAGAGGGAAAATACTGGAGATAAAATCAGGGAGATAGGAAGGATGCACATCATAAGTGTTTCATGGCCATGCTAAGGAGCTAGGATTTATGCTGAATAGGAGAGCCAGCCAACATTCCCCACAAAAGATGCATGACAGGCTGAGGCACTGTCAAGAAAAGTGAAAGATTTTTAAGTAGGAACAAAAACAGATTAGTGGATGCCCTATCTATGTCATACATGTGGGTTATCTCCACCTTTTATCGTCTTTGAGCTAAAAATTGAAAGTAACTTAAATGATTCTAGTCCATAGAAACGTCAGTTGTGTCTGGTGACAGGTAGTCAACAATCATTCTATGGATACTGACCAGTTTTGCATCCATCAAGCAAATTCATTTCAGCATTTCTGAAGGACCGTGTATTTGCCTCTTCTTTGGATCCTCCATCGAATGACTTGTAACTGATTGCCACTAATTAATAAGTGAAATAAAATCTTTGAAACATCTTAATCTTGTATTTAGATCAGAGTGAAGACTTTACCTTCTCAAAACATGACCCTTGGGGCACCTGGGTGGCTCAGTCGGTTAAGCATCCAACTCTTGGTTTCAGCTCAGGTCGTAATCTCACGGTTTGTGAGTTTGAGCCCTGCATGGGGCAGCACACTGACAGCACAGAGCCTGCTTGGGATTCTCTCTCTCCCTCTCTCTCTGCCCCTCCCTGTTCACGCTCTCTCTCTCCTTCTCTCTCTCAAAACAAAACAAAACATGATCCTTAACAGCATGAACATGCTTCACCGCAGGATCATAGGCTACCGAACTAATATTCAACCTGTCATCCAATTCCAACTTCCACTTGTCGGAGTCAATTAAACCAACCCCACACAGCTAGTCCTCCAACTGAGCACACCCACAACCCCTGAAAGCGTTCTGTAAACCGATCTTGGTTAAGGTATCAACTGCAGAACAAAGCTGCACCAACCCACAACATTCCCTTGTACAGAAGATGCTTTCTGCCTACATACCACTGCTTAATAGTTTCTCCCTATCAACCCCTGAGATCACACACCACCTGGTCTCCCATTCTTCTCTCTCCTGAGGGACTTAGCAGAGTACATGAGAAACATAACTAGAACAAATATGTGCAAACTACCAGAAGGCAGGCTCTATCGAAGAGGGTCATGCAGAAGGCTGTTCACAAACACTCAGGCTTTCTTTCACAGTTTTCAGAGAAAAAAAAAGAAGTGATGAATTAAAAGATGCTTGGTACATTTGGATGCCCAGATTCCATCTCTCAGTTGTGCTCTCACTTGACCTTGTGTCTCTTTGCTCAGTGGCCTTTTCCTGAACAGCATCTGCAAAATGTAAATCATCCTGCTGAGAGGGGATTATTTTCCAGTTTTCCCTTTGTAGAGATGACTTCAGAAGCACCTAGACAGGCTGCAGATGTTGGTTTTCGCCCCCAGGGACATTAAGATTCCCATGACAACTTTTTAGCATGTTTTACAACCGCAGTGCCTTTGCCAGAATTTCTGAAGATAGGTATCTATATAGAATAGGTATATTCAAGGTTCTAAAGAAATGTGGATCACAGTCTATTTTAAACCTATTTATTAAAAATGTGATAAGAATCGTGACAGTCAGCAAAAATGCGATCGAATCATAGTCGGTCCATCTGCTCGTCCAATGTTTTTCAAGACCTCCTGAATCAAGTCAGCATAGGCTGGGGCTGAGTGACCTCGGCACCTTCGATTATTTCCTTTCTTGTGCTCTGTGCCCACCCTAAGTGGTAATACTGAGTTGGATGTAGAATATCATATTCTCTTTTTTTTATGAGAACACGGGTGTGTGCATGAAATTTTCTGTATTCTCTTACTATCAAAAGAGATGTAAACATTTCTGAGCACTGGATAATTTTTATATTAAGGTGATTCGTTTCCATTTTTTCATTACCTGCTGGAAGCTCAGAGCCAGATTTGTACCTCAGCTCCAAATCTGTTGTAAGTGTAGAGCTCAATAATAAGAATTGTTGTATATAAATCAATATGTTTTAGGACTTTTTTTTTCCTGGCTTCATCTCTATCACAGACTTTGTGGTTTTACTCTCTTGTATTCTTCCTCACCCTTTACCTTACATCTTTTCTGCAGTATGGCAGGGTCTGAGGAAAAGAGGCAGGGAGGGATAATTAGAACATTAAATAAACTGACAAAACACCAGTCTTATTAAGTAATATTATTAAGTAATATTAAGTAATTATTGTATGACATAATCATGCAAAGCATGCAATGTTATTTTAAATATTAAATATTATTTAATTAAAAGGTCAGGTGGATTTTTTTTAAATGATGGCAGTACATGTGCAACACTTTTTTTCCTTAGATATTTGACTTTTCAGGCTGGATTCGGTAACTTACGTGTTTAGAATGACAATGACAAATAATGTGTTGGAAAAATTTATTAAGAAGGGCTCTTGATGGCAAGAAACAGAAATCTAGCTTAATTGGGGTACCTGGGTGGCTCAGTCGGTTAAACGTCCGACTTCAGCTCAGGTCATGATCTTGCAGTTCGTGGGTTCGAGCCCCATGTAAGGCTCTGTGTTTACAGCTCAGAGCCTGAAGCCTGCTTTGGATTCTGTGTGTGTCTCTCTCTGTCCCTCTTCTACTCACACTCTCTGTCTCTCTCTCTAAATAAATAAATATTTAAAAATAAATAAACAAACATTAAAGAAAGAAAAAAGAAAACTAGCTTAAAATGGCAAAAAAAAAAAAAAAAAAGTGGCCAAAGCAATATGACTGGAATATATGGGCTCATTGCACAAGAAATAGTCAGCTTCAGGCATGGTTGTATCCAGAAGCTTAACTATTGTCATCAAGTATCATCTATCTTAAGGCTCTGCTTTGCTTATGCTGGGTTCATTTGCAAGGTGGCTCTATCCAGAAATAGTAAGTTTGCCACCAATTCCAGGTTTATGTCTCATCCACTAGTTCAACAACCCCACTCTCAAAACACCAATTACTAGTATGAGAACACATTTGTGGAAATCATAAATTAATGTAACTCTATCCGAGAAGGCAATGGTTTGATTGTCATTAAACACTGCCTTCTGATTGTTAAATGAATATAATTTAGTAGATTAATAGGCCATAAAAAAAAAAGCATCCAAAATGTACTTTCCAAACTAGAAGTCTTGATAGAGAAGAGGCTTCTTTTGGAAAGCTTAGAATCTTTGCTAAAGTCCCGCATAGATTAGGTAGGACTTCTTTTTTCTTTAATTCAGTTTCACTTAACCTCCAGGCATCTGGCCACCTCTATACAATCAGTGCTTTTGTTGTTCGTATACTTTCAGTTTCAAGTCACTGAGCCAAAGCCCATGATGAATGACTATTCCATGACTTCCTGACTTCAATTTTTCTGTAGATAAATGATACCAGGATTTATGGTTAATATACCTAAAACATTACAGGAAAGCACAACAACGTAAGAAGGGCCAATGAGTTCTGACAATAAAAGGTGAAATAATTTGGCAAGCTCATTGGGTCTTGGCTAGGAGGTATTTGGCTCTGAGCTGGAACTATAACTGCCAGGCTAAATCAGGGCAACCATCGTGATGCATTTATAACAGCAAGATCAGTTTCAATTCACAGACAAAATCTGGGAATACACATTGCCCCTGACAACAATTATTTATAGTTTCCATTCTTACTAGGTACCTATGGAAGGAAAAAAAAAAAGACTTCTCTGTATGTATGTATGTATGTATGTGTGTGTGTGTGTATATATATATATACACACACATATTATATCTGTATCTATATTGATTCCATTTTTTTCTTGGCATTGAGGTTAAAATGGTAGGTTAGAGGGAGGGAAGGAAAAGCTCTATAACCATTTATTCTCTGCATTTTGACCACATTTCCCAAAGCTGATCAGGCCTGCTTGTATTTTTTTTTAATATTTATTTATTTATTTATTTATTTATTTATTTATTTATTTATTTATTTATTTATTTAGAAAGAATGCAAAAGCAAGGAAGAGGCAAAGAAAGAGACAGAGACAGAGACAGAGAATCCCAAGCAGCCTCCAGGCTCAGCATGGAGCCTAATGCAGGGCTCAAACCCACAAATCGTGAAATCATGACCAGAGCCCAAATCAAGAGTTGGATGCTCAAATGACTGAGCCGCCCAAATGCCCCTGGCCTGCTTCTTATTAGACCCCGGTGAAAAATATTCTTATTTTGGAGAACATGAAGAGAAAGGAAGAAAAAGGAGAGAGGAGCAGCAGCGGAACTGAAGCTGCCAAAGCAGCACTGAGCAGGCATACTGCTGGCATCTGGGGGGCACTTACTAGATACCTGGCTTTGTAAGCTTGATCACATTGGATCCTCATGGCGACCTGTGACAGACATTGCTGGCGCTCACAGGCAGCTGCTACGGCCAGTTCTATTCAGGCTCCAGTCAAGTTCACCTTGCACCAACAAAGGCCAACCTCAAGCACGCCACAGTTTTTGCTTCTGCCCCACGGGAGTTTGCTCAGCTTAGCGCAAGCCTCGGCAAAAGAGTTAACGCTGCGGGCGACATCTTTCAACTAATGGGGGACCTTGCCTCCCATCCTTCCTGTGGACAATTCTGGGAGCTATGCCCTATACTTCTCAGGAGGTCCTTGATCAAAGACCCTTAACACAGCTTTTCTTACTCCTCTGCTTATTTTCTCACCACCTCATTTCTAATACCGAGCACCCACTCCCATATAAACTACCCTTCACCCAAGTCCTTGTCTCAGGCTCTGCTTTCAGGGAATCTAAGTGAAGACATAACTTTATTACAACCTCCACTTTACAGATGGAAAAACTGAGGCTCAGAAAAATTCAGCCAGGGTTACAAAGCTGGTAAGAAACCTACCCCAGGTTCAAGCTTCGGTCCTGGAGAAATCAAACACTGTGTGTTCGCCCTGCCCAAGGCTGCCACCTGGAACACAGGAACACTGTGCCTCACGTCTTCCGCTTTCGCTAATGAATCATCAAAAGACACGGTAATTCATCAGGTCCCCGTGCTACAACATTCCCTCTCTATGTCTCTGAGGAGCTTCGTGAGAATCTGCTTGCTCTGTAGGAAAAATCCAGCTCAGTGTTGGGTTCTATAGAGCTAAGGATGTTGGGAAATTCAAAGCCATTCAGTCGGTCAATATTTATTAAGAGCTCACGCCATTTGCCACAGTGCTTATTGCTAAGGGTAAATTAATGAAGAGTTCCACCCTCCCCCCCTCCCCCACCTCACAGAGACTGCAATAGGGAAGAGAGAGATGTATACCAGCGGATGCACACAACAGGCAGCTAACCCAGCTAGAGATAGCTGGAGATGAGGTGGGGAGAGGTCATCAGGAAAGACTTCTAAAGCAGCGCTTCCCAAACTTTAATGTACATTCAGATCACCTGGGGATCGTGTTAAAATGCAGATTCTGATTCGGTTAGTCTGGGCCAGCACCTGAGTTTCTGTGTTTCTAACAAGCTCCCTGGCGATTCTGACGCTTTTGAAAATGAACCACAGTGTCCCCTGAACCTTCAAGTGTCCTCTGGACTGGATCTTTCAGAGCTGATCATGTTTTCCCAAGGACACACAGTTGATCTTGGTTTTTAGGAAGAACCACCCTGTTATCAAAAACACTGGGCAGAATGAGATTAAGATCTATGAGAACTTAATTCGAATACGTCATGATTATTAACTGGGAAATAAATTTACAGGCAGGCTAGCAGAAATCTAAATATAGTTCTCATGCTAAACACTTCTTTACAAGAAAGAAACACTAAGACTGAAGGGTGTGAATTGCAGTTTTTCTTTGCTTACAGTGGCATTTCAAATTGATTTGCAGGTGGAAAACTGCCCAGAGTGCTCGACAGACCATAAGCGCCATGAGTCCAGAGACCATGTATAGTTTGTTCCCTGACTGATGCCAAACGCAGGATTGTAGCTCCATAAATACTGAAAATTAAAAAGAATAATAGCACCTATGATTTCAGAGCTTACTATGTACTAGCACTTTATATATATCATTTAATCCACACAATAATGCTACTAGTTAGATACTATAATTACCTTCATTCTACAAATGAAGAAATGGAGACTCATATTCAGATAGATGGCAGCGAGGTAACTGAGTCCATCTAAGTGAATGGTAGACCCAGGAAACTAGCTTAAATCCAGACTGTAAGACTAAGAGTTTCTGCTAGTGCTCAAGGAAAACCTTTAAAGGGGGATGTAATCGTGACACACAATGAATAAATGAAAAAGGGGAACAAGCCACAAGACACTCTTGTCTCTAGAGCCTAGAGAACTCTAGAGAACAAAGTGAGAGGTGGGGGGGGAGGGGCTAGATGGGGGAGGGACATTAAGGAGGGCACTTGTGATGAGCATTGGGTGTTGCATGTAAGTGCTAAATCATTGAATTCTACTTCTGAAACCAATATTGCACTGAAACAAACTAAAATATAAATGAAAATAAATAAAAATAAAAATTTTAAAAATGAACATGTGTCAAAGATGTTATTTAACTTATTAAGGAGAGAACCAGTGGTTCTCACAACGGTACAAAAACAATCAAAGTGTCACATGTTTATAGTCAGATACGGAAAGCAGAAATGAATTTACAAATGGTTGTGGAGCTGGAAAAACCAGTCAATATCCACAGAGCAATAATCAATTGCATTCTACCAAATGCAACTAGCTCTTCTACGGACAGTAATTATTTGCACTGCTATCAGCTTTCTTACAGAGTTGAGAACTTGACCAGACAAGAGCAAACAAAGGCTGGGAACAGGGATGGATGAGCTCATTGGGACACCAACTAAATTTTAGTCTTTCATAAGGTTCCTTATAATAGCGATCATGTTGCTATATACTGTCTCTTTGGATAAGAGAATGAAAAACAAAGTGGCAAATATTTAGAGGACAGAGCTCAGAAGTTTGACGGGAACCTTATCAGTCTCTAATACTGTTCCCAGCAGGTGGTGAAGCAGGACTCTGCAACCTGAAGTCTCCATACGTACTCACTGATATTGCTTTAATTCACAAAGTGACTGACCAAATGCCCTGAGCTATAAGTTCTCAGCCCTGGGCTGGGTTATAAAGAAATAGTAACTGTAGTGATGGAAAAACGGTGTAATTGGCAACCTCATAAATATTTTTGGCTCAAATATTAATTAGTAGCAAATTTCTAATTAACTATTCTTAATGGCACACTTTGCTCACAGTGAAACTCCCAAGTTCACTTACACCTTTCAGTTCCATTTACTTTATAAATCTTGTTAGACTACAAACAACTTGGTACAATATGCCACTGAAGGTCAGGGTTCGGTGTTGCCCCAGGCAACATCCACCTGCATTATGGTTTTGGCAAGAGGTCTTCAGAGTTAAGGAGCCACAATACAACAATATCCCTTGGAAGACCTTTGTTTGCTTGGCCCATTTAAAGATATGAGCAATCTGAGCTATAGAAGCAGCACCTCCCTTCCCCTAAGGCCTCACAAAGAACAGCTCTCTTTCCATGAAGGTATTACTTTCCACACATACAAACAAACATAGTTCATAACAGCCAGATATTTTTAGACCACTGATCTCTCAAGACTGGAACAAAAACATTCAGGCGGCTCTCAACCTTCCCAGACATGGCTTGGCACGTTTCCCATTAAGTACCCTATCACTGGACACAGTTGCTAGATTTTGTTTGTTGTTTTTTTTAATTTTTTTTTTTAACGTTTATTTATTTTTGAGACAGAGAGAGACAGAGCATGAACGGGGGAGGGGCAGAGAGAGAGGGAGACACAGAATCGGAAATAGGCTCCAGGCTCCAAGCCATCAGCCCAGAGCCCGACGCGGGGCTCGAACTCACGGACCGTGAGATCGTGACCCGGGCTGAAGTCGGACGCTTAACCGACTGAGCCACCCAGGCGCCCCTAGATTTTGTAATTAGTATTTTAAAATGCCTAACTAGGTGACAAATTACCCAACTCGAACACTCTTCATTTACAACTCATATTAACTACTTAACCACAAACAGATGCAGCAGAACTCAACGGGGACAGCTAAGTAACTGTCTCCATACAAGATTTTAGACGATATTTGCGTGGCCCAACTGTAATGAATTAACTTCAGTATTTACATCGAAAGTAAGAAATACTCCCCAACACAAATGCCAGTGTATATGGTCCTGGAATTTACAAACTATAACAATTTAGCCACTAAAATGTGTGACAAAAAATAATGGCCTAAACAGTAGAAACTGAAGGGAAAATGCTTCAAAATTCTAGCTCAGGCTAAGGAAACAGTCATAGACCAACAGAGATCTTCTAGTCTAGTCATTATTTTGATGTATCAATTACTTCTACAGCAGTTTCCCAGATCATTTAGGAGCCTGGGAATAGGAAGTGTGATGTGTACAGGTGTGTATATTGGGAAGTCTGAAGAGAAGTAACTTGTACGTACGTTGGGAAAGTTTAGTATGTTTTGTGATGCACAGTTACATGGATTGTTCTACTGCTCAGCTCCCCAGAGCTTTAAAAATGCTAAGAGGTTGTACAAATCACAAAGAAGGATCAAGAGATTAAGGATTGCCCAGACTAGTTTGGCCTATGAACCTCTCGCTGGAGCCACTCATTCACTTTCCTCCACTGGAATTAGTGTCCTTTGGAATACATTTTGGGAAATGATCCCTTGGTATACCCAATATGAGGAAAACAGGTAACGATTGTTAAGATACGATATATGGTTAGATGTCCTAGGAAATCTCCAAAGTGCTCTCCTAAAAGGCACTGTCAGTTTATACTCCCACCATGAGGGTATAAGGTACCACTTCCCAAACCCTCATCAACACAACTGTGTATCTTCGAAGAGAGTAAATTGAGCACTCTAACATTTCAATCTATTATCTTCATACCGCTTTTATTTTTCTCAGCTCATCAGGCAAATCTATTTTTCACTGGAATAAACATGACAATTAAAAATTAACCTAGCCACCCGGTGAGCTGCTTCTCATGTGTCTTTCTGACAAGAACAGACTAGCAGAACTCATGTGGGAAGAAAGAGAAGGTGTTTTATTAGCACCAAGAAGTTGTGCTCAACTGGCTTGAAGAGAATGGAGAATTTATCCCCTGTTCCATGATGGTGACATCTAAGTAGGTGAACTCCAATCTGACTTTCAGGCAAAGGTTAACCATACCAAATTAGGATCAGATTTAGGTGCTATTTTATATTTAGTTCCTACCAATTGGTACTAAGTAATGCAATAAAATTTAATGGGATATATGAAAAATGGCCACACATTCTTTGCAGCAACTCTCATCAAGGTAAGGAGTCCATTTGCCCACACTCTTGAATATGGCTGGCCTTGCGACTTGCTTCAACTTACAGAATATAGCTGACATGTAACTGCCTCACTTCTGAGCCTGAGCTCCAAGAAGACGACTCCCAGTTTCTGCTCTCATTTTCTTGGAATACCGTTGCCATGTGAACAAGCCCAAGAAAGCCCCTAGGAGGAGCAACACAGATGGGAATGAAGGAGCCCTAGCCAACTGCCAGGATGTGAATGAGGCCATCGGGAAGCAGACAGTCACCCAGCTTACCTGCCAACTACACGCAAATGGCTGAATGAGCCAAGCCAACACCATGTGGAACAGAGAAGAACCGTTCCAGCTGAGCCCAGCAATAATTGGCAGCCCGCAGAACAGAGAGGGAGAAAATTGCTATTTTAAGTTTTGGGGTGGTTTGTTACACAGCAAAAGAGAATGCATAAAAGCAGATTTTAAGTAAATTTCAACATAATCCTACTACAAGTTCTCCTTTCTGAAGTTTCAAGTACTAGTCTATGGAAATGTTCCTAGGGGTTTCAGTCAGTTGAGCGTCCGACTTCAGCTCAGGTCTTGATCTTGCAGTTTGTGGGTTCGAGCCCCGCTTTGGGCTCTGTGCTGACAGCCTGCAGCCCGGAGCCTGCTTCAGATTCTGTGTCTCCCTCCCTCTCTGCCCCTCCCCTGCTTGCACTCTGTCTCTCTCTCGAAAATAAGTAAACGTTAAAAAAAATTTTTAGAAATGTTTCTAGGGGCGCCTGGGTGGCTCAGTCAGTTAAGCGTCCGACTTCGGCTCAGGTCACGATCTCGCGGTCCGTGAGTTCGAGCCCCACGTCAGGCTCTGGGCTGATGGCTCAGAGCCTGGAGCCTGCTTCCGATTCTGTGTCTCCTTCTCTCTCTGCCCCTCCCCCATTCATGCTCTCTCTCTGTCTCAAAAATAAAAAATAAAAAATAAAAAATAAAAACATTTAAAAAAATTTAAAAAAAAATGTTTCTAAATTTCCCAACTGATCACTCAATTAATAGTAGTGGATTTTGACTGTACAACTGATTTTTCTCATTTATTTGTAAAATAATTCTCATTTCAATAAAAATATAAGCCACTGAGTCACGTCCAGGTGGGTGTAACACGTCCATTTTCCCCCTAAGTTTCAGGTAGGGCGTTTCACATGGAATTTTCATTTAACTCCTGTGTCACTAGAATGTAACTTCTTTTAGGGTAGAGACTGTTCTGTTCTCTTCACTGTCATAGGTCCTCAAAACCTAGAAGAGTGCTTGGCACAAAGCAAGAAGTCAATAGTTATTTTTAAAATATCACAGGCGTTTTAATATTTAAACAAACACCATGAAATTACCATTACCATTCCAGTCAACTTTGGGCTGGATAATGATAAAATGACATTCAATCTGTAAAAGCAAATTCATTGGTTTCATACGATAGAGTGATTATAAGTTCTTCCACAGGTAGTTACACAGCTAATAACCTGAGGAGTTGGGCATAATTAAGGCATATCACTCCGGGGAGAAAAGCGAATATCTTTTTCTATCTCTTCATCTATGTTCCATTCATTAAAACCTTCCAGTCCATTAGCCCATTAAAAATCACAGGGTGCAAAAACAGTGATGTATAGGTGATTCAGTATTCTGTATCACTTTCTTGGTGAAAGCATTTACTTATCAAAGTGACAAAACACTCAGCAACAGCAGAGTATGTGTTTAAAAAGAAAGCTAAAAAGGTCGGCTTAAAGCAAGGAATTATTTGCATGCTACTGCACTCAGAAAAATGTTAACAGGGGCGCCTGGGTGGCTCAGTCGGTTAAGCGTCCAACTTCAGCTCAGGTCATGATCTCACCACTTGTGAGTTCAAGCCCCGTGTGGGGCTCTGTGCTGACAGCTCAGAGCCTAGAGCCTGCTTCCGACTCGTGTCTCCATCTCTCTCTGTCCCTCTCCCACTCACACTCTGTCTCTCTCTCTCTCAAAAATAAATAAGCATTAACATTTTTTTAAAAGAAAAATATTAACACATAATTTAAAGATGTGATCAAGAACGAAAATAGTCATACTCAGTCTTCTTACGTGTTATTGTTACAGTAAACACAAAGTCACAACAATTCTTTTAGGCTACATATATTTTTGCATTGTTTTAGGGATATTTTACAGAATGATTCCTTGAGAAACAAATTTTGGACATTTTCTGTCTAAATTGTTCATGTCAATTACCATCCCTGAAGGATGTATTAACTAGAGAATATCGAACAGCCATTAAAGAGGTTGGGCAAGATATACAGTTTGGACAAAGATACACACACTATTAAGTGAAAAATGAAGTTGTAAAACATTATGAGCAGGGTATTACAATTACTGTAAGAAATTTAAAAGTTAATAATTATAAGGGGGAAAAAGAAAGTATATGTACCCAAACTACTGGTGATGATTTTCCTTGGAAGCTATTTATAGAGGACTAACATACTCTGCAATATGAATCCTAGCACTATTTGAATTTCCTACTACACATATGCATTTTTGTTTCAACAGCTGTATTTCCTTTTTCAATGTTTTTCATCTTTAAAATACCTGCCTCTTCTTATTTAATAATTTACTTGTTTCAGCTATGATGCTTTTGCCAAACTGCAAAGACCCTCCCAACAGTTCCCTAAATAAGAGAAGATATCCAACCAACTTTCCATTCCTCCTCTCCATCTGTCATTTATTTCGGCAACAAGAAACTTGTAGCCAGGTGGTTGGAGGGTTTGTTTGTGGTAGAGGGAGGACCAAACATGGCTTCAAGCACTCATGATCTCTCCTTCCTTCCTCTCTGTTCTCTGAGTTTTGGGTTTTTAGCCTTGGATTTGCTGCTTCATCCATACAAGATGGCCACCATAACTCAAAGCTTCAAAAACTCATTTGACTAAGTTCAAAAGTGGAGTGTACTAGGGGACAATAATTGAACTCTCCTCATGTTTATTTTTCCTTTTGTCAAGGAAGACAATATTTTTCAGAAGACCTTTCATACCGAGCCTTGTGACACATGACATCTCAACCCACCACCCCAAAGGGGACAAACTTCCAAGACTTGATTCATTCCCCAATGCCAGAGGTTTCATCAGCACTGAAAAAGGAAATTGCCTGCCATTCCTCTTCTCACTTCAAGAAGGTAATTCCCTTCTTTGTTTATTCGATGGTTTGAAACACATTTACATTAATAAGCCCTTTTGAGTTGAACCATTATTTCTATTTCCTCACATGTGAGTTCTGCCACTGTGTGGAATTGCTGAGCGTCTTTTATGATTGTGTATTTTCTCAGGTTACTGTAATTTTTGAGAGTTTGTCTCCCTGACCTACTCATTCTCTCCAAAAGCCTGTATCTTTTTTCATCCTTTCACTTGTCCTATTTGCTGTGCTCACCACTGCCTCGATAGTGATCCATTCTTTTTCTTAATTAGAAAGCACAGGAGCCTTTGCTTAACCCCACATGGATCTGATGACCAGATGCTTTCTACTGTGTGAGGCTCACTGCTGTAGGAGCCGTTTCACGAATGGGGTGAAGGTAAATGTTAGGTTGCACTGGATGAGAATGAGTAGAACGTAGGAATGTGGGAAAGCGAGCATGGCTGTCAGGACTTCACTCAGTGACTAGCACATACTAAGGCCTTTAGAAATGGTGGCTTCCGTTGTGTTGATGTGGCAAGAGTAACTGTAGTCTGTATACCCTTAACCAGGCTGGCACAAACCAAAGCTCTATTTAAATATTTAAATCCTAGCCCTTGGAAAATTATTTTTTTTTAAGACATTTCTTTGAAACTGAAAAATTAAAAAAGCAAAAAGGATGCAATCTTACCAGAGGTAAAGTAGTGTGTTCCAAACATCTGCACATCTTGGTACACACAGAAGGTGATCATCTTTGGGTGGCACGTTGGCATAAACTGAAGGGAATTTTGAGCCCTACAGGGGCTGTTGTAGCTGGTGTTGAGCACCCCAAGGGCTCTAGTCACCCTAGATCTTTCCCAGTCCTCACAAGAGATAAACCTATTCCACAGGACACTAGCTGGAAAGTTCTGATGTAGATTTGAGTTTCAAATCCTGGCTCCTCTGCACCCTGTTCTGAGCAAGGTAAGCACTCTGAGCCTCAGTTTCCCCCTCTGTGTAATGGGAAGCCTAATGATACTCCAGTGGCTGTTGGAAAGATGAAATAATAAGATACGCAAGATGTGTTAAATCATCAGCACTCCGTTTACTTTTTGATGTTGTTGTTGCTATTATGTCCTGGAAATTGAGGCTCAAGATGGCTCTTTATTGCATGAAATAAGGACTCTCTGAAAGCGAAAGAATGGTTTTTGGCATCCCAGCCTTTAAAATCTCCATCTTAACATTTCCCATTAAACACATCTGCAGCACAGAAGTATCTCATTTCTCTTGATAGAGAAAACAACAGCCTTCAGCTGCCAGAGGCCATCATTTTGGTATGACTTCAGGCCCTTATGGGAAAACAAATTCAGTCTTCCTTGTAGATTTTAGGAACTACTTAACTTTAATTTTCCCGCATCATTTTTCAGCTCTGGCCTCCTTCAGCAACCTTCCCCTTACCTCTTTCTGAAGCGATTTCCTCCTCAAACCAGCTGGATGATTGTCACAGGAACAGCAGCACCACACTAACCCATCCCCCAGTTAGCAGGTCCAGGGGTGGGCTTTGGATCCAGATTCCACAAACCAGAGCCCTCCTTGGGAAGGGGAGAGTTAGGACTGAGAAAAGAAGCCGGGCACGTGTTCTAGACTAGAAGCTTTAAAGCCAGAGAAGCTCCCAGAGGCCACGTGGAAAAGGCCAGGGATGCCAGTAAAGGCGACAGTGACAGAAGACTAAAGTAAATGCAGAGAGAAGCAGCACAAAAGAACAAGACAACAATGCCACTGTCATATGTGTCTCTGATTCCCCTTACCCAGAGCCCCATCCCTATCCTGAGATCGTGGGAGATAACCTCAGAATGCTTACAATAAATGCCTCTTTTCACTCAAGCTTATCTGTGATAGCTTTCTGTCATTTATAACCGAAAGAGACACCAAAGCTGCTGGAAATCTCAGAACCATTATTTCCCATTAAATACATCTGGACGTCAGAAATTCCATTTCTCTTTATAGAGAAACAGCAGCCACCATCTGCTACAGGCGATATATTTTAGGCAGGACTTCAGAACTTCATAGCAACACAAATTAATTCTTCTTGGTAGATATATTCAGTGTGAGAGAGAGAATTAAAGCCATCTTGGTGTCTTCATAAAAATCAACTGCCACACAGCCTGTTACTTTTCAAAACGCATGCCGGATTTGAATGCTTGGATTTAGCAAATGAAAAATTGGGGGATGGATGAGAAGTTACTGTGTGTGTGTGTGTGTGTGTGTGTGTGTGTGTGTGTGTGAGAGAGAGAGAGAGAGAGAGAGAGAGAGAGAGAGAGAGAGAGATGGGGATGGGGGTTAGGGGACAAGATGGTAAGTTCAATGCAATGTCCAGCTCATTGATTCCATAGATGATGGCCCCAAGATCAGAGATGAAGCCATCTTAAGTAAGGCCCAGAGTAAACAGGTAGAAAAGGCTAATTTCATTCATTCACTCAGGATATGTTCACTGAGAACCTTCCTCATCTCAGGGACTGTACTATATCTCAGGTACATCCATATCCTCTTTTTCAACAAATATTGTTGACCTCTTTTCATGTGTAAGATGACCACATGAGTTTCTTTGGAAAGTAAGAACTTTGGAAGGTAGAACCTCAAGGGTAGTATGATGATGAGGAGGAGGAGGAGGAGAAGGAGGAGGAGGAGAACTCTTAAGAGTTGTAACTTGAGTTACCATATATTGAATCCATATCCTAACAGCTCTCTCACCTTCATGAAAAACTGTAGCAAGTAAACAAAATCTTCCATGTATGGAGTCCCTACCCAAATTTCTCTGGTGTCCTAGTAAAAGCTGGATGGGACAGCAAGCTGAGAACACGGGAAGTTACTGTTATTTACAGTTTACAGTTATTTCTGATCACTTATTGGCTTTGTGCAATTGGGCTAGTTACTTGACTTCTCTGTGCCTCAGTTTCCTCATCTGCAAGATGGAGATAGATAGCAATACAGCTGACCACAAGGAATGAAATGAGTTCCTTCCTACGACGTCATTAAAATACTGCCTAGAACGTTGCCGGCACTATGTCATGTATACTAATTATTCAGTGTTGTTGATGTTACTGTGACAAATACATTGCCAGTCACTTCACATACACCAATCCATTTAATCTCAAAAGTCCAAGAGTGGGGAGGGCACCATCCCTACCCAGAGACGCTGACTTGCCTGGCAACACACAGCTGCTAACTGCAGAGCAGAGATACAAACCCAGATTGCTTTAAACCCAAAGAACATAAACTTCTTCCACGCAAATACATTAATCACAGAAACAACCAATGCAGCAAAACAACATACAAGAAGCATGAGACAGTTTGTTCGAGAACTTCTGTGGATACCTAAATCACCTAGGACATTTAACTTAAGAATTCCTACTCCCCACCCAGATACCTGGTTCGGCACATACGGAGTTAGCTGCAGAAATGTACAATTTGAACAAGCATCCCAGGGCTTTTGTTGAAGGCTGCTCCAGATTCTGATCTGAGGTTGGAGGCTGGCCTGGTCCCTCAGCAGTTTATGGAGGTAGCAGAGTCAAACTCCAACCTGAAGGGTGGGAGTGACCTGGAAAATGGATAGGTGGAATATTTCAAGCAGGACCAATAACCTGAGCAAAGGTGAGGGACAGAAACACATGTAGTGGACCAGGGAGTGCTGAGTGGCCTTCATTGACTTCGGTGGTAAGAAGTGGCCAGAAACCAAGCTGGAAAATGAGGTGGAGACCGAACTGGAAGAACTCCCACCATAATAAGGTTCATCCAGTATGATGAGCATGCTTAGCTTAGGAGTGGGCATTTCTACATTGAGGCTTATGGACTCTTGTGACAATGCATTAGCTTCCTAAATGGTCCTCCCACTTGGCCTCTTGATTCTTTGTGTCCTTTCTCCAAACAGTAGCAACAAAGTCACTTTAAAAAAAAATAAACCAAATCTTATTCCTCCCCTGAAATGGCTTCCCATTGCTCTAGAAACAAAATCCAAACTCTTCATCACAGTCTATATGCCCGGACTCCTCGTCTCCAGACCAGCTCGTCCCTCAACACCCACCCGTCAACAGTCTCCAGTCTTTGGCCTGATCTTTCTCTTCCTCAAACCCTAATCCTGTCTCTGGCACAGGGCCTTTTCCCAACCATTCCTTTCTCCTGCAAAGCTCTTCACTCAGTTCATATTTGAGTCTGAGCATAAACGTCACCTCCTCAGAGAATGGGTATCCACCCACCCAATCTAAAGTTTGAATAAACACACCTCCCACACCCTCTTTATCACACACCTGCTTTTCCCCTTCATAGCATGTACCACCACCCATTACTATCTTATCGGTGTTATAGTCACCCCACACCAGGATGGAAATGCCATGTGGGAAGGGACCTTGAATGTTTCACTCAGAGCTCTATCTCCGGCGCCCAGAAAAATGCATAAACCCGGCATGTTAGTAGGTGTCTGTGAACATGGGACAGTGGTGACAGCAAGTTCACTGGGCAAGTGATGGAGGTTGGGGTTTCAACAACACGAATTTTCCTATCTCCCAACTGCTATTGTAATCACAATTCTCCCCACTTAAGATCCTTGCTAAAATTGAAGACTCCAACTCTGTTTTTGTTATGTTAATGGAATTTAATTAAACTAATGATGTCTGACATCCAACTATCTCTGGCCAGTCTACTAACCTCTTCCCGGCAGTTTAAATAGCTCTAAAATATGAGAACACATTTGCAATTATTCTGGCAAAAAGAGTTAATTAACAGCATACTTAATCACACTTTTTGAGCGCTAATATATCAGCGTTGGATGTCATTTTCATTAATATGCTGCAATATTTATATTTCTCAAGATTGAAAGGATGTTGCTAATGGGGTAGACAGGAAGAGATCATTTTCTTGCTGAACAATGTCCATATGATTAAGTACTCAGACTGTGGTAAAAAAAAAAAAAAATGAATGCAGCAACCCTTAAATCCTTTCCATGCAGACAAATTAATGTGTTTTTCACAATAACGTTGTGGCAACTCGAGGCAGCCTAGGGGATGGCAGAGATTTCGCCCATGAATGTCAGATTTACAATGCAATGAGTCGATGCTCTGACACATTGATAAACAAGCCTAAGTCATATCATTTGCACTGCGTCATTCGTACGTTGGCAGCCTACAGATCATTCCAAAAATTACCCTGACTAAATCCATTATAAGTTTGAAAGGAACTGCTATCAGTACACTGAGTTCTGATTTCATCTGATTCTGGCTCGTAACCTGTAGCGAAGGGTTTTCCAGACTAGCGGAGAGAGAGGAAGATCTCACTCGGATTCTGATTGGAGGTGTTGACATTTAAATCTGTCACCAGCATTGCGGTTTCACCATAATTGCAAGATTTCTTGCACTTCATTACCTTTAAGTCTCAATTGCATATTTAATCATAGAAATTCCAAACAACGCGTGACAAGGTGGACGAAACAACGGCAGCACATTCAACGTGTCCAAGAGGCGCAAAAAAAATTCAGCATCTCTTTAGAAATGCGGAGAAGATAAAAACTTGGAACCAGTAAGAAAAAAAAAGAGAAAGAGGGAGAGAGAAGGCCAAAGCTATTTGCTACCCCCTCCCTGTTGTGATTGCTACCATTTCTTCCGCATCGCTTTTTATCAAGAGAATCCTAAAGCAACTTTATACTGAAGCTATGCCTGAATGAAATTAAATTCAGGTAAAAGCCATTTAAGCAAAAGGCCATTTGTTTCATCTGTATTTCCCCAGCAGGCAAATTTACTAAAGTTTATAACCACCTAGAATAAGAATCCGATTTTTAATGATGTTGGAAAAAAAAAAATCCCTTAAACTGCAGGAATCTTATCTCTCAGCACTCTGAACCGAAACCTTCTCAAATGTACCAGGTCTAGAGTAGACCTGAGCTGGGACCAGACCAAAACAAAAAAACTGAACATGAAAGTTCCCTTTCAAACATAATTAAGCAAGACAACTGTGTTTTTCTTAACTTATGTTTATCTATTGTTTTATTTTTTTAATTAAAAAAAATTTTTTTTAAGTTTATTTATTTTTTACAGAGTCAGAGTGCGAGCATGAGCTGGGGAGGGGCAGAGAGAGAGGGAGACACAGAATCCAAAGCAGGCTCCAGGCTCTGAGCCGTCAGCACAGAGCCCGATGCAGGGCTCGAACCCACAAACTGTGAGATCATGACCTGGGCTGAAGTCAGACGCCCAACCGACTGAGCCACCCAGGTGCCCCTATCTATTATTTTAACACATTTATCAAGTCCCTATTTTTCTTAACTTTTATTTATTTATTTATTTATTTATTTATTTATTTATTTATTTATTGACGTTTATTTCCAAATTATAAGACTCTGGGGATGTAACAAATCAAAACCTCTACCTTTGGGCCAAGACGGCAGAGTTCGAGGACCCTAAGTTCACCTGCTCCCACAGATACAACTATATAACACCGATATCAGTATAAATAACCCAGAAAGTGACCCAAAGCCTGGCAGAACAGACTCCATAACTAACGGTAGAGAAGAGCCCACACAGAAGAAGGTGGGAAGGGTGGAGGTGCAGCCTGGGAGCTAAATAGACCATTGCCCTCTGCCATCAGGAGGGAGCTCGGGTTGCAGAGAAGGGCGAAAAACATACTTTCGCACTGGGAGCCCACATGGGGAGGACAAATCGCTGTTACATTTGGTTTTAAAAACCAGAGGGGCCGAATTTCATGAGATCTTACAAACAGTGAGATTTAAAGCCTGGAATTCTAAAAATCAGAGGGCTCCACTCGGGGAGAGCCAGGAGGGCCCCCTGAAGCTGAGTCCCCAGTCTTAGAGAGACAACAAACACCCTACAGAGGTACAGCATAGAAGCAGCAGTTTGAAAAACGCCTGGTGCATATGGGAGAGAGAGTTATTTATGCATCTCAGAGGCTTCTCAGAGGGTCAGGGATCCTAGTAAGGCCCGTCCAGAAACAAAAGAGCTGGCAGGCATCGTCTCCCTACCCAAACCCCAGCAGAAACACAGGGCCACCTGTGGGAACCAGCACAGCACCGGCATTCACCACGTAACTTGCTTACACCAAGCCCTGCCCCCTCCAGCAGGCCTGCCTCAGTCCCAGTACTGCTGGTCTATTTCCCTGGCGTTGGCAAGCGCAAACCTTGCCGACACCAACTCTCCTGACTCGCAAGTTTTGCGGGGCCTCACTCCCCGCAGTGGGGGTGGTGGAAGGCCTTGAGGAAGCCTGAGGCCCACCTTGTTAGAACTGTGTGCCCCAACCCGGCTGGGCAGCCAACACTGCTCACGACAGGCAAAGAGAGCCTGTGCAGTGACTGGACAGAACGGCCCGGATACAATAGCAGGGTGCACACAGCACACATAGGAGACACCCCTTGATGCACCGGGTTCTGGACAACAGGGGCCATTGAACTGCAGGGCAATACAAGACCTCCTTTTCATAAGACCACTACTTTCGAGAGCAGGAGACATAGCTGACCACCCTAACACACAAAAACAGACACAGAGAGTTGGACAAAAAGAGGAGACAGAGGAATATGTCCCGAATGAAAGAACAGGACAAAATCACAGCAAGAGACCTAAGCAAAACCAATATAAGTAATATGCCTGATAGAGAATTTAAAGTAATGATCATAAAGATATTCACTGGACTTAAGAGTGGAGGACATTAGTGAGACACTTAACAAAGAGATGGAAAACGTTAAAAAGAACCAACTGAGTATGAAGAACACAATAAATGAAATTATTGTGGAATAAACACCTGATGAAATAAACAGCAGGCTAGACAAAGCAGAGAAATGAATCAGTAACTTGGAGGACAAAGTGTTGGAAAGTTATCAAGCTGAAGAGATGAGAGAAAAGAATTATGCAAAATGAGAATACATTAGGGAACTCAGCAACTCCATCAAGTGTAATAATATTCTTATTATAGGGATCCCAAAAGAAAAAGGGGGGGGGGGGGAAGGGGAAGAAAATTTATTTGAAAAAATTATGGCTGAAAACTTTCCTAATCTGGGGAAGGAAACAGACATTCAGATCCAGGAGGCAAAGATTTCCCACAGCAAAATCAACCCAAGGAGGTCCACACCAAGACACATGGTAATTCTAATGGAAAAAAAAAAATGGATAGAGAGAGAATTTTTAAAAGCAGCAAGAGAAAAGAAGACAGTTACATACAAGGGAACTTCCATAAGGCTATGAGTAATTTTTCAGGATAAATTTTGCAGAAGGGAGTGGCATGATATAGTCAACATGCTGAAAATCTACAGCCAAGAACACCCCATCCAGCAAGGCTATCATTCAGACCAAAAGGAAAGATAAAGAGTTTCTCAGACAAACTAAAGGAGTTCATGACCACTAAACCAGCTTTACGAGAAATGTTAAATGGGACTGTCTGAGTGGAAAGGAAAGATCATAAGCAAGAGTAAGAAAAGTAAGAGGCAAAAAGCAATAAAAATAAGTATATCTGCAAAAAACAGGCAAGGGACTCACATAATCAAAGGATGTAAAATATGACACCACATACCAAAAACATGGAAGGGAGGAGTAAAGAATGGGTTCAAGTTTAACACACTTAGTATCAACTTAACATAGACTGCTACATACAAAAGATGTTACATACAGACCTAATGGTAACCACAAATCAAAAACCAGTAATAGATATGCAAAAAATAAAGAGACAGGAAATCCATGCATATCACGAAAGAGAGCCAGCAAACGATGAGAGAAGAGGGCAAGAGAGGTATGATCAGAGAAGAACTACAAAAACAACCACAAAACAAGTAACAACATGGCAATAAATACATGTCTATCAATAATTACTTTGAATGTAAATGAACTAAATGCTCCAGTCAAAAGACAGAGGGTAACAGAATGCATTAAAAAACAAGACCCATCTATATGCTGCCTACATGAGACCCATTTAAGACCTAAAGGCACCATTGAAAGTGAGGGGAAGGAGAAACGTTTGTCTTGCAAATGGATGTCAAATGAAAACCAGGGTAGCAATACTTATATGGGATAAAATTGACTTTAGAACAAACACTGTAACAAAAGACAAAGAAGGACACTATATAATAATAAAGGAGACAATCCCAAAACGAGATATAACAATTGTAAATGTTTATGCAAGCAATATGGGAGCCCCAAAATACATAAAACAATTAATAACAAACAAAGGAATTAATTGACAGTAATATAGTTCCTTGTTTCCAACAAGGAAACAGTGACTTTAAATGACACATTGGACCAGATGGATCTAACAGATATATTCAGAACACTCCACCTTAAAACAGTAGAATACACATTCTTTTCAAATGTACATGGAACATTCTCTAGAACCGATCACACATTAGACCACAAAACGAGTATCAACAAATTCAAAAAGATCAAAGTTATACCTGGCATTTTTTTTTATCACAATACCATGAAACTATACATCAACCACGAGAAAAATTCTGGAAAAAGCACAAATACATGGAGGTTAAATAACATGCTGCTAAACAATTAACAGGTCAACCAAGAAATCAAAGTAGATATAAAAAATTACATGGAGACAAATAAAAATGAAAACGCAACAGTCTAAAACCTTTGGGATACAGCAAAAGCATTTTTATGGGGGAGTTTATAGCAATACAGGCCTATCTGAAGAAGCAAGAAAAATCTCAAATAAATAACCTAACCTTGTTCCTAAAGGAGCTAGTAAAAGAAGAACAAACAAAACCACAAACCAGCAGAAGGAAGAAAATAATAAAGACTAGAGCAGAAATAAATGACATGGTAACTAAATAGAACAACAGAACAGATCGATGAAACCAGGAGCTGGTTCTTTGGAAAGATCAACAAAATTTATAAGCCTCTAGGCAGACTCATCAAAAGAGAAAGAGAGAGAGAGAGAGGATTCAAATAAGCAAAATCACAAAGGAAAGAGGAGAAATAACCGACACCACAGAAATACAAACAACTGTAAGAGAATATGATGAAAAATTATGTGCCAACAAATTGGACAATCTAAAAGAAGTGGATATATTCCTAGAAACACACAATCTCCCAAAACTGAGGCAGGAGGACGTAGAAAATTTGAACAGACCAATTATAAACAATGAAATTGAAACAGTAATCCAAACACGCCCAACAAACAAAAGTCTAGGACCAGATGACTTCACAGGCAAATTCTACCAAACATTTAAAGAAGAATTAACACCTATTCTTCTCAAACTATTGCAAAAAGAGAAGGGGGAGGAAAACATCCTAATTCATTCTATGCAGCCAGCAGTACCCTAATACTCAGCCCAGATAAAGACACCACAAAAAAAGAGAACTACAGGCCAATATCTGATGAACATAGATTCAAAAATCCTTAACAAAATACCAGCAAACCAAGTCCAACAACACATTAAAAAAACCACTGACTGAGATCAAGTAGTATTTATTCCCAGGATGCAAGGATGGTTCAATATTTGCAAATCAATCAATGTGATATAGCACAACAATAGGAGAAAAGATAACAACCATATGGTCATTTCAACAGATGCAGAAAAAGCATCTGACAAAGTACAACATCCATTCATGATAAAACCCTCAACAAAGTAGGTTTAGAGAGAACACCCCTCAACATAATAAAAGCCATATATGAAAAACCCACAGCGAACATCACACTCAGTGGGGAAACACTAAGAGTTTTTCCCCTAAGGTCAGGAACAAGACAAGTATGTCTAACATAGTACTAGAAGTCCTAGCCAGAGCAATCAGACAATGAAAGGAAATAAAAGGCATCCAAATTGGTAAAGGAGAAGCAAAACTGTCACTATTTGTAGATGACATGATACTATATATAGAAAACCCTAAAGACTCCACCAAAGAAACTACTAGAATCGATAAATAAATTCAGTAAGGTTTCAGGACACAAAATCAATATAGAGAAATCTGTAGAATTTCTACACACTAATAATGAAACAGCAGAAAGAGAAATTAAGAAAACTACCCCATTTCGAGTTGCTCCAAAAATAACAACGTACCTAAGAATAAACTTAACCAAAGAGGTGAAAGACCTGTACTCTGAAAAGTATGAAACATTGATGAAAGAAACTGAAGATGATTGAAAATTGGAATCTTCATGGATTCTTCTTCATGGATTGGAAGAATAAATTGTTAAAATGTCTACACTACCCAAAGAAATCTACAGATTTAATACAATCCCTATCAAAATACCAGCATCATTTTTCACAGAACTAGAACAAACAATCCTTAAAATTGTATGGAACCACAAAAGACCCTGAATAGTCAAAGCAAACATGAAAAATAAAAAAAACAAAAAAACAAAACAAAACAAAACAAAAAACCCTGAAGGTATCACAATTCCAGACTTCTAGTTATATTACAAAGCTGTAGTCATCAAAACACTATGGTACTGGTACAAGAATAGACACATAAATCAATAGAACAGAACAGACAGCCCAGAAACAAACCCATAATTACATGATCAATTAATCTTTGATAAAGGTGGCAAGAATATACAATGGGAAAAAGATAGTCTCTTCACAAATGATGTTGGGAAAACTGAACAGCAACATGCAAAAGAACGAAACTAAACCACTTTCTTATACCATATACATATGTAAGCTCAAAATAGATTAAGGAACTAAATGTGAGACCTGAAAACATAAAAATCCTAGAAGAGAGCACAGGAAGTAATTTCTCTGACATTGGCCATAGCAACATCTTTCTAGATATATCTCATGAGGCAAGAGAAACAAAAGGAAAAATAAACTGTTGGGACTACTTCAAAATAAAAAGCTTCTGCACAACAAAGGAAACAACCAACAAAAGTAAAAGACAACACACTGAATGGGAAAAGATATTTGCAAATGGCATATCTGATAAAGGGTTAGTGTCCAAAATATATAAAGAACATACAATTCAACACCAAAAAACTGAAATAATCCAATTAAAGATGGGCAGAAGACATGAACAGACATTTCTCCAAAGAAGACATACAGCTGGCCAACAGACACATAAAAAGATATTCAACATCATTCATCATCAGGAAAAAGCAAATCAAAACCACAATGAGCTATCACCTCACACCTGTCAGAACAGCTAAAAACAAAACTCAAGAAACAAGTGTTGGTGAGGATGTGGAGAAAAAGGACCCTCTTGCACTGCTGGTGGGAATGCAAATTTGTGCAGCCACTATGGAAAACTGTATGGAGGTTCCTCAAAAAACAAAAAATTGAACTGCCCTACAACTTAATAATTGCACTTCTGTGTATTTACCCAAAGAATACGAAAACACTAATTCAAAGGGATATATGCATCTCTTTGTTTACTGCAGCATTATTTACAATAGCCAAACTATGGAAGCAGCCCATGAATCCACTGATTTACTGACGAATGGATAAAGAAAATGTAGTGTATATATACAATGGAATGTTATTCAGCCATAAAAGAGAAAGAAATCTTGCCATTTGCAATAACATGGATGGATCCAGAGAGTATAAAGCTAAGCGAAATAAGTCAATCAGCGAAAGACAAATACCGTGATTTCACTCATGTGGAATTTAAGAAACAAAACAGTGAACAAAACGGGCAGGGCGGGGACCAAAAAACAGATTCTTAACTATAGAAAACAAACCGATGGTTACCAGAGAAAGGAGAGGTAGGTGAGGGAATGGGTGAAATAGGTGATAGGGATGAAGAGTACACTTATCTTGATGAACATTGAAAAAATATGGAACTGTTGAATCACTATATTGTACACCCGAAGCTAATATAACACTGTATATTAACTACATTGGAATTAAAACAATAAAAAAAAGTCTCTACCTTTGTAAAACTTATATTTTAGAAGGAGAAAGCCAGACAATAAATGTAATGAATAAATATGTTAGAAGGTGCCAAATGTTATAGAACAAGAAATGAAAGAGGAAAGATCATAGTTAAGAAAGCAAGCAGTGGAAGGGGGTCAGGGAGGTCACGGGCAAAGGCAGTTTGTAATGGGCGGTGAGGTATCTATTGGCGCATAACAAAGCACTCCAAAACTGAAGCAACTTAAAACAACAAGCACATATTATTTGTCAGTGTCCAAGAGCCAGGAACCCACAAGCAGCTTTGCTGGGTGGTTCTGGCTCAAGATCTCCCTCACGGTGGTCAGCAAGCTGTCAGAGAGATTGTAATCGTCTCAAGACTCCGATGTACCAGACAATCTGCTTCCAAGTTCACTCACATTTTTGGTGGTAGTGCTCTTATTTGCTGGCTCTCCGCCAGAGATTTTGTACCACAGGATTATTTTTTGGTCTCTCACCTATTATCATTTCCAGGTACGGATTTGCAATGTAAAGGTGATCTTTCCTACACAACGAGAGCCCATGTTTTCAAGGAGGTTGCCTGATACACGGGACGCAGCCCATGATCACAGTCCAAAGCGGGAACTGTGGCTATCATTTCCTGAGGGCTTACATTGGCCAAACACTGGGCCACGCCATGTGTTAGTGCTAGTGAATTTCATCACCAAAACCTTTGGAAAAGAACAATTATTTCATTTTACAGTTGAGCAAACTGAGATTTGAAGATGTGAACTTTTGCCCAACGTCACATGGCTAATAAATGTGGGCACTGGCACTCCAAAACCATTCTAAAATACCTCCTTAAAAGAAATGTATCTAGTTTCCATGGGATGAGACTGCTTTTTCCTTAAGCAATTCAACCTAATGGAGCCATTTAACCAACCAATAATTGTAATAAAAACAATAAGCAGCAAAATGAAATTCCCACAATTAATGCATGTATATGTACATAAATAGATTTAAAATATCACATATATACATGCATATATATACATATGTATGTGTGTATGTATATATACATATATACATGTAATATATATGTATACATATATATACATATATACATGTAATATATGTATATATACATATATATATATTAGAATCCCCTGCAAATGTTCAAAGTCCTGCAACAAGAATTTCCCAATTAAAAGGGATCAAGCTTAAAAGAAATTGGGCTCATATTTCATTGTGCAAGAAGAGATATGAAACCCCGTAGCATTTTTAGAAAACACTTTTTGGGTGACAAGTACAATTTAAAGGATCTTATCAATGATGAATTATTCTCGTTGATCTAGAAAGCCTGCCTTTCTAAACAGTTGCTGTGGAAGGGTACCACATTAGGTAGTTGATTTGATTGCGAAATGTATCTGGGTTCAAAGTGGCAAAGGGACACATAAAAGGGGCCCAACTCTGGAGACATCTTTTTTCTCCCTCTCTTGAGACCTCTCCATAAATCATTCACTGCTCATTCCTGCCACATGAGAGAACCAATAACTTGTGGCAATAAATCACCTTCTCGACGTCTACGCCCATTGTACGTTTGACATTTATCCGACAAAGGCTGCAGATAAATAACCAGTTTCAAACTCTTGAAGTAACTTTACCTTTAAATCATTTTTTTTAGCGGCTACCAATTAAAAGACACAATTTACGTCAATGCGAAGCTATCCATAGAAAGCCTTGAATTCACCAGAAAGGCAGTACAGCACACACTGGCCACACTTGTGTCAGTCAACGGGCCACTTGGAAGTCTCTGGATATTCATTACATATCAAGCCAGCTCTTACAGTGTCGTCACCTGTAAGAGTTGACTTCAGTTCTGGTCCAGCAATTTCCTAGCCGGCGGGGGGGGGGGGGGGGGGGGGGGAGCTTCAGTAAGTAACTACACTCCTCTTTGATTTGGTTTCTTCATATGGAAAACGGTATTAATATAAACTTACCTTCCAAGATATTTGTGAGGGTTAGAAAAGGACAAACAGCCTGGCCTACAGAATATGCTGCATAAAGGCAATCACAGTCAGTCTACATCATAAGCATCAACCTCCTACATCTGGATATTCACCAAATATTTTTGTGTACCGACTCTGTGCTAAGCAACCAGCTACCCAGCGGGGAGAACGAACAAGGCAAAGAACACCTTAGGTTCTGGGTAGAACGTAGCTTATATTGCAGTAGGAGAGCCTCGCCACCCACAGACAGAAATGTCAACCGGAGTCCTCTGCCCTCAGCAACCTGGAATTGTTAAAATTACTTGTTTTTAAGATCAAGAGAATGATCAGAAAAGCATTCAGAATGGGAGTAAATTGGGTGAAGGGAAAGAGACCCAAGAGGAATACACGAGGGATCTAATGCTATGGGCACTGCCATACTTCTTCAGTTGGGTGGTAAGGTCAAGGCTGTTCACTGAATTACTATGTTTCATAACTCACACATATTTTTTGTATATGTTATTCTGTGTTTTGCATCAAAGAGACATTTGGCAGACTGTCCAACCACACTGACAGCCAGGAAACGTGATCACCACAGTTGAGAGGTAAGCTGCCTTCACATGTACACAGCACTTTACCGTTTAGGGTGGAGGCGACTCTAAGGTGGGTGGGTACAAACAAGGAACTCTCTTCCCCAGAGTCACTCCATCCCTCTGACCTGGTTGAAACCATCTTTCTGAATCCCTTAACAGCCTTACATAGACTCCAAAAGCCTTGGTCACTCTGGCTACTAAAGCTCAGTCAGCCCAGTGCAATGTAACACATGAACCTCATGTTCAACTCCAAGTTTACCTCTCCCAAGTGCATGCTACATTTGCTTTTATTTTTAATTTTTTTTAATATTTTTATTTATTTTTGAGAGAGAGACAGGGCATGAGCGAGGGAGGGGCAGAGAGAGAGGGAAACAGAGAATCCGAGGCAGGCTCCAGCCTCCGAGCTGTCAGCACAGAGCCCAACCCAGGGCTCGAACTCATGGATCATGAGATCATGACCTGAGCCAGACATTCAACTGACTGACCCACCCAGGTGCCCCAGTGCATGCTACATTTGTGAACAGACATGTGTGGAATGGTAGAAGGCCACGGACAGCCCCTCAGACACCTCCCCACCACCTCTCCTTGACTGTTAACACTTGTGGTGTTGGTGGCTGAGGCAAACCTAAGAAAGAGAAATGTCTCCTTGCTGGACCAGCAGAGCCCATTCTCACCTGTGTTGTTACTGACCCTCTGACATCCTTTACTGGCCATCAATGCCTTCTATGCGGCAGCATCCAAATGCTACCTTCATGGGTCACAGGTCTGGGTGTTCTGCAGGGTCTCCCCATGACACCTCTTCTACCTACCTCTCCCCACGGCTTCTTTGTCCAGTCGGCAAATCTCAGGAGTACATACAGGTAAGAAAGCGCCTGTTGGGCATCCTCACTACTTAAGGGACTTCTGAGCAACTCCCCAATCTTAACTGCATCGCATACCAGAAACGCAAGATCAGCCCCAGGCTTGAAACTCAGTCCCTGAGTTTTTCCCAAACCCTTCATTACCATCTTCGGGTAAGTAGAGGCACAAAACCAAAAGTTTACCATCTGAGCAGTATCCAACCAGGAAATAACACAGTGGACCCTTCTTATAAGCGCAACCATGCTATTCCACGCAAGGGAATTCATGATTCCCTTGAAGAATTCACTCGTTTGGTTTGGGAAAAGAACATGATGGGTATGTGGTGCCTCCCATGTTGACTCTGAATCGCAGGCAATATTGTTGGAAAATAGGAAAAGCCAACGTCCCTTTCTGTAAAATGGGAGACAACAGAATCACGTTCCTTGTGGAAAGGATACACGTAACAAAAGAAAATGCCTAGCAAATTTCTCATGAGCAGTGACCTGGGGATGATGATGATGATGATGGCAATTTGTCCAAAAGCCCAAATTCAACTCTGTTCTCTGTTTTCTTCCAGTAGCTGCAGATCAAGTGGAGGTGAAGGAAATCCTGTTTTTGTATTCCGTCTCACACCAATAACTATAATCCTAACGTGCCTCCTCCACACTTTGTCCCTCACTGGTGCAATCTCATTTCTTACACATCAGTGTTGACACTGAACGTGGGAACTAGAAGGAGAGTTCGATGTACTGAATAGAAGAACAACAACAGAAGATGAAGAATAAAAGTCGAGGGGAAAATACCAGAAGAGGAAGGAGACAGAGGTCTGTTGGGGATGATCCCACATCCATAAGCATGACAGCCATAACTGGCCTGCAACTGATTGAAAATCAGGAGAGAAAACCCATCTCTGTTTAAGACGCCCACGTGCAGGAATCTCTCAGCAACTGGCTGCTTGTTGTGATTAAAGAAATGAACTGAAGTGGAATAAAAACACATGTGTCACTTTTTATCCTAAAAGCAATCTTTCCCTTTTTGCAAAAGAGCATATTCAATTATCTCATTCAATAGATAAAAATGATCTCCACCCTGAAAATAAATATTTGCTTCTGAAGATCACATTACTGAAAATCAAATTACATGCTTGTTTTTATTATTAACAAGAATAAGTTCCACAGCCCTTTATGCATTGCACCTGTCACTCTCCATATCCTACAATCAGATTTCCCTTTAAATCTCATCAAATAACTCCCAAAGTCATTGAAGAGGCAATAAATGAGGTTATGACACAGTGCTCGCAGAGAGCTAAATGTCTTTCATATATCTTTAAGTGGTTATTAATCTCTGAATTAGTTTAGAATACATTAACCTTCAAGGTAAATTAGATCAATCAGGAAAATGACTCACAGGAGCAGGACTGTCTTTTTTGATGTTGTTGTTTTCATTCCGTGCCAAGATGTAGCCGTGGCACCGGCTGTATCAGCCACTGTTAAGTACGGGGCTCCAAGTTATGAAGGGGAGGGGAGGCAGGTTTTGTTTCAGGTTTATTTCCTCCTGGAAGGCTGCCCATCCAGACAGGGGCGCAGGATGAGCAGACATGAACAAAATATCACCATAGTATAGGCAAGATAATTTGATTACTGCCATGGGGAAACAGCATCTCTACTCCTATACTTCCCTCGCCAGTGGCATTTTAGAGCTCTCTGCCCAATAACTACAGGGTGGAATTAAACACAAGAAGTGATACCTTAAAAAAAAAGAATCAAAGTAACTTCTCTTTAAAAGTCCTGAAGCAAATGAATCTGCAATCTTAAATCTTTGTTTTTTTCAACAAAGAGAGAGAGAACCATCTCAAGAAAGCAATTATAACTGTAGAAAAATAGTAGAAATATATGCCAATTACTTTTCTATACAATAGAAGCCTAATGATGGTGATAATCACTTTAATAATTATTCTATCTGGAGTTGATACGGTTGGTGCTTGGCTCATCATAACTCAGACTTCTCATTATGTTGCTCAGTGAATGAAAAAATACGGGCGGCAAAACCGGGCCATGGGAGGGCACTCTCCAAGTTCTGAACTACCTGAATGATATTTGGGAGAGGCCCGGGGCCCAGCGTTAGGGGTTCACCCTCACAGCTTGTTGGTGGGTGGTTCCTCTTGGGGTCCGGGAGTTACAGATTACTGTAATTCACAGTAGATTCAGCCTAAGCACAGATTATTGTCCCGTGCCTTTTTAGCTGTGTCGTTGCCACCACACAGCTCCGCTGAAATGTATACCGAAAAGAAAATCACCACACACCTCTCCAAAGATGCTTTTTCTCTCTTTTCTCAACAATCATAGAAAAGCAACTCTAGAAAGCAGAGTAAAACTGCTAGAAGAACATTTGTGGATGGTTTTCAGGACAGGAGAAAAGGCAAACCTCTTTGGTCGGTGCCTCAAAGGATCACGTGGAGTTCCCCATTAATCCTCCAAAAAAGGTACAAAATACCAGTACGATAAGCTTGAGGTTCATTAAGTTACCTAGGTTTTAGAAATTTTAAATTTTCGGAAAGATGACTGTGTCAATACATGGGACAGACCCCCCCCACCCCCCCACCCCCCCACACACATAAGAACTATGACGTAAGTTCACTTAGAGCTGTTAAAAGAAATTTAAAACAGAAAGAGAATCATAAATGAATAAAGTTCAAGACACATTTGAGAACTGGCACTTCTGGCACACTACGCTGATCGGCCTGAAAGAATCATATAATTACAATATCCAAAACAGAAAAAGGCGTGGAGATAAATCTTAAGTGGAAAGATAGTGAAGTGGGGCCTTTTATTAATCTCTTCATGAAATGTTTTTCTTTTATAAAAAGGAAGCAGCAGTTACAAAAAATGAAAGAGCAATTCAAATAGCCATCTCTTAGATGAACCTTCACTTTCTGGAAGATAAAATATCCCATTATTTTCTTTTCTCCAAGCTCCTCTCAAATTAGAGAAAATTGTGAGTTGGGGCCTTGCCTTCTTTAATAGTGTATAAGACAAATAACCCTTTAATGACTTCGTTTCCAATATAAATACAGTGACTGACAGAGCATACTGTAATTAAAGATAAATAAAACACTTACTTGAAATAAATCACATTTTAATTGGCACTTTAATTGAAGGGATGTTAAATATAATGACAGGATATTAGCCCAGATTGTACTCTTTAGGCAAAATTTGACACCAGTGTTTACTGTTTGTCTTAACATTTGAGCCAATGAAGACGTTTTTACATTCATTTTTACCTAAAATAACTGTCAGTATTTCACATTGGAAATAGAGGTATGAGTTGTAATCTTAGCAAACGTGCCTTGCTGAACTGTTTCCTACAACTGTTGGATTTCTTATGTTTCTGCACATCTTGTGGAAGCTTTTGTTCTAGACCATCTTTTCTAGGATGTTCATATGGCAAGGGCTTAGAAAATAGAGATAGTAGCTCCCTAGGGCCAAGGGTGGATTTGTTTCCTGATCAGTAGAGTATGATAATTTCTCCTTCCAGGCAAAGTTTGGACAGGTTTGCTAGCAACCCCCTTATAAAAGACTGGGGTTCCCTAAGCTGGGGTTCCTCAGCTGTGTGTGCAGCAGTCACCTGGCCTGCTTCCCGTCACTGCCACAGAATCTGGGGAAAAGGAAATAATGTGAACAGAAAGCTCAAGCTGCCCGTTCTGTTGTGAGTAATACAAGTCCTTTGTCTCTGACCCGGAAGTCTTGTGTTTTCTGCCCCACCCAAGAAGCTGTGGCAAGCTAAGCTGTTAGCTTGCAAGCAGAATAAAATCTCTAAGTTTTCCGAATTCTTGACATAACTGAGAGACCCTTGCAGAAGATTTTTTTTTAAAAAGACACTGTTGGCTAACCTAAAAATATTACTATATCAAATAGCCAATCTTGGGAGTGAGCAGTTAAGTTTCTTCAAGGCAGGCAAAAGTTACAGGATGAAATACAATTGTTTCTTCTCTGTTTCTTCCTCTGAGGTCTGCAGAGCACACATCCTAATTCAGCACTCTCGAGCTGTCAGTGGAGCCATGCACTACGGCACAGAGGCTGTTCTCGAGAGATGAAACCCTTGACACCTCAAATGGATGGACACCACTTCCTATTTAGAAACCGGCTGGCCAAGACCGAGATGCTCATCCATTACATAGCAATTCTTTCGATCCTGCTCTGAGAATTAGCTCTTGACATTAGTAGCTGAGATTACAAGACTCGTGAGGAAGCAGGGGAGAAGGGGAAATGTGTAAATGAATGAATGAACTGATAACCTTGTTCCTGCAGCTCTGGCGACTATAAGGGAAGATGAATGGCCTAGTCTCCAACTCAGGGAAGGAGATTCCATGGGTTACAAATCTTGGCTCATGGGATTGGGTGTATTTATCGGCACACTGGATGCTCACTGGGGCCATTTTCCAGATTTATGTGTCTCAAAGTCATGGATTCCTAAACCATGAGAGTGACAGCACTAACGAGTTTCCTCCCACTGCAAGACTGCCCTTCCTCCAAAAGCCATAAATTTCATAGATGGTCAGTGGACATTCATGAAGGGAAAGAATGCCAACCATGTTACAGAAACAAGTTCTACCTTTAGCCTTGATTCCGGAAGAAACAAATCACCTCAAGGATTCCCCTTTTGGGTCCTATGAAAAGTCTCCGCTATCGTCTTTGGTAGTCTTAGCCATAGCTACTCTGTACCCCCCAAGCAAGCAAATCCCAAGACCTTATAGACCTTTGTCTTAAAACAGCATAATTAGGGCATAGCAGAGCAACATCTGGGTACTTTACATTCCTGTCCCAAATCCAGGTAGGAACATGGCTAAAGATTTCAATACATCTCTGCAAAGGGATCCAACTCACAATGGTTTAACAAAAAAATGTGCGTTTTAACGAAGATGTCATAAAGAATGAGGAAGAGGAGTTGCTTCACTCAGTGCTCACAGGAAATTTAATAGGACTTCTCTGTCCTCCCCACAGTCACCTTCCGCTCAACCCCAGGGCCAACCACCTGTCTCCTCTCTCTTCTTGCCACAGCTCTCAAAAAGGCCCACTCTTGTCTCGAAAAATAGCTCTGTCCTTCACCTTTTGTATAGATAACCTGCACAAAGCAGTTTAGTGACAACACAGTATCCCCCACCAGGCACGCAGGCCCTAGGGTTACTCTTCAACTTTGCCCTGATGGCACTAACCACCAACAAAATGCCTCTGAAGACCAGCTTCCTCACCTAGCGAAGGCAGGTGAGAGCAGGGCCTCCCTCCCAGGCTGAGGGTACTGGGGCATGGCCCTTGTTCAGCATGGCTTTGGCTCCCAGGGAACACTTAACAGATGGTACGATGCTGAGCTCCAAGAGACACGGGGGCAGCAGGGGGAACGCACTCAGTTCACCCACCAAACCAACCAAAACCTCACTTTGCCATCACACCTGGTTTCAACACCAGATGAAATCATCACAAAGCATGAATATACGTCTTTTCTTTTTTGTCTCAAGAATTAGTGGGGGTACCTGTTCACCCAGGGTCCTTGACGTTCATACTCCCACCCTTCCCCAGCACGACTGTCATTAAGAAATCTGCTAATTATAGCATAGGTCTGAGATGAAAGCTGCTCTATTTCACTGAAGGAATTGCAACTGTGTTGGCATTTGAAACAATTTAGAGCCTGTGAGATGCTGACAGGTACCTTGGCTGGCTCTCCTGAATTCCCAACCCCAACATGCAAGCTGTGTCACCCCGGCATTCTGGTAGAGGCAGCGGATGACTTATAAACATAAAAATTCAAAGGGACAAACACTTGGGAAAGTGGCATTACACTGACATAGCACCAACTCTTTAAATAGTCTACAAGCATTTTTTCTTGTATTTCCATCAAGAGAATTTTTGAACACGCATGCCTGATACAAGACTACTTTTTATTTGTGAATTATATATATATGTTTTACAATACCAACATATTACATACTTGATAAAACATACATGAGATGAAGGATAAATATTTTGGATAAAGGCCAAGTGTGAAGGAATCTGCTTTCAACTTTTTGAAACTCTCGGTTTCATGCTTTGTGATAGAGTAATCCCAAGGCTTCATTCTAAGTTTGATTTATTTTACTATTTGTTTAAATGCCTTTCATGTGTGAAACAGTCCCAAAAATAAGAAGGATATTGTTGACGATACCTAATAAATCATGAAACTTAATTTTTCAGTCCCATCCACCAATAACGCATATGGTTTTTTGAAATGCTTTTGTGCTTGCGTTGGTATTCTCCTCAACCCATGGTTTCTTAGCAAGAGAATTTTTAAGACACTTGTTCATTTTTTAAGGGTTAGAATAGGAGCTAAATTAGGTATGTTAATTCACAGATAAACAGGCTCATATAAAGATGTTGGGTTGTTTTGGTCCCTGAGAGATCTCCAGGTTCTAAAGCAGCCGTGCGAATAGCGGGTGGTCAATAAATATTTGTTGAGTCAAAGTTTCCAAATAACTACCACTACTTCCATACAGAGAGTAGATTTCAGTGGGGGGTAGGAATGTAAATGCAGAGAAAAGGTAGTAGGCTACTGCAATTGTTCTGGCAAGAAATGACGGGATTTGGACTAGGCAGTTAGGATGGATAAGAATGGAAGAATTCAGGGACGCCTGGGTGGCTCAGTCGGTTCAGCGCCTGACTTCAGCTCAGGTCATGATCTCGCAGTTCATGGGTTTGAGCCCCACATCGGGCTGTATGCTTACAGTTCAGAGCCTGGAGCCTGCTCCGGAATCTGTGTCTCCCTCTCTCTCGGCCCCTCCCCTGCCCATGCTTGGTTTCTTTCTCTCTCTCTCTCTCTCAAAAATAAATAAACGTTAAAATTTTTTTTAATTAAAAAAAAAGAATGGAAGAATTCAAGCCATGTTTTAGAAGAAGAGTCAACAGAATTGAGTGACAGATTATACAACGGAGGCTGAGAACAAGGATGGTGAGTCAAGGGTGGCGGCCAGGTCGAGGCAAATAAGTGGTTTACAGAGGTGGCATCAGCTGAGATTTGGAAGAGGGATTAATGAGAGGAGGATTTACACATCATCATAAAATCCCAACAGCTCTATTCTATAACTTTTCCCAAAACCCAACTATTTCTCACCCAAATCTCTGCTACTGACCTAGTTCAAACCATCACTGGATTTCACCTGACTTTTTACATCAAACTCCTAATTGATCTATTTTCACTCTGTCCCCTCTATAATCTAAACAACACTTATAGGAGGTATTTTTATTTATTTTTTAACCTAAACTTTAGTTCGTGCAATGTTGGTTTCAGGAATAGAATTCAGTGATTCATCACTTACATAAAACACCCGGTGCTCATCACAACAAGTGCCTTCCCCTTATTATCCATCACCCGTCTAGCTCATCCCCCGCCCACCTCCCTCCATCAACCCATAGTTTGTTTTCTATCCTTAAGAGTCTCTTACAGTTTGTTTCTCTCTTCTCTTCCCCCCTTCTCATATGTTCACCTGTTTTGTTTCTTAAACTCCACATATGACTGAAATCATATGGTATTTGTCTTTTTCTGTTTGACTTATCTCGCTTAGCACAATACACTCTAGCTCCATCCACATCATTGCAAATGGCAAGATCTCATTCTTTTTGATGGCTGAGTAATATTCCACTATATATATATATATATATATATATATAGAGAGAGAGAGAGAGAGAGAGAGAGAGAGAGAGAGAGAGAGAAGATATGGTGTATATATCCACCATTCATCAGTCAATGGGCATTTTGGCCCTTTCCATGGTTTGGCTATTGTTGATAATGCTTCTATAAACACTGAAATCTGTATTTTTGTATCCTTTGGAAAAATACCTAGTAGTGCAATTGCTGGATTGTAGGGTAGTTCTATTTTTAGTTTGTGAGGAACCTCCATACTGTTTTCCACAGTGGCTGCACCAGTTTGCATTCCCGCCAACAGGGCAACAGGGTTCCCCTTTTTCCACATCCTCGACAACACCCATTATTTCTTGTGTTGTTCATGTTAGACATTCTGACAGGTGTAAGGCGATATCTCATCATGGTTTTGATTTGTATTTCCCTGATGATGAGTGATATTGAGCACCTTTTCATGTCTGTTAGCCATATGGATGTCTTCTTTGGAAAAGTGTCTATTCATGTCTTCTGCCCACTTCTTAACTGAGTTATTTCTTTTTGGGGTGCTGACTTTGATACGTTCTTTATAGATTTTGGATATTAACCCTTTATCAGATATGTCATTTGCAAATATCTTCTCTCATTCTTTAGTCTGCCTTTTAGTTTTGTTGACTGCTTCCTTCACTGTGCAGAAGCTTTTTCACTTGATGAAGTCCCAATAGTTCATGTTTGTTTTCATTTCTCTTGTCTTTGGTGGCATGTCTAATAAGAAGTTGCTCTGGCCAAGGTCAAAGAGGTTTCTGCCTGTGTTCTCCTCCAGGATTTTGATGGTTTCCTGTATCACATTTAGGTCTTTTATCCATCTTGAGTTTATTTTTGTGTATGGTGTAATAAAGTGGTCCAGCTTCATTCTTCTGCATGTTCTCATCCACGGACCATGAGATCATGACCCGAACTGAAGTCAGATGCTTAACTGACTGAGCCATCCAGGCGCCCCTCAGCTTTTTCTCTTCTCTTGGCATCTTCCATGCATAGAAGATGAGGAATAAACAGCATGCCTCTCTCCCACTCCCGGTTAGTGGATAGAAATATTTCTCCTTTTTTCTTCTTTCTAAGGTGTCATTAGTCATATTGTTTAAATTATATTGCAAAAACTTATTTTCTCTTTTTTAAAACAGTTGAGCATGGGGCAGTTTGTGTAAATAATATATTTACCTAACTTTTAGAATTCCTGAACAGAAATAATAAATCTGGCCAATAATAATAACAACTGTGGTGGGGCGCCTGGGTGGCTCAGTCGGTTAAGCGTCTGACTTCAGCTCAGGTTATGATCTCGCGGCCCGTGAGTTCGAGCCCCGCGTCGGGCTCTGGGGTGATGGCTCAGAGCCTGGAGCCTGCTTCCGATTCTGTGTCTCCCTCTCTCTCTGCCCCTCCCCCATTCATGCTGTGTCTCTCTCTGTCTCAAAAATAAATAAACGTTAAAAAAAATAATAATAACAACTGTGGAATTGAACACATTTCCTCAGAGGGGCACTCGGTAGGGGAATCTGGTAATTAGAGTCAGCAAACCGCCCTTTGCCAGCAGAACGTCTTTCTTAAAAGCTCAACAAAAATAATTCTGGGGAAAATAAAAAGGCATAATCTGTGAAATGCTGAATGCAAACTATACCACGTGACCTAATTAAGCAGACTGCTATGAAGGCTATTTCCAAAATATTCAATAAAATGAACCTCATTATGGCAGTTTGGGGAAGGGAGCCTGTTTGTTTTGGAGGTGGAAATTCCAGATAGTACAATATTAAAAGAAGATAGATTTGAAAACAAAAGAGGTTACTGTGAAGAGCAGATAAATGAAGTGTAAGCATATTTGGTGTTAAACATAATTTTTTCCCACAGCTACAATATCAGGTACTGCAGCCACACGTGAAATTGAATCTTTTTTTTCACCGTGAAGACACTGTGTTTAGTTAGATCCATGGTACCCATCTAATATCGTTGATGTGAGTCTTAATAATATTGAAGGCCTGCTATTTATTTAGCAGGCTGAGAGTTTCAAAGTGGGTACATGACCTCGTCACCGGATTGGAGAATGTGGAGGTACTTACTGAGCTATGTTAATGGACAAAGTAGATGACTGTTCTGTTGCTTCTAGTCAGTTCATCCTTCTGTCCATCCATCCATCCTTGCATCCATCCACTCAGCTGTCCATGTTCTCTTTTATAGGGAGAAAGAGAATGAGCAGAGGGAGAGAGGCAGAGTGAGAGTGAGAGGGGGACAGAGAGAAAGAGAGAGAGAGAGAGAGAGAGAGAGAGAGAGAGAGAGAGAAAATCTCAAGCAGGCTCCACACTCAATGTGGAGCCCAACCTGGGGCTCACTCCCATGACCCTGGGATCATGACCTGAGCCCAAATCAAGGAGTTGGACACTCAACCTACTGAGCCATGTGGGTGCCCCTCCTTTTTTTCATTCAAATGTTTATTGAATGTCTGCTATGTCTTTTGGTGCTATTTTAGGTGCTGGAGATAAAGCAGGGAATCAAATAAACAAGGTCCTGCTCACATGTGCTTACATAGTAGTGGGGGTTGGGATGGAGAGAGATAATGAACACACAGATAAATAAGTACATGGTGTAACAGGTAAGAATAAATCATAAGGAGGAAGACGAAGCCTGCTAAAGCATAAAGCCTGACGGAAGAGTGTGTGTGTATGTGTGTGTATACTATTTCAACAGAAACCAGGATGAAGTTTGGAAAAAAAGCTTGCGATTACCTGGGGGGAAGATCCACAGAAGTGGCGCAAAGGCTCTGAGGTAGGAGGGAGTTGGGCTGTCTAGGAATATCACAGGACAATTTGACTGAAGTAGAGTTTTCAAGAAAGGAAGCCATAGAAGTCAAGAGCTGAGAGATACCTTTTGGCAAGGTCGAGTACTCAGGGCCTTGCAAGTGATGGATTTAGTCTTTGAGGGATGGGAAGCCAGTAGAGGGTTTGGGTTTTCCAGTCACCTCATCTGATTTATATGTTAAAATACTACTTCTGGGGGCACCTGGGTGGCTCAATTGGTTGAGCATCCAACTCTGGCTCAGGTCATAATCTCATGGTTCATGAGTTCGAGCCCCGCATCAGGCTCTGTGCTGACAGCTCAGAGCCTGGAACCTGTTTCAGATTCTATGTTTCCCTCTCTCTCTGCCCCTCCCCCACTCACACTCCATCTGTCTCTGTCTCTCAAATATGAATAGACATTAAAAAAATAAAATAAAAAGGAAGAGAAAAAGCTGGGACTCAGGGCTCCGAGCCGAGACTTCTGCATTGCCATGGCAAACATCTAACCTTGAGGCCTGAGCTCTGAGCTCACTTTCTTCTGAGTTGTATGTCAGATGCTATAGAAATGGAAAGTTGTCAGTTTCCTGGGACTCTTAATACCCCTGTACTCTAGAAAGAAATTGGAAATGTTCTCATTTTCCCCCACTATGATTGAACATTTCTGGAGAAGCTAGCAGCCTAAATCAGGTTCCCAGCGGATATAATTATTACATCCAGATCATTAAGGTGATGTCTCTAAAATCTAGTGATTTATTTGGCATTTTTCAATTGGAATAGAATTGAAAAATTAAATTTCATGCTGAACTATGAAAGAAGAAAGTGGGAAGAAGAGAAGAAGAAAAACAGTGACGTGTCATTTGCAAATAACATGTGAATCGTGTTCAGAGCATTCTTTAAAACATCCTTTAGAAATAACACTCCCACTATCACATTGTTAGTGAAAGTTTAAATTGATAAATTTATTTCATTTCTATAGGGAAGTTGGGGGGAGCCCCTGTCAAAAATGTACAGGCACGCACTCTGGAATGAATAAATTCTAGTGCTAACAACTCCTTCTTCAACTTACACAAGTTCCCAAAGATAACCTAACATCAGAGATGTCCACTGCAAAACTTGGTAACAGAAGGTCCCTGTAAACAATCTAGATGCCTGTCACTAGAAGACTAGAGAAATAAATCCTGGCACATCCAAAATATAACTGAAATCTAGAAGGAGATCATCTCTGAGTTCTGAGGTGGAAATAGATCTAAGATCACTAAGGAAAATCAAGCAAGATGGCGTTCACACTGCAAAGTCAGGTGCTACTAGCTTCGGGTTCTGCAGCGAGACTGGCTTTGAAACCCAGCTCTCCCGTTCACTGGCCATGTGACCTTGGACAATTCCTTTCATCTCCTTCTGACTCAGTTTCCTTTCTGTAAGATAGGGTTAATATTATTTATCTCAAAAAGTATTGGTTGGGATGAAATGAATTAGTATATGTAAAGCACTTGAATGTGGCCTCAAGAAATGCGAAACACAGAATTTTGAGACATACAAAAGCAGGAAGAATTCATCACCAGCATGCCCACACTACAAGGCAAGGTAGACGCTGTCCTTTCAGGCAGAAGGAAAATGATGCCAGGTGGAAATTTCGATCCACACAAAGGAGGTAAAATCACTGGCCATGGTAACTCCGTGGGTAAATATCTAAGATTCTTTTCATATTACTTAAATATCATTAAAAGGCAACTGTTTAAACAAAAAATTAAAACAATATAATATTTATTGGATATACAGGGTTTATAACATATATGTAACTGACATATAGGACAATACCAAAAAGGCAGGAGGGGAACCAGAAGTAGACTGTTGTAAAGTTCTCATACTATGTGTAAAGTGGTATCATACCACTTGAGAGTAAACTGGGGGCACCTGGGTGACTCAGTCGGTTAAGCGTCCGACTTCGGCTCAGCTCATGATCTCACGGTTTGTGAGTTCAAGCCCTGTGTCAGACTCTGTGCTGACAGCTCTGAGCCTGGAACCTGCTACAGATTCTGTGTCTCCCTCCCTCTCTGCCCCACCCCTGCCTGTGCTCTGTATCTCCCTCTCTCAAAAATAAATAAACACTAAAATTTTTTAAAAGAAAGTACACTGATAAAGTTAAAGGTACATGCTACCACCCCTAAAGCAACCGCTAAAATAACAAAACAACTCCTGTGGCTAATAAAACCACAGAGGAGACAAAAATAAGGTATATGAACATTTAGGTTATCCAAAAGGAGGTGAATAATGAGAGAAAAAAGAACAAAGAAAAGATGAGAGAAACTTAAAAAAATCTCAAGATGATAGATTTAAATAAAAGCAATACCCAAGTGTCTACTGTCTATGAAGAATGAGCTCTAATATAATGACACACACTGGTTAAATATAAAAGAATGGAACAAATGTAATACGCTAACCCTAGCCAAAAGAAAACTTATATGACTAAGTTGTTACAAGAAAAAGTAGATTTCATAGTAAAGAATATTTCCAGGTATAATGAAGGCCACCTCAAAATGAGAAAAGGGTCATTTCACCAATAAAACATAACAATCCGGAGGTACCTGGGTGGCTCAGTCAGTTAAGCGTCCGACTTTGGCTCAGGTCATGATCTTGAGGTTCATGAGTTCGAACCCCGTGTCGGGCTCTGTGCTGACAGCTCAGAGCCTGGAGCCTGCTTCCGATTCTGTGTCCCCTTCTCTCTGCCCCTCCCCCGCTCATGCTCTCTCTTTCTCTCCCAAAAATAAATAAACATTAAAAAAAAATTTTTTTAAGACATAACAATCCAAAACATTTATAAATCTGATAACAGAGTTTCTAGATACATGAAGTAATGATTGATGGAACTGTAAGAAGAAATAAAAATCTAGAGTGGTCTTCAAAGACATCAATACCCTCTCTTAAAAACTGATAGAACAAGGGTGCCCGGGTGGCTCAGTCAGTCAAGCATTTTGTTTGTTAATGTTTTTGTTTGTAATTTAAAAAAAATTTTTTTTAAACAGTTTTTAAAATAATTTATAGAACAAATAGACAGAAAACCAGTAAGGATACAGAAGACTTGAACACCATCAACGAACTTGACCTATTTGGTGTTGATCCAACAACAACAAAGTACACCCTGAACATTTACTAACATAAATCATATGCCACGCTACAAAATAAGTATCAACAGATTTGAAAGATTTAATTCATATAAAATATTTTTTGCCCCTAATAGAATTAAATTAGAAATCAGTAACAGAAAGATTGCTGGAAAACCCACAAATATTTTAATATTTAATACCGTGAAATATACACCAAATATAACCCAAAGGACCAAAAAAAAAAAAAAATCAAGTGGAAAATTAGAAAGTATTTTGAACCAAATGGAAATGAAACAAAAAAATAACACAACAAAAAATATTTGTGAGATGTTGCTAGAGGAAACTGTATAGTTTCCTATATTTAAATGCCTATATTTGAAAAGAAGAAAAGTCCCAAATAATAGTCACAACATGGATGGCTCTCAAGATAATTACGCTAAGTTACAGAAGACAGAAAAAAAAAAAAGGTTATACACTGTATGAGTCGATTTTTATAAAATTCTTGAGACTACAAACTACTCAATAGTGACAGAAAATAGATTGGTGTTGGCTGGGCACCTCTCAGGGGTGTGAGGAGGGGTCAGTAGGGACTGGTCACAAAGGAACATGGGGAAACTTTTGGGAGTGATGGTTAAGTTCATTATCTTAATTATAGTGAATGGATTCATAGGTGTAGATATGCCAAATTTTATCAAACTTTATACTTTATGTATGTGCAAGTTGATTGCACATGAATTATACTTTAATAAACTGTCAGTATTTATTTTTGAGAGAGACAGTGTGAGCAGGGGAGGGGCAGAGAGAGAGGGAGACACAGAATCCAAAGCAGGCTCCAGGCTCTGAGCTGTCAGCGCAGAGCCCAATGTGGGGCTTGAACTCATGAGCCGTGAGATCACGACCTGAGCCGAAGTCAGACGTTTGATGGACTGAGCCACCCAGGCACCCCTAAACTGCTTTTTAAAAAACCATGCCTATTTGTTTATTAACCTATCTTAACTAGGAGTGGGATAATGCTGATATGTGAGGGTAGGGGACCTGAGCAGCAAAGGGAAAGAAAAGGACTAATACAAAAAGGTACCTATGAAATGTTCCTGTGCATGAATTTATGTGCAGTTTAAATGAGTATCTGTTAATGAAGAAAAACATCTTTAACCCACTTTGTTCTGAAAGTGTCCAACTATGCCTCTGAATCCCATCCCCTTCTGAATGACCAACAATATAATAATGAAAGTAACAAAACTCCAGTGCCTTTCAAGAAGCAGGCACCATGCTATATGCTGGGCACATACATGGTCTCATCTTATCTTTATAACAATCTTATGAGACAAGTATTAATATCATCCCCATTCTTCAGATGAGGGCAGCTGCTAACCAGCCCAGACTTTTCTCAAGCACTGATTTCCTAGTGCACTCGGCTGTCTGATCACGGCTCCCAGAGAATCGTCTATGTTCACAGACACCAAACCCTAAAGGAGACATACTCTGTGCCAGAATATAATGGGACCATCCCCCCAAAAGAGCAAAACTCCATTCCTAGTGAAAAGAGTTTAAAAGTAAGTAAAAAGGCACTTTATCTGGTTGGAATATACCAACGTTAAGTATACAGTCGAATGGTCCAATGTCTACGCATCTAGTATGTTACCTACACATCCATGTTAAATCACACATGGGGCTTGGATGGCCCTAGATGAAGGAAACGGAACGATCCTGGTTTGGCTGCACAGTAGAAGCATGTGGGGGACACCACAAAGTCCAGGCCACACCTAAGGCTGAATCCACCAGATTCTCTGGGAGTAGAGTCTGGGCATCCAGCACTTACAAACAGAACAAAACTCCCCAGATGATTCTAACCTGCAGCTGAGGTGAATAAATCGCTATTTGTTCTTCAGCGTAAAATAGAGGAATGGGCTCTCTGGAATAGGAGACATTTTGAAAATAAGAAGACTCCTTGAGGTGACGGAAACGACCATAAACATTGTCTGATCTTCAGACATAAATGACATACAGTTGCATGGGCCCAGACAAATCTCTAGAATCAAACAAACAAACCAATCTTACCCATTCTCCCTGGAGAATCAGGGGAAGTCTGGATGACTTTTGCCCTTTTAATTTCTACCCTCCATTTCTGTTGACAGTTTTAACCACAAGCATGTACTCTTTTAAAATAAAAGCATGTACACAGGCTTTTATTCTGAAAAGAAAAGAGAAGAAAGGTCACCTTGAGCCAATCGGATAGTCCCAGTTTCCTTCCACACATCCTGTCGCGTACAGCTCAATCTTCCGTACCAGCTCCTGGTAAGAGCCTTGGTTCTTCCCCAAAAGAAAAGCCACATGATCCAACAATTCCTCCACCTCTTCCTGCTCCTGCCTTGACATTTATGCCCATTTGGAATTAACTTCATGACTCTATCCCTTAATTCCCACTTAAGATATTGGTAATTGTCCCCTCTCTAGTTGAGACCTCCAGTGTGGCCTCCACGTTTGGGACACTATACAAACAGTCTCCCACCAGCACATAAAAGTTGATCTACTGAAATCTGGACCACGATGTGCCAACAATGAACATCCTAGGCACCATGTTTTCTGTTTTAATAGAGACACCCTATGTGTTCAGTTTGACCTAGCTTTCTGAGTAGGTTGTTGGCAGTCTTTTACGGGGGACAATGCCAGTGAAGGTGCTTCCAAAGACCATAATCTTCAAATCTTGGTGCACACTTTGTGCATTTGCTCATTCATTCATTCGTTATACGCCTTCATGGAATATGTTTTCCGGAGTTGGCATCTGCTTAAGGGTCCAGGCCACAAAGCTAAGAAACACATTCTGTATCCTCAAAGAGTTCACCACCTAGTAAGGAACTCAGGCGACCAAACCAACAACTAAACCAAAGGGTGGTTCACAAAGAGAGAAGAAAACAATAAGCTAAGTTCCATCAATTATGGGCTGTGTGATCTTGGGAAATCTACCTAACTGCTCTGTGCCTCAGTTTCCTTGTCAACAACATTGAATTATTTTTTTCTTTTCTTTTTAAATTTTTTCTTAATGTTTATTTATTCTGAAGGAGAGAGAGACAGAGCAGGAGCAGGGGAGGGGCAGAGAGAGAGAGAGAGACAGAATCTGAAGCATGCTCTAAGCACCAAGCTGTCAGCACAGAGCCGGAAGCGGGGCTCGAACCCATAAGCTGTAAGATCATGACCTGAGATGAAGTCGAACGCCTAACCGACTGTGCCACCCAGGCGTCCCAACAACACAGAATTATTAAAAGCACCTGCCATTACGGTTGTGATGAGTACTAAAAGAGTTATGATTTGTAAAGTGCTTTGAATGGTGTTTGGTATATATCAACGTTTGCTCAAGAAAACAGATAAAAAAAAAATTTTTTTTAATCTGCTATTACCAGCATAGAGAAGGCAGAAATAAATCCACACAATACTGTCCAGTTCATTTTTGACAGTGGTGCAAAGGTTATTCAATGAGGAAAAAAAATTTCTTTTCAATAAATGTTGTCAGAACAGCTGGTTATTAGGTACCAAAAGAGGAGGACCTTGACTTACATTTCACTCTACGGACAAAACCCAAAGCGCACCCACCGTAGGTCCAAATGTAAAATCTAAAATTATAAAACTTCAAAAGGAAAACTTCGGAGAAAAGTCTTTATGACCTTGTAGTGTGCAATAATTTCCTCCAGAAGGCAGAAAGTACAAATCGTAAAAGAAAACATTGGGGGGGGGGGGGGGAGAAAGAAAGAAAAACGTTGAAAATCTGGACATCATCAAAAGTAAAGACACGTGCGTCGGGAAAACTATTAAGATAATGATGGAGGGGCGCCTGGGTGGCTCAGGTCATGATCTCACACTTTGTGGGTTCGAGCCCCGCATCGGGCTCTGTGCTGACAGCTCAGAGCCTGGAACCCGCTTCAGATTCTGTGTCTCCCCCTCTCTGCCCCTCCCCTGCTCATGCTCTGTCTCGCTCTGTCTCTCAATAATAAATAAATGTTTAAAAAAACAATTTTTTTTTTTTGAAAAGAAGAGAATGATGGGATGATGTGTCGTGACCACAGCCAGGAGTGAGGGCAGGACGCATGGAGGCTGGGGAGCGAGGGAAGGCAGACACAGGCCACCTGAGCTGGGCAGGTGGCCGCTCTGACCAGCAAGGGAACTTACAGACGCGGCGGTCTCTGCCCGGAGCGAGGAAGCCTCCGCACCAACAGCCAGAATCTTCAAAGTTCAAAGACGAGGCCTCACGGGGCCACGTCTACCGTCCAGAAGGGCTCTGGGCTCCACCCCGCCTTGCTCCCTCAAGGCTGCGACCTCGAAAATGGCTCCAGAGAAGGGAAGGAGGAAGGGGGCAGCGACCACGGTCAGGGGCGGGGCCAGGGGCCTCCAATCCCCAGGCAGCTTGAGGGTCAGCCCCGGCCACGCCCCCTCCGTGAGCTCCCCCAACAGGAAGACGCGTGGATGGCGAATGGGCCACAGAAAGAAGGCTCAACATCATTCCTCATCAGGGAAATGCAAAGGAAAACGATGCTGTGATACCGTAACACATCCATTAAAGTGGCTTAAAAAAAAAAAAAAGAAACACGGACAATGTTAAGTGTCAAGGACGTGAAGCAGGTGGAACTGGCATGCATTGTTAGTGGGAAGGCAAAATAGCACAAGCACCGTGGAGACCAGTCTGAAAGTTTCTAATAAACATGCACTTACCGTAGGACCCAGCAATCCGGCTTCGAGTATTTACTCAGGAAAAATGAAAATGCATGTCCACACGAAACCCTATATGCAAATGTTTAGAGCAGCTTTCCTCATAATTCCCCCAAACTTTAAGCAGCTCAAATATCCAGCAGCTGGGAAATGGATAAAGAAGCCGTAGGCCTGCCCTACAATGGGGTGAACAGCAATAAAAAATAATAAATAAATAACACACCACTGATACCCTCACTGGTGGATGCATTTCAAAAGCATTATGATACGAGAGAGCACATACTGCTATATGATTCCATGTGTATGACATTCTGGGAACATTAGAAGTCCAGGGACAGAAATCACATCAGGAGGTGCCAGTGCTGGTGGCCTGGGGCGGTCAGAAGGCTGGCTGACTGCAAAGCAGCTTCAGTGGATTTTCAGAGATGACAGAAATGTTCTTTATCATGATTGCGGTGGTGATTCCATGACCATATACATTTGTATAAACTCTCAGAACTGCAAAGGGTATATTTACCTGTCTGTAAATTATACTTCAATAGATCAGACAGAAAGTGCTCATAAAAGTAAGGTGTGCTTCTTGTAAAAAATAAAATACACAGTAAAAAGTAAAAGGTTCGCTGTTAACAGATCATGTGTGTGTGCGTGGTTTTCCTCTGTCACACCACTGTATACACTTGTTGAAATAAACAGAACCATGGACTTGGAAGGGGTGAATGTAAATAAACCTGACTTTAAAAAAATTATAAGAATGCCCCACTAAGAAGGGAAGAAAACAGAAACTCCCTTGAGAGATTTAGTGATTGGATCGAAGGTTTGAATTTCATTAAAAGATAGGTAACTGTCGGGGCACCTGAGTGGCTCAGTTGGTTAAACGTCTGACTTCAGCTCAGGTCATGATCTCGAACTGTTGGTGGGTTCAAGCTCTGTGTCGGGCTCTGTGCTAACAGCTTAGAGCCTGAAGGCTGCTTCAGATTCTGTGTCTTCCTCTCTCTCTCCCCTGTCCCTGCTCGTTCTGCCTCTCTCTCTTTCTTGGAGAAAGAAAAAAAAAAGGTAGGTAACTATTTATGGTTGGAAATCGACCATTGAAATTCCACCCCGTTACCTACAGAGCCACAGAAAATCCATAGGCTTTTTTTTTTTTTTTTAACTTTGAAATGTATCCTAGAGCTTTTTAAGAAACATACTTTGGCCTAATTGTGTCATGCTTAGGCATCGGCATTCTCTGAGCAGGGCTGAAGGGCCAAGTAGGGATAGAAAAAAATAAGTAAAATCAGCCACTGTTTGACTAGGATAAAAAGCAAAAACCAGGGGCACCTGGGTGGCTCTGTCGGTTGAGCGACTGACTTCAGCTCAGGTCATGATCTCGTGGTTCGTGAGTTCCAGCCCCGTGTCAGGCTCTGTGCTGTGCTGACATCTCAGAGCCCGGAGCCTGCTTCAGACTCTGTGTCACCCTCTCTCTCTGCCCCTCCCCTGCTCGTGCTCTGTTCTCTCTCATGCAAAAATAAACATTAAAACGTGTTAAAAAAAAAAAACTGTCTGAGGGCATCAGAGGGGCCTCCAGGAAGAGATGGCATTTGAACGGGGTTTTGAATGGTAAGTGGAAGTTTGTCCTTTGAGGAATTATTTGGTGCACATTCTTGGTATGTGATTTGAAATTCAATCCACAAAATATTTATCGAGCACCCTCTCTGTGTTAAGCATCAGATTAGGGTGGGGTTTCCGGCCACCCCACTACTGGCGCCTGGGGCTGTGTTACTCTGTTGTGAGGGGCCAGCTTGCGCAACGCAGGGCATTTAGCAGCATCCCTGACCCCAACCCACTAGACGCCAGAAGCACCTACCCCCCAGTTGCGACAACCAAGTGTCTCCAGACATGGCAGATGTTTCTTGGGCAGCAAAATCAACACACACACACACCCTGAATCACTGCACTAGAGTCCTAGGATCAAAATATTGAGTGAGACTCCCTACCTAAAGAAGCTGACCATCTCATTGCAGGGAGAAAAAGCAACTAGGACTTATGGTGCTGATTCATGTTACAGATTGTGTGTGCGTTTGTGTGTATGTGTGTGTGCCCATTTTGAATAAGATAGGTCTGCATGGGACGGTGGTTAGAGATGCAGAATCTAGAGAACTGAAGATAGGCCCACAGGGTCTAAATGTGAGCTCTACCACTTTAGAAAATATGTGATCTGGGGGACTTTTCACTTGAGTTCTGTATGTTCCATCTTCCCTGTTTGTAGAATATGAGGCAGAAACCTACATCAGAGGATTGTCAAAAGCATTGAATAACTCCAGATCAGGGGCGCCTGGGTGGCTCAGGCAGTTAAGCATCCAACTTGGGCTCGGGTCATGATCTCACGGTTCGTGGGTTTGAGCCCTGCATCGGCTCTGTGCTGACAGCTCTGAGCCTGGAGCCTGCTTCGGATTCTGTGTCTCCGTCTCTCTCTGCCCCTTCCCTGCTCACGCTCTGTCTCTCTCTGTCTCTCAAAAATACACACACGTCAAAAAATTTTTAAAGAAAACAACTCCAGATTGGAAAACACAGTGTCTGAAACATGGTAAGGACTCAGTGAATGAACTCAATAAATGTTAGTTGTTGTTAATTTCTCCCATTTAAGGCCAAAAGGGTCTTGAAAGTCTATAATAAGTTGTGCGTGGTGTGCCTTCAGTATAGTAGATATTTCATAAATATTTGAGGGAAGTAGGGAGGGAATACATAAATAAAAATATTAGCTGGTTATAAGTTACTCTCACTTCTCAAATAAGCCTGTGAGTATCTACCTAACAGAATGGCAGTGGGAACAAAATCTTTGAAAAGCGCCTGATACTAATAATAAGCGTACAATGCATTTTTCAATTGGGGTCATTATTAGTAGTGTTATTTTACAGTCAGTCATCAAGAGATCTTCACCGGGTGAGGTTCCTCCAGAAGAGATTGATAGATTCTGAACTTTTCTTCAAAGACCTTCATCTTTCACAAACGTACCAGAAAGATCCCCCTGTGCTTACCAGCCAGGGAGCAAGGTAGCTGTGACATCACTAATTTAAGCTGAGAGGGAGGAAAAAGAGTTGGGACTGATGGCAAGTGTTTTGGCATGAAGCTAAAACACTCGCCCACTCAGACATCTGTCTGCTTATGTTCCGGTTTCATCGAACATCACGGAGACGAAGACACCAGAAGATGAACAAAATAAAAACACGTGGAACTTCTGGCTCTGTGTGGAGGGCCGTCACTCAACACAAGCACACTCTCGACATGTCCAAAGGTCGGGCATTTCCTCACCTGTGGTCGGGGATGGAGGCAGGAGCACGGGTGGAAGGAGAAGGTGGAAGAGTGAGGGAGGCCACCACCTTTGTGTGTGGTGCTTGCTGGGTATGAGTTCCAGACATGAAGGTAGCTGGTCTCAGGAACAGTCAGAGAAGAGGGACGATAGGTGAAAGAGAAGCACAGACCTCCTTCCTGGAAAACTGCCCCTTTCCTCCTCCACTTCACGTTCATTAACACTGCCCATGGTGGACCAGATTGTGTCTTCCCAAAGTTCATACATCGAAGCCCTAACCTCCTGGGGGACGGTATTAGGAGGTGGGACTTCGGGGAGTTGACTGGGGTTAGACGAGGTCTTGAGGGTGGGGCCCTCGTGTTAAGATTAATGTCCTTATCAGAAGAGACACCAGAGGGCTTGCTCTTTCTCCCCACCATGTGAAGACACAGCAAGAAGGTGGCCATCCGCAAGCCAGGAAGAGAGCTCTCAGCAGAAACCAACCATGCTGGCGCCTTGACCTTGGACGGCCGGCCTCCACAACTGTGAGAAACTAAATGTCTGTTGTTAAACTACTCAGTCCATAGGATTTTATTAAGGTAGCCTGAGTTGATGGAGAAAGCTCTTTAAATCTCAGCTCAAAGAGCTCATTCCTAAGGATTATATTTCTTTTAATCCAACAGATTAGAGAAGGGCCTTCAGCTGTACGCTCTGGTTGAACCCTGGCTTTTTTCCAAAGTAGTTCTATATGTGGGGGAGTGTTTCATGGACATCTATTCCCCAGCCCCACCTCTACTGACCTGGAATCTCCCCGAGGACAGGACCACATGTATTTAAGATCATCCCTCTATACCTAGCATCAGCATACTGGATTAATATGATAATATATTTGCTTGGGGGACTTGGAGAGCCAAAGGCTAAGATATATTGTCCCACAAAGATGTCTAGCCTTGCTTGCCCTCTCTCAACTGCTGTATCAGATGATGTCTCTGCATTAAACATGGCATTCTGGGTCGCATTCGCAGCCCTCAGTCTTACTTCTGTAGCCCTCGTCTCAACCCATTTCACCCTGACTTGCACCTTCCATGTTACCAATGACATTAGAATTCAAACCCTCATTTCTTTCCTCATGTCTCTCTTTATATCTGACTCATGTGATTGTCTTCCTGATCATGACCTGGAACTTGGCTCTGCATGGGGAGCTGTCTTTCAACCCAAGCTTTCTAGATGTTTATGCGCCTAGTGGCTGCTTCAAAATACGTGCAGCAAAATGACAGAGCAGAAAGGAGAAATGGACAAACCCGTAACTATAGTCAGAGACTTCAAAACCCCGTCTCTCAAAACTTGATAGAACAAGTAGACAGAAGATCAATATGGATATACATGACTTGAGTTAATTGTCAACCAACTTGCCCTTGTTGACATTATTGACATTCCATACAAGAACACGAGAATACACATCCTTTTCAAGGGCGCGAGTATCATTTCAAAAGCATATGGAAGTTCCTGAGGAAGTCAAGGGGAAAAGGAAAAACTCAAGAGGTTCAAGCTTGGGCCACTACCTGCCTTTGTTCTCACAGTCCAAATAAGCTCATTTCGAATCCCACTGTTAATCAAGCAGTGATTAATAAAGCAGTGATCACCTTTAGTAAAATAAATAGCAGATAATGAAGGAGATTTAAAAGGGAGATAAAGAGGAAGACAATGAGGAACGAAGCCCACAAGCTCATTATCCATTCCTAAAAGAGACAGAGAAACCTATTCGTTACAATTACAAATAACAGTTTTCTCTGAATTAAGGTATTCTTCAAGAAGTCATTGCACTCCTAAATATCCAATTAAATAAGTAATACTATGACGCATCGTAAAACCCTTTCAGGGCTTTGAGTGCTAAAGAAAACTCCGCTTAAACGTCGGAAAGAGTATGGTACATGTGGGCCTATAATTCTTGCCTCCTCCTATTGTTAATAGCTCTATGTTTCTTGTTTATTTTACAGATGGGCTCAGCCAAAGGCACACATGCAGATTCTTTGTGTGTGTGTGTGTGTGTGTGTGTGTGTGTGTGTGTGTGTGTATCTGAATGTGAATGAATTCTGTTCCTTGAAGAAAACCATTTGGGGAAAATAAAACTTGGAAATAATAAATTAAATATCAGAAATAGAAAGAGATGTTTATGTGTAGATTGTTTTTCATATATTTTTTCCTCTCTTTTTCAATTTCCTCTATCATCAGCTCACCTTTGCCCTCCAAAGGTGTGATCAATTACTGCTTTTTGTCTTGAATCAATATGTTTCACAAAAAAGGAAAATTGGTTTTTGTTATAGACTGTGAATCAATTACATTAAGCTATGCAATACAAGGTGTTAACATTCTGTTTAAATGTGTTGTTTAAAAGATTCTGGTTTAGCTAAGTCTTGAATAACTAGAAAACATAATAAAATATGATTGCATTTTGTGAGTCTGGGCCAATGATTTTTTAGTGAACAACAATAAACATTAGATTTGTCCTGTCTCCTGATCGTCTCTCCTCCTTAGGGAATATTGCTCCTAACATCAGAGACCTTCTTTAAAAAAACGTAGAGGCTTAAATGTTTTGTTTTAAAAGGCATGGCATTCATTATTGCCCTCTTGGCCTTTCTGTCCATTCCTGGGATTGGTTTTGAATGAGCTCTGTGAACACTGATGGTATGGAAACCATAAATGCTCAACAATGGCTTCTTTCCCCCTCTCTCTGCTTCCCTACATGCCTCGGCCTATCTCCGCTTCTAAGCATGGCCTGCCACCTTCTTTTTGCTCTAATTCACATTTTAACTGGAAATGACTTTTCATTTCCTAAGCTCTTTTTGGCATTTTAAGCTCTGTTAAGGGTTTTCCTTAAACTTTAATGCATTTCATTAGAAGGATAAAATAAAGCAATCTTACCATCCTTTATGAATAATTAGTGACTTAGAAACAAGCCTTGAAGCTGGTGAAAATTTCACTGTAAGGTAGTGAAATGATAAAAATACACTGAAGCATATACTTTGATGCACTTTAAAGAAACCATCATAGACTAATAATATGGTATCTCAAAGGAACAGATCAGACTGACAGCAAAATTACTTTTCAGGAAACAAAGTAGTTATGACATTTATAGCAACCTTTATAAAGGTTTGTAGCATGAGAAAAGGAAGACACTTAATTCCATTATTTTCATGTGCTTTATAAGTAACCCCAGTCAAAAGGAAAGCTCGTGCACGCACACACACACACACACACACACACACCCCTTTAGAAAAAAGAACACATTTTCTTTTACTCCTAAGCATAAAGAATGGATAATTTTCTAGCTGCTGTTACCTCTTCCTTTCCTAGAAAAGGCAAACTCTGAACAGAATCAAAACCACGTTTACATGCCAAAGTGAAAAATGGTAGAGTTGCCATGAGCCAGCCCATTCATATGGCATTTTTCATCTCTATAACCCCGCTTTCTATAAAACTTAACACAACAGTGTTTTCTTACATTGTACGGCCTTTGTTAATTCATTCAGTTATCTCCAAGTTGCTTCCTTTCAATTTTTCTTCAAGATGATTTATTTATACAAAGCCATAAAGTGGATCCCGTGAAATTGAAAGTCATTTCTTCAGTAGGTGAATTCACAATTCTGTGAGTGGGTTTTATTTTTCTATTTTTCTATTCCCAAAGTATAACCAGAAGTCACCAAATATTAAAGAATCTTTTCAAATGAAATCAATAATTAAGCCAGTTTTTTTTTTTTAACTCAAACTGGGTCAATCTTGTTGGCTAGACAAAAAAAAAAAATCAATCCAATTTTGAAAAATAAAGGTTCATACAGTCAACACTGGAATTTTGTAGAAATACTTCACTTATACACAAGTATCTTTGGTTGACTCAGAGATCATATTGTCCTGTAACACAGTCATCTTACAGAGGTGAATGGACAGCATTCTCAGAGGGCCCCCCAATGAACCTATCTCCTGGTTTTCTAGTATTTCTTCCCGTGGTTAATCCCCTCTTCTTACTGACCTGGACTTACTGAACTGCTTCTAATGAACAGAATATGACAGAACTGATGGCTTCTATATTGAAGTCTCTCTCTCCCTCTTTCTTGCTTCCGGGAGAAGCCAGGTGCCATGTTGTGAGGCAGACCAGTGGAGGGTCCATATGCATCAGCATGGGTGTGTATCTTCTGGGGCCCGACAACGGCCACCTAAGTGAGCTTGGAAGCACACCCTCCCAGAGCTGAGCTCTGTGATGACTATATCCCTGGCAGATGACTTAGTTGCAGTCTTGTGAGACCCCGAGCCAGAGGCACCCAGTTGAGCTGCTCCTGGGTCAGATTCCTGACCTACAGAAACTGTGAGATAATAAATGTTTGTTGTTTCCAGGGGCTAAGTTTGGGGATGATTTGTTACACAGCCATTGATAACGAGTACAAGATGTAACTGAACCCCTTATGTGATGTCTGAGATATGTCAACCTTATAAAGGATGCAACTGGGGCGCCTGGGTGGCGCAGTCGGTTAAGCGTCCAACTTCAGCCAGGTCACGATCTCGCGGTCCGTGAGTTCGAGCCCCACGTCAGGCTCTGGGCTGATGGCTCGGAGCCTGCAGCCTGTTTCCGATTCTGTGTCTCCCTCTCTCTCTGCCCCTCCCCCGTTCATGCTCTGTCTCTCTCTGTCCCAAAAATAAATAAAAACGTTGAAAAAAAATTAAAAAAAAAAAAGGATGCAACTATGAATTGTGCTGTGGAAAGCCACGGTGTGGTTATTCATTGAATTGGTTTCCAAGTTGATGTAATTTTGTTAGGTATTCACTTCCTTCCTATGCCAAGAATTCATCTCGTTTTTCTCTCATTTCAAAGGAGATATAAATATGGGGAGGAGAGAAAGCTGTAAGACACTCTAAAAGGTTAAACAAGAAAACTAAGAGATACTTACAAAGTCTATGTGTCCGCCACAGGCACATTCCCAGAAAAAGTAGTCAATTCTTACCTTGCAGGCATATAAAAAAGGACTTCCTAAAATAACATATTGTTGGGGCACCTGGGTGGCTCCGTTGGTTAAGCATCCAGCTCTTGATTTCGGCTCAGGTCATGACATGATCTCACAGTTCATTGGTTCAAGCCCCACATGGGGCTCTGTGCTGACAGCATGGAGCCTGCTTGGGATTCTCTGTCTCTCCCTCTCTCTCTCTCTGCCCCTCCTGTGTGCATGCTCTCTCTCTCTCTCTCTTTCAAAATAAACAAACTTTAAAAATAAATAAAATAAAATAAAATAAAATAAAGCAATTTTTTGTAAATGAAGAGTCATATTAGAAAGCTGACTGATAAGAATAATGATCAAAAGAGAACACACAGGACAAAAGCAAGGATAAACATGATGCAAGGCTCATAGATTCACTCTCTAGCTAAAATGCATTGGTTGTCAAAAATGTAGATATTTCAAGGCTTCGACACTTCCTAGTGAGCACTCGCCACTTGCCTCGCCGACACCAATTCCCACTTCTTTGTATCCACCTCCCTCTTCTCAGTTCTTGCTGAGTGTGGCTCCACCTATGTTAAGGATAAAGCACCCAGGCCAGCCAATCAAATCACCATACATCCCTGCTATCGGTCGATGATGAGCATGTGACCTAAGCTGGTCCAATCAGAAGGAATCTCTGTTTCCTCTGTGTGCTCCCGAGAAGGCTTTCTTTCTCTCTGGTGGCTTCAACCCAGAGCTGTAGGAAGACGGAGCCCCCAAAGCCATCTGTCACTGGGCGCTGTTGCCTGTATTCTTCGAATAAAGCCAGCACAGAAGATGGCATCAGGAATAAATCCTAATGACAGTGTGTGAGCCCTGAATCCAGCTCCCCTGAAGCCAATCCTCCCTGTGAATGTTCGGTTATTCCGCACCAATAAATTTCCTTTTTAGCTTGCATCGGTTAGAGGCGAAATTTTTGGCTGATGAGTTGTTTGGATTTTTTTTTTTTTTAGATCACATTTGATAGAAAGTTTCTTAATGCCTTCAGGTCCAAGCATTTAAAAAATCTTAGCCTGTTTCAAACTTGATGGATAGCCTCAAGGGTTTGAGTATTTTGGGTCAGCTTATATCAGAACCTCACAAAATCTTTGTTATATAAAGGATCTGCTGCTACCAGCCAATGCAACAGGGAAGTATGATAATCATTACAATAATTTTTACAATAATTTTTGTAATCGTCGTTACCATCACCATCATCAGCCACATACTAAGCGCTTCATATGCATCAAGTACTATGCTAAGCACTTTACGTATATTACCCCATTATTCATTTTCCTAGAAACAGGAGACTAGTTAAAATACAGACTCTAGAACCCCAGCACTCCAGATTTAAATCTTTTTTTCTGCCAATTTCTACCAGTGTGACCTTGTCTAAAATCTCTTTGTCTCCACTTTCCTTGTCTGTAACATAGAGAGTGATGTTGCTGTTTTCATTAGAAAGTTGTGAGGATTAAAATAATTAATCTCTTGGGGGTGCCTGGGTGGCTCAGTCGGTTAAGCATCTGACTCTTGATTTCAGCTCAGGTCATGATCTCCCAGTTCAGTGAGTTCGAGCCCCATGTGGGGCTCCGTGCTGAGAGCATGGAGCCTGCTTGGGATTCTCTCTCTCCCTCTCTCTCTCTCTGCCCCACCCCTATGTGCTCTCTCTGTCTCTCTCTCTCCCTCTCTCTCTCTCAAAATAAATAAGTAAACTTGGGGCACCTGGATGTCAGTCGGTTAAGCATCCGACTTCAGCTCAGGTCATGATCTTGCAGCTTGTGAGTTCAAGCCCCGTGTCAGGCTCTGTGCTGACAGCTCAGAGCCTGGAGCCTGCTTTGGATTCTGTATCTCCTTCTCTCTCTGCCCCTACCCCCCTTGCTCTCTCTCTCTCTCTCTCTCTCTCTCTCTAAAAAATAAAGATTTAAAAACTTTTTAAAAAAATCACTCTTAATTTCAAAATGGCTCCAGAAGCTCACCTGCAAGAATGAAAAGGGCTTTAACCTCCCGCAACCCCCACCTTTTGTTAGCATCACATCTGGTAAACTTGTGTGTCAAGAACTATAGTGAGGAAAACACTGGAATGTGCCATTGGATCCTCTTCCCGTGCCAAGAAGAGACTTGAGAAAAAAAGGGGGCTTCTGTAGGTATATGCCCGTTTGCAGCATTTGAGAAAGAGGGACCATGGGCTTCCAAAATTTAATTGAAATGGAGAGTTTAATTAGTTTACCCTGAAGTGTCAATAAAAAATGGTGCATGGCAGATGGTTTTCCTGTGATCCCAACAGCAAGTCCATTTTGAGGTTAATAACCTTTGCTTTATTGACTTATGGGCAAACTCTCTCTGGTGGTGTTTAAGTTTGTTTAGATGTTTTCTTGACCATTATTAAAAACAAACAAACAAACAAAATTCTGTCCACCACTGTTTTTTTATCTACTGAAGAAACCTCATACTGCTTTCCTTTTGAGCAACGTTCTGAAATCTCTTTTAACCCATCATAGCAACTGAGTAAGACGTCAACTAAAACTACATGTAAGCCATTTATTGATGTTGTAAAAAATATCCCTGCCATGTATTTACTAACTTTTCCTTTGGGTTGAAGATAGGGAAAACAGGGAACATATTGGTGAATAGTGTCCTTTGGCTAAAACTCCAAAGGAAAGATGAGATTTTCCTTTTGACTATTAATTAAAAGGTGTTTGTCCGCCCTTACAGGTATCTGTTGATGTTCCCACATGAACCTGTTGTTCATATTCCCACATGAACCTGCTATGAGTTGGTGGCCTCTGAATGAGGATGTGCATATGTTCGTTGTTTGTCTCTTATTGCTCTGTTCTTCTCAATGCCTTTGAATTGGAATGATTTGACATGTAAAAATTGGGAAATTTCACCGTGAAAGAAATTCGGATTTCTGGCTTTCTTTCATCAATCAGAAGCTTCACGAGTCTTGCCCACATCCCAACACAGTGACAGCTGGGTGAAGCCAAAGAGTGGTTTCTTCCTTTGGTTAGTGCATGTCCTTGCCTGTCTTTACCATCACCCCACTCCCAAGTCTTCTAGGAAACTGTAATATCAGCTTAAAATGAAAAACAACTTAAGGGCACCTGGATGGCTCAGTTGGTTAAGTGTCCGACTCTTGGTTCATGGGATCCAGCCCCATGTTGGGCTTTACGCAGACAGCTTGGAGGGAGGCCTGCTTGGGATTCTCTCTTTCCCTTTCTCTCTGCCCCTCCACCACTCTTTCAAAAAATAAATAAACATCAAAGAAGAAGAAGAAGAAGAAGAAGAAAAACAACTAAAAATCTCTCTCCCGTGAAAGCCACGGTGACTTTTAAGAGACAATGAGGGCAGGTATAAACTGTGGAGAATTCTGCCATCTCTGAACAAGGACAGCCTCTACTCATCCAGCCTGCTTTGTTCACTTCTGGGAGCTCCCCAGTCATGGGAGGGAGACATCTGGGGGTAGATCCAGGCATAGCGTTTCTGGCCTGAATGTATCTTAGTTTGGGGTAAGATTATCTCATCCATCACGATGAAGGCCAACAGCATGAGAAAACCACGTTGGGCCTTAACCCATTTTCTTTGCATTGTCAATGGCTTTCCTGTTGGTTTCCCATTCACCTGTTCTCACATTACTTGGTCCTTGGAGAAATCACACCCGACACTCTTGACAGAATGGGAAGGTACATTATTGTCTCTGTGCTGTCTTGGTTTTGTGTTAATAGCAGCCATAATGCTGAAATTAACCCATATTTTACACTTACCCATTGTCCTGCGTGGCACACAGCTGTCGTTAAGTGCACAGAATGAAGATGTGTAAGCATCCTGTTGTGTCCTATGTAAAATTTAGAACCTGCTCGGTGCATTACTTCTGTTCCCCCATCCCTATGTGTTTGTTTGCTTTTAAAGATCTCCATAAAAGGTTACAAACACCAGTTGCCAGTTAAAAGCTCTTCAAATCCCATGAACAAACACCATCTAAGTTGCTGGGGGGATTTTTTTTCTTCCAGTGCTTTGTCAAAGGCCTTCTAGAATGGTTCAGACTCAAGGCAAATAGGTCATTTAAGACTCTCAGGGAAACACGTATCCTATGCGATGCTTGATGCTAATGGTCTCTACGTATTATATTTAGATTGGCTCTGGCAGACTACTATTTAACTTGAGAATAAAATTGTGTATCTTGAAAGCCCCAAATCATGATTCATTATTTACATCAAGGCCTACTTAAATTCTAGCATTTCAGAGCATTTCATCAATGCTATCTTCCCACCCTGTTCCAAATCAGGTAAAATGACACAAAACACTATCTCCATGAATTGCAGTCTCCTTTTCTGGGTTGTTTTCTGCTTTTTCATTAAATCAAAACGTCTTCATTATCATTTGAACTCAAATGTCATTTCATGCTGATGGCTGAATCTTTCACAGTAACTATGGCAATTGTAAAAAGAATATGAAAAGTAAAATCTCTTCCCCTCAAAAAAAGAATTTTGCCTTCAAAATTCTTCAAAGAAGAATTGTCTTTAGTTGTATTTTTCAACCACAACGTCCCCCCGCCCCCCAGCCCCTGACCCCCTCAAAGAAATCATTAGCTTCATCACAGGCACCTGACAAATCCCACCTTGTCCATTTAGACCCAGTGGGTATAGTGCCCATGGCCCACAACACCTTAGGAGTCCATGAAAATGTTTTCATTTCTTTTACAATTAGAAAAAAATAATGACTACAATCCAGCTTGGGTTACATTTGTCTTTATGCCAAGGGAGTCATAAAATATACTCTGTAATATTTGCCTTATGGGGAAAAAGGCTCAGGAAGGCAAAAGTGTTCAGGGCCCAGGAAAATCCTAACAGAGGCTAATCACTCAGGCTAACTATGGAAGTCACATAGAATCCATCCACACGATAGAATTCATGGTGAAACTGCACACGTGCAAAGTTACTTAGTTAGATGGCCTTGAGCAATGTCTTTGAGCCTCCATTTTGTCATAGGACTAATCCTAGCAGACAATATTTATTGAGTTCTTACCATGTTCCAGGCCCGGTGGGGAATACTTAACGCGGGCTGTCTCATGCGGTCTTTGGGCATGGCAGCCCTGGGCCATGGTTCTTGGGCAGCACTGTGCTGGAACTGTCCACACCCAGTGAGGCCATGAGGAGCAAGAGTGGATCCAGGTCTGCTCTTATCAGCACCGTGGCCTTGGACAAGGAATTTCCCCTCACAGACCCTTGGTTTCCATATCTGACAAATGGGCATCATGAAAGAATCGGTCACAGGGTTTGAGGAGGGCGTACTAGGTAAGGCATGTCAAGCACTTCATGGAGTGTCTACGCTTGAGTAAATGCTCCATAAATGGTAGTTATTACTATCCTTCCCTAGAAGGTGATCTTCCCTTACGCTCCACTATTTCTAAACTTCACGTATGTGGAATCATACAGAATATCCTCTTTTGTGTCTAGCTTCTTTGTCTCTGAGATTCATCGATTTCTTTTGCATGTCATAGTAATTTGTTCTTTTCTACTGCTGTATAGTATTCCATTGCATCCATTCTCTTGTTGATAGAAATGGGGTTGTTTTCTGTTTGGGGCTATGAAGAATGAAGTTGCTATGAGTATTCTTGAATCTATCTTTTGATAGACACAAACTTCATGTCTGTTGGATACCTACCTAGGAGTGGAAGTGCTGGACCATAATAAATATTGAGTCCTTATGGTAGGTAGGGGCTGGGAATATAAGAGGGAGCCATAGATCTGTATGTTCCCTGACTTCAGCCTAATGAGGAAGACATAGCAATAATCGGCACAGATCAATGTAAATTTAATAGCTGCACACGCCATAAAGGACTAGCACATGATTGCTGTGAAAGTATGGGGCGGGGGTTGCATGGTGTCTGGAAAGGGCACAGGTCTTATAATCAAAGGAGCCTGACAAACTTGGGGAACCGGAACAAAGGCAGTTAGTGCAGAGAAGAAAAGGGAAATGGAGAGGCTGGCAAGGTTCAAACCGAACAGGCCATGTGACATGTTTTCCACTAATCTTACCGAGCAATGGGTGGGGGGACATTAATATTTTGAGGGGAAGGAAGAGGGCTGGGTAGAGAGTGATCTCATCAGGTTTGGAGTCTGAAAACATTTGTCTGGCTACTGGGTGGGAGACCGATTCCAGGAAGTATGTGTAGCAAGAGTGGACGTGGGGGACTCATTAAGACATGAGCCATGGTCCTAATGAGCATTCGGGTCAGGCCAAGGTGGGAAGGATGGAGACGGAGGCATGGGGACCATGTTGAGAGTCATCTCATACACAAGCTTCACCAATCTTTCGTGCTGGTCTCATCACAGTCCCTTTGCCACTGGGCAGCTCTTGAGAACCAGACCTCCTACATTTGAGCTGAATATTTAAAACAATACTTAGTTGGGGCGCCTGGGTGGCTCTGTCGGTTGAGCATCCGACTTCAGCTCAGGTCATGATCTCACGGTTGGTGGGTTCGAGCCCCGCGTTGGGCTCTGTGCTGGCAGCTCGGAGCCTGGAACCTGCTTCGGATTCTGTGTCTCCCTCTCTCTCTGTCCTTCCCCTGCTCGCACTCTGTCTCTCTCTCTCTCTCTCTCTCTCTCAAAAATAAACATTAAAAAAAATAATAAATAAATAAATAAATAATAAAACAATAATTAGTAGATTACTAATGAAATTCAAGTCCTCTTCAGGCTGCTTGTTTTCCATTGCAATCAAATCCCAAGGAAGATTCGGTTCAGTTTCTCAGTGCATTTGCTCACCCGTATCCACGTTACTGTGGGCTTTACGGACGTCTAACTGGACAAACTCTACCTATGATTCCAGCACTGCTGTCCGTTGCAGCATGACTGTGAAAGTCAGAGATAAAAACCACAAAACGAATCAGAGATCAGGACTGGTGTTCATCGTCCCTTTCCAACAGAAATGACCCTTCCCCAGGCCCCCAGTATTATTGTGCACGGCAGCATAGAAAGCCAACTTCAAGGTTCCGGGTGTTCTGTGGGCATGACCGGATGCCTCCCCTCATCTTACAAGATCACGTGTTCCCAGTAAGAGGGGCCTTTTAAGGTGGCTCCTAGACCAAGGCCATCGCTGCTCTGCTTTCTAAGCCCTACCCGTTTCTAAGGGAAGTCGTGGATTTGAAGTGACCACGGGCTCTCCTTAGATCAAGGAGAATTGCTAGAAGATTGTACGTTTGCACATTAGCATCGCAGTGGGGGGGTTGGGTGCTCAGAGGTGAAGCCCCACGGCTTGGGTTTGAGTCTTGGATTCTCTCCTTAAGGACTGTGGAATCTTGAGCAGGGCCCCTAATTTCTCTGGGCCTCCATTTCCTCGTCTGTAAAGTGGAGATGGTGGTAATGATCATTGCCGCTTGCAGGGTTGTAAAGACTAGATTAATTCACGTATATGAAGGGCTCAGGCCGTGCCTGGCTGTATGGATGTTGGCTGGTTATTACCAGCCTCTCTGATTCACTTCCATTGGATCGAGGTTAACTGTTGCGTTGCTACGGGAACCGGCCACGTGAATTCTGCTCTTGGATTTGCTCTGAAGCAGGCGTTGAAGTCACCATCTACCACATTGCCCAAAGCTCGTGCCCACCGGGGGAATTTTTTCGGGGTCAGGCCTCTGAAAACGTTGTCTTTCTCCTGAGATACTGGCATATACCCCTCATTCTTTTTTTTTTTTTTCACATTTATTTATTTTTGAGAGAGAGAAAGAACACAAGTGGGGAGGGACAGAGACAGAAGGAGACAGAATCCGAAGCAGGCTCCAGGCTCTGAGCTGGCAGCACAGAGCCCGACGTGGGGCTCGAAATCACAAACCGCGAGATCGTGACCTGAGTTGAAGTCGGACTCTCAACTGACTGAGCCACCCAGGCGCCCCTATACCCCTCATTCTAATGTGGTATTAACTCATTTTTTCTGTCTTTGCCTTTGCCACCCAGAAGCTCAGAGCATGCTCATCTATCGTGTGGTCTCTGCGGCCAATTTATTGACTTTCCCCGTTTTCATTTCCGTTCTTTTTTCTTTTCCTCTTCTGTTAACGTCCCATTTCTATTTCATCCATAGACACTATACATTCGCATGTGTATTTGAGAGGCTTTGTGAAATTCTGTTTGGTAAGTAAAAAAGACACAGATGAAATCATAAAACAAAATAAATCTCAGAAGTACAGCGTGCACATTCATTAACAGCCCATTTGCAAGCAAACTGTAGGAGTGGGGGTGAGTTTAATCTCCACATCTGTACAATGAGGGGTAATGAGAGAACCTACTTGAAAGAGGAAAAAATTAATCCATAAAACGCATTCAGAACAGGGGCAGCGCATACTGTAGGCACTCGGTGCTGGTCCTTGGGGTCACGGTCATTGGAATGATCTGTAAACATCACAGTGGAGACGCTCTCAGACCACTCATTACTGAGAAGCACCTAACACCAACAAGCCCTACATGTTGTTCTCCAATTTTGTTTTCATGTTTACTTATTAACTTTGAGAGGGGAGGAGCATGGGGAGGGGGAGAGAGAGAGAGGGACAGAGAGAGAGAGAGAGAGAGAGAGAGAGAGAGAGAATCCCAAGCAGCCTCTTACTTTGAGAGGGGAGGAGCATGGGGAGGGGCAAAGAGAGAGAGAGAGAGAGAGAGAGAGAGAATCCCAAGCAGCCTCTTACTTTGAGAGGGGAGGAGCATGGGGAGGGGCAAAGAGAGAGAGAGAGAGAGAGAGAGAGAATATCCCAAGCAGGCTCCGCGCTGTCAGCACAGAGCCCAACGCAGGGCTCGATCCCATGAACCGTGAGATCATGACCTGAGCGGAAATGAAGAGCTGGATGCTTAAACCAACTGAGCCAGGCGCCCCCTCCAAATTTTTTCCACCAAATCGTCCAGGCAACTTGTAAATTCTATCCACGACGTGTTGTGTGTAATCTTTAACAAAGATCCGTGTTTTGGATTGCTGCTGTTTTCCCACCTTCGAAAATGGAGAGTCTCAATGCTCCACTTTATGTCAAATGACACAAAACAGTGTTGGAAGCGATGTAGTAAAAGGGATCAGCAACAACCTCATAACAGGCGTGTTTTTCCCGTCTGTATCTGTGCCGTAACTAATAGGATTGTATAAACCGCTTGCCATCATTGACGGAGTTCGTGCACCACCAAGGATCCATACTGAATATGACACCGAATGTGAACAGCTCTGTCGCCCACAAACCGGCCTCCTGCCCTGGCCTCCCCAAGCCCATTTTCTTCGCCCTCCATAACTGGTCACTGTTCGGAATCTGCACTTTAAAAAAATTTTGTTTTTTTAACATTTATTCATTTTTGAGATTGAGAGAGGCAGAGCATGAGCAGGGGAGGGGCAGAGAGACACAGAATCTGAAGCAGGCTCCAGGCTCTGAGCCGTCAGCCCAGAGCCCGACGCGGGGCTCGAACTCACAGACTGTGAGCTCATGACCTGAGCTGAAGTCGGACGCCCAACCGACTGAGCCACCCAGGTGCCCCAAGGAATCTGCATTTTCTTCTAGCATTTAGTCCTCGAGGGAGCGTTCTATAAAGTCAACTTTTTCCTGTGTGTTGTTTGTCTAAGCACTGTGCCTTCCCTTTCCTCCACAGACTCTTCCGGTGCTGTGTTCCCCATCTCTCGTCTCCTGACTTTGTCATCACCTTCTCTCCTGGATTCCTCCCCATCCACTCCTACGTGTCCTCATGTATGCCCTGATCTCATTAAGAAAAACAAACCAGAAAAAAGCCCTTTGTTCCACATTGCATGGGCATTAATGGTCGTCTGCCTCCTTCCTTCCACCGTTAACTTTCTTGTAAAAATACTTCTCACTGCTGCCTCCGAATCTCACATCGCCTACTGCTGAATCTTTTATAATCTGTTCATCACTGGCAACATGACCCCTCCAGCTACCCTCTACCCCTAACTAAGCTGGATGGGTCAGTCTCTTTGGATGCTCCCATATCTTATTACTCTTCTCATCGTGAGGACCACGCATTAGGAATTCTCAGTTGGTACTCAGTCTCCTTCCCCAACCCCCAGACAGACTGAATTATTTGAGCCAGACTTGTTCTTTAGCTGAGTCAGAATCACCTGGAGGGCTTGTTAAAACACGGGTCTCCACCCCCAGTTTCTACAAAATAGTTGTTGAAGGCAACATCCATTCTACCCCACGGCATCACGCCCGATTGGGGAAATCCTTTTATCAGGGTGTAGTCCTATGAAAAAGGCCGCATCCTAACACGTCCAGGATCCTGCCCTCCCCTGGGTCTCACATCGTAATTGCAGCCGCTGTCTCTTTAGCCAGGCCTTTCCCTCATTACCTGCACTTTCCTAGGCCCCCTGTCATGACAATCTGTCTTAGCTGTCCCATGCACAGCCCACGCAGCGGCAAAATCTGCATCGTCTGGAAGCGTGCTAGGAATGCAGACTCTCGGGTCCCAGCCCAAACCCACTGGAGCAAAACCTGAATCCTAACAGAATTCCCCAGTGATGTGTACGTGCCTTAAATGTTAAGAAACACTTGCCTCTAGGATGAGAATGGTCCTAAAATATGCCTCCCTGGTCCCGCATGGAGTGGAGGCAGCCCCAGGCTCATGGAGCTGGGAAGTGGGGACACCAACGTGGATTCCTGCCCCATAGCGCTGTTCCCTTGAGCCCCATGGGGTAGGGTGGGCGCTGCACCCCAGGGGACTGGCTGCAGCCATCCTCTCCGGGACCCAGGGTGGGTTCTCTGCTGGGAGATTGCCCAGCCCACTCTGGCTCCCTAGACCCGGACCGGGGCTCATCTGTCTTCTCAGCCCTGACATTTCGCCACCAAAGAGGGGCAGCTCTCGTGGGGGCAACCACGCCAGTTTCCCACCCCTCTTGTCCCAAAAGTAGAGGCAAGTTTCTACCCACCTCTCCCATAGCCGGTTGCCCATCTCCATGTGGTTGTCCTCCCAGCAACTACCAAGGTCCAAAGCCAAACCACCGCCCCTCCCCGGGGCCAACCAGACACTTCCGGCGGCCCTGCCCGAGTAATCACAGCAGCAGGCTGTGGGGGCTCACAAGGTCAAAGACAGGTGTGCGGAGGTGTGTACGTGAGCGGGGCAGGCTGGGGCTGAATCCGAGACAGCTTGCTTTGTCCACGGAGTGAGCAGTTGAGGACCGCTCTTTGGAAATGCGGTCCCGAGGTTGCCAAAATGCATGTGAATTTTCACGGGAGATCTCCTGTCTTCATTGTGGCCGGAAGTCCTTAAAAACTTTTTTTTCAACTATGAGAGCCGAAGAAAACCTGTCACAGGCCGTTACGTGGCCTGTGCTCAGAACCAAGTTCTTCGACTTTGGCCACCCCCCCCACCCCCGTCTTTCCCTGGTCTCTCCGCGTCACTGTCTGCACCCCTACACTCCACCTGCTCTCAGCTCCTGCTTCCTTCTCTTTAGAGACTCTTTGGCCTCCAGCTGTCAAAACTTAACTGTACTGGCATTCCCTTCCCTTCCCACCCCGTTTTGACTAGGGCTATTAAGACTTGGACAAGCCTGAGGGTGGTTGTGGAGACGGGAAGAAATGGACAGGTTTGAGAGGTATTTAAAACTTGGGAGTCAGTAGCACAAGCTCCCAGGATTCTCAGTACAATCTACTACCTACTTCCTATCAAAAGCCTCGATAAGATGTAGCATACGGTGCACATGAGTTTGCAAACCGGCTGCCTGATGCTCAAATTTGTTTTGTAAGTATTTTCTGTCTAGCCTGCATTAAAAAAAAAAAAAAAGTTGCACTCTAAAAAACTGTGATCAAGTGATTGTATGTAAAACTCAGGCGGGGCACCTGGGTGGCTCAGTCAGTTAAGTGGCTCTTTGTTTCAGCTCAGGTCATGATCAAGGTTCCTGAGATCAAGCCCCCCATCGGGCTCCCTGCTGACAGTGCAGAACCTGCTTGGGATTCTCTCTTTCACTCTCTCTCTCTCTGCCCCTTCCATGCCCACACTCTTGCTCTCAAAATAAACAAACTTAAGAAAAAGAAAAAAAAAATCAGGACTCCTGGCCAAAAAAGTTAGTAGTGACACATCCAGACCAAACTGCTGTGTGGCCACTACTGGCTAGAGTTGAGTGTTAGACGCTTTGTTTCAGATGCGGGGCAAGCTGTTTATGTCTGCACCTAGCCCTACTAACCAAAAAGAGGCTTCGGACACTTTAGAAATGAATTTAAAATGGGAATCAAATATTCCTGTTGTCCTGGAACTTCCCAGGTAAATAAAGAAAAACAAGGTATAGTTAGCAATGATATATATTGATCTCCCCTGACCCTCATCCCCAATGTTAGAGGGTTTTCTCGTATTAGGCTTACTTGTTCCTGTGCTCACAAGATTTTTTTAAGTCCTGGTCAGTTACATAATTCAATTTCTGGCACATGAGTGCGGTAAGCCTTCGTTGTTAAAATTTCTAAATGGCCCAGCTATAGCCACCCTCCTGTGCTGTGTCTCCGTGGGCCTTCCAGACGCATCCGTTCGCCACCCCTCTCCAGCTCTGAGAAAGATGGAATCCGACGAACTACCTCCCGATCCCAGTTGGGTTTGGCCAATGGTGGGCACCAGCTGGGTTTTGGAGCAAGAACGAGGCCGACCGCCTAGTCTCCCGGCCCTGTCACTGCAGGGAGGTCGCAGGCTAGCTGTGTCCCACTTCAGATGAAGGCAGCCTTTCCCCGAGTTCGAGTGAAGGGCGTGGCTGCCCCCTCCTCTGGCCTCTGATGGTACACAACCCTCCTCGTGGTTACTCTCCACCCTGGGAATCTCGGCGAAAGTGTCCTCAAACTACGCGGAGTGTGCTTGTTAGCTCCTGCTACGGCCTGACTGACACACGCCTCTAGTCTTACCCCTCTAACTGAGCACTAACCACATGCATGCAAGAAAAAATATCCTTGTAAGAATCATTTTCTAGAATCTGAATTATCACCGTTTGGAAACATTTTGCACCAATTTAAAAGTCTGCCTTTGTGTCTTAAAGAATCTTAGAATGAACGTATTTTATCGTTAAGCCTGAATCGCGTCTAAATATTTAACCAACACCTGGCGTATCAACGTTTAGCCTTGAAGGTGAACAAGTGACAGCACCTCTGAAATTATGTATATCTAATCCTAGAAATAGCCTCATTTTTGTATTATGATCCTGCCCTTGGTATTTTGGTGTGTCAGTGCCATCTGCTGGTAAGTTAATAAAATTTAGGTCTTCCAAATCCAAAACGTGTATCTTGGGGGCGGTGGGGGGAGCAGCAAGGGATAAATGTACCGTTTAAGAAAAAAGCCTTATCTGTAACCACCTAGCTCCTGAACTTCCACACCATTGTCAGTCTAAGCCCAATTAATTACAATGCTCTATCACAAAGTCTAAAACTTATAATTAAAAAAAAAAAAAAACACGCTAAATAGTCCTTCCTCCTGGTACATTTCTTGGTTTCTGAAACATTCTTCTGGCATTCTGTTCCATGTACGCGGCACAACATGCCCCAGCAGGTCTCAGCACCGTCCGGTTCTTTCACCGAGGTCTAGGACACCGACATATACATCACAGACACGTGAAATACGTTATGTGATATGACATGTGCTACGTATATTTAAATGAAATATGTACATTCAGCAGAGGACAAAGTTTTGGTGGCGAAGTTAGTAGTCGGACGCAGGACGGGATCTTTCTGTAGTCTTCAGCCACCGCCAAATACAAACTGGAAGAGACGGATGTAAACAATATGACCCAACGGCTGAACTTTCTTACAAATAAAAATTGCACCAAATATTCTAAATAATATAGAAACATGAATGGTTGCTCAACCAATTTTAATAACATGACATAAAGCCCCTACACTTGATAGAATCGTTATGCAAAATACATAGATGAATACTGTCTTCTTTTAAAAATATAAAATAAATAAGCAAGACATGTGAAAATAGGCAAGTTTCCATTAAATAAATGAAAATTTAAAAAAAGAAAATTTTGCTTTCCATATCATTTGAAGAAGGGAAATTATCATTTTAAACAATATTCAAGTTTATTAAACAAATTAAAAAAAAAGTATTATAAAATGTTTAACTGTCATCAGCTTCGAGGTTTATGTTGCTCCCGAATTTTGCATATAACTGAACTTTCAAATCTGCTAACACCCGCTGAATTGATTCCACTCTGGCTTCTAGGGCGTCAATTTCTTCTTGCAAATTTTTCTGGAAAAAATAAGTTGTTTAAATTAGTTCTATTCATCGGATGGTTTCTGAGAGTCTGTAGACGAAATAACATAGGGGAAGATTTCTAGGTCAAAAACTTTCTAAACTTGGATAGGCAGCTAAGTGACACTGATAATTAAATCTAAACCAAAAGTCTGAATGCAGCTATTTTTAATTCATGATTTATATTTGCTTATTATAGAATACATCAAGCCTGTTTCCTCAGTTTTTGCTGATTTAAAAAACAAAATGGATAAAACAAAATTAATTCCTAAATTGTCATATCCTAATAAAGGAAGAGCCTCTATTACAAACACTTCTGGTAAACAGTTTATCAAAGGCCTCGCTTCTGACCCAGCCTCTTCCAACGTCCCCCCAAAATAACTACGAAACGAGAAGAAATGACAGAAATTCACACTACCACCAGTAATTTAGAAGAACAACTTATAGTCAAAAGCTGGCAGAAATTTTCACTAACTGCAAGGCTCCTGGAGCTAGACTTTGAGAGACAGCAGTAGTGGGTGCCTCATTCATGAAACAGATCAGCGCCGCCCACATGAAATGCATGGAATATGAGAAGTTCCTTCCTGGCCAGGATCAAAAAAAAGGAGTTCTCCTTAAACATGACCAAGAAACTCTGTCAGTACTGGGCATTCTTCCCTGGTTCCCCTGCACTATTTCAATGTTATTCATTTAGAAATCTGACCAATGAATCTCAAAGTATGGCCCCCGGATCACTTGGAAACTTGTTGGAAACAAATTCCGGGGCCGCACTCCAGGCCTCCTGATGGAGAGATTCTTGGGATTTCGGTGACTGAAACTGTCCACAAGCCCTCTGGGTGACCCCGATGCCTGCTACAAGTCTGAGAACCACGGCGGTAAGAAAGAGAAAGAAGATGTACAGCTATTAGAAAGGAGATAAAACTCCTCTACCCAGAAAACCTAGTTCATGAATGAAATTGTAACATGCAAGGAAACTATTTTAAAATCGCAGACCCTACCACATTATCGCACATTTCTTAAAACCCCCCCACGAAAGGCTCCCCTTTGCCTTGGGCCGGGGGAGCAGAAACCAGTCCCCGGGCCAGATCTAGCCTGACGCTCGTTGGCACAGCTTTACTGGAGCACCGCCATGGGCGTGCACGGACACTCCCTGCTCCCGTGGCAGCTGTGACAGGGCCCAGGTGGCCCACAAAGCCTCAGATACCTGCTGCCTGGCCCCGCACAGGATGTTCGCTGACCCCTGCTAAAATAAAGTCAATTCATTCAACCTGACTGACAGAGTTCTTCAAGATGTGGCCATGATTTCGGATGTTCCCAAATCTCCAGCAAATTCAACTCTTACTTGTATTTTTATGCCGTGATCGTTTTAGGACCATCCACACACGACCACCCCGCATCCATCTGGAACATCCCGTCCTCCTTTCCAGAGAATACCCACTTACTGTCGAGCTGCTTCACCCCTTTGCCAGGGACCCCCTCCTGGCCCTGATGCCCACGCCAGACCCGGTCCTCCGGCCGCCTCTCTCCCCACACGGCCTCCGCTCGTTAGTAGTTTGACTTGTTGAACTTCCTCTTTCCATTTACACTACACGCTCTGTGCAGGCAGGAACCAGGCGTGTTTCGTGGTTTCCCTGTCCTCCCTCCACCCCCCGCCCCCCAAAACCCCATGCCCTGCTCCATGGCAGAACCCGATAGAGGGTAAGCAGTCCACAAATACTTCTGGAATGAACGCATGAATGTATGAATGACCAAATAAAGGTTCACTACCTGCGGGGAGAGGGAGGACAGTATGTTCAGAGCAGTGGACACAAACGATAAACTATCTTGAAATACATCCAGCAAGACTATTTCAGGGTGATTAACAAGGAACAGAATTATAAAATTTTACTACGAAAGAGAAGATTTAAACCCGAGACACCAATGTTTCTGCGTGGAAGATTCTGGAGTAAAAGGGTTAGTTCTTCCCACAGGTTTATTAAATGTGGGTTTAATTCAGAGGAAGTTTTGCTTTCTATGACATTTGAAGAAGGGGGACTAACATTTTAAATAATATCTGGACTGATTAAGCAAACTTCAGAAGAATTAGGAAATGTTTGATTTCTATCAGCTTCTCATATGCACAATGTGACTGTTCTTCTCATAGACGGGTGGAGGGCATGTGAACCGGAAACTAATTTCATACCGTATCTCAAATGCCTTAAGTGTCGATAAATCCATACTCTGACTCAGTAATGACATGTGTCTGATCATTTCCTTAAAAGAATTTCCTAAATGTGAAAAAGCCTCAAGTGTAAGAATGCTCATTATAACATGACTGTGGGAAGATACTGGAAACAAGTGGACACTGTCCACCAGCATGATGTGAAACAGTCATCAAAAATGTTGTTTTTAAAGCACGTGTGCTTGGCCCAGAGCAGGTCCCCGATGACTTTCTGCTGGACAAAGGAACGTTAAATAGAACCGGATTTAGAACTGGGCAAAATGTGAAGCAAACCTACCCAGAGAAAAGAGAAGCTGAGAACACGAAAGAACTATATGAAAATGTTAATTAAGGATGATTATCTCAGGGAAATGGGATTCCGGGTGATTGCTGCTGTCTCCCTTATCATATTCTACAGTTTCCACACAGTTGGTTAGAGCACGGGTTCTGCAGTCAAAAGGCCACTCCCTCTGTGTCCCCCTGAATGAGTCCATGACCTTCCCCAGCCTCTACCCCTCAATTCTAAATTGGGATGCGTGGTCCCTATTTCTCAGACCCCTTGTTAGCATTGAACGCATCACGCCCGCCAGGCTTTCGGAGCATGCCCGGGACGCTGGAAGAACCCCCGGAGCGTCGCCTCGCAGCTGCCGTTCCCCGACACCTGGAATTAACGTGGTCCTTATAGCAACACACACCCTGACGTAAGAGCTGGACTCCCTCGCCCAGGGAGAGACTTCAACATACCTTCGCTTCTTCTAACATTTCCTGTGTTTCTTCTTGAGAATGGCTAATGAAAACATCACCAATTTGATAGGGTATCATTAAGCAATCATCATCCGCAAGCATGATGTCCTCACAGGCATCTTCTAAATTTTGGAGTTGTTTCTATACACACAAAAGGAAACAGCCATGAAAAGCGCACTCAAAATTCCCTGATAGAAGCTGAAACGGCCCATTTTAATCTGGGGACACCAGCTCCGGGAGAGATCCTTTCACAAAGGTATTCTTACACGAACCCAAGACTTTCTTACAGTTTTAGATGGCGTTTCATAAGGAAGCAAGCACTGAAAAGCGAACTCCCACACCGAGCTCTAGAGATTTCCAGAGCGGTGTTTCCAGAACACGCACCGGTGCTGGGCAGAGGGTACCCGTGGCCACTCAAAGTGTCTCCTACCCTACGAGTTTCCACTTTGGGAATTCTGCCTCCCTCGGTAGAGTAAAAACAAAACAAACCTGCACTTCGCAGCCTTGCCTGATAATAGGATGAAAGCAGGTAAGAACTCAAATTCCACCAATCAACCCGAACTGGACTTGCGCGCGGAGGGCCCCACAAGGAGAGGCTGGGCCCGGGCCTGTCGCGCAGGTGGGCAGGGACAGGGGTGGCAGCCCAGTGATCTGCCGGGCAGCTTCCCCTGGGGAGGGAGGCGGCTGGCTCCGGGATCGCCGCAAACAACAGCGATTCCATCACCGGCCGCGTTCTCGGAGACGCCGTTCCCGGACCTGCTCCTGGAGCCCCGGCCCCGGCTCATACCCTCAACGACCTCTAAGTTCTCACACCCCCCTCAAGCGAGGTCTTTCTTCTTAAACTAACTAGAGTGGATCGCGTCATCTGCGACACAGAGCCCAGGGAAATATAATCACATACTACCGAGTTCAGTTTTAAAAGCTGTAGTCTAAAGACCTTTTCCTGTCCTTAAATAAGATACGTTTCTTCACTACCTTCTTTACTTCTATTTCCTCCTTCAGCTCTGTGATTCTACTTGTATTCCGTGCAAATTTGTTTATCTTTTGTTGATCTTCAAAAGTAACGTTGACGTCTTCTGCAGCCTGAAAAAAAAAATGTTTAATTTTTTTGTAGAATTAATTTTAAGGGAGAAGGTATAGGTTGGCTTTTTATATTAACTCTGAAACAACTCAATAAACCATTTGCCCTCATACAGTCGAGAACCACAAGAGGTACAGAAAATCACAAACACAGGCGTATACTTCTTTGCTCCACGAGCTCAAGATTTGTTCATACATCTGGGGCAACTGGTTGAGCGTCTGACTCTTGATTTTGGCTCAAGTCAAAAGCCCGGGGTTGTGGGATTGAGCCCCATGTTGGGCTCCATGCTAAACATGGAGCCTGCTTAAGATTCTCTCTCTCCCCCCCTCTGCCCCTCTCGCACTCTCTCTCTCTGAATAAAAAAAAAGATTTGTTCATACATCTATGATCTCTTCTGACATCCTACAGAATGACACCTAAGCTACAAAAACACTTCATATATAAACAACAATTAGGAGTAAGTCCTAAATCAAGTCAGCCAACTTTGGCCTGGAGCACAATTTCTCAAGTTAGAACATTTGTCATCAAGATAAACCAGAGAGCAAAGATGATGTGGTAACGAACTCTGGCAAATGCCTCACACCAGTTTCTTCTCTCAGCCTTGAAACCTGCCTAAGCTTACTGAGGCTATCAGAAATCTGAGTCTCTGTTTAGCACAAATGACATACTGGCAAGAAGGTTACTATGCATCTCAGTGGCTATATTCCACACAGAGTAAAAATTATGTTTCTTTTATTTTTTTAAGTGTTTATTTATTTTGAAAGCGAGCGAGAGCGAGAGAGCGAGAGAGAGAGGGCGAGAGCATGTGTGCATGAGCAGGGGAGGGGCAGACAGAGAGGGAGAGAGAGAATCCCAAGCAGGTTCCACTGTCAGAGCAGAGCCAGATGTGAGGCTCGATCTCACAAACCATGTGGTCATGACCTGATGAGAAATCAAGAGTCGGACACTTAACTGACTGCCACCCAGGTGCCCCCAAATTATGTTTCTTTTAATGCAAAAGCTTTTACATACCTTAATTAAGAATGAGGGGCACCCTGGGTGGCTCAGTCGGTTAAGTGTCTGACTCTTGATTTCAGCGCAGGTCATGATCCTACTGGTTTGTGAGTTCCAGCCCCACAGTGCAGAGGCTGCTTGGGATTCTCTCTCTCCTTCTCTCTCTGCACCTCGTGCTTACACACATGCGCGCGCACACACACACACACACACACACACACACACACACACACTATCTCTCTCAAAATAAATAAACATTTAAAAAAATGTCTTAAAAAGGGGGCACCTGGGTGGCTCAGTCAGTTAAGCATCCAACTTCGGCTGAGGTCATGATCTCACAGTTGGTGAGTTTGAACCCTACCTCGGGCTCTGTGCTGACAGCTCAGAGCCTGGAGCTTGCTTCGGATTCTGTATCTCCTCTCTCTCTGCCCCTCCACACTCACGCTCTGCCTGTCTCCCTCTCTCAGAAATAAACATTAAAAAAAATTTTTTTTTTAATTTTTAAAAGAGAATGAGGTGTAATGTACTATATATGTAACATGATTAAAATCAAACGTTTAAAAATATTTAGTGATTAAATTTGAAAATTAGAGTACTTAGATGACAATCTATAAAATCATAAAATAGCTAACATTTATTGAGCTCTCACCGTGTGCCAAGAACTTTCTGAAGTTTATCATCACCGTTAATCTTCCAATAAATCTTAACAAGTAGGACCATCAGGAAGTAGCACTATTTTACAGATGGAGAAAGTGTGGCACAGAGAGGGTAGGTAATTTTCCCAAAGCCACACGGCCAGTAAGTGGTGGAACTGGATTTCAACCCAAGTTAAGTTGACTCCGGGTCCAGACAGGTCCTCGAGCTCTCAGAAATTAAAGGGTGAAAATGTGTGTGGGCACGTGATCATGCACAGTTGGAAGAGGCAGCAAGAAGTCCTCGACTTTCACCAGATTCCCAAAGGAGGACCATACATTAAAAAAAAAAAAAAAAAAAAATCTAAATACCACACTCTCCTTAGAGTTTCCCCTCATTTATAAAATAGGAATAAGAGCACTGGATTACAAGGTAAAGGAGGGGGGAGAGAGGGAAGGAGAGAGAGGGAGAGCGTGGGCCTTTCAGCGAGGATTAGTTTTGCTCTTTGGTGAGGATTCACAACAACCACACCTCATCCTTTTACCTGGTTTCTCATGACCGGTCACATAAGAGGTGTAGGCGCTTTTTGTTGTTTTCAGTGTTTATTAATTTTGAGAGAGAGAGAGAGAAAGAGAGAGACAGAGAGACAGAGAGAGTGCAAGTGTGCAGAGGAGGCAGAGAAAGAGAGAATCCCCAGCAGGCTCCGTGCTATCAGTGCAGAGCCCAAGGTAGGGCTGCATCCCACAAGCGGTGAGATCACGACCTGAGATGAAACGAAGAGTCAGACACCATCGACTGAGCCGCCCAGTGCCCCAAGGTGTGCACTTTGATTTCTCCAGAGGTAGAAAGTCAACCTGTTGTGTCAAGCAAGACTGGAGCTCAGTGGACAGAATGTCAAGGAAGAAGCCTAGAACTCAGCCCTTCCCCGTCCCGGGCTCTAATCACACCACAGTTTCACATGCATCAGGCTCAGCATCAGAGACCCAGAGGACATCTTGAACAAATCCTCTCCGTCACAATACATATAACTTTGAATATTCAACTTTGTGCATGATTTTTATGAATATGGAAATTGGGAAACGCGGGGCTACACTACAGAAGCAAAGTCCATATTCAGGTATCTTGGCCTTCAAGTTATTTTGCCTACATGAGAACTACCAATTCCCAAAGCAAACAGGGCACGGAGAATTCTAGAGAGTTCCTGCTTGCCCGCGGAGTTGAAACACTGAGCCCCTGAAAACGTGAATATGTATTTATAGACACATTTGTCATCCTGAGGCTTTCACGGGGTTATTCCCATGAAAGCAACTACCACAGGGCTGGCCTGAGACACAACGGAGGCTAATAAATTGTTTCTGGATTTTTTTTTTCAACGTTTATTTATTTTTTTTTGGGACAGAGAGAGACAGAGCATGAACGGGGGAGGGGCAGAGAGAGAGGGAGACACAGAATCGGAAACAGGCTCCAGGCTCCGAGCCATCAGCCCAGAGCCTGACGCAGGGCTCGAACTCCCGGACCGCGAGATCGTGACCTGGCTGAAGTCGGACGCCTAACCGACTGCGCCACCCAGGCGCCCCAATTGTTTCTGGATTTAAATGTAAATCATGCTTGATCAGACTCACATACATATAGTTTCTGAAGAGTTGTGGAGGAATTTGGCTGTTTTTCCAAAGCAGGCATTTCCTATTGTGGTCTCACCACACAGTAGCCCCCAGAATGTACTTGGGGCCTAGAGTCCATTTGCTTAACAGTGGTTTTTTTCACCAGCGTTAAGGCCTACAGGTGGTAAGCGAGGCAGCGTGAGGTCGGTGTGTAAACTGTAAGCCACCCAGTGGAGTTCTGTTTACAGCAAAAAGTGAGAAGTCAGCACCTTCCATGACTAATAGCAGTGGCTTCTGTTTTCATCTCACTGTTCTAGAACACTCCTACACTGCTTGAAGCTTCATTGTGGCAGGGAGGGGCAAATTCTACACTGGAGATCCCCAGACACCAGGAAGTCCATTCACCCCCTGAAATTGTATGCAGCGTGGCACATACTGGATGCACATTCCTCTGGGACTTCGCAGCTTTCCTCAGATCCTCAAAGGGATTCACACCCCCAAACGTTAGGGACTTCTGCTTTAAGAGAAGCCAGATGTACTCACTGCTGCTCACAAAGTCACGAGAACCCAAAGAGGAAGGAGTTATGCTTTATTTGAGGTGGCACAGAGTGGTGGTAACAATGGATTTAAATCCACAGAGATAGTAACAATGGATTCAAATCCAAGCAAGCAGGAACTTGGACAAATGAGTCAATTTTTTGTAGCCATCTCAGGGTTATCTATAAAATGGGGAAGTTGGTTCCTACCTTGCATGAGTGATAAAATGAGCAACTAGCACAGGGCCTGTGGACAGAATCACCTTTCAACAAATGATAGCTAAGTGCTCTGTTTCCTGAATAATGCTTACCAAAAAATCATTACAGAGGAAAAAGACACAAGGATCTAGAAGAAAATCCTGCTACTCCAGGGAGAAATAGGACTCCTCAAGATGAAAAGTGGAAATTAAAATTCCCTAGACCCTCTTCTTGAGAATCAGCATCTTGTGGGATTATGTGAGGCAAGTGAACCACACTCAGTCTCGCCCCACACCGAGTTTGGCTATTACCAGCAGAATGTGCACTGACAGGTGAGTCCATCGGTATTCGAAAAACCTAGAAGGCAATTCTGGCCGATTTCAGTCTGCCTTTAGTTTTGTTTTGTAAAGGTGTCTACCAAGTCCCCAAGACAGAGTTTCGCTTCCTATTTTTATTCACTTTTCATGCTTACAGTCATCTATCTAACAGCTATGTGGTAAATGTTTCCTACGTGCCGGGCATAGTGAAGAGAGCCACCATAGTCCTACCCTCCTGAACACCTGCAAGCTTACATTCTCACGAAGGAGGTGGGCAAAAAGCAAGGTGAACAAGGTAATGCTAGATGATAATGACACATGTGATGGGGAAAGTAAACCAGTTCAGGGGTTGGAAGTGTTGGGGGCTAAGGAGTGAAGGGGGCTTCTTTAGGTAGGGAGGTCAAAGATGGCCTCTCCAGGGAGGGGCCATCTGCACTCCGGATCAGAGACAGAAATCGAACACACTCAGTTCCCAGCTGATGGCCAGGAACCAGGTCTTGGAAAGCAGACCTTTGGAGAGGGGAGGATTGAATCACCTCACCTAAACATTTTCACCAGAAAAGCCGTGACCCATTGGGATGTAAACGTAAATGTCAAGCACTCCAAATTGTGAGCAGTTCTTATTAAATTCAAAGGACAGTCCCTATGATATTTCACACTCACTCACTGGCAGGCCTGTTTGATCCCAGGGTGGGCAGAGGGCCACACTGCACACGCAGGTCACCGACCAGAGTGCTCCCAGCACTGGAAAACACCTGCAGGAGGCTGCTGCATCTATCAGGCCAGTCTTACTAAGACAAAGAAAATCCTTCACGTTCTGGCCACCCCTCCACCCCTGGATATGTTCATTTACCATCTTGGCTCGACCTCCCCCAATTCTCTATTGTTCTAGCCACTCTTTCTTTCTCTTTTTTCAAGTGTATTTATTTTTGAGAGGGAGGAGGGAGAAGCAGAGAGAGAGAGAGAGAGAGAGAGAGAGGGAGAGAATCCCAAGCAGGCTCCGCACTGTCAGTGCGGAACCCAACGCGGGACTGGAACCCAAGAACCGTGAGATCGTGACCTGAGCCGAAATCGAGAGTTCGGACACTGAACCAACTGAGCCGCCCAGGTCTCCCTGGCCACCCTCTCTCTAAACACACTCAGGGTCTCTGCAAGTGATGCTCTCCCTCCACAACGCCTCATCCCTTTCCAACTCTCCCTTCCCCTCCTATGTCATCGCCTAGACCACACTTTCTCACGAAAGCCTTCTCTGCTCACAAAACAGACTCCCTCCAGCCCTCATGTCACAAGTCCTTTCTCTCATGGGTCTTAGCAGAGTTGGAAATTTTACAGTTTTCCGGAGGACTACTGAGTAATGCCTGCCCCTCCCCCAGAACAGAAGTTCTACAAGGGCTATGAGGATAAGGGGATAAAAACATCACTGCTATCGCTGCTTATCACCTCCAACTGAAACTGTGACACATTACATGCTCAGAAAGTTTGCTGAATGCATGAAAATGCGTTGGTAATCAAAACTTTTGCCGAGTCCAAGGTTGAAATCATTTTTCTACGTTTACTTCATCTCCCCGCGCTTCAGTTACCACTTCTGTCAAGTGGGGGAGGGGAGAGCCTACAACTAGTATCTCCTATGGAATTAAAGATCATACCTCACAAAGCGCCCAATTTACTGACTTATTTTTTTAACGTTTATTTACGAACGAGAGACAGAGCGTGAATGGGGGAGGGCCAGAAGAGAGGGAGACACAGAGTCCAAAGCAGGCTCCAGGCTCCGAGCCGTCAGCACAGAGCCCGTCGCGGGACTCGAACCCATGAACCTGAGCAGAAGTCAGACGCTTAACCAACTGAGCCATCCAGGTGCCCCTGGATGCGCCCCAAAGCGCCCAACTTAAATACAAAACAGGGGTGGAGTAAATCTTCCAAAGTTTCAGACTCCCCAGAGTCACCATGACCCTGAACCCTACTCTGGTAGTACTCAATAAGAATTTGTGGACGGCAGGCCAATAGAGTGCACAACATCCTGGTGTGCCCGGGGCGGTCCTGGTTTTAGCACCCCACAATAGAAGCAATTGGCTCAGACTATGCATATTGCTGAGTAGGAGAGCGAAGGAATTTGAAGTTGAATGACGCCAGCAAATCCCTTTAGCCGGGGGACACTCATCAGACCCCACAGAGGTTAAAAACGCTCTAGAATCACAATGGTTGTGCTCATTTAAATCCTACCTTTGCCTCTCAGCTTCAGTTGCCTCATCCATAAAATAAGGAGCAAAGCAGTCTCTCTCTAAAAAGCGTGTTAAGGTTAAAATAACGTATACAACTCGCTTAGAGCTGTGCCTAGCACACAATAAAAAGTGAAGCCTCAGGAACGATCAGATGTTATTATGTCCTTGCCCTTCCCCGTTTCATTTGTCTTCTATCGAGATACTTTCAAGCATCTGGGTAGACTCGGTGAGTTACAAGCTGTGAACAGGAATTCAGCGTGCTTAGTAGAATAAAAGGTGGGCTTTGGGAAAAACAGAATAAAGACTGGGCTTGCACTCCAGCTCTGCTTATTAGCTGAGTCATTTTGAGGCCACTAACCTCTGTTATGTTTCTCCATCTGTAAAATGGGAGGAAACCGTCTTTGCTAAGTTGCTGGGAGGACCAGAGATAATAAACAGACGGCTTCTGGGCCCTGGCCTATCGTCTATCCTCCATACATAGAGTTTTAGTCTGGAAGCAACAGAGACATCGAGTGTGGATGCGGGCGGCTCAGGGCTACACACAGGGGCTCTGGGGTCAAATTGCCTGGGGATGCAAGGTCCTGATCCGCTCCTTACAGCTGCGTGACCTTGGGGAGGTGACTCCACCTCTCTGGGCCTCGGCTTCCTTCCGCGCAAAGGACGGTACCAGCAGCACCCACGCTTGTGGGCTTGCGAGGGTTAAATGTGACAACCCAGGTAAAATGCCCAGCGGTGACGGCCAACCGCAGTCAATGGGACCTCCGGCTTCTCACCCCCGCAAGGACAAGGCGTGGGCCGCCGGGTCCACAGGCTCTCCACGGCCGTCCCCAGCACCGCGAGAGGCGACCCAGAGCTTCCCGAGGGTCCCGGCCCGGCTGCCCCGCCTCGGCCGGCCGGGGGACCCGGGAAGACGCCCAGGGCGCCGGGCGCGGGGAGGCCTCGCCGCGGGGCCGCTCTCAGGGCCGGTGGGCTCGGCCTCGGGCCCCACGCCGGGCCTCAGAGCTGCACACCCCAGGCAGCCCGCGCCCGGCCCCCGGAGGCCGACCTCCGCCGGCCGCCCGAGCATCCCGCACCCCGCGCGCCCCACTCACCGCCTTCTTCATGGTGGCCGCCATCTTGGGACTGGACTACGACGCGCGGTGGGGAGGGCCGCAAGGGCGCGCCTCGGCCCGGGGCCGCTTCCAGCTCCCTGTCGGCCCAGAGCGCCCCCAAAATACAACACTGTCTCCACATTCCCTCCTACCGCATCACTGACCCGTGATTCCCAACGTCTGGGACTCAGGGAGATAATGTATCCTGGAAAGACTTGGTACATGCCAATTAAAGGCACAGGCAACGCCCTGTGGGCCGACAGAAACTAGGGGGTGTGGCGAACGGCCCCAGGGTTCCGCGGCGGGCGGTAGGGGGCGCCCCGCGCAGCGGGGCGGGGCCGGACGGGGCTGGGGGCGGCGCCGGGGCGGGGCCACGAGTGGACCAAAGGGGAGTTCTCTTTCATCAATCCCACAAACCTTGTAAGAAACCGGCATGCGTTAAACAGAGCTAAGAACGAATGACCTTGCTCTAGAATGTGAGACGTTCGTGCCCTGGTGTAAAGGAGGAGATACTACTATTAATTTATTAAACACTTACTGCGCAATTACTGTGTACCCTGACGCTTGTGCCTCCAAATGTTTTTCTTTTTCTGTGTGTGTGAGGATTCCTTTACACTCCTAAAATTATTGAAGACCCCAAAGATTTTCTGTGTATGTAGGTTATTTTCATGGGTATTCACCATATTTGAAATTAAAACAGAATTTTAAAACATTTATTAATTCACTTAATAAAGAAACCCATTCTATATTAATATAAGTAACATTTTAAGTTATACAAAATCACTGGAAACTGGCATGGGCTTCTGAAAACAAGTGAGAGAAAAAAGGATGTAAGCATGCTTGGTCAGCAGCCGATAGTGTTTTCTACCTGGGGCTCTGGGTGGTGGGGTGTTCCCCAAGCCAGAGTCTCGGCCTGGGAGGGTGTCATTTGATCTGGGCAACCGCTTGGACAGTGGCTGACCCCTGGCAACCATGGTACTGGCTCTGTCCGGCTCAGAAGCCCTCCTCTTCACTCTGCATTTCACGGTCTCCATTCCCCTTCTCTCCCAGCCCTGGCATCCTTCAAGCAGATCTCTTTCCCGGCAGGAGAACCAGTTCTGTAAATATAAATGGGGACTTTCAAGTCTTCTGCTAAGCCTCCTCTCCTTTCCTTAAATTTGAGCATTTCCAACCTCTGCTTCTGGTTCTTTCTCTACCAGGGGACTGTCCCCACTTGTTTGGACCAGCAAAAGAAAGAAGCTTGTGGTGCCAATGGAAAGAATTGCAGGTCAGGAAGGAAAATCACCAGTCACCACTTGAAAATACTATCCCCACTAAGGGTGACTGAACATATTCCCTTACACTAAGATGAAGACTGTCATCCACCGACAGGATCCATGTTTTTGTTTTTTGGTTTGGGTTTTTTTGACCCACGCAGTATTCTTATTTAATTGAACCGACATATGAAACTTACGAAATTGCACTCAACAGTATCAGATTTTTTATTTTGCTTGAGCTTGTAAAATCAGTGTCCCTGTGACCTTGAATCTACATTCCTGCATAGCAGCCAGCTGCTGCTGGTGATAATCAGGTAAGGCCTGTTTAGCTAACAGGCCCTCTCCAGGGCCCTGGCAGATCCTTGTGCCTGTCAGACCCTCCAGGTATATGTACTTGTCACTGGTCAGGCTTCTGTTCTAGCAGATCTAAATGAGAATGTTTGTGTGTGCATCTGTTTGTTCGAAATCTGTATCATTGCAGATGCTATTGCAAAAAGGAAGATGAATTACACAAGGTGCTTCACATCAAGAAGCTTACAGTTGGCACACATATATCCCCACAAATTACAGCATGGGAGCTGCAGCCCTGGGACCAGTGCCTGAGGGGTCCTGGGGAGGAAGAGCTTAGCTGGAGTAGCCAATGAAAACCCTGGAATTGGTGGCAGGCTGAATGGATCAAGAAGGGCAGGTGCTGAAAAACATAGACAAAATTCCTTGTCCTCATACAGCTTACATTCTAGTGATCAGAGACAGACCATATTCAAAATACAGAAATGAATTATATAGTATGTCAGAGATGAATGTTATTACTATGTGTTATTAATAGCTATAAGAAAGGACACTTGGGGCGCCTGGGTGGCTCAGTCCATTAAGCATCTGACTCCAGCTCGGGTCATGATCTCATTGTTTGTGGGTTCGAGCCCCGCGTTGGGCTCTGTGCTGACAGCTCTGAGCCTGGAGACTGCTTTGCGTTCTGTGTCTTCCTCGCTCTCTGCCTCCACCCCCCCACCCCCCACCCCCCCCCGCTCAAGCTCTCTCTCTCAAAAATAAATAAACATTTAAAAAAAAAGACAGAACACTTAAAATAATAATAAAAGACTGTATAACTACCAGGATGCAAACTTCAGGAGAAAGATACAAGAAATGGTAAGTATGTTGGCTTCAAAACTGAAGGGGAAAACCCCCCACCTACCCATCTATTTGAGTTGACATGTAACCTACAAAATTGTCCAGACATGTCCCGGTTTAAGATTCTGTCACAAAGCAATAATGGACTCATGTCATAGCAGAACGTGCATGAATGCCCTCCAGAACCCGCTCCATCCGCGCCAAGCTCCTGGTTCTGAGACTTAAAAAGGAAATCTTGGTGGGATTACCTGTTCACGCGGGCCTTGAGGAGTAAGGGGCAACAAGGAGCCAACCTTATTATCACGTGGTAATTTGTCCCAGGCCTGCAGGGGGCGCCCGAGGGTCGTGGTAGTGCAGCCATTCAAGGCAACCTTTGTAATGTTTTGCCAAAATACAGAACTATTATTTTCCTAATTTTTAAGATACAGTCTATTTTTTAAATTTAGAAAAAATATATTTTAAAAAGGCATTTAAAAATCTCTGACTTGGGGCGCCTGGGTGGCTCAGTCAGTTAACTTTCCGACTTAGGCTCAGGTCATGATCTCACAGTTTGTGAGGTTGAGCCCCAACAGCTCAGCTCAGAAACTGCTTCAGATTCTGTGTCTCCCTCTCTCTGCCCCTCCTCTGCTTGTGTTCTCTCTCTCTGTCTCTCAAAAATAAATAAATAAACATTTTTAAAAAATAATAAATGGGAAGTCTCACATTGTCAAAACCTTCACTCAAAATCTTCACGTGTGTATACCAGGCAGATGGAAGGCATAAGCCACCCACTCGCTTGTGACCATCAGCAAACCTCCCCATATGCACATATTACGGAATGTTCTTAAGCCCAAATTTTCCTCCTAAATGAAATTTTTAATAAAGTCCCTAAGTTTACTGAAGTCAAAATGCAAATTAGGAACTCTGGCTCTTACTGAAAATTTCATCGCCAAGCTGTCTGGTTAGTATTTTCCCTTCTCGCCTCCTTCCTATGCTTGTCCATGATCATCAGAACTTCTTCAGGACTCTTGACCTCGGGTGGTGCCTTTAAACCTAACTCAACATTTAATCCATTCTCTAAAGACTTCCTTGTTTCTCATCAACCTGGTCCATCTTTAAATTCTCCACTTGCTACACAATTTGGTGCTTAAAAAAAAAATGTTTATTTATTTTTGAGAGAGAGAGCAACAGAGCACATGCAGGGGAGGGGCAGAGAGAGAAGGAGGCACAGAATCCAAAGCAGGCTCCAGGCTCCGAGCTGTCAGCACAGAGCCCGACGCGGGGCTCAAACTCACGAACCGTGAGATCATGACCTGAGCCGAAGTCGGGTGCTTTCACAACTGAGCCACCCAGGCGCCTCAATTTGGTGCTTTTCTAAGCTACCACTGCACATGCCTTACCCTTTCTCTCTCTCTGCTACTTCTTCTGAATATTCTTACTATGATGGGTAACATAAAGTAGTGTGAATTTGTATATGGCTCAACAATTTCGTAAATGATTTCCTACGACCCTCGATGAAATTCTTCTCTGTCTTCCCATTGCACTTAGGGTGTAATTTAGATTTATTACCAAGGCCTAGCCTCTATCTCCGACATTATTTTTTATACCATCTTTCCCCTCAATATCCTCCATCTTCTTGGGTCTCCTTTTGGGAATGATACCTGCTCCCTTCTACCTCAGGGCCTTTTCACCTGCTTATCTTGCTACTCAAGAGGCCCTTCTCCTGTTTTTCACTTGGCTGAATTCTGCCCATCCTCAACACTCAGCCTCTGTGTCGCTCCATCAAGAAATCTTTCTCAAACATATCCACCACCCAGAAAGAGCAACATCCCCCTTGCAAACACTGTTACAAGCCTCTCTCGCACATTTTCTTTTGAAATACGTCTCCCCTGGTTTACTCGCAGCACCCAGTAGTATGTAATTCAGTAGTATGTAATTAATTAGGGTTAGGGTTAAGCCCCAAAGTAATGGGATTAATACAGTAGTATGCAAAACAATATAGCCGTTGATGAATTCATTCAGCAATACGGTACAAGAGTCCATGGCTTATCTCCACTCGCTTTGTGTGTGTGTGCGCGCTGGATATGGTACCAGGTGCCTCGCCCAAATAGCGATCACGTGATCATGTGGCTCCATTGCCTGCGCAATCCTTCCCTTCTTCACCAGGTGGCGCTGTGACTCCAGGACATTTTATTTCTGACATTTTTATTTCTGCAACTCCTTAGGAACTGTCCGCGTTCTCGGCTACACTCTGCCAAGCAGGAATACACAAAATCAAGGAAACCTCTCTTTGAGACAAAATGTACTCATCTCTCACTGGTTTGAATTCTTACCTTAATTTTTACCTGGCAAAAAGCAAAGCATTTTCCAGAACCCTCAAATGTATGCATTGGGTTTAGGCCTTTATGAGATAGACCATTAACTAGCCTGTTTATTTCAAGGGTACATGCCTGTAGCAATTTTCATATTAAGCAAGGAGTCAGTCATTGGGGCACCTGGGTGGCTCAGTCGGTTGAGCGTCCGACTTCCTCTCGAGTCATGATCTCACAGTTCGTGACTTCGAGCCCCGCGTCGGGCTCTGTGCTGACAGCTCAGATCCTGGAGCCTGCTTTGGATTCTGTGTCTCCCTCTCTCTCTGCCCCTCCCCCGCTCATGCTCTGTCTCTATCAAAAATAAATAAACATTAAAAATTTTTTTAAAAAAAGAAACGAGTCAGAACTTGTTATAAGTACCAGTCACTACATATCTTCAAATTAAAATATAAATTTGATTCGTTCAACAAGAACCTCGTATTGAGCCAGGTAACCTCTTCACATAGATGCTATTCATAAAAAGGATCTGTTTTGTGCTGGAGTGGGCATCTGTTGTCTTTTGAATACTTTTCTCCATATTTAACATTTCCAGGTGATGAGTGTCACCCCTCCATTCTGGAAGTCGGGACTCAATTTCCTAGCATCCTTGAAGCTCGGATGCAGGCCTGTGATCAGAGTCCAGCCAATCAGATTCACCAGTGACAGGCCAGTGACCAATGAGGGGAGAGCAATGGAGGCAGGTGCCAGGTGTCCAGGAGATTCCACTCCAGACAGCCAGAGCAGCCTGGCAAGGTCATCTCAATGGCATCCCTGGCTCTTTTGTGTCCACTGTGGATCCCTGGCCACCTCACCAAGGGTCTGTCCACATTTCAACATCCTTTTTCAAATTCTTGTGCTATATCTATCTATAGGGAGTTCTGGTGTTTGACACAAAGAACCCCGAAGAGATGTGACTTTTAAAAGAAAGTTACTCTTTAGTCATGGTAAATTCAGCTGAGATGATCAGTAGATGGAAAGAAAAATGTTGCAGGATCCCTGTGCTCAGCACAGACAGCTGTGCGGGTGAAACTACCTGAAGAAAAAAAATCCACTTGCTACATGGCCACAGCACACGCAACGCCAACATAAGGACGCTGAGCTGATTTTCAATGCTTTTTATTTTGTAAAGCACATTTAATGAAGAGCCATCAGCTGAAGCCAGCACCAGAACCATCATAAACCACAGCCACAGAATGCCAGTCACCTGGGAGGGCCCCACATGGAAACGGAAACTGATGGAGGAAGAGAGAAGGGACACTGGTGAGAAGTGGCCACTGCCTGGGGCTGGGAGAGCCTCAGAGGCATCAGGCTGAGTCTTGGCAAGAAACCTGACTCCGTTTTGCTGACGAGCAAAGGACAGGATTGAAGACATCATGGGAATCAGTGTTGTCAACTCCTAACGCTTCTGGGGGTCTCTCCTTGAGCAAAATACTTGGCGGGCACTGAGGCCAAAGAGGGGGAATAAAAAGCAGCCTCTGCCCCACGCTCACTCACTGCCACTAGGAGAGAAGTGAATGCTGAGACATGTGTAGAGAGCAGTTAAATAAAATGAAACGCCATTTTTATTGTTTAGGAATAATTCTACTTCTGGCCACCTATTCTGAGAACATAGGTCTAAAAGCAGAAATAGACTATTCCAAGAGTGCGTAGGAAAGCGGTGCTTATAAAAATGAAGCATTTCTACTACTCTGAAGGGTTTGGCAAAAGAGACCAGTTTAAGTGGCCCATAGGATACTCACTGCAATATGCACGTGTCACAACGCCCATCCTAAAAAGTAACAGCAGAGGGAAACGTGGAAAAACAGGTCAGATGCAAAATTCCAATTCCAATTTTGTTTTTAAAAATCATTTCTATATGAGACAGACACTTAGAAACGTATAGGAATGAAATATGTAAAAATGTCAATATGTAACAGTGATTTTATATAAGAGGTATCAGGAATTAAATAGAACTTTTTACTTCCATCTTTATACTTTTCTGTATTTTCTAAACTTTAGAAAGTGAATATGGATTCATGTTTAGTCAGGTAGAAATTAGTATTAAGCTAACCAATATGTAGAAATGCAAGATGTAGTGAAACCTGATGCAAGCTATAAGGTGAACACGTGATACAACATGTGATTCTAACTAGAACCACAGACAGAATATATAGAAAGAAATACACAACTATTCTGAGCAGCTGTCACTGGGTGGTGACATGAAATCCAATGTTTTCTTTTTTGTACTTTCTTAAATTTCTTTTAATGATTATATGTTACTTTAATAATATTTGGGATGTAGCAGGATTCTTGCACAGAGTCGTGACCCCCCAAGGCTTTCCTTTCCAGGAAGCAACTTTATTCGTGTTGGCACAGCTCAGTTGGGTTCATACGTGACGAACTGAGCCCCAAAGGCCACATGCATTGTTTTTCATACATTTTTTACTTCTTTGTCTCCCATATATGGTAACACACAAACATGTAGTCTGATTAAGTGGTCTCATGTTACAGGGTCGTGAGAGATGTCATGGACGTGTATAGCCAGGTTACCTTGAGGTTTTTTATTGTGGTTTGGTTGGTTGTTGTTTTTTTTTCTTTTCCTTAGAGAGGGGACCCTTTCACAGAGAAACTTCTTTTCCTTTTTAAAAAAAAAAAATTTAATGTTTATTTATTTTTGAGAGAGAGAGAGACAAAGCACAAATGGGGAGGGATGGAGAGAGAGGGAGAGACAGAATTTGAAGCAGGCTTCAGGCTCTGAGCTGTCAGCACAGAGCCCGACGCGGGGCTCAAACTCATGAACGATGAGATCATGACCTGAGCCAAAGTCAGACACTCCACTGACTGAGCCAGCCAGGTGCTCTGGGAAACTTCTTTTTCAAGACAGGACTACACTCTTACCTTCTCAGTAAAGAAGGCTACATAATTCTCACATTCTCCTAATCGCAGGATCTCAATCGTCAGAAGCAAAGGATTTATATTGAAATAAGTTCTTGACATTATTGTCCTAAGTCTCTGAGGAGGAGTAAGAAGCTCCCTGAAGTATTAGTTAACTACAATTTTTAAAAATTTCTATAAACTCAATCTTTAACATGATGAGCACAAATCTTATAAAACATGGTTGCTATGAGAAGTAGCATTCATTTAATCTGTAAATGTTTGTTATAAGAAATTATTTTGCTAATTTAAACTATACCTAAATATAATTTTTTATCATTAACTCGGTATTAAACAGAGATATATAGATATATGGAGACATATACTTATATGTTTTATATATATATAGGTAGATAATTATCAAATATATATTATATTTATATATATTGTCAAATATATTTTATATTTATATATTTTATATTATCAAATATATTATATATTATATAATCAAATACACACACACACACACACACACACACACCATTTGATTATCTGTCCAAGAAGAACTACTCTTCCTAAATACATGGCATTTGCTGCCCCCACATGCATTTCCCCTTCTGGCAATGGCGCTGATTTTGGTTTAGAGATCTTCCTCTAACTCCCTCCAGTGGTCACTTTAACATGCAACTTGCAGAGACATTTGGCCAAACATTACCTTGTGTGTGTCTGTAAATGTTTTTGACTGAAATTAATATGTGAACCCTAGACAGAGTAAAGCCCTTCCTAACGTGGGTTGGCCTCATCCAATCAATAGAAGATCTGAATAGAACAAAAAGATGGCATAAGAGTGAACTCCTCCTGCCTGCCTACTGAGCTGGGACACTGGTCCTTTCCAGTTTTCAGCCTTGAACTGACACATCAGCTCTCCTGGGTTTCCGGCATGCCAACTGCGGATCTTGGGATTTATCTCCATAATCACATAAACCACTTTTTGATAATTATCTTTCTTTCTTTCTTTAAAAAAAATTTTTTTTAACCTTTATTTATTTTTGAGACAGAGAGAGACAGAGCATGAATGGGGGAGGGTCAGAGAGAGAGAGGGAGACACAGAATCAGAAGCGGCTTCAGGCTCTGAGCTGTCAGCCCAGAGCCCGACACGGGGCTCGAACTCACCGACCGCGAGATCACGACCTGAGCCGAAGTCGGACACTCAACCGACTGAGCCACCCAGGTGCCCCATCTTTCTAACTTTCTATCTATCTTTCCATCCATCTTTCTATCTATCCTCTATCTATCTATTTATCTATCTATCCATCCACATTCTACTGGTTCTGTTTCTCTGGAGAACCCAGACTAATATACTCCCAATCAGTCCATGTGATCTGGATGGGCTCTAACGCTGTCCTAGGAGTAGAGCATAAGAACAGGCTTCAGCCAATCAGCAAATTGTGGCCGCGTGATTGATTGTTCAGCAATCAGCATATGACCAAATTTAGGCCAATCAGAGCCAGGGCTTCTGATTAGCATGGGCGCCAGAAGACATCTCTCCCTGCTGGCTGTGAAACTATAGGAATGTAAATTCTAGAACAGTGGCCAGCATCTTGCCTTATAAAGAGTGAGCTCATCTGAAAAATGGAGCCAACACACAAGTGCGGCCGAGGAATGGAGAGAGGTAAAATAAGGCTTGACTTCTCAAGTGTTGCCCTGGTCCCACTAAGCTCGGCTAGCTCTCCTCCTGAACTTCTCAGTGACATGAGTCAATTCTTTATGTGCCTAATGGGACTTGCCTTAATTTTCTGTGATTTATAACCAGAAGAGTATTAGCTGACATGTTCTAGCAACAGCAATGTCTGAACAGAGCCTGAGACACAGGGAGTCAATATTGGGAAGTGACTCTGGAGAACTGGAACAGGGGGTAGGGAGGGGGCTGGGGAAAGTGAAAAAGGCTGGGCCAGGAAGCTGTTCCAAGGGCTGTTTACTGAGCTAGTTACCCCGTGGCCAACTGGACTTACCCTTCCTGGGAACCCTTCAGGGCACCTTGCACCACATATCATAGAATTGTTCTCACCACAGAAATAGCACTTACCTATCCTTTCTGGTTTGGTCGAGGGTTGCCCTGGGGTGTTAACTTTCTTGCACTTTGTTCTGGTACCAGAAGGGTTGCGGGAGCTACCTGCAGCCAGCAGAAAATCCTCTAGAGGTAAGGCAGAGATGAGTAAGGTGCTCTTTGCACAGTTGTTGGTGAGGCCAATGGCCAGTGTGGAAAGAGAGGTCAAGGCAGGGATATAAGACAAGGCCTTAAAGATACACAACACCATTATAGATCAGTTATCGGTAGAACAGATTTCCCCTCTAAGTTTGAACTCCACCATTTTTTAATGTTTTATATATTTTTGAGAGAGAGCGCAAGCAAGGGGGAGCAGAGAGAGAGGAAGCGAGGAAAGGAAGCGGGCTCTGCACTGACAGCAGCAAGCCTGATGTGGGACTCGAACTCACGAACTGCAAGATCATGACCTGAGCCCAAGTTGGATGCTCAACGGACTGAGCCACTCAGGTGCCCCTCCACTATTTTTTTTTTTTTTTTTAATGAACTCAGAAAAGGGCAGGGCTGATTCCTGTGGAGTCCAACCAGGACTCAAATATTGATGTCTCCCATCACTCTTACTTAAGACTAAGTAATCCCCTTTGGGAGTTTCCTGAATCCAATTCTTAGGAAATCGTTCTGTTGCAGAACAGGGTCAGACCAGTTGTGTGTAGGTAGAGGAGGGCTTTCCCCTGAAATGAATGAATGGCCCCCATTGTCATTTATCGATGGAAGAGATCAGTCTCGATCTGACAAATTAAAACGAGGGAGGTGAATTTTAGATCGAGTGAAGAAAAAACTTATTTTTTTTTCCACCTCCATCCAGAATTTAAAGAGGCGAGGAAAGAGGGACCTGCCCTTATTCATTCATTCATTCATTCATTCATGCATTCAGCATGTTATTTATTGAAGTTACCAGGAGCAGGCACATAATTTGCAGGTCGTAGCACAAAATGAAAATGGTGGGGAGGAGGAATTGTTCGAGTATCATTAAGAATTTCTGTAGGGCAACAGCAGAGCATTAGACCGAGTGTGGGGATCTTCTGAGCAAGGGGCCCGAATGTCATCTGTGTGTCAGTCATTGTGCTAAGTTTCAGGCGTGCGTTGGCAAACAAGACACATCCAGCATTTGTCCTCGGGAAGAGTCTAGGCTGGGATTCCTGTTCTTCCCTCGCTCGGTCTCCCTCACAGCCTGAGCACCTGCTAGAGTGAGTTTCATTCTATATTAAAGAATTTTTCATGCGACCTCCTCCCTAAACCCCGGGAGCTCACCTGAAGAACCAGTGATATATTCCGGGGCAGAGGGGGGGTGGTCTGGCTACGTTGAGGGACGTCAGGTGTGTCTCCGGGAAAGACATTTGTCCCGAGGGCCAGCTTCCTGGGGATTGTCAAATATCAGTTTAATTATTAGTCACAGTTGATTTATAATCTCATTTAGACCCTAACTGCTAAGTGATCTACGACCCCGGTGGCCTTCCCACACTCCGTACGGCTTTCATACCTGACTGCTTAACACAGCTACCCTATCTGCACAGTCTGTGAAGCGTTTTGAGTCCGGGACTGCTGAAATCCATAGTACTCACTTGCTAATCTTTAAGGTATTCCTTGCAAATGTTTTCAGAGAACATCTGTGCAGCCTCTAAAGCCTGCCAAACACCAACATCTGCATAGGGGAAGAAAGCTGCCAGACCCAGCATAACCCACGACGAGTTCTCCTAAGTTGGGGAATGAGGACAGGTGCCACTATGGGAAGCATGAAGGGGGCTCAGGTGCAGTTAGGACACACTCAGGAGTTCGTGACTCAGGTGTTCTTAGTGCTCCTGGTAGGGGACTTCCGGGACTCGCCTTGCCATGGGTAACGCGGTTTACATTACAGGAATTTGTGTTTCTTTTCACTGGGTTATATGAATTACTCTTATATTCTCAGCTGCAGGCACTTTCACCGTGGCTTATGTTGTGATGGGTTCAGTAAACTAAGGACTAAAAATTTTAGGAATCCTGCGAAGATCTTAATCCTGAAGGAGGCATCTCCATCTGCTGAAAATGCTATGGGGCAGTTCTATTTCAAGTGTAAGAAAAGAAAAAAAAAATGAATCTGAAGGTACATTTCATTTTAAAGATCTCTAATTCATACGCAAAAGTAGGATGCTTCATGTTCAAGTTTTCCACATTGGATACAGTCCCTGATTAAGTAATAGATACTTTTGGGGTGCCTGGGGGGCTCAGTCAGTTAAGCATCTGACTTCAGCTCAGGTCATGATCACCGTTTGTGGGTTCGAGCCCCGCGTCGGTCTCTGTGCTGACAGCTCAGAGCCTGGAGCCTAGCTTCAGATTCTGTCTCTCATGCTCTCGCTCTCAAAAATAAATAATCACCTGGGTGGCGCAGTCGGTTAAGCGTCCGACTTCAGCCAGGTCACGATCTCGCGGTCCGGGAGTTCGAGCCCCGCGTCGGGCTCTGGGCTGATGGCTCAGAGCCTGGAGCCTGTTTCCCATTCTGTGTCTCCCTCTTTCTCTGCCCCTCCCCTGTTCATGCTCTGTCTCTCTCTGTCCCAAAAATAAAATAAAACGTTGAAAAAAAAATTTAAAAAAAAAGAATCTATAAAAAAAGTAACAGATACTTTTTTTAATTTCAAAAGTGACTCCTTTTTTGTATGTATATTACAGTTCAATAAAATTTTTTAAAACATTTATTTATTATTGAGAGACAGAGACAGAGCATGAGCAAGGGTAGGGGCAGAGAGAAGAGGAGACACAGAATCCGAAGCAGGCTCCAGGCTCCGAGCTGCCAGCACAGAGCCCAAAGTGGGGCTCAAACCCAGAAACTGTGAGATCATGACCTGAGCCGAAGTCGGACACTCAACCGACTTGTCCACCTAGGGGCCCCTAAAAGTTTTCTTTCTAAAACAATTCTACTGTTTGTTTTTTCCTGGGTCATATGATTGCAGATGGTTTTTGTTGGCTTATTTTAAATTTGTTGCATTTCCTAACTGCCTGGGATGAGCTGCTAACGCTTTAATTCTTTCCCTATCAATTCTGTCCTTGTCCAAAATCCATGATCACGTAATGAGCATTTGCTGATACAAACGTTATCCACCTGGTGCTCCAAGCCCAGTACTTCTCAGATCAGAAAGGAGATACACGCACACTGAGATAACGTTGTTCTCCTGAGCAAAACAATTCAGTCTCAAAAGTTTCGAGTTACCTAGAACAAAACAAGGAAGTGTTGCTGAGATCGTTTGAAAGTGAAATGCTTACTCATTTGAAACCCGCCCCATTTAATGATTTCCTCTTGTCTTGGCTCCCTAAGAAGTTCGGAGTATATTCAGAGGACGTGAAATTTGCAGCATTCACCGGTACCCATCTGCAGAACACGGTTTATTCTGAATGGGAGCCAAGGTGACTTTTGTGAACAATCCTGAGTCTCAAATCCAGATGCCCGAGAGGGTCACCGGAACGTGTGATTCACCCAGCTATTTGAGCAATAGAAATGTCCAAGCGCTTTGAGTCTTAAGAACCTGCAAGCGAGAATGCTGATCAAATATCCTGCTGGTGTTCCAATGATACCTGCTGAATGCTGCTCCCGGTCTCCTTGTCCTGCAGCCTCGGTGCTGACAATCCTCTAGTGGTGGGCTTCTTTCCGAATCCTTTCACATCCTCACCTTGCAACACTTTGGCAAGCCTCTGTCATATGCCAGATAAATTCTCTTACTGGTTAGGATAGTCGGCACCAGTTTCTGTTGCTTATAACTGAAAGAATCTAAATTAAATTTCCACCCGCAACTCCAAAAGGTCCATCCACACGGGGCCTCAAGAAAGGCCTGCAAATGGGAACTAGTCAACCATCAGGACCCTCCCTCCTTTTCTCCGCTCAGCTCAGCTGCTACAACCTTCTTTATCTCTGAAAATTTTCTTCCTCTACTGATTCAGTGACAGAGGGGTGGGGAATAATGGGTGGTCTCTCCATAACTTCTGATCAAGAGACCAGTTCGCACTAATGAGCGTGCTGTTTCCCAAATCCCAAATCGATGAAATGCTTCAGAGTAAGATCCAAGTGGCCCATTTGAATCCATTGTCACTCCGGAAGGTATGGCCGCAATCCATTGTCATATACGATCATGGCTGCCAAGGGGCCAGGCCTGTGCGGTAAGGGAGAGAAACCATTTTTCATCTCTCACTTTTTTACCTTTCACATGGGCTTCCCTGAGTCATGATTCTGGGAAGGTTTGCATTGGGATCTGTCATCACTGCCTGGCACGAACCTCTCGGTGTCTTTCATGAGATTATTAGTCAGCAGAGACCATGATTTTATAAGGGTTAGTGGAAGATAGTTCCTTGAAAGTTCACGGGTGACAAAATAGTAGGAGATAGTCGCTTTAGAAACTGGGTTTGATCTTCTGTGCCTTCATTCATTGTCCTCATTAAAATATCCTGGTTGATTTTTCCTGATCAAAAAAAAAAATTGTTCTATTTGTATCTCCTGGGCCGAAGGTATTAAGATAGCAGAGGGACACAGAAGCATACTATACTTGGGATAACAGGGAGAGTTGCTTGATCATGATATGAATAGTTCTCAATCCTTTGAATTTCACATCCCAATACATTTTTTTTAAAATACAGACTGGGGGGGCGCCTGGGTGGCGCAGTCGGTTAAGCGTCCGACTTCAGCCAGGTCACGATCTCGCGGTCCGTGAGTTCGAGCCCCGCGTCGGGCTCTGGGCTGATGGCTCAGAGCCTGGAGCCTGTTTCCGATTCTGTGTCTCCCTCTCTCTCTGCCCCTCGCCCGTTCATGCTCTGTCTCTCTCTGTCCCAAAAATAAATTAAAAACGTTGATAAAAAAAATTAAAAAAAAAATAAAAGAAAATACAGACTGGGGAGCAGTATCACCAGAGAGGTACCAACTGTTTATTTTGCCAAGGAAGGATGTGAAACCAAGGAGGCTTACATCTAAGATCAACAACAGAAAAACAAAGACTTTACCATGGGGGGAAAAAGAAGGTGCCGGAACAGAATAAAGAACTACCTTTCCCCACAAAAAGTTGTTCTGCTAACCTTGTTCCAATTCGATAAAACCCCAGGCCGCTGAAGCAACAGACTACCCGACAACCCTTGCTAGTGAACTCGCATTTGAAATCCACTCCAAGGTACAACCTACCTTTCCAGAGAGTAAGGGTAAAATGGAGCCAGAGACAATACCACTTCCGTTAGAATTCTTCCCTCCTGCAACCGCGGTTTTCGGCAGAAGTGAGGACATGCTCTCCCATCTGAGTGTGATGTCCTTTTGTGCCATGAAGTTCTAGCTGGAAGCAAAACAGACCCTTATACTACTTGGCCTGTGCTGGGCACTCCGCTAAGTGGTATCCATACAACTACCCATGAATTTGGTAACATTCTCCTTTTCACTGATGAGGAAGCAGAGGCTGGGAGAGATGCTATCGCTTTCCAAAGGCTGATCAGTTCTGGGGCTGGGATTTGAGCCCAACTGCCTCTGAGGCCAAGTCCGCTCTTCCAACCACGACTCTCCTCCTTTGAGATTCAAACCAGGATTTTGACAACAGGAAGACACACACACCTTTTCATTTTAGAGAAAAGTCGTTTAGGAAAGAACTCATTTTCTTTTGGGCTCCAGACTTGAGACCTCAGAAAATGTTCCTAGCTCTGTTGCCTGAGTCATGGCGGAGTCATCTTGTTGAATAACAAAATATCTGAGTCACTCGGACTTCATGTAGGAAAAAAAACAAAACAAAACACACGAGCGGCTTTATTTGAGAATTGAATGGTTTTGAAATCAACTCACAGGCCGGGGCATGAGGCTAACAGACTTATTTATGTTGGTGAGATGAACTGATTGTAAGTGTTATGTAAGTAAAAGTGACACTCCCCAGGATGAAACAATGTTTCATCAATGTCACCATTGTTAACGGTGAAACTCTATGGACTCACTGATCATTAGTCTTCAGAACAGGCAGGGAGCCTTTTTGTTTCACTCCGTCAATTGCTTATTTATCTCAAGGATAAAAAACAATTCCCCTCCATACATATGTCTTCTGATATGTTTCAAAGTCTGAATTTAATTACTGTACGTTCACTTGCAGCCTTGACCGTGTATAGGCGGAATTGTCATTGAGTTCTATGAGTGCAGACTCTTACGTCCCTGAAAATATCCCCTGAACTTCTAGAAACACCTCCAGTTCTCTTACCAGGAAATTCACGGTTAGAGAATGGGCTTCACTTGAGGATATCCCACTGAGAGAAACAAATTCAGACTGAGATCCATACACAATACCAGATTCTTTTCTGAAAGCTGGTCTTGACAGGAGAAAGGGGACAAGAACAAGTGTGTATTAGATATGACGATGGGGCGCCTGGGTGGCTCAGTCGGTTAAGTGTCCGACTTTGACTCAGGTCATGGTCTCACAGTTTGTGAGTTCGGGCCCCGCGTCGGGCTCTGTGCTGACACCTCGGAGCCTGGAGCCTGCTTCGGATTCTGTGTCTCCCCCTCTCTCTCATGCTCGGTCTCTCTCTGTCTCTTAAAAAATGAATAAACATTTAAAAAGGGGGAAAAATTAGACATGATGAAAATACGTCAAGAGCTAACATTTGCCTGGCATTTACAAGGGGCAAGACATTATTCCAGGTGTTTGACATGAATTAACTCCTTGAATCGTTTTAACAGCGTTAGGAGATAGGTAGTCTCATAATCCATATTTTGTAGATTAAGAAACTGAGACACAGAGATGCTGAGTGATTTGCCCAAGGTTGCACAGCCAGGAAGTAGGGGAGCTGGGTTGAAACTCCATTGGTCTGACTTAAATTAGTCCCTTTTACCCACTGCACTAACTAGGCCATTGAGCTGGGGCAGGAAGGGGCCGGGCGACCGCAAGAGCACGGCAGACAGTGAGCTGGATCCCAGGAATGACTCCCGGCTTCCAACCTTACTGAAGACGCCCCGCCAGCCCTGTCTGTATTCATTAAGCCTGGAAAAGAAAATGGACAATTCTCTTATTGATTCAAAAAGAAAGATGCCGATATTCCAAGAGTCTTTATGAAAAGTCTGTTTACTGCCAGGGCTTGGCAAGTCTCAGAAACGGGCAGCTGCTCAGGACCCTTGCAAGGTTGAAGGGAGGACACCCCTGCCACATTTGCAAAGCACACGGCCTCTTTTCTTTACCGTGTGGCCACAGTCGGTCAGATTTCTTGTGTTTGAGTAACAGACGTCCGTGACGGCTAACCAAAGCAGAAAAGGAAGTTGTCGATGGGATATTGCGGAGCCCACGGAATGGATGGCAGAGCTGCACAAGCAGATCTGGACAAGCGGGCAGACCTCGAGGGAGATTAAGCAGCCACGCTGTGGCCCGAATTGCAGCAAAAGGAAAGTCTGGTTGGATTCGGAGTCCGGGAGACCATCACAACACGGCCAGCAGAGCACATTTGATTCCCTGGGGGCCGCTCACTACCCGACCAGCAATCAGGACGGCAGGCTCTTCTTCGGAGCCCTCAGGCAGAGCATCCGATTGGCTGGGGTTAGTCACATGATCTCTACTTGTTGAGCTGGGAGGCGGGCTTTCTGTTTTTCATTCCCCCCTAATTAACGTGCAGTGTCATATTAATTTCAGGTGTATGATATGGCGACTGAGCGATTCTTGTTCAACAATTCCGCGCTCATTGTGATAAGTGTGTTCTTATTCCCCACCACCTGTCTCAACTCCCCCCCCCCCCCCCACCGCCCTCTGGTAACCATCAGTTTGTTCTCTATGCTTAAGAGTCTGCTTGTTGGGGGCGCCTGGGTGGCCCAGTGGGTTAAGCCTCCAACTCCTGGTTGCAGCTCAGGCCGTGATCTCACGGTGTGTGAGGTCAAGCCCCACATCGGGCTCCGAGCTGACGGTGCAGAGCCTGCTTGGGATTCTCTCTCTCCCTCTCCCTCTGTCTGCCCCTCCCCTGTTTGCTCTCTCTGTCTTTCTGTCAAAAATAAATAAATAAGCTTAAAAAAAAAACCAAGAAAAGACTCTGGCCTTTGCTTGATTTTTTTTTTTATTCTTTCTTCCTTTGTTTTGTTTCTTAAATTCCACACGTGAGTGAAATCGTATGGTATTTGTCTTTCTGTCACTAACTTATTTCACTTACCATTAGACCCTCTAGATCTACCCCTGTTGTTGCAAATGGCAAGATCTCATTCCTTTTTATGGCTGAATAATATTCCACTGAATATATACCTACCACCTCGGTTATGTTCATTAATCTATTTATGGACACTTGAGTGGTTTCCATATTTGGCTACTATAAATAATGCTGCAATAAACATAGGGGTGCATATATCTTTTCCAATTCATGTTTCCTTTGGGCAAATACCCAGTAATGGAATTACTGAATCGTATGGTAATCCTGTGGTTTTTTTTTGAGGAACCCCCATACTGTTTTCCATAGTTGCTACACCAGTTTGCATTCAAGGGGGACTTTCGGGAGCCCCTTCGGCTTCTGTAGCTGGTGCAAATGTCCCCATTTTAGGATTTCTCAAAATATTCTAGGCTCCCGTGCTGGGCAGAATGGCATATTTGCCATCCAGATTTAAAGAAAATGCAATAATCATCAAAAGTAGGGCAAGAGATTATTCTCAAGATAGAACGTGGAAGAGTATGGATGAAGACAGGCTTTGATTTTCAGCTCTCCCACAAGCTTACCCCACGACCTTGGGAAGGTCGCTCACAATTTCTGACCTTGCATTTCCTCATTTGTAAAATGATAGTCAACGTGGTATTTACCTTCAGGATTTGTGGTGATTCCCGGAGATGGTGAGAGCAGGGAAATTCACATTTACAAGGCACACCCGAACATCTTACATATGCATCTATATTTATTTTCCACTTCCCCTAGATGCAGAAGTGGCAGAAATAGAGTTCTATAGTGGGAAAGGGGCCTTAAGTTAGGGTGGACCACGAGAGATGCAGCGTTGAATTATGGAGAAAACCTGGAAAATGCCCATCGCTGTTAAGGTTCATAGAAAAATCCGCTCACACCTTCTTGCAGCATCCTTGAGAATATAACACCTCAGGGACTTTTTCTCCTACAACTAACTGGATGACCATGATCCCTGGACGTTCCTTCTGGGTGCGTGTTTTTCAAGGCATCTGGCAAAAGTTTCCCTTTAGGAACCTTCTGTTTGTTCCCACATGATAGAGGCTTCTGAAGATAGGATTACACATAAAAAATGCTCCCTGGCCCCAATATTCCACCACAGATAAACCTGCCCCAAACATCCACCAAAAGCACTACTTCTGGAACTAAGACATTCCCCTGTCTGTGGCTTCGATTAATAGTAATTTAGCTGACATTTCCTTGCCAATATTTATTGACTACTTGTCACATGCCTCATCTGCATTGTCTTATTTAATCCGCAAAGCAATTCTATGAAGTAAGTACCACCATTTACAGAAAATGGAAATCGAGTCTCAGCGAGAGGATGTCACGTGTTCAAGGTCATGCCTCAAACCCAAGTTTCTCTTACTGTAACCTTAACTACCACCCTGTGGACAATGTATTTGGCGGGATGGGTGAGCAGGTGGAGTTTTTGCAGAAAATTAAGGGCTGCTGTGTTCTTTGAGGGCCCTCATGCAGTAATTGGTTCCCTCACCCCTCTATGGCTCAAATGGCAAGGATCGCTCATAGCTACCCTCACCTTTTCCCCACAAACATAGGTGTGTGCCAAAAATGAAAAAATTCTGAATGCTCCCTCTGGGGCTTATCAAGAAATTCCATCTCACGCATTCTTTTGACATCCCTTATGGGGTATCTACCTTCCATCAGGCCGTGTGAGGAAGTACCCTTTGGAGATAAGCCAAAGGTTGTTACGGCGATTCCTCCTGGTCGAAGCCTTCGTGGTTCAGGGAAGCTGTGCCTCTCCACACCACAGTGGGAACAAGGACTTCAGGTAGAGGGCTCAGTGCCAGACCACAGGATATACCAGGCCTTCTTCCTCTGAGTTGGGGCAGAGACTGAGGGTAGGTGTTAGGAGAATTCAAAATTCCTGTTTTGGGTTTTTCTGGAAATACAGACCCATTATCTTTTGGACTGAAGATCATACGTGATTACAAAAAGGGGCTGGTGGGGGGGCACCTGGGTGGCTCAGTCGGTTAAGCGTCCGACTTCGGCTCAGGTCATGATCTCGTGGTCCATGAGTTCTAGCCCCGCATCGGGCTCTGTGCTGACAGCTCGGAGCCTGGAGCCTGCTTCGGATTCTGTGTCTCCCTCTCTCTCTGCTCCTCCCCCACTCATACTGTCTCTCTCCGTCTCAAAAATAAATACACATTGAAACAAATTTTAATGGGTTGGAAAATGACATCGTAGACCTTCAAAACAGCAAGTGCTATTAAATCTGCAGGTGTGTGTGTGTGTATGTATGAGTGTGTGTGCACACGTGTGTGTGTGTGTGTGTGTGTGTGTGTAGGCAGAGGTGTGCCAGGGATAAGCACATATGCATGGGTGTAAGCCTGGGGGTTGTGTGGTTGTGCGGGGGTGCATACGGGTGTGTGTTGTGGGTGCTTGTTCACGTGCTGGAAGGTGTGCTTGTGAAGAGGTTGTGCCCCCGCAATGTGTGTGTGTGTGGGAGGGTGTGACTGCGGGGGCATGTACAGATCCACAGCTATAAGTATGTGGGCAGGGTATGTGCTGGGGGGCCCTAGCTCCACAGTGGAGACAGATTTCCCACATAAAGGGAGAAGACCGGGTTTCTAACATCATGGTAGGTCTGTGAGGTCCTGAGATTTTGAGATACAAGTTGCCACTTAAACTTGCCATATGAGACTTTTAGAGGTCCTCATGATTTTACCCGTCCGCCGAGAAGGCCACTGTATGTCTCTTCGCACAATCCTTGTGAGATGATCTCTATTGAAATACCCACTTTCTCTGAAGTCTCTAGCTGGTAGGGAAGAGCTTTTCTGATGATCACTTCTTTTGTAGTAGGTTACGAAAATCAGATCCCAAAGAACTCTCGAGCGGTGTGCTGGAGTTTTCCTGGAGTAGCCACCTAAGTGGCCTTAGATGAAGGCTGTCTGGCAGATGCTTTTCATCTTGGACTCCACTTCTGAGGGAGTGTCTGACTCAAGCTCCCCAGTGTGGATGCGGCCACCCAGCTTTCCTGCTGGCGGGGCAGAAAGGTAACTTCTGGAATAAGAAGCATGGGCTTTTTGAGAGAGAGAGAGAGAGAGGCACAGAAGGTGAGTGGGGGAGGGGCAGAGAGAGAGAGGGAGAGAAGAAATCTGAAGCAGGCTCCAGTTCTGAGCTGTCAGCACAGACCCCGATGTGGGGCTTGAACACATGAATGGTGAGATCATGACCTGAGCCGAAGTCAGATGCCCAGTTGACTGAGCCACCCAGACAACCCTCCTTTAATACTTTAAGGTAAGAAGTTGTCACACATCTAACACTGACGTTGAAAAGAACAGAAAGAGTCATTCATTAACAATGATGGAAGAATGGGGTATCTGGGTGGCTCAGTCGGTTAAGCGTCCGACTTCTGCTCAGGTCATGATGTGGTTCATGGGTTTGAGCCCCGCGTCGGGCTCTGTGCTGACAGCTCAGAGCCTGGAGCCTGTTTCAGATTCTGTGTCTCCCTCTCTCTGCCCCCTCCCCGCTCAGGCTCTGTCTCTCTCTGTCTCTCAAAAATGAATAAACATTAAAAAAAACTTTAAGAAAAAGCAATAATGGAAGAATAGAAAGAAAGGGAAAACGAAAAGAGAAAGAAAAGGAAAAGTGCCTGCATGGAAGCATTCACACCCATGGGGAAACACTTATTTTTTTTAGGGACAATAAACTTATTCTTGGTAAATAAAGCAGAGTAACTTTGGAGTTAGACAGGCTTTCTAACTTGGACAAAATACTTACCCTGAGTTTCATCTGTTTTCCTGTAAAATGGATAATAATATGCACGCTTCTCAAATATAATACTCATACAAATCACCTAGAGGTCTTGGAAAAATATGGATTCTGGGGGAACCTGTGAGTGTTCACGTAAACATACAAGATCTGAAATTATTCTGTCCAAGTTGCAGTAGGATCAGACTCTGATTGACTTCCCCCTCGTTGCCGGAAGCACCACCATTTGACTTTGCACAAGAACCAGCCTGCAAGAGGTTTGCGTATGGTTCTCTGGCAGCAGAAGATCAGGTCACAGGATCCGGACTGTGAGAGCTATTTGGCATCTGCTCCTATATGAAGGCTGCTTAAGTCCTCTGCTAGCTGAATTTTATTTTCCCAATGGACAAAAGAACTCTCCCAGAGTTTTCTTGCTTCAGAATAGTTTCACTTGGCCCACTTCACGAATACTGAACAACGACCAGCTATCCATTTGCATTCGTCCTGGAGTTGACTCACCCAGACCACAGAGGTACTTTCCACTGGTTCCCCGTAGGTGCCTGTCCCCTGTGGAGGTTTGCACTGCTGGTTCCTATTAAAGCTCTGGCAAAACACAATCAGAGCTGGACGATGCTTCATGCAAGTCAACAGCCATAACAAGAAACGTCAAGGCAGGTTCTCGACTTACGGGAGCAAAAAACAAAATGGACTTTGCTTCCAAAGTAATGAGCAGTAATAATTCTATCATGGGATTTCTCCAATTTTCACCCCGATGGAATTAGCCAAGGTATATTATGAAAAAAAAAAAAAAAGAAAATTAAAAAAAAAACATAGAATAGGTATCAAAGTGATAATGCAATGATGATGTAATTGTATTTTGGTTTGATTTTAAGTAGGCTTCACACCCAGTGTGGAGCCCAACACGGGGCTTGAACACATAACTCTGAGATCAAGACATGCGCTGACATCAAGAGTCAGACACGTGGGGCGCCTGGGTGGCTCAGTCGGTTAAGCATTCGACTTCAGCTCAGGTCACGATCTCGCGGTCCATGAGTTCGAGCCCCGCGTCGGGCTCTGGGCTGATGGGTCAGAGCCTGGAGCCTGCTTCCGATTCTGTGTCTCCCTCTCTCTCTGCCCCTCCCCCCTTCATGTTCTGTCTCTCTCTGTCTCAAAAATAAATAAACGTTAAAAAAAATTATAAAAAAAAAATTAAAAAAAAAAGAGTCAGACACATAATTGACTTAGCCACCCAGGCACCCTGACAATGTAATTTGAAAAGTCAGTGATGAAACATATACAGCATCAATGGGATTTTTCAGCATCAATGGATTTTATCATAGGTAGCTCAACTTCACTCGAGATCTGATAGTTATACCTACACCTTCTAAAACTGTTATTGATAATAACAGATAATACTATTTGCCATGCAACAAATACTGTTCATAATATTAACTCATTTAATAAATTCTTTCCATTTTCATGTGGAGATGTGTTATTACTTTAAAGAGTGCACTGGGGTGCCTGGGTGGCTCAGCCGGTTAAGTGTCCGACTTCGGCTCAGGTTATGATCTCACCGTTTGTGAGTTCGAGCCCCACGTCGGACTCTATGCCAACCGCTCAGAGCCTGGAGCCTGCTGCGGATTCTGTGTCTCCCTGTCTCTCTGCCCCTCCCCTGCTCACACACACACACTCTCTCTCTCTCAAAAACAGACATTAAAATTACGAAAAAAGAAACAAAATAAAGAGTGCACATCTTCTTTGTACAGATTTCTACTTGCTCAGACATGTGAAAAAAAGAAAAAATGAAATAAAATATTCCTTTATATATAAGATTTGTAATGAAACATATTATTTACTAGGAACTGTTTTTCACTAGAACCGTAACATCAATCAATTCAAACAAGTACAGCTATAACAAATAAGATGTTTAATCTCTGTTACCTTGTAGCATATTATTTGACATTTATTGAGCACCTAAACTGATCCAAGCATAGATATAGGTACTAAGAATATAAGAGAAAACAAGACAGATAGTCTTCCTGCCTTTAGGGAGCTGACATCCTAAAGCAAGCTAGAATTCAAGTTACAAGACTGTAATTATATAATACCATTATATAGTATATATATTTATATATATATATTTATATTTATTATATTTTATATATTATTATAATATATATATTATAATTTATATATAATTATATAAATATATATATTATATATATAAATATATATAAATAGAGAATATATAGACAGAAATATAATATATATTATATATTAATATATATTAATTATATATAATTATATATATATTATATATAATTATATATATTATATTATATTATATTATATATATTATATGTTATATATTATATTATATTATTATATATTATATTTATATATTATATAATATATAAATATATAAATAGAGAATATATAGAGAGAAATATAATATATTATATATTAATATATATTAATATATCAATTAATATATTAATTAATATATAATATATAATAATTATATATTAATATATAGAGAGAAATATAATGCATATATATTTATATATAATATAATTATATAATATATATAAATATATAATATAATATAATATAATATAATATAATATAATAATATATTATATTATATTATATATTATATTATTATATTATATAATTATACAATATATAATAATTATATTATATATATTATATATATATATATATATAAGAGAATAAAAGAGACAGCCACTATTATTTCCATGTTATAGATGAAGAACCAACTCGGCAATACATGGAGGGATAGAATGAAACTCAGGTGTAGCTTAAACTCCCTAAGAAACAAGCGTTCTCACATAAAAAGCAAAATAACACTTACCTTAGAGTTTGCCGATGTTCGTAGAGAGAGTAAAATTATCTGGCACACACATAGGAGCTCCTCGATAAATTATACTTTGTTGTACAAGGAGAACGATTCATGAGCTTGAGTGTACACATTGTATTTTTCATCTCTTTCGCAATGGAACAGCTCTTTTAATGAGGAACCTTTTCTAAAGTTCTCCCCAACGATGGGACTCAGTCAGTTATGCGTCCAACTCTTGATTTCAGCTCAGGTCATGATCTCAGAGTCGTGAGATTGAGCCTCGAGTTGGGCTCCTTGCTGGGTGTCGAGCCTACTTGGGATTCTCTAAATAAATAAGTAAATAAACAGACTTTTTTTCAAAAAGTTCAATAAGAAGTTCTCTCTGTGTAAACACGTCTTGGGGGATTTAGGATGCATTTTTCCATAATGTAACTTTAACTTACCAACAGGACTGAATTGTACTTGGAAATCATTAAGCATATTTGGGGCCAGATGAATGTTTGGGAAGATAGTGTTTAATTGTGTCAGGAAGGTGTTTTGAGTATTCACCTTGGAGCACCTGGGTGGCTCGGTCAGTGTAAGCATCCAACTCTTAGTTTCAGCTCAGCTCGTGATCTCACGGTTTGTGAGTTCGAGCCCTGCGTCTGGCTCTGTGCTGACAGCTCAGAGCCTGGAGCCTGCTTCGGATTCTGTGTCTCCCTCTCTCTCTGCCCCTCCCCTGATCACACTCTGTCTGTCTCTCTCTCTCGCTCTCTCTCAAAAATAAAATAAAACATTAAAATTTTTTTAAAATCAAGTATAATCTTAACCTTGCTGACCTATAAGCATAGCAACCCCCAATTTTAGAATGAGGAAACTAGGTCCAGAGAGATTAAGTAACTTGCCCAAGGCCATGGCTTGTGAGTAATGGAGCCATGGTTTCAATCCAATCTGTGGAGACTGAAATTACTATTTTTGTCATACAGAATTGCTTCCTATATGACACACAAATAAAGCCCTCCAGGATTTACCAGCAAGTTCTCAGAAAACAAAAAATGCGTTGATACTGATCTTTTGCTTTCCCTAAAGAATGAGGAAAAAATCAATAATCAATTGCCTATTATTTGCTTATTGGGTGCTGGCCATGGTAAACACCACTAGATCATATACTCCAGGAGAGACAAAACCAAAGAGACAATGTCTGTAATTGCAGGGAGATTTTTTCTCTAATTAGGCAGAGGAGGACTCTGAGACGAATATACTAGAGATTACTTATGAGCCCAATTCGTGTACTTCATCACTTTAATGATAAACATTTCAGAGCTTTAGTAGATGCCAGGAACTTCCAATGCTTTGTCAGCCTCAGAAAAACCCCACTAGGTGGGTAAGACCATTATCACCACCGTGAGAGGAGGTACTTAAGCTTACAAAGGTAAGTACATTACCCCTGGTTTATCTGCCTACCGGGCTAACTGGGATTTGAACTCACCAGCATTTCTTTACTAATATTCCTTTGGCTTAATCAATTATACAGTTCCCCAAGTTGAAATTGCAATGTTAAGTTGGACACAAGGTATAATCATTGAGAGGTTATACGTTGCCCCTCTTGTATGTAGTTTGCAAAAACCAAGGCATGCAATACAGGAATGCTCTGAGGTAATATCCACTAAATGCTCTCCCGTGCTGAGAACTGTGTACTCACTACTCTCACAGCGAACCCCAGATTGGCTAATATTATTATTATTGCTGTTCCCATGAAGCTTAGGCTTTACTCAGGTTGTGAGGTTGATTCTAACCCCATCTATTCTACAGATGTGGAAGGCAAGTCCTCTACAGATCTAGGGCCTACACCAAGTTTAGTAGACTCTGAAGCACAAAACTATATAACCGCTTAATATATTTGAAAGAGTTTTGTGTTTTTCAGTAGTGAAAGCAGCTATTGTCCTTCCAAAGATTCTTCCACCGCACCCTCGCCACACAAGCTCACACACATGCACGTGCACACACACACACACACACACACACACACACACACATACAGTTTGTCATCTGTGGTGGTGGCTTGGTGTGTGAGGGCTGGAGTATAATTATCCATTCAGGACTTGGTAAGATTTCCCAGAACAAAACAGAGGGCCTGGACCTGTCTCCGTAATGAGGGTGGGCATTTATGAGATGCTACAACATCTCTCATTAGTAATTCCCAGCAGGATCCCGGGCAGGATGACTCAGAGAGGCTTCGTAATAAGCTAGGGATGAGGCCCAGTCAGGAAGAGTGTTTCTGGGACTGGTCATTTTGAATTTAGCTGTGCCTTGTCAAGGAGGGATGTGTGTTTATGTCAAGCAAGTTTCCAAGAACCAATCTTCTTCTCTCTGCAATCCGGTGTACAAATTACTGGGGACTCTCTCCACTGGACACGAGAAGCCAGTTTTCCTGAAATAAGAATTCTCTTGCTGACCATCGTTGGCACTAAGGACTGCCTGCACTGCCCAAGTGTCTACTTGGAGTTTATAAAGCAACATAGTGCTAGGTTCATATGAAAACCTAGAAAATATGAAATTATTTCCCTTTCTGCTTGAGTGCATCTGCAGGGAGGGGAAGCAACGAAAAAATAAGGAGGGGGGATAACTTAATATCTGACTTAACAATAAGAGTTAAGCGGTCAATAAATATATTGACCATTCTCTATGTGCCGAGCACTTGCCAGACACAAGATACACACAGTAGACTAAATTCATCTTCTATTTGGGATTCTTCTTCCTCTTCCCCTTCCCCTCCTCCCCCTCCTCCTCCTCCTTCTTCAGTTTTTCAACCACCATTAGCACATAAAGCCACATTGCATCACGTAGCCCCCCACAAACCGATCCCACCTACCCCCTTTTGGTGGTATTTCCACTTAGAGAATATTTCCAATATTCTGAGATGTTCTTGGTGTAATAAAAGGTGATATAAGATGTGGATGGGTGTATATCGTAAGGGCCAGAACCAGAAAATTGGGGGGCTGAATCCCACACGAGCCACATGTGACATCGGGCTTAACTCTGGTTTTATTTCTTCATTTATTTTTGTCATTGGACTGAACTAAATGGGGAAACTTATGTAAAATGTCTAGCTTAAGTGCCTGGTTTATCATAAGCCCTAGAAAGCTTTCATTTGTATGCTATGTAACATAAGATGTGTATATTACATATAGGATATAATCTATATAGTATGTGATATATAAAATGTACTATCTAATATGTATATATAAATGGATATCTGTCAAGAAGATATGATACGTTATATTAACATCCTATAATAGTAGATATAATACATTATATTAGTACAATTAAAATAATAATTAACATAACACCTTACATTAATATAGGTATTGTTAACATTAGCAATCATTAACATCTCAGGACAAATTTGAAATGGCAGTGTTCCAGCTCAAGGTGGACCGCAAAAGTTTTCGAGAAACCTGAAAGTTTACAATAAACTCACCAGGGAAGGGGTTGCAGAACAGTCGGGTCAGAAAAGAGCCAGTCACGTGACTGGAAAGCCTGGCGAGGAAACTTCTGGGCCGGCGGTAGTTGTTGGTGCTGGGTCATAATGACAGCACACGAACTACTTTAAAACGCTCAACAAAAATCTTCACCTTCTCTTCCTAAATGAGTAGAACAAGTTCTTCCCCTGGCAGCTAGGACGACTCCCGAGAGTGTGTGTGTGTGTGTGTGTGTGTGTGTGTGTGTGTGTGTTGCTTGCTTGGGGTGCACTCCGCAAGGGAGGGTGGGGAAGGTGGGGCAACGCGACTTAACGCTGCCTGGGCGCATCTCTGCACAGGGCAGTCGGTGTCCAAAAAGAGACGGGGCCGATGGACTTGGGAGAGGTAACCCAGCCTGGAGGGCAAGCCACGTTTCCACCGCGTATTTCAGAACTGCCCCAAGAGGAGGTAACAAGGACTACACTGAGTACTGACTGCGGACAAGGCTCTGTTGCGTGCGCTTTGCCTACTGTAATTCATTAAATCTTCAGAAGAACCGAGCAAATGGAGCAGCCAGGGAGGAGCCTGCAAACCCAGCTGGCTCTCCTCGCCCCGGCGAAGACCCGAAGGTTGAAATGCCCTCTCTGGATGCCTTTCACTAAGCCTCAAACACCCCACGCTGGGAGGCGCAGAAAGCCAACCTTCCTCCAGAGAGAGCTGGGTCCAGGCTGGCAAGCCCCGGCTCCCGGGAGGCGCGCGGACCCCGGGGGCCCCCCCCTGAAGGCCCCGGCAGCCTCCCCGGGGCCGCCCTCGGAGACCTCGCCCGCCCGGCAGCGCGATTGTGCAAGCGCGGGGCTGCCGCCGCGGCCGCCACTGCCGGCTCCTGCCCGCCGGGTCAGGGCGGGGAGGCGCGCCGGGCGCACACCCGGTGAACTCCGGGCGGAGTCGGCCGCGCTCCCGCCCGGGGAGCAGCGTACCCGCCACCCGAGGCCCGGGCGCCCTCGCTCACCTCGCTGACTCCATCCTATTTCCACCCCCAGCCCTGCCCTCCGCCCCCTCCCCACCCCCCCGGGTCCCGCGTCCCTCCGGGCCAGGCCAGCCGGGGCCCACTGCGCCCTACCCAGCCTGCTGATTGGCCACCCGGGGCCTGCCCCGTGTCCATAAATACGTGGTCCCTGGGCATGGAGCGTGGAGAGGGACAGGAGGACAGCCCGGCGCCGCGCAGCATCCCTCTGCCCTCATTGACACCTCCACTCCGCGGCTCCGGACCTGGAAGTCAGCCTCGCAGCCCCACAGGCGGACCCACATCCCTTCCTTTCCCCTTCCAAGAGACACCCGGCCCCCGGAGGCACTCCTCCAGCGGGTCCCCGCGCCCTGAGGCTGCCGCACCCGGCAGCGCCGAGCATCCTTGCCGCGGTCCTCTCTGCTCCCCTTTCCTCCGCCGCCCCCTGCGTCACACCTGCTGGCCCTCTTCGCCCTTCTCCCCCAGAATCGTCAGCCCCCCCCCCCACCCCCCAGATCCCGCTCGCGCCTCTTTAACAAAGTCGTGCTTCCCGGTCCCCGCGCGTTCCCACGCGCCAGGTGTGCCCCGCTGCCATGAGCTCCCCCATCGGCAAGAGCCGCTCCCTTGCCGCCGTCCTCCAACAGCTGCGCCACCCGGGGCAGCCCCCCAGAGCCGTGACGTCTGCGGCGTGCGCGCCCCCTCGGCCGCGGGAGGTGCCCCTCTGCCCGGTGATGGAACGCGGCGAGGCGCAGGACGCGGCCGCCCTGCCGGGTCCCACCAACTGGCCGCTGCTGGGCAGCCTGCCGGAGATTCTCTGGAAAGGGGGGCTCAAGAAACAGCACGACACTCTGGTAAATGCCTCGTCGGGCCCCAATTCCCTCTCCCCTCTCTGCCCCGCGCCCCAAAACCCTCCGCGAGACGCGCGGCCGGGGCGCACGGGGCGCTCCGGCGTCGCGGCAGCGGCGGGGGCCCCGAAGGAAGGAGGCGGGAGGAGGGAGACGCGCTCCCGGGACTGCTCTGGGGGGGGGGACGCGCGCTGACCCGGCCCTGACCTCCGCTGCAGGCCGAGTACCACCGGAAATACGGCAAGATTTTCCGCATGAAGTTGGGTTCCTTCGACTCGGTGCACCTGGGCTCGCCGTGCCTGCTGGAAGCGCTGTACCGCACGGAGAGCGCGTACCCCCAGCGGCTGGAGATCAAGCCCTGGAAAGCCTATCGGGACTACCGCCGGGAGGGCTACGGGCTGCTGATCTTGTGAGTCCGGGCGGCGGCTGCAAGCTGGGAATGGGTTCTCAGTAGGGTCCCCTTCCTACGCAGCGGGACACGAAAGCCCCCACCAGGCGCAGTCTCCAACTCCTGCCTGGATCAGAACGGGTTGCACGCAACTGTACTGCGCGCCCAACACCTGCGTCGTCTCTGGCAACTGGGCAGGGCCATGCCTTTCCGTCCAAGAAAGCCCAAAAGGGTTCTACAAATAGCGGGGTTCAGACTTTGGGGCCAGACGAGGTCGTGAAGTCACCGTGCCAGGCCAACCTATTCTATACAAAATTATCCCTTACAGTTCTCTGTAGTCCCTTTCTCTGAGCTCAAACGCCAGAAATTGACTTCTTTAGCTTTTGACAGTTACCTTTTTTTTTTTTTTTCTGGAGGGGAATGGGGGTTTATGACCCAGGTCTAGTCAGAAAGGTGAGGTTCAGGGGCGTCAGGGTTGCACTGTAGGTAAGTAAAGGCCATAATGTGGTGAGATTCCTCTGCTTTTAATGGTTAGCATTTAACAGGTTAGCGCGTTTGGGTTTGTTTTTTTTTTAATCCCTAATAGTTGTATTTTGGAGGATAATATATTTACTGGAATTAAAAGCCATAGTTATGCGTGGTGCATCAGAGGCTGTGTCGTCTGCTCTGGGATGAGGGAAGAAGGTGGATGATAAGAATGAGAGAGAGGGAGAGAGAATCCCAAGCAGACTCCACACCGCCAGCATGGAGCCTGATGCCGGGCTCAAACTCACAAACCATGAGATCATGACCTGAGCTGAAGTCGAGAGTGGGTCGCTTAAGCGACTGAGCCACCCAGGAATGTGACTTTCAACCCGAGTCAGTGACTAAGAGAAGACAACGTTGTTCTCAAACAGATCTGGGTTGCTGGCGAAGGGGATGTTCAGGTATCTACTCTTACTGCTGAGAATTGAGGTACCTGGCCTCCCAAATCAACCCCCATAAGAGCACCTCAAAAGGCCCGAGCCCATATTATCTGGACTTCACCTTTCTGGTGTAATCTTAGGCGGAGAGGAGAGGTGCTTTTTCACCCCGTTGTGAAACCAGCCCCCAGTGTTCCAATGTGCATATTCTCTGGATAGTTCTTAGCAGGAGTCTCAGTGCTCATTTGATTATTTAGTTCACACAATTCCAGCGCTGGAGGTGTCTTTGCTGCTCCCTTTTCTCTACAATTTGCTCTACGTATAATTTTGCTTCTCTCCCAGGGAAGGAGAAGACTGGCAGAGAGTTCGGAGTGCCTTCCAGAAGAAACTAATGAAACCAGTGGAAATTATGAAGCTGGACAACAAAATCAATGAGGTTTGCAGGCTGGGGGCAGCTTCCCTGGGCCTCCTGGGGAGGGAGAGATGTCTATGGAACTTTAAGTCATAGCTACAAAGTACTGGCGGTTTGGATGGTTCAGGGGTCTCCCTTTACTCCTCGCTGTCTACTTCCTTCTCCGCCAAAACCTTACTCCTCCTTCCTTCCCTCTTGTGCAAAGTGACATCTCAGTGAGGGAACGATGACAAGCAGAGACTCTGGGATTCCGGTCTTGGATTTGAACCTCAGCCCTCCACCCTCTGGCCCTGTAAACTGACTATACCCTTAACTTCCCTAAGCTTCACTCTCCCACTCTATAAACTGGGCCTCGCAGGATTAAATGAGATAATGCTTATAAAATTCCTAGGTCGTGCCATTTAAGCTGGGTTTTGCAGGATGAGTAGGAGTCTTCAAGCCAGAGCAAGTGTAGAAAGGCGTTCAGGCAGAAAGCATAGCCTGCTGAAAATAGTCAGATGACATGATGTGTTCAGGAAATAGTACGTTCAGTGCAGCAGAGGTGAGGCTGTCTGTGCAATGATGCTGGACAGAGGGCAGCTCTTAACAATGTTTTTGTACCATGATAAGGCATTTAGACATTGTCCTTTAGTTAACAAGGGCCAAAGAGGGAGGGATTTAAGCATACAGTAATCTCTTTACTCCTGTTCACTTTGGGTGTTTATTTGGAACTGAACTTGGACCCAGAAAGGATCATATAGGTGCAAGAGTGCCAACCCAGGGGTTTCAGGGACCAGTTAATGAATATAAATGTATAAGGAAGGCCCAGCAGGGATTTTTGCAAACAGGATAGGGCATGCCCTTTCTAGGAGCGACAGCTGCCCCATTCCAGCAAATGACTGTCACATGGGGATGCGGACCTAGTGGCTCCAGATTTTATCATTATTATTATTTTTTGGTTAAGTGGTAAAAATTCCATATGTTGATGAGAAACTTCTGGATTTTGGGGGGGAAACAAATGCAAAGTACTTTTTAGTGCACTAAGTGGACAAATTCACAATGCCCGTGGGTGGGCTTTGTACTCACACATACCTTGTTCCAGGCCCCAGCATGGCCGCTTTGCAGCCACGTGTCCAAGGGCGAGTGCCTTAGCCTCACTCGAAGCCCATTCTCTTGTCTGTTTCTGCGGGAAATGGAAGGAAGATCGTATTTCCTACCTCACAGAGTTGTGGGGATCCGCTAACGTAGCACGCTTCAGGCACTGCTTGGTACTATACAAGCCTTGTAAAATGTGAGGCTTTAGCCATCAAAAACCCTGATTTGGGGGGTGCCTGGGTGGCTCAGTCTGTTAAGTGTCCAGCTTGGGCTCAGGTCATGATCTCACGGTTCGGGAGTGCAAGCCCCACATGGAGCTCTCTGCTGTCAGTGCAGAGCCTGCTTTGGATCCTCTGTTCCCCCCTCTCTCTCTCTGCCCCTCCCCTTCTTGTTCTCTCTCTCTCTCTCTCTCTCTCTCTCTCTCTCTCTCTCTTTCTTTCTCAGAAATAAATAAATAAACACTTTTAAAAAATCCTGATTTTGGCCCCTGGCATCTAGAGCTCTTACATAACATGTCCCAGGTCACAGAGCTATTTAGCAAAGGAGCTGTGTCTAGAATTTGCAGAATTTTCTGGTCCCAAGTTCAAAACGCTTAACACGACGCCAGCTAGTAAGGAGATATTTGCTGGCCCAGGTATGGAGGCAGCAAACCTCATAGGGCTTGGGGTGTTGTGACAACTTGGTTGATTCTGATTAGAAGAAATGTTTTCCTTTTCTTAAATTTAGATCAAGAGCTGAAACCTAAGATTTTGGGTGGTTGCGGGAAAAGCTGAGAAAATAACCCAGGACGAGGTTGTTAGGGCAGGAGGTGAGCCCCCGCAGGAGAATATGCAATTAGTGTTGCTTCATAATGAATAACGTTATAAGCAGTGAATATACAAGGTAGCAAACCCCGAAGTCAGCGTACTGAGCTTTTAACCTTTTGTTTTCCTTTAATGACTGAAATGTGTCTTTTGTGGTTTCTTTCCTTTAAGGTCTTGGCTGATTTTATGGGTAGAATAGATGAGCTCTGTGATGAGAGAGGCCGCATTGAAGGCTTATACAGCGAACTGAACAAATGGTCATTTGAAAGTAAGTTTGTCAGGGTACCTGGGTGGCCCAGGCGGTTAGGCGGCTGACTCTTAATCTCCACTTAGTTCTTGATCTCAGGGTTGTGAGTTCAAGCCCCTCGTTGGGCTCTGCACTGGGTGCCAAGCCTACTTAAAAAACGAAAGTAAGTTGCCTTCACCGTCTTGTTCGTTTGATTTTCCAAGGGATTTTGAGGCTAAAACGTGGCTCTGAGGATAGTTCCTCTATAACCACGTACTGTCGCTGACAAAGAAGGGCCGCCTGCACAGTCTTTTGTGCTTTCAGGCACTTAAGTTGTGCTTTGCGCTATAGGTTGTTCGTACAGTCATTCAACAAATATTTATTGAACACCTGCTATGTGCCCGGCACCGTGCTCGGTCCTAGAGATAGAACAGCGAACAAAACAGGCGATGACCGGGCTCCCGTGGAGCTTAGGGTCTGGTAGGGGTGACAACCAACAAGTAAACACACTTTATTATATACTTTGCCAAGAGGTAAGGGTAAGGTATGCGATAAAGAACAGTAGTGCCTAGAGGAGGCAAGTCTGCTTTGGTTAAGGAGACAGTCGAGGTGACACCTAAAAGAACAAGCCACAGGGCATCTGTGGGAAGATTATTCCAGACTGTGGAGACAGGCAGGGCACATCCCCCTGAGGAGGAAGCATGGGCGATGCGTCCGAGGCTCTGAGTGGGTGGGTGGGTGGGTGAAGGGAAGGAGGAGCTGAGGAGAACCAAGCCAGGGGCCGGAGGAGGTCTCAGCCAGAACTCCGGCTTTTAGTTCAAGTCTGATGGTGAGCCATGGAGGGTTCCAAACAGAAGCTGGGCATGACCCCTTTCTTCAGGGAACCCTCAGGGAATAGCAAGCAGGGTTCTGCCTGGCCCAGGAAGCTGCCCAGGGGCGAGAGGCAAGGAAACACTTTTTATAGAGTGGGCAGGCACCTGACCGAGGAAGTTCAAGGCTGTGGGAGAATCCGAAGGGCTGCACCAGCTGAGGTTGGTCGTGGCCCTGGTGCCGTATGAGCTAAGTCCTGGCAGATGAGTAGAAATTCACCAGGTGAAGGTGAATGAGGGAGCAAAGAAAGAACAGGAAGGCGTTCAGAATGACGGGAGCGTGTCCTGCAAGGGAGGGGCACTGCGAGGGCAGAGGATGGGAGGAAGGCAGCAGCCGACCCCTGTGAACCAGGGATGGGAATTCGGTTTTGAGCACGGGGGCACCTGGAAGTGATGTTCCACGAAGCGTTTTCAGCAGAGGGTGACTTGGGCTGATGTGCTGGAAGGCTGCTACTGTGAGGGATCGGAGAGGGCACCCCGGGAGGGAGGCTTTTGTCGTGACCTGTCTCCCCCATCAGCTCAGCCTCACTTTAAATTTTTTTGTTTACATTTATTTATTTTTGAGAAACAGAGTGAGACAAAGCGTGAGTGGGGGAGGGGCAAAGAGAGAAGGAGACACAGAGTCCGAGGCAGGCTCCGGGCTCTGAGCCGTCCGCACAGAGACTGACGCGGGGCTCGAACCCACGAACCGTGAGATCACGACCTGAGCCGAAGTCGGACGCTCAACCGACGGAGCCACCCAGGCGCCTCTGAGCCTTACTTTAAAGCTACAGCCCACCCGACTATGTTAGCACATTAGAAAACGCCACGCAAAGAAGAAACCCGCAGAAGGTGTTAAGGGGACGAGGACAGGAAAAAGTGAAGGGATGATTATAGAGGAGGAAAGGGAGTGTATATTTTGGAAACTGTCCACTGGAAATACCCAAATGAAGGAGTATCAAATGCATGTCTTTGCAAGTCAAAGAAGATGTGACCATGGTGGTTTAAGAATTATTGTCTAGCGTTATGAGAAGTCTCGAGGAAGGCAGTCCACGGCTGGCACACAACTGATGTCACTGGGGACCCTTTCTATCTTTTTGTTCATCCATCCTTTTTTTTTTTTTAATGTTTTTTTAATTTATTTTTGAGATAGAGAGAGACAGAGGGTGAGCAGGGGAGGGGCAGAGAGAGAGAGGGAGACACAGAATCGGAAGCAGGCTCCAGGCTCCGAGCTGTCAGCCCAGAGCCCGACGCGGGGCTCGAACCCACGAACCGTGAGATCATGACCTGAGCCGAAGTCGGTCGCTCAACCGACGGAGCCACCCAGGCGCCCCTTGTCCATCCATCCTCATTGGCCTGTTGCAAAATGGCTACTGCCTCTCCTGGTCTCCTCTCTGCCTTCTAGGCAAAAAGAGGAAGGAAAGAGGGAAGAGTTAAGCCAAACGCACTTGCTCCTTTTATCAAGAAAGTGAAAGTATTTCCTTTAAGCCTCCTTGGCCACGCCCGTTGGCTTCTCAGGCGGCTACCGGAAGCCCGGGAAGCCAGGGAACGTGATTGACACCAGGGTCTTAGATCAATCCAGATTGTTGCCCGAGGACTGATATGTTGACACCCTAAATAAAATCGGGGTTCTCTTAGGAAAGAAATGGGGGAGAATGAGTACGGGTAGGCCGTGAACAATGACTACTATGCATGGTATCCGGGACAAACTCTGACAAAAGCCAGACATTGAAGGACAGATTCATTCGTGTATAAAAATGGTTACGTTTTCACCGCGGCATTTCTGACCAGGAGGTTCTGCAGGGGTTGGGTCATGGGGCGTGGAGACAGCTTCTGGAAAAGTGGGGAAAGTATCGTCATGCCCCTTTCTCCCAGACTTTCTATCTTTCCTCCGTTCTTTGAAAAGACCTCACTTTTGCAAAAGACGGAATCGTGCCTTCAGTAGCCAGCTACTTGGAGACCCCAGTATTGCTGCGGTTGTGTGACTGTTGGTTGTTTTTAAATAACAGGCATCTGCCTTGTGCTCTATGAGAAGAGATTTGGACTCCTTCAGAAGAATGCAGGAGATGAAGCTTTGAACTTCATCACGGCCATCAAAACGGTAAGCATCGCCTTGAGGAGCACAATTTTCCTGATTTGCAGAATTTCACAAACGCGTCGTGCTTCCCCAAGAATAGCACACACACGTTATTTTGTCACAATAGTCAAGTGTTAGTTTCAAGGTGTTACGTGTTTTCATGGATGGATGGGCATGGATGGTCATGAACCGGGAAGCATGCTACATCATGGTTTAGACAAGTTTAAGTAGGTGTTTCAGTTGAAGGTCAGTTGGTGGGAGTCCTATTTCAAAAAGAGTCTGACGTTTTTCAGACGTAAAATTTTTGAATCCTTAGGTCACAGGGGGATATAGAGATACTGTGAAGCTGGTATAGAAATGGCTGAAGTTTGGAAATCATTGGAAATTGAAGTCAATAAGAAAGTGATGGTTTTCCTTTTTCCTTCTTGTGTAAAATATTTAGGTCATAGAATCAATTTTTTATTGTTTATTTATTTTTGAGAAGGGGGCACATCCAATGGCAAATCGTCCCAAAGATTGTTTTCAATGTGCTATGGGGCCCAGGGGAGGGTTCCACCCCCAGAGTTGGTGGGAGAGGCCTGGGGGGTGGGGGGGAGTGGGGTCTTTGAGTTCCTGCCTTTCTGGAAGCACGGGGTGCGGGGTGTGGAGAACGCTCCTCTTCCGGTGAGGCGGTTGTCTTCGAGACAAGGGGCATCCAGAATGAAAAGGCGTTGCGTTCCCCACAGATGATGAGCATGTTTGGGAGGATGATGGTGACCCCGGTTGAGCTGCACAAGAGCCTCAATACCAAGGTGTGGCAGGCCCACACGCGGGCCTGGGACACCATCTTCCGATCAGGTAATGGGGCCACACACACCCGGCATCCCTGTCTCTGGAGCCTCTGCCAGAAGGTCTGGAATGATCCCGATGGAATTTGCTCCTCCTGATTCTTATGGGCTTTGCAGTCACGAGTTTAGAATCTTCCCGGTGTAGACAAATTCTAAGGAAAAGGCACATGGCAGCTTTCTGCAGTTTCTGGGAACTCGAAGCAGTTAAAAACAGGAGCTTTGGAGTCAGATAGGTGGATTCATACCCCAGCTCTGTCACTGGTGTAGTGGGTTGACCACATGTGCTCTCTCTCTTTCCTCCTCAGTAGTCTTGTGTCTCAAATGGGCGAATAGTAACAATGCCTACCTCACTGCTACTGTTTCTAGGTCTAATGTAGATACGGTCAAGACCTGGCTTCTCACAATGCCCAGTGGGTCCAAGCTGTTTCTGCTACATTATGAGGGGAATATTGATGCCAAATATTGTTCAATGAGTATCTCTGTGCTTACCAACATGTACCAGTAGGAGGTCCCGTATCCTATCATACCATGCTGTATATTTCATACACACACATAAACATATCCTCATTGAATCGTCACCAAAACCCCTATAAGGTAGGCCCTCCTATTAGTCCTGAGTGACAGAACTGAGACATAAAGAACTAACTTTCTGGCCAGGGTGTGAAGCCAGAGAGAAGGGCTCCCACAGCCCAGACTCTAACTGCTGCACCGCTTACGGCCCTTGTTACTGTTGCCAACCTCACCATTATTATTATCCTGGCTTGGCTGGCACGGTAGACTGAAGGGAGAGAGACGCGTGCCTAGAATGTTCTTTACAAACGTTAGAAGTTTCTACTACTACCGTCAGCATGCACGGGCACGGCAGTGTGTGTGTGTGTGTGTGTGTGTGTGTGTGTGTGTGTGTGTGTGTTTGATTACACTGGGGACGGTTCTCTCCTCCTCTATGGCCCAGATTTGGGAGCTCAAGTCCCACTACCTGCATTCGTGACCAAAGTGGCTAGACACCTGGATCTGGGTACGAGTTCTGATTCTGAGAGTGGACCCGAATCCCACCTCTGTCTCATGATGGGCTCTTCCACACTCTAAGCTTTTAAACTCAAACTGTGACCTGTAGGCTAACGGTTGTAGCAGCACCTGGGAGCTTGTTAGAAATGCAGATTTCCAGGCCCACCCCAGACCCCTGATCCCAAATCCGCATTGTAAGAAGATGCCCAGGTGATTCTTGGGCATCTTAAGGTTTGACCAGCCCTGCTCACGTGGTCATCGGTCAATCCTTGGCGACTTAACGATGAGGCAACATTAGCTCATTGGACACATTGTCAGTGTCCCTGCAAAGGCCCTGTAAGGTGTCATGGGGGGATTTCGGCTGGGGTTCCCTCACGCTCGATCCTAATCTTCACCTCACTTCCCTTCCCTCTTCTCTTCTCCAATAGTCAAATCTTGCATCGACAGCCGGTTGGAGCACTATTCTAAGCAGCCCAGCAAGGATTTCCTTTGTGATATTTATCTCCACAATCAGCTTTCCAGGAAAGAACTGTATGCGGCTGTCACAGAGCTCCAACTGGCTGCAGTAGAAACGGTAAGGGCTTGATTTTCCTTTGCTGAATGGCCCAGAAAATCTTCTCGTGATGCATTTTAAAGAGGCATTCAACTCTCTCATTCCACAAGGATTAACTGAGCACTAGTTTAGCAAAAGGGTGCGAGAGACCCAGTGCACAGCCTTGGTCCTTAAACTTGTGACGGGAGGTGAATTCATGTGCTCTATAGCGGAGAAAATCCGTGCGCTCTGTGACAAATACATACACTCTCTGGGAATTCAGAAGCAGTAAAATTCTTTTTCTTATTCTTTGGTAAGCTAGATTTTTAAAAAAACTGAACGTATTCTTGAAGGTTGCGAATGTTACCCCAAAGTGCCTGATTGTGGTTGTTACTCTAAAAATATTGCAATGCTCTCTACCAGTCCAATATTTTTTCTTTTTATAAAGTTCATGCATTTATTTGGAGGGAGGGGGGCAGAAACAGTGGGACAGAAGGTCCCAAGCGCCCTCCAGCCTATCAGCGCAGAGCCCGGCATGAGGGTCGAACTCATGAACCTGAGCTGAGATCATGTCCCGAGCCGAAATCAAGGGCGAGACACTTAACCGACTGAGCCACCCAGACACCCCTACTTTTTCTGATTTAAAGCTTAAAAAGAGTGAGTCAGGGGAAACTTGGTTTCACCTGGCATGAAACAGCTCATTTTAAATGCCCAAATTCTGTCCCCATGTGCTTGATAGCCGTGGGAGTACCAAATCCAGCCAGACTCCAAATGCACATACTGACAGATGTCCGGGTGGGTTTGATTGTCCTTGATCCGTTTTTTTGAGCTCTCACTGGCGGGATGCATATTAATATTCCTCGTGATCCAACGTTTCATGCACCTGTAATCTCTAAGAAGAATGGGTCCTGCTTCATTTCTTTTCCGTATTTCCCATTTCTTTAGTGTCTCTTGTCCACAGAAAACGTAGGGGTTTCTACCTCAGGAGGAACAGCAAAGTTGTAATTTCTCCTCATGCCCCAGAAGGCTTTGAAAGGGGGAAATTCATTTCAGCTCACTTTCATACTGAGTCACTTACCCTAAGAGGATCCTTGGAGGGGTAGAAGTAAAGCCTCACCCTTTATCTTTTGTGTTCAACTGGAATGTGAGCTCCAAGGGCAATGACTTGGTTTTGGACCTGCTGTATTCCCAGGATGTAGAACAGCACTTAGCGTATAGTAGGTGCTCAACAAATACTTGGTGAATCAATGAAAGGCCACAGAAACCAAGTGCCCGCTCTGGGCCAGGCGCTGTTCTAGGTGCTTGAAGGAACACCGTGAACCAGAGACAAAGGTCTTGGCCTTCATGGAACTTAACCACTAGCAGGGAAGACCAACCAGACACATGTAAACAAATAAATAAATATGATCATATCAAATAGTGGTAGGAGATACGGAGGAAACCATCAGAGTAAGGGGATAGAAGGGGAGGGCAGGGTACCCTCTCTGGGGAAGTGATATGGGAGCTCGTTAGACATGGTGACAGGGAGCCGGCCATGGGAGGATCTGGGGGAAGAGTCCTCCCGGTAGAGGAAATAGCATGTGCAAAGGGTCTGGAGCAGCAAAAACATTGGAGCTGGAGACCTGGCAAATGTGGTCAAGTTGACATTGCAGAAGTCCAGGGGCCGTGTTAGCCAGCAGCCTTAGTAAACCATTCGGATTTTATGACACCTGTGATGGAAACGTCGCAGGGCATTATAAGCAGGGGAGTAGCCGGATGGAATTTATGTCTTGAAAAGAGGGCTCGGGCTGGTGGGGTGGAAGGTACACTCCGCGTAGGAAGAGTGGAAGCAGGGAAATGAGCTACGTGATGCATCTCCTCCACGGAGGTCAGGCCGGGATACTTAGGGCCTGTGAGGTCTCCCAGGGCCCCCCCCCCCCCCCCCCCGCCTCGATTCAGCCCCTGCAGTTACCTAAAAAGGCCCCGGCTGTCTTACAAGGCTTTGGCGAAAGCTACAATCATTTGTCTTCTGGAAACTCTATTTGGTACTTGCGGTAAGGGACCCGCTGATATGGTTAAATGTTTCCTTTTTAGTCCTGGCAATTCTGGAAGTCACTTTTGGAAAATCAGAGAAATTTGAAAGTGTATCTAATTTGGTGGCTACGCCCTCTTCCTGTTTTGTAAATTGGACTCTTGTAATAATGCCCGCCAGGGTTTGTTTGCATCTGAGGCCACCGGTCTTCCCATGAAGAAGGTTTGCCTTGGAGGCATCTTCTTCCCAAAATAGTAAATACCGTTGGCTCCGAATCGTCTCGCACTTTGCTCATTTATGTGAGTGGCACATGCAATTGGCAGAAGATCTTCGTGTCTGCAATGACCGTTTTTACAGGAATATTTGGCTTATGTTAAGTAAGAAAATAAAAATAAAATAAAGACCTAAAAACAAATACATATGACTACCAGTGGTGAATATCATGAAGCTGAAAGCTATGCTGGCTATTTCTGCCCAAATTTTTTCTCTTCTTGTTGCCTTTGGAAAGGAAGTAAAACACTCCACTTAAGGGACCATGAGCCTGTGTCAGAAACTGTGGCTGGTTCCTTGACATACTCAACGTGATGCTAGAATTTCTTATTTTGCTATTGGGCCCCTCCTGCAAGGGTTCTGTGCATGTGGCGGAAACTCTGGGTTTCACAGATTCAATTCCAGCAATGCATTTTTTCGTGTGCATTTGCACTGTAAAATTAAAAAGAAAAAAAGACTCATTAGCAAAGCTGCTAGGATCCCCATCCCTGTCTCGCCACTGAAGTTTTCTCTCCATTTTCTATTTTAAAAATGGTTAATTAAATGTTTTCCTTATTTTGACATAATCATAGATTCACATGCAGTTCTTTTTTTAAAGTAATATTTGTTTTATGGGGGGGGCAGAATGCAAGTGGGGGAGGGGCAGAGAGAGGGGGACAGAGGATCTGAGGTAGGCTGTGTGCTGACAGGCTCACAGCCGTGAGCCCTATGCGGGGCTCAAACTCATGAACCTGCGAGATCATGACCTGAGCTGAAGTCGGATGCTCAACCAACTGAGCCACCCAGGCACCCCTCACATGCAGTTCTAAGAAAAAATAGAGAGGAGTCCCTTGGACCCTTCACTGACTTTCCACCGGTGGTAACATCTTACAACAATAAAACCTTATCACAACCTGGAAATTGATGTGGATACAGTCCTACCAGCCTGCTTTCCTTCCACCAGTTCTACAAGCGTTCATTTGTGTTCAAACAGTTTTTGAATCAAACTATATTTTAAGTGTTCCAATGCAGCTGATTGTTTAAGGAGTCTATCTTGATTCCCGCTGCTATCCTTAACTGGCATAGTTTATAAAACAAATCTGAATTTTCACATCCTGTACTGTTTACTGCACAGCGAATAGGGACACGTGAAAAGGCGTCATGAATGCATTTGCAAAGCAAGGTGCTAGGCACCAGCTTGTATTCAGCTCATAACGGTTTTAAGGCAGTTTATTTGCAGAAACCCAAGTTTACAAGTTTATGTCCCTTTGGCTTTCAGACGGCAAACAGCTTAATGTGGATTCTCTACAATTTATCCCGTAATCCCCGTGTGCAACAAAAGCTTCTTAAAGAAATTCAGAGTGTATTGCCTGGGAATCAGATGCCACGGGCAGAGGATTTGAGGAATATGCCATATTTAAAAGCCTGCCTGAAAGAATCCATGAGGTGAGGATACATGGGGAAGCCAAGAAGAATATTCTAGGAAGCCGTTCTCTTAAATGCACAGTCAGGGTCTCCGCACCCACAGACAGCACCCACAGTGGATTCAGAAACATTTGTCAAACTACAAAAAAAAAAAGAGCCTTCAGATCACATGACCATATTCTTTTTCTATTACTCATTTCCTAAATCATTTGGGCAAATTCTACTAAAATTTGGGAAAGTCAGTGTCCTCTCCTTTAAATCAGTAATAATAATAATAATAATAATAATCTCATGAATGCTATAAGCACTAATTAAGATCAGGGCATAATTGAAGGATATGAAAAGAAGTTGAGCGAGGGAACCGTATTATTATTTGATAAGACAAAGAGACATCTTTGTTTTTGAGCCTCTGGTATAAAATGTTCTGTGAAAATTATGGTTCCACCCTTTCTGGAAAACAAAACTCACAACGTGTCAGCATTAGAAACAAACAGCTTTCGCTTCAGGAAGGGCAGATGGGAGAACACTAGGACCAATCAAGCTGAAGCGTGACACGTAAAAAACACACATTTGAAGTCTAGAATGAAACAGAAAACCACTTTTGACAGCTACTAAGCAGTGACTGGGGAGTTAACCAACACGATAAAAACAAGGGGTTCAAACAGGAGGTATAAATATCAGGAAGAAAGAGACTGAACTTTACGAGAGTTGTGATCACGCTCCCTTTTTGAGCACGAACTTATGCAGGAATTATTGATTTAACCAGAATCTGCATTTTCTTCAACACTTGATCTAGAAATGGGTCTGTGCCCCCCTTTACGCCTTTAATTTTGTTTTTTCAGGCTGACCCCAAGTGTACCATTTACAACCCGGACTCTTGACAAAGCTACGGTTCTGGGTGACTATGCTTTACCCAAAGGAGTAAGTAGCACTTGCTCTTGAAGAGCTTTGAAGGATACATTTCATCAGATCTCCATACACACCTGTCCTGGGAGAGCATTCATTTTGGAAATACGTATATTTTAGGATGTAGTTGACCTGTTGCATCGTACGGTGTTAAGATGAATGTTTCGGGGGCTCAGAGACCTAGATTCAAGTATCGCCTTGAGTGAGTTACATAACCTCTGAGCCTCAGCTTTCTCATCTGTAAAATGGGCATAATAATGGAACGTACCCCCTGGGGTTGGTGAGAGTGTGATGCAACATTTTAAAGTTCTTCACCGGTTTATCGCCTGGTACATTTCTAGTACTAAACACGGCCTGCCAGTCACCATATTATAAACTTGGGGGTTGCTTTTACATTTGTAAGGTGACCACTTCTGTAAATTTTGCTCTTCAAATGTTTTCTTCTAGTGATTTTTAAGTGCTTTTGTGTTTCTGTGTGTTTTTAGACAGTGTTGATGCTCAATACCCAGGTGTTGGGATCCAATGAAGAAAACTTTAAAGATCCCAGTCAGTTTAGGCCCGAACGGTGGCTTCAGGAGAAGAAAAAGATTAATCCTTTTGCGCATCTTCCGTTTGGTGTTGGGAAGAGAATGTGCATCGGTCGCCGACTGGCTGAGCTCCAGCTCCACTTGGCTCTGTGCTGGGTAAAACTCTGGTTTCTTTCTTTCTTTCTTTCTTTCTTTCTTTCTTTCTTTCTTTCCTTCTTTCTTTCTTTCCTTCCTTCTTTCTTTTTTCTTTCCTTCCTTCCTTCCTTCTTTTTTTTCTTTCTTTCTTTCTTTCTTTCTTTCTTTCTTTCTTTCTCCTTCCTTCCTTCCTTCCTTTCCTTCCTTCTTTCTTTTTTCTTTCTTTCTTTCTTTCTTTCTTTCTTTCTTTCTTTCTTTCTTGTGTTTATTTATCTTTGAGAGGAGAGGGGCAGAGAGAGAGGGAGACACAGAATCGAAAGGAGGCTCCGGGCTCAGAGCTGTCAGTGCAGGGCCTGACGCAGGGCTCGAACTCACGAGCTGTGAGCCAAAGTCGGATGGTTAACCGACTGAAGCCCCTACACTCTGATTTCTGCATTTGTGCTCTGTGCTATTCCACCACCCAGGAGAAGAGGGGTAGCGCTACCTTTTCTGTGCATGTGTGTTCCAGATCGTCCGCAAATACGACATCGTGGCCACGGACGACAAGCCCGTAGAGATGCTGCACCTGGGTATTCTGGTACCCAGCCGGGAGCTCCCCATAGCTTTCTGCCAGCGGTAAGAGCCTCAGGTGAGCATCCGGGGTGCTGTGAATGACCAACGAGTGAGCTGAGCTCAGAGGTCAACCACACTTGGCTTTGAATCCCTGCTCACCACTGATTTGCTGGGTGACCTTGAGTAGTTTTCGAACCTTTCCGTGTCCATTTTCTTTTCATTTGTAAAGTGGGGACCGAAATTGTATCTCACTAGAAAGTTGATATGATACTAAATACTCAACTGAGCCGAAATCCTAGCATCAACTATGTGCTCAATAAAGACAAGCTGCCGTTACGGGTTTCGTGTGTGAATAGCAGGGGTGGACAACCTTTTTCTGTAAAGGGCCGGGTGGCAGATATTTTAGGCTTTGCAGGCCACGAGGCCTCCCCCACGTCCCCTTAACCGTCTGCCTTGTAGCTCGGAAGCAGCCTCGCAGGATTCATCAACAAACAGGTGTGGCTGCTGTGTTCGTTTTCTATTGCTGCCGTTACAAATTACTAAAACAAATGAAATACAAATTGCTAACGCTTGTGTTAAATAACAAATGTATTCGCTGAACAGATTTGTGGGTCAGAAATCCGACCCAGCTCTTACCAGGCTAAAGTCAAGGTACTAACAGGGCTATCTAGATTCCCTTCTAGAGGTTCCAGGGGAGAATCCAGGTCCCAGCTCCCCAGGCACCTGCGTTCCTTGGCTCATGGCCTCTTCCTCCATTTTCAGAGCTAGTCAGAGCGGCCAAGTCCCTCTCCAGGCTTCCAGTCTCTCCTCCTTCTGTCATTCAGAATAATCTCCACCACCCCCCCTCCCCCGCAACCCCTCCCAGGGGCGCCTGGGTGGCTCAGTCGGTTAAGCGGTTAAGCGTGTCTGACTTCAGCTCAGGGCATGATCTCCCAGTTTGTGGGTTCGAGCCCCACATCGGGTTCTGTGCTGACAGCTCAGAGCCTGGGGCCTGCTCCAGATTCGGTCTCCTTCTCTCTCTGCCCCTCCCCCGCCCACACTCTGTGTCTCTCTGTTTCTCAAAAATGAGTAAACATCAAAAAATTAATAAAACAAAATAATCTTCCCATCTCAAGGTCCATACACATAATCTCATCTGCAAAGTTCCTTTTGCCATGTATTCACAGGTTCTGGAGATGAGAGCATAGCCATTGTCCCAGGGCTGTTATTCTGCCTACCGAGACTGTTCCAATAAAACTTTATTTATAAATGCGGGTGGTATGCTTATTTGACCACAGGGCTTTGATTTCCAGACCCTGGAATGTAAGTGTATATATTTACTACCCTGTATTAAATACAGTGTAACACTTTTTCTGCACTGTATCATTCACTGCCTTTTCCAACTGTATACGTGTTCTCTTACCACCTTCACAACTGTGGCCATATGCACGTACCAGCTACTATTTATTTAATTACTACTTAATTGTTTCCTTGAAATTAACACAGACCTAATAGTATACTTTAGTCCTATTTCCCAGGCAATAATTTCCTTGATGAAATGATAAGTGTTTCAGTTCAGTTATTTTTCCCTAATGCACAATACAATGAATTTTTAACTATTAAGGTGATACACACTGAGCTTGAAAAATCTCTACTCTCATCTTCCGGGGAAAGATGACATTTCCAAAATCAGGCTTTCTAGCATCACATGCCACTATTCAGTCTCATTCTGCCCTCTCAAAGCCTCTCCTGGGATTTACCTAGAACTGGCTGCAATTTGCTAACTGCGAGTGAAGGGGAGTTTGCTGACAGGTGGATTATTGCGGGAAATATGCATTTGCAGACGAAATTTCCCCCCAGGTGTCTGGCATTAGACAATTGTCACATTCTGAGCATCCCAACAGAATGGAATCAAGTAGGATAACGAAGGAATTTTCGATTAATTTTGAAACGCCCAAGTCTTCAGCAAGGACAGCACACACACTTATCATAAGAGAACCACACCTTCGACACGAGCCCCTGGCATTTTTGGTGTGAGCACTTATTTTTTCGCTAATAATTCCTCTCGTTTAATTATAATCCTTTAATGTATAATCGGGGTTTACTTTACTTTCCAGAATTTTTTTTCTTTTTTTACCATGATCAACAGCAGCGATTTTTACCCTCTTGCAAGAATGGTCCTTATGGCTTCTACGTTACTGGAAAGCAAACTGCAAAAGCTAGAGCCTGCAACAGTGCACAAAGGACAGTTGGATCTAGAAGCTTATACTCATTCTTCGATACAATTGTTCCGGAAGCTGCACTATGTAGACGATGGCATTTAATAAGATTGTATCTGGCTCCGGAGAGCAGACTGAGTGTTGGGAGACAAGACACTACAGGGTATGCTGCTGGCTGACCCCGAACCCGTGTCCGCACCGGCTTGGCTTAGAGAATTGTTCAGGATCCTGTTTTCTTTTGCATCTCACCGTGACGTGACAGGGAGGCTGGGCCTTTATTTGTCAGTTAGTCTGCAGACGTCACAACATGTTTCTGTCCCCACCCTTCCAAATTCACACCGCTTGGATCTTTACTTCTCGAGAGTGAGTTTACGTTTCATGATGTTAAGCTAAATTGTCTGGGGCTTGAGGTTAATAATGACAGTCCATTTATTGTAACTCTGCTTAACGTGATGTTGGGGAAAATACTTGTTTATCACGTCAGCAAAACTAAATGTTAAAGTTACCGGGTCTCCGTGAAACTGCATTTTTCCTGTTTTGAAATTGCAGCATTCTTGGGAAATTAGAGAAGAACTCTATTTTAAGAAGTACTTTGATGAAGTCAGAACCTCTTATCTAAGAATGCCTTACTGACATACTGTGGCATCCTTTTGTGAGAGGATTCTGAAATTCTTTATTTAGGTAATGGATTTCCTCTATGGCATTAAGAAGTGAATCAGCAGTTTTTTAAAGTGTGTGTATGTGTGTGTACTGTAATGGAAATTTGCTTACGTCATTTTTAAAAATATATATGGTATTTGATTTAGGATCTGTGGTTTAGAGCAGTGTTTCCCAAAGTCCAGCCACAGTTTAAAAATATTCAGTGACTTATCATGCCTTAATTTTCCCCCTCTATAGAATGGAACAGTAGTAAAGTGTGTATATGTTATAGATTTGCTGTATCGGCCATGTTATGTGATTTCAACTCCCTGAGAAAATACAGTTTCATAATGGAAAATGCATAAAGATTTATACAATACTTACAAAACTTTGTGAAAAAACATGTGTACGTATGGTTTATTTTTATATATATTTACTACTACGTTTCCTAAAAACATACCATATGTTTCTGTATATTTGATAGGTTTCTCTTTTTAGGTTATATTTTTAGGATATTTCAGAAGCGTACCTTTATATTGTTCCATTTGAATGATTATGTACATATCACTAAAATAGATGTATGCTTTCTCCCTACTGTGAAATTATGTTGTAGAATTCTAAATCCACATGTCATCAGATCTCATCTGTAGATCTTCATTGAACTCCCTGAAAATCAGAATAAAAGCTTCCAAATATTCCAAAAATGTTTCCTCTTCATTGCATCTGTTGTCTTACGAGGAAATTTCTCAGTGTGTCCATTTTACAAGCCCCGGATCACAAAATCTACTCTTATAAACAGCTGGACTCGTCCAGAACAGTTTTACAGAAAGATAATCATTTGAATGGCAAAACAGTTTTCCATTTTTTGCTGCTTAAATATTTTTCAAGTCCATCTAGTTCTCTTTTCTTAATGTTTTTGAAAGAGAGAGAGAGCGCACAAGTGGGGAGAGAGGGAGAGAAGAGGGAGACACAGAATCGGAAACAGGCTCCGGGCTCTGAGCTGTCAGCACAGAGATCGACACGCGGCTCGAACTCACAAACTGTGAGATCATGACCTGAGCTGAAATCGGACCCTCAACCCGCCGAGCCACCCAGGCGCCCCGAGTCCATTTAGTTCTATCTGAACCACCACCTCCCTCCGGATGAGTGCAGACCCTCCCAGCTGCTCTCCAGTCTGTTCTTTGTCCACTGGCTGTATTAGCCTCCTCAAACCCCAAACCCGATTTTGTCTTATCCCTGCTTCTGTGGTGTTCCATTGCTTCTATGAAAGGATCCAATTTCTTAAGCCAGACGTCAGTGTCCTGGCATATTTGGCCTCTCTGAACCACAGGCCCCAGCCCACATCGCCCACACCCAGATGCCTCTGGACCCCTCCACACTGGCTTCTGCCAGTTTCTTTGATTCCTTCAACACTATCGGCCCACAGGGGTTTGCACCTGCGGTCCTTCCCTCCTGGCACATTCTTTGCCTGCTCTTCTCCTACGCACCAGTCAGAGATCAGCTCAAGCTTCCTAGAGGAAGTCTTCCTTGATGACTAAGATGCCCCAGAGGCTGACCCTGGCATCAGGATTCATTAAGGAAGTGATTCCAGAAGATACCGTGAGAGACTGAGGGCAGCAGGGTAGGAAAAGGAGCCGAAGGCAGTGCAGCTTGGGGAACGTTCCAGCTTCCTGATCCTCTGGGGAGCTCTGGGCTTGTAGCTTACAGCATGGCTGGTTTGATCTGTGGCAACAACTCCCAGGCCGCACCGTGGGGCTGTCCTCTCTAGCTCTTAGTGGTGTCCACACAGAGTAGCCGCAGAAGCCCAGATTCATCCTGTTGATGGGATTCATGCCAAGTCATAAGACCTCTTCCCTGAGGCCTGGTGGTCAGTGTGGAGTATGGTGCTGGTCACAGGGCAAATGTAACTCAGATGTATTAAGATTGTCACCAGTCATGCGTGCCATTCAGTGCCTGTTCTGTCTCCCTTAAGACCGGCTCAATTCTTTAGCTTGAGCAAAAGCTTAGTGGATGTTTCTAAGAAACCAGCTCATGTCACCATGGAGAAGACAGTCCACTCACTCTGTGGTGTCCACAATTTTCTGAGAGAGCAAGAGGGAAGAAAAGAGAGAAGGAGAAGACAGGGAGGAAGGAAGGAGGGAACTGAGAGATCAAGGGACTCCCTTGACGTTTGTGGTGGAGATTCCACACACGGGCACTGACCACCTGACGGGCAGATTATTGATGGAGTAACTACTCATACGCAGGTGGTCGAGTGGAGTTGCATCACACGCACGCATTCGGCCCGTGCAAACTCGACCACCCATGCCCAGGGTGGAGGACCGACTGAGAGCAGGCAACACAAGTGATTCCAAGAACCTCACTCCACGAGGAGCTGGTTGGACCCGGAGACCCAGCCTCCGTCCCATTTCTCATACACATCTCAAAGTGTGAGTGTCTTCCGGGCCTGTATGCGGCCTGAGGAGTCAAGGATGTGCATTTTCACATGACCTGGACCGTAGACGTGAGCGAACCACTTCATGGTGTTTCCAGCCAAGAGAGCAGAAATGTCTTCCAGCCCTGGAGGGAATGAGAGCTATGTGGACGGATAAGAGACGATACTTTGTCTTTACAATGTAACTTGGGGATGGTTTTAGGGAGGTGGAGGTAACTCCAGGCAATTTCGGCCTTGCTTGCTTGATCCGAGAACCTAAATCCTCAGGGTGCCTCCCCTCTGAGGCAACGCCTCTGTGTCCCATGTCCTGTAGACTCCATGTTGGTGTAGGAGGAGAAACATGGACTTAGGTTACTAGCCTCACTTGGGTTTCCATTCTAGAGGTGCCATCTTCTACCTCTGTGACTTGGGTTATCTGCTTAACCTCCGTGGGTCTCAGCTGTTCAACGGGGGCTAACACACCTCATCCAGAAGTGTTCCTCTAAGGGAAAATTTGACGTGTGCCTAGCCCAGTGCATGGCACAGAGCAGTAATGGTGTCCAAAGTCATATTTCCGGATCAAAGGAACAAAAATGAAACAGCTCCCCTTATAAGCTCTCCTTATAGAGCACGTCAAATAAAATGTTCTGGACCCAGATGGAAAAAATGGGATACAACCACAGCGTCTACAAATTCGGAGTTTTGTCTCCTTATGGAGCGGGGCTTAGGACACTGGGAGTGCAAGGAATTAGTACTACGGGGTGTTTATTTCTGTTGAGTATTTTCACGAAACTGATGGAGAATTCTCAGACCAATAAAAAAAAATACCGTTTATTCCATCAGACCAATAGTCTCTAATCATGGGAGCTTTTGTGCTAAATACTGGAAACCACATTCCATTTGGTCCAGACAGAGCTGCCAAATACTGATTATTCTAATTCCATCGATCTTGGATTAATCTACTTTTATTCATTGGTATTTTGTTAGGAAGAATTTTTTTTTGTTTTAAATTTTTATTTAAATTCCAGTTAGTTAACATATAGAAGAATTTTTCTTCTTCATTTGTTTATTTACATGTGTGAGCTTATGACTTTTTAAATAAAGTATAATTTTTCACTATCATTATTTATTTTGATGTTCATATTGTCCCAGATCTGGCCGGTGGGAGCCTTTTCAGATAGGTTCCTCTGTGTGCGCAAGTGTGTGCACAAGTGTGTGTGTGTGTGTGTGTGTGTGTGTGTGTAAAGAGAGAGAGAGAGAGAGTGGGACAAAAAAACAGAAGTAGTAAGATGCTAATGCTTGAGGGATCTGGGTGAAAAGCATATGAAAATTCTTTGCATTGCTCTTTACCTTTAAAAAAAATTTTTTAATGCTTATTCATTTTTGAGAGAGAGAGAGGAAGAGACAGAGCACGAGCAGGGGAGGGGCAGAGAGAGAGAGGGAGACACAGAATCTGATACAGGCTCCAGGCTCTGAGCTGTCAGCACAGAGCCTGATATGGGGCTTGAAGTCACAACCATGAGATCATGACTTGAGCTGAAATCAAGAGTAAGACGCTCGACCGACTGAGCCCCCCAGGCGCCTCATAGCAGGAGGTATTTTGAGATCTACTTATGTCGGACCCTTGTGAGATTTGACATATGATTTTGGATTTCTAGCTTCCATGGATCCACGGGAGGCCTGATCTTGGGCTCCTGCCATCGCACAAGGGCCATCAGCAGACAGGCTCCTCCCCCAGAGGCAGGGGTGTGCTTCAGGCCCCAGCGTACCTGCCAGCCCTCCTCTGTATTACCCGCCACACCTCATTTCCTAACTCCATTTTGCACATCCTAGGAATCGCCTACATTTTCCCCTTGGTCTTTCGGGAATCTCCTTGGACTTCACTGACGTATTAAAAAGCCCAAATATCCGATTAGAACAACTCACATGTACAGAGCGCATTCTGGGTCCTTTCCTGTGCCTTATTCTTCACCGGTCTTGCTGGGCAGCCGGGAATCTTCCCATTTTTTAAATAGGCTTGGAGAAGTCCAACATCTTGCTCAAGAAAAACCCAGTAGGCAGGAAACAGACTCAGCCTGATCTCCCTGACTCCATGGGCCTTACTCATTCCCTCATACTTCGTGGAGCTCAAAGCACCTGCAAATGGGTCAATCTATTAATCTATCAGCAAGTATTTCATGTAAACCTGTTGAACAACTCTGGCTGAAAGCCAAGGCTCCATTTATGGTTCAGCCTAATATGTTGGACTTCCCCTAATCTCCTGTATTGAACGTTGATCCAAATGACATAATCACTTATTGCTGTCCATGATTGTTCTGTCCTGCAGAACCTCCCTTTATCAGCAAAAAAATATTTGTGGAACTCTTAATCATCAGGACGCCTTGCACCTGAGGCCATCCGCGTAGCATCAACTCCCAAGCACGATGCCTTAGAATTAATGAGAAGATTTGCACCGTGGACACTTTTCCTCCAGATTTGTTTTGGTTTAATGAAAAGGAGCGTGAGATACTTTCCGCACATGCTGAGCAGGAAGGTGAACCGAGGAGGAGCAAAAAAAGATTCCGGAAGTCGAAAGCCAAGAGTTGGTGGCACAGCCTTGAAGTGCCTCGTAATTATTTTTCATTTACATTTGCTTTTTTTTTTTTTAAATCAGGAGATTTCCTTCCTCAACTCATTTATTGTTAATGCTCCTTGTTTCATTCGCCCAGACTTTGTGACACCGGGCGACATCTCTTGGAGGCCAAAACCAGTAGGTCGGTGGTGGCTGCCCGAAATACAAAATTGAGAAGAATTGGAAAGTTGAGTCCAGATACAGCAGGAAGAGAATCACGATTAGCTCGAAGAATTTCACACCCTGTGTTAGAGATTTATCCATCCTATACACAATAATATTCTGGACACCAAGCCTACAGATATTTAATAAGAACACCTAACCTTTGATAAGCACTGTCTGTCTGGTTGGCACTGTATTAAGTCTATTAAATTGATTTTTTCCCCCCAGTGCTTTTATTAAGGGTGCAGGTATACTCCTCACAAGTTATGTGATGAATTTTGAAGGTGGGCAGACAAATCATTTTCATTACCGATAATCTGTGTGTTTATAATTATCTTCTGGTAATACTAGTTCTCTTTTAATATTTCCAGTAGTTTTATTAAATTTGCTTTTTCAATGAGTCAATTTAAATTTTAAAGAGAGGATGATAGTAAATGAATGACATTTCATGAGGCCTACAAATGAGGCAACAATCATGAAAACGGCACAAGGTAGCTGGGAATTAGGGATTGCTGGAATTTAATGACCCGGCGATGAAGAGATGAGTAGATTTTCCATCTTACAGTTGAGGAAGCCGAGGCCTAGAGAGTACTGATGCTCGATGGAACTGATGTGCTACAGGGCCAGGATATGAACCCAGGAGATCTGACTGTGGTGGTCAGAAACTCAGGTGGCCCGTGGGTCCCCACCTCGTGGTGATCACCCATTTTTGACTTGGGCATGGGTAGCCCTGTAACTTGCTTCTAACCAATGGTTTTGATGAGTAAGCAGCTATGTTGGAAAGCCTGGCAAGGAACCAAGGGTGCTCTCCTATTAAAAAGGAACGTCCAGAAAGGAACTTAATAATTCCTAACAGAACCAGCATCATGCACTCATTTATCCAACGAATACCTATTAAACCCTTATGTATTAAACTGCATACCTGTTAAGGGTAAAGGAATTCTGTTCTATGACAAGAGTCGTTCCTTATGGCCACCTTGAAATTCTGTTCTCCACACTGTAATTCACTAGGGGACAAGCTCATCCCGCCTTTCAAGCCTGACTTCATTGGTTCTTTTTTACATACCTGCATTGCAGGAAATTGTCAGAGATCATTGCTCTCAAATAATTTCCAGGTAGGAAAGCCCCACATAGGAGCTATCTCACCTCTCCTTGGAAACGAATACATGAAAACAAGAAAGAAAACATGAGCAAGAAGAGACATCACTGAAGTGGACCCTGGTTTTCACTAAATTACAGAAGCAGATTATTCATTAAAACAAGCAATTAAGATCACAAGGCCACAAAGACTCCTTCAGGGCTGCCTTCTGGAGTTATGGTGGTAGTTACATCAGAGCTGTAGAAAAAAACAAATATGTTGCCCTTTTGTTTTTAATGAGATTCCTGAAACTAAGTCCTTTTTTTTTTTTTCTCTTTAGAGTTTCCGGAGTAAGGTGCTGAGTCAGACTTTGGACGACCATTAAGTAAACTTGCCAAATCCTTCCAAGGTTCACTAGCAAGTGACCTGGAAAAAAATTCATATTAAGGCTTTAAAAGTCTACAAGTGCCGGAAGAGCTTAAAATAGTTAACTCATCAACTGGCCCAGCATGAACTTGGGATAAGCTTGTCTTGCATGTTCCTTGTTGGGACCAGAAAACAAAAAATCAGAAAACAACTTCATCGGAGGAAAGGACAATTCCATTGTATAGGTCAAAATCAAACGCTTTAGGTAATGAATGACTACGTAGTTATTCATGTTCTGGCAGAGCTGATGAAATCACATTTTCTCCCTTAATTTCTAAGTGACTGATCAGGAGATCTTGGAAGTTCATGAAATTACACTACTCTTCTAAAATGAACTGCGTAAGTTGCCTTCTTTCCCCTTTTTTCAGAAAAGTTTTGTATTGTCAGTACCTTAAAAGTTACCTGTAAAACTCACCTATGAAACCATATAGACGTGGACAGGATAGGCTACATACATTGTAGGGTCCAATATGCAAGGAAAATGAGGAGTTCCTTGTTAAAAAAACAAACAATTAAGAATTTCAAGATAGTGGCTTGCAAAGCATTAAACCAAGAACAGGGCCCTTGTAAGCATGAGACCCCATGCACCTGCCCAACAAAGGTCCCATACGCATGGACTTGATGGAGACCTTTGACCATGACATTAATTCCTTTAATGGTTACTTACTGCTTTATTCAGTTTTTTTTTCTTCGTGGGTCAGCTTAAGCAATTCAAACATTTTTTTTTGAGAAAAATATCAATGTCATTTTAATTTATAGACAACTTGGCCTATAATTGCTCAGTATATTCCCTTCCAGTTTAAAAAATATCTACCATAGGGGTGTGCCTAGCAGGCTCAGTTGGAGAGCATGTGACTCTTGATCTTGGGGTTATGAGTTTGAGCCCCACATTGGGTGTATAGATTACTCAGAAATAAAACCTTTAAAAATTTTTGAATTAAAAAAATAAAAAATATCGACCATAATTGTAGAATCTTTGAAACTCTTACCATTACTTATTTGTATGCTCTCTGTACCTCAATAAAAACCTATGTCCAGTCTTTACAAAGAACAAAACTTTTTTTTCCCATTTCATTAACTGATGTTTTCATTCCTATTATTTATTAACTTCTCGTTTCTTCCTCTTCATTCTGATTTTCCCTCTGACTTTTATAGCCACAGATATGGAAAAAAAAAATAGGGCTTGGACTCTTTCCCTTCAATAATCACTAGTTTTAAAAATCTATTTTTAGTTCCAAAAGTTTTGGAACAAACTTTGTGAATTAGGAAGAAGCAAGAGAGGAGTGCCTGGGTGGCTCAGTCAGTTCAGCGTCCGACTTCAGCTCAGGTCATGACCTCACGGTCCGTGGGTTTGAGCCCCGCGTTGGGCTCTGTGCTGACGGCTCAGAGCCTGGAGTCTGCTTCGGATTCTATGTCTCCCTCTCTCTCTGCCCCTCTCCCACTTGCACTCTGTCTCTCTCTCTCAAAAATAAATATTGAAAAAAAGCGGGGGGAAGAAGCAAGAGACTAGTGAATGAGAGAACCCATGTTGGAAACCACAATGTCCATCCGGGCCACAGTTACTTTTATTCAACTGTCCTCACCAAAGGGAACCCAGGTGCCAAACTGGCGCTGACCCCTTTCAGAGAATATATACCCGTAGTTTATAATTGCTCACACTTGCAAATGTCACTTTGGTGCAACACTTCCACTGTAAATAAGGACAAAAAATAAATTTTAAAGAATAACCCTTTAAAAACGCTTGATGGAAGTTATGGAGTGGCGAACTTCCAGTAAAATTTGATTTACAAAAACAGGTGGCCATTCTCTGGGATGTGATTTGCCAGTTTGATTTTTTTTTAATATTGCGTTGAAATATTTATCTAAACTAAGTTTTTTGGAAGCACCTTTATATTTACAGCCAGAGGGGCGGCTAGATGCCACAGTATTAAGCATCCAACTCTTGATCTCGGCTCGGGTCATGATCTCGAGGTTCGTGAGTTTGAGCCCTGAATCGGGCTCTGCACTGACGGTGCGGAGCCTGCTTGGGATTCTGTCTCTCGTTTTCTCTGCCCCTCCCCTACTTGTGCGTGCTCTCTCTCTCTCTCTCTCTCAAAATAAGTAAATAAACCTAAAAAATTAAAAAAAAAATACTTGCATCCAGAATGAGAGCCTCACTTGCTTTACCCTAGCCCTGGTTCCGGTAACAAAAGTTGCACAGAAAGCCTGAGGAGAAGGAAACTAGGAAATCACCACGTGCCTTCCATCCAGCCTGCCTTGTAAATCACATGACTCTAATTCCATCCTAGACTGCTACCACCGTCATCTACGTAGAGAAGCTAATAGCAATAACTATCTTTTACTAAAGGGCTTACTATGTGCCACGAATGTACTCAGCACTCTGCCTACGTAATTTCACTTTAAACATACAGCGATAAGTCATTACTATTACCAAAGCCAGGATACAAGTGAATAAACAGGGTTGGATAAATAAACAGGTTGGAAACTTGTCTGAGGTCATCTGCCTAGAAAGGGAGAGCCCAGACGTGGACCTTGGATTTGATTAGAAAGCTCAAAGCCTTAAAAACTGTATTTCATCACTTCATTTTATACGATTTTTTTTAAAGCAGAATTATCCAGACCAACCCAAGTGCATCAGGGTTTCTCAGCCTCATCATTAGTGACATTTAGAGCTCAATGACTCTTCATTGTGGGGGTGCTTGCTGCCCTGTTCATTGCAGAATATTTAGTAATGTGCTTGGTCTCACCTTCTGGATGCCAATACCACCTTCTCTTAGGTCAAAATGATGTCACCGGACATTGTCAAATATGGTGAAATCACTCTGGTTGAGAATTAGGGCTCTAGATCTCTCTTTCACTAGACTTTTTCTCAAGATATTATTTAAAATACACACACACACAAGTGTGTGTGTGTGTGTACATATATATACATGTATATATATACTATTTTAGTGCAAAATTTCAAGAATTCAATGCAAATTCCATTCATTAAAATGAGCATGCATTCATTCCACAAACATTTATTGTTTCCCTAGAGACCTGTATACACACAACTTTAAAAATACCTACATCGGCAGCTGTGAACTTTCCAAGATATGTAGGAATGAGGTAGTAATTGTTGGAGATCACAATCTGCCCTATGGATTAGCAATGAAACAAAAAATTGGCTTGTCAGGCCAGATTAGGTTGACCAGTTTATGAACCCCAGGAGCAACTGAGTTCATTGTAACAAAAGGTGCAATTGACAGAACGCATTCCATTTACCCAATTCGGAAGGAATTTCACTTGCCTTTGAAACAAAGTTTAGGGAATGTATAAATTTCCATACGGTGTTGAAACTGCTTTGGGAATCTGTTCACTACTAACATATTTACCTTGCAGTACAAACAGTTCCCATGGATCCTGTATCATCATCCTTCCGAAAGTCAGTTGAGAAAAATGACTTGCAATCATGATATTGCTCAAGCCACATTGTTGGCAATTCGATTCTAGGCAGTGGCTTTGGGAGACACGTTTGTCTCAACAAGTTAATGCATTTCTATTATTGAATAATTAGGCTGCTAATTAGCTGGGTGCCAGTGCTGTATGGGGAAAATATGAGGATTTTTTTCCTCCTGCCCACCACTAATTCTACTCGTTTGAATAGATAGCTGGTAACACTTCAAATTTCCAGTAAGTTGTAAGAACTTAAGCCATCAAACCAAATATTAAGGGCTATGCACTCAACTGGGTGTTGACTTCACCTTTGAACACTATGTGAGTTGGGGGTTTCGGACAGTCTAGTCTTGATCTGATCGGCTTTGTCAGAGCCCAGTATCTGGTATACGGTAAAGTGCTCACAACCTTAGCTGGAAAAAAAAAAAAAAAGGATGATCTTTAAAAGTTCCTTAGCTTCATTCCCTAGAGGACTCACCAAAAACTGTAATTCTGGAATGACTATGAAATCCTGCTTCTCATCCTCTGCCACATTCCAAATAATCTTTTAACACCTTCTGATATAAATACCTGAATCGTTAGCTCATTCTTCGACCTTGAGAGTTGATTAGATTGTTGCACTGGGGTTGAACTTAGATGCCTCCTATTGTGCTGACCCAGTACTTGACTCACAGTGGAGGATGGCAGGAGGTATTGCCAAGTTCTACCGTATCGAGGGGGAATTTTTTTTATTACAGGTCTGAGCTGCTGGCATCCTGAATATGCATTACCAGGGCACATTAAGGGCATCAAATTCACTGTCCCTGCAATCTAAACGGATTGCAGGCTTGGCTTCCCAGAAGTGTTACCAAACTTTATGAAAGACTTCAAAAAGTAGCTGCATTCTGCAGTAATAAAAAAGGGAATCCGAGCCAGTGCAGTGGTAGGTAACATACACGGAGATTGTCTGTGCCGGTCATAATGGCTGTTTGCTATAAGCACTCTGTCACTTTTGTCTTCCTATTGATCGGAAAGACCTGGGATCATCTCCATGGATAAGGGGACAGAAGCTTAGAGAGGTTAAGAAATGTGCCACAGGTCACAGAGCTAATAAGTGGTAGACTTGGTTTCTAAACCGAATACTTATTTATTGTATCTATTTTATTTTATTTCATTTCATTTCATTTCATTTCATTTCATTTCATTTCATTTTATTAGCTCTTCCATACTCCTTCACTTTTTAAAATTTAAATCCAAGTCAGTTAACATAAAGTGTAATGATTCCAGGAGTAGAATTTAGTGATTCATCACTTACATCACCAGGGTTCATCCCAACAAGTGCCTCCTTAACATCCGTCACCCATTTAGCCCAACCCCCCACCCAACATCTCAACAGCCCTCAGTTTGTTCTCTGTATTTAAGAGTCTCTTGTGCTTTGTCTCCCTCTCTGTTTTTATATTATTTTCGCTTCCCTTCCCTTACGTTCATCTCTTTTTGTTTCTGAAATTTTACATATGAGTGAAATCATGTAGTGGTCTTTCTCTGACCCCCTTATTTCGCTTAGCATAATACAGTTTAGTTCCATCCGTGTGGTTGCAAACGGCAAGATTTGATTCTTTTTGATCACCTAGTAGTATTCCATAATACAATCTTCTTTATCCAGTTGTCTGTTGATGGACATCTGGGCACTTTCCATACTTTGGCTGTTGTCGATAGAGCAACTATGAACGTTGGGGTGCATATGTTCCTTCGAATCGAGCGTTGGCTGACACCCTGACTGCAGTCTCATGACAAGACTCTCAGACAGAACTGACCAAGTGAGCCACCCTGGATCCTTGATCTACAAACACAACATGAGAATAAGATTAAAAAAAAAAAATTCTTCCCGTTTTAATCCACTAATTTTTTTGTGTGAAATCGGTTATGTGGCAATAGGTAACTAATACAAAAGGGGAGAATGTTTTCAAGGGAATGGTCATAATGACAAGCCATGGGACCTGGGATGGATAAGCAGGAAAGTGAAGAAATGTGGGGTGTGCAAAACCAGCTGGATGGGTACAAGTGCAACAAAACCCCAGCTCCTCTGGGCGCCTGGGGACTCAGTCGGTTGAATGTCCAACTCTTGATTTTGGCTCAGGTCACGGGATCAAGCCCTGCGTCGGGCTCCGCACTGAGAGTGGAGCCTGCTTAAGAGTCCCTGTGCCCCTCCCCCCACCTCTAAAAACTGAAAAGTTAAAAAAAATTTTTTAAAAGTCCCAGCTCCTCCCTATGGTCAACATAACCCAGCCCCTGACGTCCTCGGATGTAATCTCTCCCCGTCACCCTCCAGCTCGCTGGCTGGTATTGCCACACACTGATTCTGCTGGTGCTATTGTTACAGCTTCTTCAGGGAACCAAGTTCATGCCCGCCTGACAACGTTCTGCAGTGACAATCCCTTTACCCAGGACACTCTTCTTCCAGATCATTACATTGCTGGCTCCTCCTTCGTTACATCCCCACATAAAAATCGCTTATCCAGAGAGAAACACCTCATCCAATGCTGCCCTTCCCTACCCCCTACTAAGCTGCTCAATAACATCACCCTGTTTTAGTTCCTTCATAATTCGTAGCACTATCTAAAATTTTTACTAGTTTGCTTCTTTGTTTACTTATTTATTCCTTCAGCCAAGAATAGAAGGGAACGGGCATTTTAGCTACCTGGCTCACTGCTGTGTTCCCCAGCATCTTAAATTGTACTTTGGTCACAGTGGGCTCCTAATAAACAGCTGCTGAATGGATGGATGGATAAAAAGAAACAAGTGGAGAGAACATCTTGAATCCCGACTCACGCACACGGTGCAAAGTGTGGACAACCAGGAAGTGCAGTTAGATGGTAACTGAAAGGAGCAATGGAGAAGCTGAACAAAGACACCTTCAGCCTCAAAGGATCCTAAACCACTATTCATGACTCACCTCTGGGAAGGAAGCCAAGCACGGTGAAACCAGATCCTGATTTCTGAGTGGACGTGGCACTTTAGCCACATGAACAAGGGTTCTGATGCGTCAGGAAGAGATGGGAAGGAATCTCCCATGTGGGTCTGCCCCCCCATCCCTACACCATATCTAATCCTATCTTGGAAAGCTTCTGAAACACCACAAGGTCATCATGACTCCTTTGGCGCTCTGACTATGGCCACATGGTGACGTAAACGTTATTTGCAAAGTCATTCCTCCAATTTCATAGAACACATTGCAGCTTCAAAGAAAATTCCACCAAAACATGAGTGATCTTGTATTCGTTCGCTACCACACATCATCTTATGTTCCACCCTAATTGGACACTCTGAACCTGATATTAACACACTATTGGCAACTAAAGCCACAGTAGCCTCACCCCAATTATGAAATTATAAGCTATTGACACATCACATGTGGGCATTTTTTAATCATTAAAGACAACCCCGGGAATAGTTTAGATTTTATGCCCATCTGCATGTTGCTCAATGTCTATAATTGGGCAACTTGAGACTTCAAAGGGTGTGAAGTCCGATTCCTTGTCTTCATGAATCACTACCCCCTGTGAGTAGATCTCAGCACATTGTAGGACTGTTAAACACATGCTTAACGTCTTAACCCAGAAAATAAATTCCTGGTTTGAAAGGGAAGTGGTTTTCTTTCATTCTGATGAAAGGCATAAGTGTGTGTTTTGAGAACTGTTACCAGAGCAATAATGAAATCATCTTTAGAGTTGGGAACTGGGGTGATTAAGAACCAATATTTCTTAATAGGAGGCTGATTTGTGTGGCACCTTTCCAGCCCACAGGCATTGTGTGGACCAACCAAAGTGGCTTCATTTCATTTAACCTGAAACACAGCTTTGGGATGCGTCCCAAGAAGCACTTGAGTGGCATAGCCAATGCTCAGCATAGAAACTGAAAACAACAAACACAAAAGTGATGGGGAAAGCAATGAGGAAATATCAATGATCTTCTGAGAAACAGATTTCCGGGGTTCATGATGTTTTTCTTTCCTTTCTTTTGGGGATTTTCTATTCTCTTGCTACACGACTCAAGTAGTACTCATTTATCTGAAATCACTCTACAGTCATAACCTGAAGGAGAATTCCTGAGCAATTTTTCTGGGGTCAAAATTAGAAGCATCTTACAGAATCCTCCTGCTTCACTGGAAAAAAAAAGATATTCTAAAAGAGACTCTTGGTGGTTTTCAGTGGAAGTTTATGATCTCTGTTAGGCTGAAGGAAGCTCGAAGAATAGGAGAGATGCTGAGCAGGAGAACAGAGAGAACAGGAGACAAGGTGAAGAATAGAAAAAACAAATAGAGGAGAAAAGGAAGGGTAGGAGACGCTAAGCAGGAGAGGAGACTTGCTGGGTGAAGGCAAAACAAAGCCAAAGAAGTTCGTGTGCCAACAGGCATGAGTCCTTTGTTGGTGAGAAGCCATGTAGCTATGGCTGGGTAAAGGCTCTTGAGTAAAAATGCCCTAAGTGGAGGGTTTCTCTGGGGTTACATCACCCCTATCCATGTGTTTGTCTCCCCACCCAGATCCATTTTTGCCCCCCTCCATTCCTGAGAGTCCGACCTCCATGGTAAGCACCACTTGGACTCTAGATCCTTTGCCGGTGGCTGCGTTTGGATTTAGCCAACGGGAGAGCACCAAGAGCAGGAAATCAGAGGATGGGAAGTGAGAGAGGTCAGAGTATCGCTTCTGTCACCGCTCTGGCCTCATGTCCAGCACTGGCTTCATCCCACTAGACGACAGCTCCTTCCAGAAGGACTCTCCTCCCCTGATCCAACTCTCCCTGGGCACCTGCAGGAAATATTTCCTCTACCTGCCCCTTCAGGCTATAGGCTTAGACCTCAGCATAAGGTTGTCCTTCAAAACGATCTCTCAAATGAATGGAAGGAATGAAAGAAACAAATGTTTATTTCTGATAACCAGGGGAAGTACATTCTATCAAGAACTCTTCATGTAAACTCATTCCCCCAGAGGGGGAAAAAAAAAGAATTAATGCCCTTTTCCTACAGTGGCAGATCAATGACATCATCATGACAGATTTGTGCCAAGCAAGAAAGCTAATTCCTTTGTTTTTAAAATAAAGACAAAGTGTTCTACTGGACAAAAGAACTTCAATCCCTAATATCATTTCTAGAAATGACCTCTAAGAAGAAAGAACTTATTTTTGATGAGGAAAATAAAAAAACACTTTGAAGAAGCTTAAGTGGAACTCTAGTCCCTTCCCTGAACCACACAGATAGACCAAGGTGTCAATCCACTGCTCAAGCCAAGAAAAGAAGCAATCTAGAAAGAGAAACCAAAAGACTATTGAATTCCCTACTTCCTTGCCAAAGTACATAAACCAAGGGTCTTTAGGCATCCCCATGAGATATTTCCTCCTACACATTTTGGCCCATAGCCAGTCACAAATCCCCTGAGTTCAATTACGGCTCAAGAATCACCATCCCCACCAGGGATGTGATAAAATTCTTCAGTGAACTCATCAGGAACTCTGTGTACGGGGGGGGGGGGGGGGGGAAGAAAAGGCAAAATCAGGAAAAACAATGCCCAATGGGGATGGGCCAAAATTCTTTCTTTTGAGCACTTAATCACAAAATAGATATCTTATCTACTTTCCCATCAACCACACCCTCAACTAATACTGGATTTGAACGCTGGGGTCCACGGCATCCAGATTTAGGAATAGTTTATTATCCCATGCTGGTAATTTTGAGGCAGATACATAAAAACAACCAATTAAAAAATGGTCAACTGGCCAAAAATAAGTGGTAGAGAAGACGGAGGAGAAATGTGAAGGGAATGTGTACTTTGGGAAACAATTTTGTAAAGACCAAACATGCCTCTCTGGATTAAAGACTTTTATGTGTCAGACGGAATGAACATCCAAAGGCTTGCAAAGATTCTGATTTGACAGTGATAATATTTCTCTTGAAGAAAAGACTAATGATATACTGCTACACACAGGAATCTTCCAGGCCTACTTGCCAAAGCCGGTTATTATCTGCAGTAAACTGAGATTGTGGGGGTAATGTCATGGTGTCTTGTTCTATTTTTTAAACACATTGGGATAATTACAGAATATTATGTGAGTGCCCCAAAACACCTCAAGGAAGGGAGGCACTGCCCATAAAACCGGCTCCCGCAAGGAAATCCATATAAACTTATCGTGTCTGGTGCCCAGAACATCGAGATTCCTTTGCCCCTTTCTGTCTCTCTCTCCTTCAGGACACCTGGACCAGGTCTGTAATATTCGTGTGGGGAGAGGAATTCAGTCTCGACCCAGACATGACCAGTCCATAAGACAAGAACTATGATATGAACACCTCTGACTTGCTTCATTCCTCTTAGTTACTGGCTTTGTAAACAACCACAGATGAGGCAGCCCTTCCCCAAACGCACCCAGAGCACTTACCTCCATGACCTTCTGCTAAAGCCTTTTGGTTGGGTGCCATTTTGAAGCCCCTTTCCCTTCCTTTCTCCTCTGAGTCTTCTTTGACTTTCAGACAGATACTGGCAACAATTGAAACCCATACGTTGGTTTTCTGTGCCATAGAACCCAGAAGGTGCTGGCCTGAATTCTTGCTTCTCTTTCTTCTCCCTTCTCCATGTGTTGGAACCCTTCCAAAGTCCCATGCTGCTAAAGACATTACCAAGATACATTTTTCACATCGCAAAAAGAAACTGTGAACCTGTTTCTACACATGAAGATGTGCAAGCCACAAATAGTTAAAGCTTAACTTGACACAGCAGCAAAATTTTAAAAATTGTGTACACATATTCTCTTTTTCCATGGTCCAAATCACTGGACTACTTATATATGAAGAGGAAAATTACCAAAATCACCAGTAAGTACATTTTGACACTAAAAATATTGGATCTAGTGTGTTAAAACATAATTAAAAGAATTAAGTCAACAAGAAACTGGCATATAGGAAAAAGGAAGTATAACCCCTCTTGAAGTGGTTCTGTTCTTTATTCTCCATTTTACAGGTGAGGAAACCAAGGCACAGGCAGAAGTAACCCACCCAAAGATAAGGGACAGAGCTGGCCTCAAACCCCGGCAGGTCGTCAACGTAAACCCTGGCCACACACATATTGACTTCGCCATAATGCCTTACTCCGGAAAAGCAGTAAATAAGAGAATGTCTTGAGAACTTACTATGTGCCCGCCATTGTACTCTGTGCAGTGGGCGTAACACAGGAAGCAAAAACAGACACATTTCCTGCCGCCATGAAGCTCCCAGTCTGGTGGGAGAGAAGGACGTTTAATCAAACATCGCCTGGGGCGCGTGGCTGGCTCTGTCAGTGGTGCCTACGACTCTTGGTCTCAGGGTGGTGAGTTCGAGCCTCCTGTTGGGTGTAGAGATCACTTTAATCAGACATTACTGAATCGGGGGTGGTTCATGGAGCCATAAGTGCCTTGAATGGTACCATGGTTCCAATTATGGGTGAGGGTGTTTGGTCATTGAGAACTCCTCCTATAGACGCCCTCTGATATGTTGGTCTTCCTTTGAGGATGACATTTATAAGAGCATTTGATTTGCTCAAATTCATATATTATTTAGGGCATAGACCCCTCTCAGTTCAAAATGTCCCTTTAGGGACCTCGGTGCACACACTGGACCTCCTTTTCATTTCTCCTGCCTTGCTGGGAGCAGGGGGCGGATTATTCCCTCCCTTTGCAGGTCAACAACAGCGTCGTGTCCAATCAGCCAGTCCCAGGATGGCACCACCTAGATTTATCAAGTCAGTAAAATCAAGTCTAGAAACTGAAAACCTTGGGAATTGTCTTGGGAATTGCCGTAGAGGAGCCTCCGGAATATGATTATTTATTGATGAGGCCATAAAACCTATGCTCCCCTAAAGGCCATTCATCTCAGCTACGTCAGAACTGTTTGAAAGAGGATTGGGCTTCCACAGGGGCTGGGTTGGGACTTGAAATGAAAAGAAAAGAATGGTATGAACAAGAAGCATCGAAACCTCACGCAATCGACATTTAACTAAACATGCACAAAACATAAAACTATAGCGACAACCAGGTGCTACTCAGATTCGCGTGTATGTGGCCACACATACATGAGGATCCAGGTATATATACAAATACGACTTCGTGTGGGTGTGGTTGACGTTAAATCTGACACGGGGTGCGGTAGAACAATCCAGATACAGGAGAAAAAGGAGTTTGGGAAAAATAGTGGGGTGGAGGCTTTCCCTGAGTTCGGGATTAGGCTTCCGAAGAACAACCCATCTTCTGTTTGCTGTTGGTCAGATTTTGAGAATATTTCTTCTAATTGTCTGAATCGAGTGGCCTTCTGTCACCACACTGGCACTCTTGAATTCGCACCCCAGGAATTTACGGGGCGCCCACACTGCTGAATGACCCTCGCGTTCCTCTTCAAGACTTCACCCCATCTGCACCCTCAGAAGCCCCTTTGGGTTCTGCCCTGGCACCGAGAGACGGAGACAAAATCAACAGCGTCTTCTCGCCTGACTCTGGCAAGAGACAACATGACTGCCCTTCCCAGTGAGGGCGAGGAATGTTGCCCGATGAACCTGTTCACCTCAGCTCCCTCCATCTGATGAGTGATTCAGAGGGAGGCCGGCCCTGCTATGTCTCCTCACTGGATCTGGCGAGCCCGATAAACAGGCAGTTTGCCTTTTGATGTGTCTAGACACAGAACTGACTCAGAAAGTCCCTGTCAGGAGCTCCTACAAAAAGTGCAGAGAAACTCAGGAGACGAAAGGCTGGCTTCCTAAGTGCTGCACTGAGCAGGCCCCCGAAGGGCTACATGCTCTTGGGTTACTCCCTCTCTTCCCGTGAAGGAACCCGATGATGAGTCAGCGGCTTGAAAGACCCTGTTCTTTCCTTTCCTTCCTGAAAAACAAAAATAAAACTTCCAAGTGCCAGTAAAAAGCTTCCCTCTAACAATACCTCTTTACCTATTTATGTTGCCACGATTCAGAAAAGACTGAGCTATCCTGACGAAGACTAAAGGGGTTTGCATATGTAAACATGCTTTTCCAGGCCTCTTTCAGGTGTTTTCTAGACAGGGGCTCTGAACCCGGGGGTGAGGAGGTGGGCGTCGAGATCTGTGGACCCTTGAAGAGCCATCCAAATCGGGGGTGAGGGATGCATGAGCATTTTCAGGATGGGGTCCACAGCTGGGGGCTCGGAGGTGCAGGATCTATCTGTTAGCGCTCCAAACCGACTGAACCAGTATGGTTCCTATTTCCTGAATCTGTACTCGAGGCCGGGCATTGTTCTAAGTATTCATTTCCTCGTCCCAACCAAGTTATGAGTCGGCAGCTGCATCTTCCTCATCCCCGTCTTACAAACCCCAATAAAAGTGGGCACAACTAGAACTCCGACCCAGGCCCTCTGGGTCGAGCCCTTGTGTCCCTAACCCCTGGCCTGGACTGCCTCTCTGAAACGAGAGGAGGCAAAGTGACTCATTCGTTCCCACTTGGGCTGCACCCGGTCGGAGCGGGAAACTGAAAAATCAGGTGGCTCCAACAGAGAAACGCTGCAGCATCCGGGCGATATTTTGATTGAAATCCCACGATATTTGGCAAGCTCTCCTCTGTGCTGCAGGCGTGGCTGGCGCAAAAGCTCGTGAGCGACAGCTACCTGCCAAGCACCTCGGACCCGTCCAGGAACTCCGTTTTCCTCCCTTCGGTCTTCAGTCTCCCCGGCAGGCCATCTCGCAGAGAAGACATATAGGCTTCATGGGGAGATCTACAATGAGCGCTATGGACGCTTCTAGGCACAAACACACTCGCAGCTGGTGAGATAAACATTGCCCAGCATGCTCCGCTTTTCTCTCCTGACGTGATGCGCTAAGCGAGCTCAAGTGGTGAATGCTGTCACGTCGGTCCTGCTCGAGGGCCTCGACAGGAGCACGAGTAACAGAAGCAAATAGAAGGTGAGCACGGGGACAAGAACCACACAGAGAGTGGAGCTCAGAGCCACGAAATGAGCTGATGTGACTGGTCACGCTACATAGTTGCTCACTACCTTGTATCTTGAAAATGCGCGCGCGCGTGTGTGTGTGTGTGCGTGTGTGTAATTTGTAACCCCAAGTTTAATAGGCCAAAACTCAGATTCCTATCCTCGATCATTTTATGACAGTTTTCTATTCTCAAGTGTTAGAAGCACAGTAACCTTTCCATCCTTCTTTGAAAGATGACGTCTGTCTAGTGACTGGATTGATAAGCCAGTAAACACCTTTGCTCACTGAGTAGGAAAAATTATTTTCCTGGGGAAGCTGCCTTGCCTTAAATGAAACCAAAGTGCTCGGGTTTACGACTCGCCTCTGACTCGTTTTCTGGGTTTGCACGGAAATCCAGGAGAAAGGGTTATAACTAAGCCAGGTGTTTGTGCTGCTGTTTTTTCTTCTCATTGCCCTATAGATGCTCGAGAGGCATCCAGAAATAGAATCCAGAGTTCGTGAAAAATGAGATGAACCTTCCGGTCGGCGTCTTGTTCTGAGTCGGAGCCGGAAGCCGTTCCAATGGCTGCATTCGTTCAGGGAAGGAAAAGCACTTGGGCATTAACGATTTACCAAGTTGTATTTCTGCGGTTCTATTTTTGGGCTCTGCTGATCAAAAAGCCCTGTCCCTTATGAACCCGGACTCTGAACATCCTCTCCCTAGTTTACTATAAAAAGGAGATTCTTTAATAAAACATAGAGCTAAGGTGAGAATCCAAAAGGCTCCTGAGTCCTTAGTTTTCCTTGCGGGTCCCGAACTTCTGGCTGAACGAGCACAACCTGGCGAGTGATAGGAAGGAACCAGAAGTGAAGTGTTGTCTTCCTGTGAGGTCTTTCCTCAGAATGAAGAGTTAAGGAAATGGTCAAAACGAGGGTTCCTGACTTAAGTTAACAATGCTTCCTTGGGAGGGGAAAAAAACAACAACAAAAAACACTTGACAGGAAGTGCGGTGGGTCGTATGTTGTGAGGAAAACGAGCGGGGCTCCGGAAGATTCTCTAACCTGTGTCACAAACTGGCAGGTTTTGAGCCAAATGTGGACCTCAGCAATGCTTTGTGTGGCCTCGGTGGTGTGTTTTAAACTTTGACTTAGTTGACAACTTTTAAAAGTCAGATTTCCTCCTCAAAGTTGGGATTTGCACTTCTCTTCAAAAGTGGGAACTGTCTGCTGTGGACCAGCTGGGCACGGTCGGTAACACAGAGCCCTGTGGGGAGGCCAGGCCCTCCCTGGTGCACCCCAGTTTCCATTGCCTATTGCCTCCCTCTGGGTCTATATGACTCATCGAAATCTCTTGCCTTCCCCTCTATGCATTTGGGGTTTTAGGATGTGCTATGGGCCACGGGCAAGTCCATTATCCACTCCAGTCTCCATTTTATTTACTTCCAAAATGAAAAAAAAAATAATTTTTTTTAAGTATTTCGTTCTGTTCAGCTGTAAATTCTGTAAGAGGAGTACCTTCCTCCACTCGTGAAAACTCTCATGGAAGAAGGTGGGAAGAGAGACTCACCATTATGTTCCTAGTGATTTCTGGGTTGAGAAATTTTCTAGAGAGCTCTGATTTGCATGTCTGATTTCTTTTTCTCTTATTTCATTCTCTTTGGTTCTTTCCCCTAAAAAAAAAAAAAAAAAAAAATCAGTCTTCTCTGGCTGCCGCTTGACCCTTCACACAGCTCTGCCTTTTCTTCCTGGCGACATTTTCAGGTTCCCAGATTGACACTTTCAGCAGTCATGTCAGACTCATATGACTGAAAACTCGCCTTTTGGCTGACGTGAGCCGTGTCCCCAAATTAATCTTCCAACCTAGCCCCTAAAACCACAGGGGTTCTTGAACACATGCTACAGGGGCACCTTTACAAGCTAGGCAGGTGCCGACTGGACATTGACTTTCTATACAAAGCTGATCAGAAACTAGTCACATACATGTGCACATGTGTATGCTTGAGCATGTACACACACACACACACACACACACACACACACACTGAGCCCTGGCCAGCTTTGCAGATGTGTTTTACTTGCCCCATTTTGTATTAAAAAAAAAAATTGTAATCCATTGTTTACAAACAAACAAACAAAAAGAGACATTTCACATGAGAAATCCAGTTATCTGGCCACTTAAAAAAATTTTTTTAATGTTTATTTATTTTTGAGAGAGAGAAAGACACTGTGCAAGCAGGGAAGGGGCAGAGAGGGGGAGACACAGAATCCGAAGCAGGCTCCAGGCTCTGAGCTGTCAGCACAGAGCCCGACGCGGGGCTCGAACCCACGAACCGCGAGATCATGACCTGAGCCAAAGTCGGATGCTCAACCGACTGAGCCACCCAGGTACCCTCCTCCTTTTACAAATTTTTTTAATGGCCCCTCTTTAAATAGAAGGCATGTCGAATGTGGGCCGACGTCCCCAGACGACAAGAATCGGCCAGGCTGAACAGCAGCTGCCTTGCCAGAGATGGGTCTGTGCTCTCCAGGCTGCCAGAGGTCCAGTCTAGCACTTTGGTCACCAACCCCAATTTTCCAGCTCCAGACAGCATGGGAATCCGATCTACAAGTTCCTGTTTGGATCTGAAATGCCTTTGTCCTTCAAGAACAGGATGCGAATCTAGATCAGATCAAATACCCGCACCCCTGAGGCAGAAGCGTATGCTTGCATTGTTCCCATTTCACAGATGGTAAAGAGGGGCACGGAGAAATCGAGTCCACTGTCCAAGGTACGCGCCCCGTGAGTGGGCCAGCCAAGGTCTTTGATGCAAGAGTCCACTTAACCAAATTATGATAGTTTCTTTCTTTTTTCTTCCTTTTCCTTTTTTCTTTCTTTCTTCTAGTTTTTTTCTGTTTTGTTTTTGTTTTAGGGTAGTGTTTGTAGGAACAGTGAGTTGAGTTAAAAAAAAATCTGGAGTTAAAGGGGCACCTGGGTGCCTCAGTCGGTTAAGCATCCGACTCTTGATTTTGAGTCAGGTCATCGTCTCGTGGTTCATGAGTTCAAGCCCCCCGTCGGGCTCTGTGCTGATAGCGTGGAGCCTTCTTGGGATCCTCTCTCTCTCTCTCTCTCTCTCTCTCTCTCTTCCCCTCTGTCTCTGCTCCTCCCCCACTCATACTCCATCCCTCTCTCAAAATATAAATAAACTTAAAAAAAAGAAAAGAAACGGAGCAACAGATGTCCCCCGAGAAGGCACGTGCTTCTGCAGGCTGCTCTACCTTCCACCATGTCCTTTTTATAAGCAATTGCTCCAAAATCTCTCATGACACTGCCAGACCCCTCTGCCACCAGAGCTGACTTCTCCAATAGGCACAATGCCTGGGGATCATGATACTCGGGGTCCACAAAGCTGTTTTAACTTTTTTTTTTTATTAGAAGAGAGGTAAATATACTAATAAACGTATGATAATGAATCCAACCTGGATTGTGTTTGTCTTCATGGCAATGTAGTCATTAGATACAATGATATTTTTTTTTAATTGGAAGAAGTGGCCATGAGAGCAAAATTGCCTGCTGCTGGCATGAATCAGGATTCATGCTGAAAGACGTCAGTTTGCGACTCCTGGTTCAGCAGAGCCACAGCTGTTTTTCTGAATTTCTGTGGATGCTATAGGGTGACTACTTTCCATATGGAGATCAAGAACACAGAGTCTGGGAGCGCCTGGGTGGCTCAGTCTGTTAAGGTTGAGCGTCCGACTTCAGCTCAGGTCATGATCTCGCGGTTCGTGGGTTCGAGCCCCGCATCGGGCTCTGAGCTGACAGCTTGGAGCCCGGAGCCTGCTTCGGATTCGGTGTCTCCCTCTCTCTCTGCCCCTCCCCTGCTTGTGCTCTGTCTCTCTCTCTCTCAAATATAAAAGAAAACATTTAAACAAGAGAAGAAGAAGAAGAAGAAAAAAAAGAACACAGAGTCTGGAACCAAACTGTCTGGGTCTGAAGCCAGGTTCTGCAACCTACAAGTCATGTGACCTCCGACAGTTGACTTGCCCTCCTCATCTGTGAAGTGGAGATAAAATCTTTAGACTCGCTTGGGGAATGAATGAGCACATATATATGTAAAGCACTTAGAACAGGAAATGCTCACTCTTATTCCTTGCACTGCGGATTGAATGATTGTGTCCACCCTGCTGCCCCCACGAAATTCCTAAGTTGAAGCCTAGCCCTCCAGTTGGAGGGTGTTTGGAGATGAGGCCTCCCTCGGAAGTGATTAGGTTTTAGATGAGATCATGAAGGTGAGGCCCCCATGGTGGGATGACTGGCCCTATAAGAGACAAGAGAGAAAGCTTCTCTCTCTCTCTCTCTTTCTCTCTCTCTGCTGTTAGCATTTGGTGGCGACTGTCTGACACTTCGCTAACTCGGGGCTTCTCATCCTCGACACTATTGACATCTTGGATCAGGATATTATTACAGCTGTTCTGGAGTCTCCCTGGCCTCTACCTTTTGGACGCCAGAGACATCGAAGCATCCTCGCATCTCTGGCTGCGACAAACAAAAGCATCTGCTGACTTCAACCCGTATCTTCTGGAGGGGACCCGTTCATCTAACAATGGTCCCAGGGGGCGTGGGTGGCTCAGCTCACTCATTCCTCCAGATACGTTCTGAAAAACATAACTGGAGGCAGTATGGTACAGTGGTCGGGGCTCCGCTTCCCAGGGGAAAAGAAGAACAGGCACAGAGCCTTGACCCCTGCTCTCAACCTTCTAACGGCTTCTTGAATGGGAACAGTCATAAAAGCCAAAACCAACTCAGTACGAAACGCACTTAGCTCAGACCTTTGAACGTGGCTAATCATGCCATCAGGGGAGCGATAATAACAACTTATATTTACTGAGCACCGACTATGTGCTAGGCTGCTACTCTACACGCATGATGACATTTGAACCCTTACCACAGGTCACTGCAGTGGGTGCTTTTATTCCCATGCTTCGTTTATGAGAACCAGAAACAGATTCAGAGACGTTCAGCAATTTTCCCAGGGTCCCATAGTAATCAAGCGTTGGAACCAGAATTTGAATCTAATGTTTGCCATCCCGACCACACTGCTTCTTACTCATTGAATGTTCGTGAAAACTTTATCAAGTGGACACTGTTAATGGCCCCATTTGACAGACGGGGAAACTGAGGCACAAGAAAGTTCACTAACTTGTCCCAAGCCACCTAAGTCAGACATGCTCACATTGGCTGCCCCGGGGGCCAGGCACCATCCAGAGTACTCCCATGTACGGTCCCATTTGATCTTTGCAAACACTACTGGAAAGAGGTTATCACCCCACCTTATAGAACAGAATACAGAGCCCCCAAGATACACTGTAAATTGGTTTTGGTTACACAGCAATTATGCAGGGTCATTGGGATTCAAATCTGGTTCTGACTGACCACAGAGGTTAAGCCCTTAATTGGCACAAGATCCAGTGGCCTCCTCCCCCTGGCCCAGTGGCCCAGATCTCATGTGGACATTTCTCTCCCTTCTCTATGTCCCTTCCCCTCATAAATCCCCAAAATTAGGATCCTGTAGATGCGGCCTGAAATTGGGACTAAACTTTAATCTCAGGAACTCACTTAAAGGTCACAGCTCCCAAACAGAGAAACTAGGGACCTGCCAATGATTGCCAGCTGAACTTGATCACCTCCACGACTCACCGCGGAGTCACTCGGTTCACATATTGCAAAACTGAGTCAGAGACACATTCTTCTATTCCTCTTAGGCAAACAAACAATTAAAAAACAGCTCTCGGGGCGCCTGGGTGGCTCAGTCGGTTGGGCGTCTGACTTCAGCCCAGGTCATGATCTCACGGTTCGTGAGTTCAAGCCCCACACTGGGCTCTGTGCTGACAGCTCAGAGCCTGAAGCCTGCTTCGGATTCTGTGTCTCCTTCTCTCTCTCCCCCTCCTTAGCTCACACTCGCTCTCTCTCTCTCTGTCAAAAATAAATAAACTTTAAAAAAATTAAAAAAAAAAACAGCTCTCTTGAAAGCCCAAAAAGCACCATGTTCATTGATTGGAAAGATTTTCTGTATATTTGGATAAGCACTGTTGTTTCCAGAATAAATGAGATTGATCAGTTATATTTATAAACTTACCTTAAAAAATTAAGAATGTTTCTCTAAACCTCATGCAAGTTCAAGAAGCCCCAAGGTTGGTAAATACTCAAAAGCAGTCTGTATCATGTTAGGGTTGATTCAGGGAAGCAGAGCCATGAGGAGTGGGACAGAAAAGGGATTTATTATGTTATTAAACCTTAAGCAATTGTGGGCGCTGAGTAAGGATTCTCAAGGGCCCTTGATTCTGGTTCTGGCACCAGGCCTGACGTCAGCAGAACTGGTGGTTGGGAAGATAGGCAGGAATTGGGGAGACCAAAGACAGTCTAGAACCTCCAAGGTACACGAGAACTTTGTCTCTTCTCTTTGCCTCTGATCCCCATGATATACGTGAGCCACAAGAGCAGCTGAACTCTTTTCACCATGGCCTTACACGCCTGCCCGGCCCAGGACGCGAAGACCAGAAGGGGCTGACCATTGGGGCTGGTGGAGACACCACCCCAGGCCCACAGCTTGAACGGATAGATGAACGACACCTTTGGAGGGCTGCAGAAGAGTCCTTCAGAGAGCTGAAGAAAGGGCTTCTCCTTCATTTCCCTCTTCTGAATCCCATGCAGATTTCTCTCGTGGACAACTCCTTCTGGAAATACACAGGAAAGCCAATTTGGAGAAATGTCCCACCTTAGCTAAACCGACATGGCGCAAATCTGCCAGCCATCTGATGAGTTTCTTACTTGGAAATTAATAGAAGCAAATGTATTGTTTCTTCCACCCACCCACTCCCTTATCCACCCACCCACTTATCCATCCATCCATCCATCCATCCATCCGATTGTCCATCTGTCTGTCCATTCATCTGTCCATGCATGCATGCATGCATCCATCCATCCATCCATCAAACACTAGCATCCCTCATTAGGCACGGGAGACACAGGCCAACAAAATGAGCTCATAGTTCTCCGGGAGCACACTTCTTTCATCTGGGTACTGGTCTCCCTGCTTCCCTTGGGCACAGCCCCTCCCACCTCATTGGGTTCTCTACAAAATCGCCAAAGTGATACTTTTAAAACATGGATCACGTCGCTCCTTGCTCTCAGCCTCCCAATGGCTTTCCACTGCACTAACGATAAAATCCGAATCCTTACCATGGCCTAGAAACCCTCCCCATTCTGACGCCGGCCACCCCTCTGTTCCCATTTCCTGAGGTTGCCACCCGCACCCCCCACCGCACCCACACGGCCTCCTGCTTTCCCTTCATCTCACCCAGCAGGGCTCCCCAACCTCCCCGTCTGCGCATGCGCCGTCTGGTTGCCTGGCCCACACTCCCAGGGCCTCCGGGCACCGGCCTCGCTTCTTTTCAGCCTCCATCAGATGTCACCGCCCGAACAAGGTCCTCTCTGTCCCCCATATAGATCCCCCCAGCACGTTCTCCTCTTACCAGCTTCGTATCTCCTCATAACACTATCACTACCTGACTCACTATGAATTTGTTCATTTGCTTATCCCTGGTCTTCCTCACTGCCAAGGGCACTCCAGGAAGGTAGGGACTCTTATCTGCAGTCACTTTGTCCCTGCCTTACTCTCTGTCCCATTTCCTAGTTTTATTTCCTTCACGGCACTTAGCACAATTTAAACTGACTTATTATTCACAGCATTTGTTTGCTGCCTGTCCCTTTAACACTAGACTCTGGGGACCCCGGGGGGGGGGGGCAGGAGGTGGCCTTTTAAGTTCTAGGCAGAGGCTCCCAGACACTCAGCTCCCTTCTGTAGGATTAACGAAGGGCCCTCCTGAGGACAGCCATGCGCTACAGCAACCTTGATGTGGGGGGGGGGGGGGGGGGCCATCGTGGCAATAAACTTTTTCCAGTGAATTGCATCTTAAAAATGTCAGAGCCCCGCCTAACCCAGCGATCACAATCCATATCGCCGATCAAGGGGCAGACTGATACCACACGCTTCCTGATCTGGTGCCGCGATATGCACACGGCACCACTCATGGAGTGCTCCTGTCAAAACGCTCCACCGGCATCTAATCAGGAAGAAGCAATCAGAAAAACAGACCCGAACTGACACGGGTTCTGCAGAACAGCTGGCCGGCTCTCTCCCAAACTGACAGTTAAGCGTCCGACTTCGGCTCACGTCACGATCTCGCGGTTTGTGAGTTCGAGCCCTGCATCGGGATCTGTGCTGATGGCTGGGAGCCTGGAGCCCGCTTCCGATCCTGTGTCTCCCTCTCTCTCTGCCCCTCCCCCGCTCATGCTCTGTCTGTGTCTCCCTCAAAAATAAACATTAAAAAATAATAAATAAATAAATAAATAAATAAATGGCATTTGGGGGTGGGACATAACTCCAGAGATTTGAATGTGGACCAGACTGATAATGGCATTGCATCAACACCAAATTTTCAGAATTTGCTAATTGCAAATGCCTGTGTGGAGAATGCCTTTGCTCTTAGGTGATACTTGCCAAGGTTTTTAGGAGTAAGAGGGCATGATGACCACAACAATTTGCTCTCAAATGACTTAGCAGAAAAATAATGTATGTATATACTACATTATTATGTATTGTACGTGTTACACGATATGTATTATGTATCATAAAGAGAAGGAAGAAGCAAAAGGGAAGAAGCAAGGAAGAAGGAAGGGGCAAAATGCTAACAATGTCAAGAATCTGGGTGAAAGGTAAAAAATGCACTAATGGTGCTAATTCTTCCAATGTTTCTGTGGCTTGAGATTTTCAAAGTCAAAAGCTGAAACATTTTTGGAAAGCCCCAAATGGATGAATGGATAAAGAACCCGTGATCTATGTGAAAGACGGCATACAACGTCATGCCTGTAGATAACAATATTGCGGAATACACTTCAAGACTTGTTAATAAGGGGTAGGTCTCAGTTTTCAGTGTTCTTCCCACCCTAAAATTTTTTTTTTCTTTCTTAATCCAACCTACCGCAAACCAACCCACAGAGAATTCTTTCGTATTTCCACCTGGCTTCCTTGGAATATCAGCTCTCCAAAGGATACAAAAGCCCTCCTGTCTCTGAGGAGTCATTTCACCATGTGTCAGTTCATGGTTAGACATTTCACATTTCACGGTGGGTTGAGTTGGGAATTTATAAGCTCTTATACAGCAAGTTATTTATGTTAGACTTAATACGTTTATTTTAATGGAATGCTTCACTTATTCACACACACACACACACACACACACACACGCCGAGTCACCAGGTTGGATTTGTCCCCATTGACACTGATCTCATCCAAGAACTCGATGCCTCATCTGCCTCCGTTGTCCACCTCACTTTCCCCGGGTGAAGTCACACTTTGACCGGAAAGTCAGGCCTCCTTGGCCTCTTTGAACCCTCCCTCAGGAGGTCAGTAATAACTCCACAAACAGCCAACTCCCTCAGTTGGTCTGAGCCACGCTGCTGACTGGTTGAGGCCCGCAGCAGAGACGCTGAGAGAGGGAGATGCTGTGGGGACAACCTTCTGTTCTCCCCCCTCCGGCCTCGGTGGGTGCAGGGGGCGGCTCCCAGAGCAGCTCACCGGAGCTCACACACACCACGTGGGAGCTGTACTAAATCATTAACTCAACCTCGACCCCGGCTTGCACTTACAACTTGGCATCAGAACACAGCAGGAAACAAGTCCTCACGCTTGGCCCTGAACCCCATAAACCCGAAGCCTTTTTACGGAAGGTTTGTAGCGGTAAGAAAGCGCCATTCTGAAAAATGCACATCAAACCAGAAGGCATTAAAGATATTGGAACTATAACACAAGGAGAAAAGGGTCCAGGTGAATTGCCCTGATTCCTTCTCAGCAAATCTAGTCTTTCTCTTCTTGCCAGAAATAATTACTACCCGGAATTCCTGAATGTGGTGTTATTTCCAACTTGTTTTACACGATGGCTATATAGGAACATATTCATAAGAAATATGTCACGTCGTTTGCAGGTTTCATGAAGCACATCTCTTTCTGCAATTGGCTTTTTATCCATTAAGCTTTTGAGATCTTACCTTGCTGATACCTAGAGATCCAATCCATTGATTTAAAAAAAAATTTTTTTTACATGTATTTTTGAGAGACAGAAAGAGCACAAGCAGGGGAGGGGCAGAGAGAGAGGGGGCCACAAGCCGTCAGCACAGAGCCTGACGCGGGGCTCGAACTCACGAACCGTGAGATCATGACCTGAGCCCAAGTTGGACGCCCAACCGACTGAGCCACCCAGGTGCCCCCCAATTCATTGATTTTAACTTCAGTATAATATTCCACAGAAAGACTTTATCCCAATTTCTTTACCAGTCACCTTGTGGATGGACCTTTTCTTCGTTTCCATGTTTTATTATTTCCCATCTCCGCGGTGCCGACATTCCCATCTGTGTCTCCTTGTGCCGATGTGAGAGGGCTCCTCCAGGGGAGCATGGGATTTCTGGGTCACAGGGAAGAACATCCCCATCCCCATCTTTATTAGATCTTGCCACATTGCTTTCTAGAGTGGTTGCTGCCCTTTGTGGTCCCCCCCACCCCCCAGTACTCTCAGAGCGTTCCCATTGCTGTCGTGTCAATATGATTTCATTCCAAGCTTTTAGCCCACAAGAATTTTTTTTAATGTTTATTTATTTTTGAGAGAGAGCGCGCAAGCGGGGGTGGGGCAGAGAGAGAGGGGGACAGAGGATCCAAAGCAAGCGGGCCTCAAACTTACGAACCGTGAGATCATGACCAGAGCTGAAGGAGGACACTCAACAGACTGAGCCACCCAGGCGCCCCTGGCCCGCGTGAAACTCTTAATGAACAATTTTAACACATGGGGGGGGGGGGAGGGGGAACGCCGTATACACTTACAACTTAACATAGCGTAACTTTTATCCTTTGTCCCATGTCCACACAATTGTCTTTGCATCTTATATAAAAAGCACCTGCCTCCCAGAATAACAGCCTCATAACACGTATGTCGATCTAGTAATAATAATGATGATTTAAAAATAATAGCTAACATATACAGAGTGTTGGCTGTGTGTCAGGAGCTTCTTGCATTCAGTAAACGTACTTCCAAGCCATCGTCACAATCACCCTATTATTTAGATACTATTATTATTCTAATGTTGCTGAGGAACCAATAGAGCTTAAAGCAGATACGCCACTTGCGGTGGGGGGGGGCGGCGCACGGCTGGGAACTGGCGAACTCAGAATTTGCACTGTCCCCTTAAGAAGATGTGCGACGTTGGCGGATTGACTTAGTTATTCTGCCTCTATTCCGCCTCACCTGTAAAAAGGCAGGAAGTACTAGGAGTTGTTATTAGAAGACAGAACTGTTGCCTAATGTAAGTAGGCGGTACGGTGCTGAGCACGTGGTAGGCACTTAGTAATCAGTAGCGATCATGATTTTTGTGCTTAGTAGTTCTGCCATTTAAGAATATGATAAATAGGGGCGCCTGGGTGGCTCAGTCCATCGAGCGTCCAACTTTGTCTCAGGTTATGATCTCACGGTTCGTGAGTTCAAGCCCCACGTCGGGCTCGCTGCCGTCTGCACAGAGCCTGCTTCGGATGCTCTGTCTCCCCCTCGCTCTGCCCCTCCCTCGCTTGTGCTCTCTCTCTCTCTCTCTCTCTCTCTCTCGAAGATAAATAAATGTTAAAAAATTTTATGAATAAAGGCACTATTAAAAGGAAAAGCTAGGGGTGCCAGGGTGGCTCGGTCAGTTAAACGTTGACTTTGGCTCACAGACTTTGGTCTGTGAGTTCGAGCCCCATGTGGAGCTCTGTGGAACCTGCTTCGGATTCTGCGTCTCCCTCGTTCTCTGCCCCTCCCCCGCTCGCACTCCGTCTCTCAAAAATAAATGAACGTTAAAAACATGTTAAAGGAAAAGCTAAAATGAGAGATGCTTGTTGTCACACTGTCCTGTTCTGAGGGCGAATTATTCTGACCCTTGACATCTAGATATTTCTTAATCTGTGTGACCGTTGGGGATGGCTCGTAATCATCTTCACAGCTACTCGGAATACTCTCCCCTTCTTTTTAAAAAGGTTTTTAAAAGTTTATTTTGAGAGAAAGTGTGCAAGCAGAGGAGGGGTGGAGAGAGGATCCCAAGCGGGCTCTGCACTGTCAGCTCAAAGCCCGATGCGGGGCTTGAACTCACGAACCGCAAGATCATGACCTGAGCTGAAATCGAGAGTTGACGCTTAACTGACTGAGCCACCCAGACACCTCGAATTTACCCTTGATTCTAAAGTCAGGTTCAACCCTTTACAATCCACGGGAGCAAGTGATACAACTCAAGTGTCTATCCAGCTTAAAAGAGGGGATAGAACAGAATAATCGCATATGTCTCGAGAGAGAAAACGTAAAAAAGTTTTGCCTTAACAACCTGAGTCGTAACCAGAAAACTTTTGTTGCTGAACCAGCCATTGTCCATGGCCCAGGTATTAAAATCATAGAATTTCAGGCCTCAAGGAGCTTCACAGATGATAGAGTAAAACACTTCCAAAGTCTTTCAAATAAATTTGGGTAATGCTGTCTCCCACGCACCATCTTGAAGGTCACGCCGCATGTACGGGCACTTTAAAGGCACCAAGGAGTCCCATGATGATAATTTAAAAGTCTTTGTAATCTGCTTAGCACCTTGCTTCCCTAAATAATTGGGTCACAGAATGCTGTAATTATTAAGGCCACAATGCCCACGTCTGGGAATCAATACCCCGCAATCATTCAGCTCAGGGGTCATTGATCTAAGGAAACCTACTTTACACAGAGAGAACGCTGAGGCCCAGAGGCAAGCGGGCAGATGGCAGACGGGGTTCTCTGATACCCAGTTTAGTCCCTTCTCCATCATCCCACACATTCCCCTTTCTGGAAAATAAGAGCTACCTTCCTAAACTTCCCTCATCCCACCGCCCAGAGAGGACACATCACGTTTCGTGCAGAACTCAGCGTCCATGATTAGAGACCATTGCTTTCTGTCTCCTCTTCCCCTCCAATTATGACATTATCGTCAGCATCTGTTGAGAACCTACTAAGCACTGAGCTAAAGGGCTTAAGCCATTGAATTCTTACAACCTAGACATTATTATCCCCGTTTTATAGATGTGCTAATTGAGGTTTACTGAGAAAAGTAGCAGAAAAGACATCTGCCTTTTTGAAAGCCCTGCTCCTTCTGTGCATGGTAGCAAGCCAATTTAGCCTGGTCACAAGGGATGGACAGGCAGGCTTGCAACGGACTCTAGAAAAGGCGAAGAACTTTACAGCTGTTTATTAGTCATTCCGCCAAGCAAAGAGAATATCGTCTAAATTTACAAGGGAGCTCAAGGCTCAGGGAGAGTAAGTCACTTCCAAGGCTTCAGAAAAGTTCCAAAGCTTTTCACAGCTCTGACCTTGCTCAAAAGTTCTCCTCTTCCAGCTTGACGGGGAAGATCCAAGCCGTATCATTGCCATCTTCTCGGCCAGTCCTCAGCCTCCCCTAGCGGAAGCAACTTGAGTTGAGAGTTAGGTCTAGACCTGCATCCTGGTATGTGTGCCTTGGGTAAGTTATGGCCCCTCTCTGAGACTCAGTTTCCTCATCTGTGAAAGGGGCGCCTCGCACAATGCTTGCACGCACTTGGCCTTCCATACGTGGCAGCTGCTTCCCCTTTTAGGTACCCGGTGATTCTTGCCTATTTGTATCATCCGCGTGTTGTGGCTTACGGTGTCCCCCGTAGGTGCCACGGTACCACCACTGCATGCGTGTGCTGACGACGGGGATGTTTTCCCATCACTGTCAACAGAGACCAGCGACAGGCTGGGGCACTCCGTCACCTATGCCCTCCGTGACTACGGCGACCTGGGGAAAAAGAGATTGCTCAAAACCGCCAGTGACCCTGCCTGGGGATCTGCCACACGCCAGCTGGACGGCTGCCCTTATCGGGAGGTCCTAGTCGCATCCTCAGCTCTGCCCCTGCGGAAGGAAAACAGGCTGTCAGCCACCATCCAAAGGTCGAAGGAGAGCTCGGCAGTTGTCAGCTGCTGATCCTGTTTCTTTGTGAGTCGCCCGCCCAGAATGTTCAAAAAACCTGCTCACTCCCATCTTTTACACTTATCCAAGGGATTAATGCCTCAATGTGTGACGAGTCCCATTTGCTGTCAATTCCCTCAGCCCGAAAGTTGGTACGAATACAACCACATTGATTACTTCTGCATCTTTGGGTAAGGCTTCCCTCGACTTTGGGTCTTGTAATTTCCCTTGTTGTATATTGCCCAAGGTTTGCCTTGGGGCTTTGTTGTGTCTTTCGTGAGAAGGAAAATGGGATAGAGGAAAAGGGAAATATTTATTGGGAGACATCAACGGGTTTTCGTGCGAGGCTGTATTACAGCTCGTTGGGGTGGGCATGATTGTCCTAATTTTGCTCAGAAAAGCCAAGTAAGTACCTAAGCGCAAGTTCTTTCTCCACGTGGCACAATCAATATCAAAGAAGGTCAACTATGGATTGAGTTCCTACAACCTATGATGACGATGGTGATAATGATGAAGGAAACAATACACAGTATAACCCCATGGAATCATGACCCATGGGGTTCAGTCCCAGGTAGGAGTCACCATGAAAGAAACACAATCTGCCACCAAAAAATAATTATAACTCAAGGTTTTTACATAGATTTCTCTACAACAATGAGGGAATCTACAACCAAGAGAGGAAGACAGATGTGATTTAGATTTAGCATCGTCAATGCTACAAGGTGGGGCAGACAGGTAGAGGCAAACAGAGAGTTTGGTGAGATTGATCCCTTGTGGATGAAAGCAGGAGACACTCAGGCCAGAGCCCGCCTCATCTACCCCATCCATCCGTTCTCTACCTTGCTGACCTCACCCCTTTCTCTTGGTACCGCAGTCTTGCTCTCGGTACTCCTCATAGTCACAAGGTGGCTGCAGAAGGTCCAAGAAGTATAGCATCCCAGGCAGGCAGGAAGGGGAGGAGCTTTCTTCCTAGAGCAGTCAGGGAAGAACATCTTTCCCAGAAGCAGCCCGCAGATTTTCCCATACATCTCATTGGCCAGACTGGGTTATCTGCTCATCGCTAGACCAGTGAGCTGGATGGATGTCTTCCATTTGGCCCCCAGATTATCATTCTGCTCTTCGACATCCTATATAGACCAGTAAGGACTACCTGTAAGGACATCAAGACTCCCATCTTCCCTGACTGGTTTCAGCCAATGGGGAATCCTAGCAGATGGCTGGAGGGAGAGAATACAATGATGGTGTAAGGGGGGGGGCAATCCCCCTGACATCTTCCTCGAGTGTGGCCTCAGGCTGTCTATGGACTTTGCTCCTCTCAAGAGAGTTCCCCCTACCTGACCCTCTCCTAAATTCTGTGATGACTTTCCTGATCCCTTCGGCCAAGGGAAGGTAAGAGCTCTGTTGCTGCTAATCTGTGGTTATTTCACTCTCCCTCGAATCGCCGTGCATGACATGAACTGCACGCCCCGAGGACAGAAGGACCCTTTGGGCAGAAGTGTCCCTGTCCGGAAGCTTCAGAGAGAGGGTGGGAATTGAGCAACGTCTAGAAACCCATAGAGACGCCATCCCCCCCCCCTTCTCTCCATCTTCTCCCTCTTTTCCTCCTTCATCGGTTTTCACTTGTGGGCAGTGTATTCTCATGACTCCAAGTCACCAGAATGATTTAGAATCTGAGGTATGTATCAGTGGTTCTCAAAGTGGAGCCCCTGGGCCAGCAGCCTCCAGCATCTGGGAACTTGTTAGAAATATAAATGCATAGGCCCCTCCGGATCTATTGAAGCAAAAACTGTGTTTGGCAAACTCCCTGGAAGATTCTGGTGTGCATTGTGGCTAGAGAAGCATAAGTTTGGATGGTGGCCCACACGGTCGGTCACCTGCTCGCTGCCGGACTCAGGTAGTGCTAAGCCTCGGGCGAGGAACAACGTTCTCAAGCCAGTTCTTTCAGGACAGGAGGTGGAGAGGTCTTCCCCCCCCGCCCCCCATCCTTCGGTCCTTTTCCTCCTTAGCAACCAACCCTACTGAGGTTTGCAGTCAGAACTGTTGCTGAAGAAGTGAGCACTGGGGATAGCAAGAGGGAGAGGAGGGGGGAGAAAAGAGAAAGAAAGAGATTGTACAGAATCCCTGGGACCTGGTTAAAATGCAACTTCTCCAGTACATCCGGGTGGGTCCTGAGACTGAATTTCTAACAAGCCCCGCACGGCGGTCAAAATTTCTGGTCCCTGGACTCGCCAAATGCCCCTTCTTTACCGATTTACCTTTGGAGTCAAAACTGAGAGCTGGCTGCCCTTAAGCACTGCTCCAGCGTGGGCGTTCTCGACCCCAAGGGCACGGGCGTCACCCAGGGCTCCAGAAAACACCGAGGGCTGGGCCCACCCCTAGAGGTTCTCATTCAGCCCCGAGGAGGCGAGTCTGGAGAATCTGCCATTTCCCACAGGCCCCCAGGTGATGTCAACGATGCCTGCCCACAGTGTGAGAACCAGCGCTCTAGCAGAACTTATTCTTTGAGATTTCTTGCCTTAAGGGACATTGATAGGCTTAACTGATTCCAGCAGCTGCTGATCCCAGGTATTGAAAATGAAAAAGACAATTATTTACCGTTTCACAAAGCTCCCAGCGGAGGGAGCGCCAGGCCCCGGCGGCCTAAAATGTAATCCAACCCCACCACCTGCTGGTTATCTCAGGAAGTGCATAGGTGTCTGGGGTGAAAATCGCGCTCGGGAAATTAATCTCCACCGATGCGATAGGACACCGGACCCTGACCACCGCCTTCCTCGCCTTTATTTCTTTAGGAAATAAATAGGATTTGTGCATTTAAAAAAAAGACAGTTCCCCCCATTCCGACCTAAGTGGTGCCTGGCCCATCGTAGTAAAAGTGCAGGGTAGCATTTACTAACATTTGCAACGTGCCCGGCCAGGGTCTGCACTTTGGCAGACCGCCCTCCTGCTTGCTGTGAAAAACTGAGGCGGAAGGCACTTAAGGACCTCACTTAAAGCCACACAGCAAAAATGGATGGAGACGGAATTCAAACCACCTGCCCCCAGAGCTCCCTGCTCCGAACCCCCATGCTGTGCTACCTCGCAAAATATTAGCTGGGAGAAGCGCCCCGTAAATATGTTCTGGGCTAGTTAACACACATCTCCCAGTTTAGCACTAGAATATGCTTTAGATGCAAACTTTCCCCTCCCCTAAGTTCTATAAAGGAAAAAAAAAATAGGGCACAGGGAGGTGAAGTGATTTGCCTAAGGTCACACAGCAACTTGGTGAGAGAGCAGCAAGATCATTTGGGCTCCTTCAGCCACACCACACGTTCAGCAGCATTTACTGAGGGCAAATTGCCAGGCGTCCAGCCCCGGGCTATGCCCCATGGGAAGAGGCGGAGTTGTGACTACACCCCTGCCCTGGACAGTGAGGGGCTCTGATTATATCGTCTTATGATTCTAGAAATGATAATGACGTCACTCTTTAAAGATATATAGTCAAGGGCCCACTACATTCGCTATTCCACCACTTAAAAAATTATTCTCGGGGCGCCTGGGTGGCTCAGTCGGTTGAGCATCCGACTTCAGCCAGGTCACGATCTCTCGGTCCGTGAGTTCGAGCCCCGCGTCGGGCTCTGGGCTGATGGCTCGGAGCCTGGAGCCTGTTTCCGATTCTGTGTCTCCCTCTCTCTCTGCCCCTCCCCCGTTCATGCTCTGTCTCTCTCTGTCTCAAAAATAAATAAACGTTAAAAAAATTTTTTAAAAATTATTCTCTAGTTATTCCAATAAGCTATTAACATTAAAAAATTTTTTAACATTTATTCATTTTTGAGAGACAGAGCACAAGTGAAGAGGGGGAGTGAGAGGGAGACCCAGAATCTGAAACAGGCTCCAGGCTCTGAGCGGGCAGCACAGAGCCCGACACGGGGCTCGAACTCACGGACCGCGAGATCATGACCTGAGCCAAAGTCAGCCGCTTAACCGACTGAGCCACCCAGGCGCCCCAACTATTGACATTTTTGGCATGTAATACCTACATTACAATTTGCTCCATATTTTTCCTGTAATCCATTCATTTTGCTTTTACGTGTCCTTGTCCTAAGGAGTAATCTTGCTCAATCCTGTGAAGGACATTACTTGACCATAAGTTTGCTGTTTTATTGATTCATTTAAAACACACAGAATCCATTTGTGTAAAGCCTAAAAGCATCTTGCTATCCACTACTGACAACCTACCATGTTTTGGGGAGAAGTGACTGGGTCCTCAGTAGTCTTGGGACATGCATTCCTGCCTTGGGAATGACACCTGTAGGTCATGTAATATGGGCGTCATACTTATATGGGGCATTAACCTCACTGAACCCAGGTTTGATCACCTGAAAATCGGAGTTAATGCCATTTCCTAGCTGATATGGTTGTTATTGAAATCAGGTGTGACCATCCAAGCCACAATTTGACGAGATGCCCACACATAGCAATTATCCAATCGATGCCAGCTATTAGAATGAACTAGTGACTCTCATGAAGCATTACGTTGTATTTTTAAAAATGAAGATCCATGGATCTCAAGGCCAGTTATACATTTGGCTCTTCCTCATTTTCTTTAAGAATGTAGGTCTCTCGGGGCGCCTGGGTGGCGCAGTCGGTTAAGCGTCCGACTTCAGCCAGGTCACGATCTCGCGGTCCGTGAGTTCGAGCCCCGCGTCGGGCTCTGGGCTGATGGCTCAGAGCCTGGAGCCTGTTTCTGATTCTGTGTCTCCCTCTCTCTCTCCCCCTCCCCCGTTCATGCTCTGTCTCTCTCTGTCCCCAAAATAAATAAACGTTGAAAAAAAAAATTTAAAAAAAAAGAATGTAGGTCTCTCCAAAACAGAAGAGACTCCTAAATATGGAGAACAAACTGAGGGTTACTGGAGGGGGTGTGGGAGGGCGGATGGGCTCAATGGGTCAGGGGCACTAAGGAATCTACTCCTGAAATCATTGTTGCACTAGATGCTAACTAATTTGGATGTAAATTTTAACAAATAAAAAATAAAATTTAAAAAAACAATAAAAAAAAGAACGTAGGTCTCTCTTTGGAAGAAGGAACTGTGTTACCCATTTAACACTTGGAAAAGGTATGAAAAAGTCGTTATTGTGAATTCCCTAAAGTTTTTGCACAACTCAGTGGGAATATGGGCTTTCTCAAGTCTTAAGTAGGAGATTTTCACTCTTATTTATTTTCTAAATCGGTGGGTTGGGAGTTGATGCTGTTAAAAAGTACTTGGGGTGCCCGTGTGGCTCAGTTGGTGGGGAGTCCGAGCCTTGATTTCAACTCAGGTCATGATCCCGGGGTCATGGGATCGAGCCCCACGTCAGGCTCTGTGCTGAGTGTGGAGCCTGCTTAAGATTCTCTCTCTCTCTCTCTCTCTCTCTCTCTCCCTCTGCCCCTCTCCCCGACTCATGCTTTCTCTTTCTCTAAAATTAAAAAAAAAAAAGTACATACTTTTTCAACATCAGGAAACAGACCACAAATTCTTAATGCTTAAGGAAACGGACTCTCACGGAGGATGGGCTCCTCCGTGATTCACAAAGGACAGTTCTCCAGCTCCAAGAATAAATTGTTCACATGGAGGAACCAATTAGAATTCACAAAATCTTCGATCTATTCAGGAGGAGAAAATTCAATTTGACTGTATTTTGGGGGCTTTTGATGCCGTAGATATGAAAATAAGGCAGGCTTCCAACTTACAGGAGGACCTTATGACCCAGGGTGTTTAAATAATTATACACGGAACAGAAAAGGCCGGCATTATTAAAGCAGACTCAGATTCAAGCTCCGAGTCCCGTTCAATGGGAGGTATTGTTCTCTTCTTGAGGGAAAGTTGAATGAAAGTGGATGGTTGCAGACAAAATCAGAGAAGCATTTTTTTCCTCCCCACGGCTGGTTCTGCGGTGGCATTACATCCTCGCGCGCCAGCTGCGGGAAGAGAGAAACAATACTGCAGTTGAAAGAACACTGTGTTTTGCACACATGCTTGCTTTAATAACATGTGTGGTGTTTCTGCTTTGCACATATTGTTTGATCTCTGGTTATAAATGCCGCAGCCAATTAGCAAAGCTGTAATCTCTGCCTGCACCAAAACAGGAAGAGTGAGGGCCTGACACGGCTCCCTCCTACAGGGATTGTCACCCTGGATGAATATTGACATGACCCGACTCACCTGGAAAGAATAAAAAGTACCTCCGAGCATGCCCACTTAGGACCTAGGGAAACTTAAGCCCCGGTGGAGGGCGGCTCAAGGTGACTCCCGTGTGCAGCCAGGAGGGAGGACCCCGGAGCCAGCCGGCAGGTGGGAGGGCCCGGCCAGCTCTCCATCATGAGCACACTGGGCTCTCCTCCCCAGAAAGAGGTAGTGTGGGTGACTGCGGGGCCTCGTGGTGAATGCTCAGCCATCAGAGGAGAACTTGGTCCAATGTCAGCCTGACTCTGATTGGCCGAGTTTCTTCAGACCTGTTCTGTAACCTGCCTGAACCTCTCTGAACTTCCGTTCTGTGAACCCGGGATAAGAACTCAATCTCCTAATGTTTCACAAAATCAATATCGTGGCTCACAAGGAATATATATATATTTTTTAAAGACCAGCATAGGATACAGTAGACTATAACTGAAATAAAATGTATCACATAGAGTAAGTATGAGCATTTTTTTTCAGGTGTGTGTGTGTGTGTGTGTGTGTACGTGCACACACACGCACAAATTTCTATGCATGCATAAATTTGTGTGTCTTAATCGTCAGTGACCATCAACAGAGTTTGAAAGCCTCTGTTCTCGCCTGTGGGGTTTGGTGAGGATTAAATGAGATAATGCTGTGGCGGATGTCAGATATGAAGTTCTACATAGATTAGGTAGGTCGATAGGTGGACAGATGGACAGACGGACAGACAGGCAATCTAAAGCACACATGCCTACTAATTCAGTGTAGAGACGGCAGAAACAGCAGGATGAAAGTGTGACCACACCAGCTGCGGTACGGTGAGCAGAAGGTCAGTGTTCTTCAGGGAGCGTGATTTTCAAAGGCACTTAATTCCCTAATGTGATGAGTGGGAATGTCCTCCCCCACATTTAGATGCAGGAAATATCACATCCCTTCTTCTTCTTCTTCTTTTTTTTTTTTTCCAAATGAATCCATCTGCAAATCTTCAATCTCAGCCCTGGTTATAGGGTCTCTGCTTTTTAAAAAATAATCATACAGGGGCGCCTGGGTGGCTCCGTCAGGCAAGCTTCCGCCTCTCAATTTCAGCTCAGGTCATGATCTCGAGGTTCGTGGGATCGAGCCCCGCATGGGGCCCCGTGCTGATGGTGCGGAGCCTGCTTGGGGTTCTCTCTCTCCCTGTCTCTCTCTGTCCCTTCCCCCCCAAATAAATAAACAATTAAAAAAATCACACAATATTAGAAAGTAACAATAATAATATGATAGCTACTATTTATGAACAATGCCAGGCCCTGTGCTGAGTACTTAAACATACGGTATTGTTTAATCCTATCTACTATCATCCCTAATTTTCTAGGTGGGAAACTGGGGTTCCAGTGGCCCAAGGGTTCACTATGAGGTTACTGTCTCTGTTTCTGCTGAACTACCTCTGTCCCTGACCTGCCCTTCTTCCGTCTGCAGAACCCAGGTGCTTCACACGGTCTCAGAGATGCTCCTGTTGACATGTCTTTGCCCTGACCACAGGCTCAGACCTCACTGCCGTCTTTCAACCTTTCGTGATGACACAAAAGCCACATTACGGGGAAGTGCGAACGCTGAACACAGTTTGGCTCGTTTCTCGAGGGACCTCTCGTGATTTCAAAACTCCTACGTTAAAAGTAAATATGTCGATATTTGAGATACGCCGCGGTAACGAAAACCCTGCACCAGGCTCTGTTGATCCCCCCACATCTTTGCAAGCAGAACCCGGTTCGTCGTTCCAGGCGGCGAGGCATCCAGCCCTGGGGGGGGAGCCACACTTGCTTCAAGCCAACAGCAGCTCTTGGCAACTCGTTACAGTTTTCCAGTGATTTGTCTGCAGGTGGACAAGTGGCCCAATTGGCTCAGGGATGGCCAGTGAGGGAAGGGAAACTCTGTCAGAGGTTCTTGGAGACATTTTCCTCCCATCAGAGAAAACCACATAAAGGAGACGAGACGCCCCTTCCTGCTTTGGATGCTGTCATGTCAGGATGTAACATTCAGATCAGTACAACCATGATATCATCACCCCAAGGACAAAAGTCAAGGTTTCGAGGACAGTTCAGTGGAAAGACGGTAGGTTTTACTTTCCTTGATGACATTATGAAGTCACGGTATCACCCCGGGGCTGCAGTTCTGTGGATTTCTTAAGCTATAAGTAAACGCACTTACGGTTTAAACCACTGCTTTGGGGGCATTCTGCTTCTTGTGGCCAAGAGTATTCCCTACCGATACATGAGTCTTTCAGGCAAAGAGAGGAAATAGGTCATTAGAAAGAAAAACCTGAACAAACTTAGGGTACCCACTTCCTTGGCCTAATAGTGTCTTGATCATTTCTGCCCTTGCTTATTTACTCATTCAGACTTGATCGTCAGCAAGCTTAGCCCCCAAAGCTCCTTTGAGTTTAAGGAGCTTGCGTAAAATGTTACTATCTATAAATACAAAGTCTCTGGGTCCCTTTGTGTTTCGGACAATATTCTTCAGAAACCTTTTCAGATAATTCCATAAGCGTTTATTGGTCGCTGAGAATGTTCCAGAGCATGCTGGGCAGTGAGGGGACCAAGACGCCTGAGGCACGTTCCCAGTCCTCGTGGGCTCGCCATCTAGTGGAGAGACGGTGAAGAAGATGCCACGTGAGCAGACAGGAGGGACGCTCTCACTCAAAACGTTCTCAGCTCCCTCAAAGAATTTTGCTACAAAGCAGAAATAGTGTGAAATGAAGGGCCTGTCCCATCCTTGGTGATGTTAAGCGGCCGGTGAAGAAATGTTTCGAGGTATCTCTGAAGCACAAGAGAGGAAGAGGCATGAGAAAAGTTTGCGGATGAATAAAAGGATGTCAGAGATTCCAGGAAACTCCCAAGGCTTTCAACTAAAGTGATTTCCGCAGAAGCTTCTGCCCTTCTCGAAAAATCCCTCAAGGCAGGAATCTTTAAAGCCTGGATGTTAGTATGAACTGGAGACAAGGGGAAAATATGTCCCTAACAAGCACAAAGTATAAATACACCTTTCTAGATTCTTATGTTGCCCCACCATCATCATCCACTGTTGCCTTGTGCATAACTGATTTGACAACTGTTTTTGTTTTTTTTTAAGTTGGCCTTTGCTGAGTTTTTCCCCCTCAAGGAACTTGACTGATCTTTCACTGCAGCAACAATTCCTTTTGTTTTGATCCTTACGGTTTACTGAATCATTTACTATGCATTTTAAGTATCACTAACCGGAGCAGGTAGGAGTGCAAACGAAACGGGGTCCTGGTGAGCATAAAACCCAACAGGGAGGAACAAAGCAGGCCCAGACCACAGTCAAAGCAACCTCCACGCTATCGGCTGCTAGAGGCGTCCTCAGGGCATTTTACAGGCTCTGTGTGTGCAAACAAAAGAATCACCTGTTGGCAGAGGTGAATCATAAGATCTATTTTACCTCAGTCAAACATTCTGTTATCTGGGCTTTACAATTTGCTTCCCTGAGAAAAACGTGGTAGTTCTTGGGTTGGAATGCAACATGATATTCTTGTTTTCGAAGATTTGCCCAACTTTAATTGATACCTTGAGTTGCAATCTCAACGGTCCATCAAAAATGCGACTGGTCTTACAGGATCAATATCTCCAATGCCTTCACACCCGGGTGGCCCATTAGCCCCACCTCTCCAGGGACATTCCGTCTGTTTGCCCCTCCCTGCCCACCTCGGACCCATCTCCACCTGGGCTCTGCCTCCCAAGGCCAGGCTGGCGGACTATGTCAACACACAATGGACGTAGTGCCATGCCCTTGTACTCCGGTTGGGTTTGGCCGGTGAGGACACCAGGCAGGGAGCAAGAGAAAGAAAGGAGAGTGAGGTGATCCCAGGCTGGCTGTGTCCTTCCACAAAAAGTCACTGCTCCTAAAGCAACCGGCTTTATCCCACTCTCTTTCAGGCTACCTTGGGGTTTCTGTGCTTTGTCCTTTGCTAAGCCATGCCCACACCTCAGTGATCAGTCTCTCAGGAGATAAAGCATCCTTGGATTGTTCTCATCGGAGTGTGCTGTCTGTTTCCTTTTGACCCTTACTGAGGTTCTAGTGGCTGGCTCCTTTGGATTCTAGCCACTGACTTAGGATTCCATAGTCGTAGGAGAAAACCAATAGGGGAAGACCCAGTTACTGAAATTCTTTCCTTTATCACCAAGAATACAAAGCTGCTCTTCAGAACAGGAACTTGGTGGCAAGGGTGTGGGATTATTTGAGAAGCTCCCTTCTAGCACATGTTCTGTGCACAGCTGTTCTTGGCTTTCAAACAAGGCAGTGTCCCCTTGTGGAAGTTTACACACTGTAACCGAGACAAGAAAAAATATGATTCGCAGGAAATCGGTAGCCATAAATGTGTCGTCATGGAATGTCATGATAGGGAGAGAAAGCTGTAGTGCCCGGTTTTCAAAATGCTCTTCCGTCTCTTCGGAGTTTAGGGCAGGACTGAGAGTGGGCTAAGTCAATAGAGCACTAAAAATTGCAGTAATTGAATCATTGCACACATCGAGCAAGCGCTGACTGTGTGGAAGGCACAACGTTGCAGGCTTTCTATGTCCTGTCTCACTTGGTATTCACCCATGCTTTAGGACCAGCTACTATTTTTTAGGTTTATGTATTTATTTTGAGGTATATAGAGAGAGAGCACAAGCAGGGGAGAAACAGAGAACAGAGAGAGAGAGACAGAGAGAGAGGGAGAATCCCAAGCAGGCTCCGCAGTGTCAGTGCTGAGCCCGGTGCAGGGCTCGAACTCATGAACCGTGAGATCATGACCTGAGCTGAAATCAAGAGGCAGACGCTTAACCAACTGAGCCGCCCAGGGGCCCGAGGAGTAGGTACTATTATTCCTATTCTACAGATGAAGAATTTGAAGTGGAAGGAAGTGAAATGACTCATGCTTGGTCACCAAGACTCTGAACCACATTTGTAAAAGAAGACTGATATTGCCTGCGTCCCAGGACCCTTGTCAAGATGAATCAAGGTCCCCTCTGCCTCCCGCAGAGGTCCTTGTCACTTAGAGGACTCTCGGGGACATGCAGAAGGGCAGGAGGTTGAAATTGCAAGGTCATGGAGTTTCTTTGCTCCTGCACATCTGATTGGATAACTCTTTGTTTGGCCAACTCTGCTGGCGCTTAAATTGAAGCTAATAATAACACCGCACCAAACAACCTCCGTTTATTTTATGCTGACTTGACACCAAGAGCTTTATGGGCACAAGCTCACACCAACCCCACACAGTCCCAAGAAAGAAAATATTATGCTCATTTTGGTAGTGAATAAACTGAGTACTCGCCCAGCCAAGAGGTGACAGAGCTCACAGTAGAACCCAAATCTGCCTAGCTCCTCCACCTTTGCTCTTAACCACTGCCCTATGCCCTGTGCCTACTTTTTATTGTATTTAACACACATCGATAAGACATCGATAACACACATCGATCTCGTGCGCCCAAGATCACACAGCCGTTTCAATGCCAAACCCCCTTTTTCTTAGTTTTCAGGTGAAGTCAATGTCAGGCACCGTAGTATTTTGGGAATGATAGGTTTGAGTTGTCCAGTCAAACTCACTGTGGTATAAAATTGTCCTTTGCAAAAGAGTGAAGGAAACCTATTGGTTTTCAACTCTCAGCCTTACTTAAAATGGGTTAAACCTCCATGGGGATTCCAAGAAGATGCAAAAATCAGACCCTGTACTGGTTTAACCTCAGCTGCCTGGGAGAGTCTCCACAATATTTGTCCGCAGCCAAATTAATTCTACACCAAATGTCTACCACCAGGCAGCCCTAGGCCAGGAGAAACGAGCTGGGGAGAAACCCAGTCTCTTTTTTGACAGGGTTACAGTGGGTGTGCTGGGCTGAACACTAAAGGTTAATTGCTCTGAGTAATACTGTGGCATTTAATCCTGGTGCCCAACGACCTGAGACAATATTGACCAAGATTCAGCCAACATCAGAATGCAAACACAAATGAAAAATCCAGGTCCTTCGGCAGAGGGAGCCCAGGCAGGAATCTGAATATCCAGGAAGATCAACCCAGGGGGAGGCGGTCTCCTCAAAACCTCAAGGGCCTTATATGCCCCTGATACGCCAGCATTCTACCACTAGAAGTGCTGTGTGTGCAGGGCCTTTGCATAGGCAACTCTGTGCTAGAAACAACTTTCTCCACCCTACCAGGCTGCTGGTTCTCACCTGACCAATGCCACATTTTATTCAATTCTCATGTATAAGATGTTTCCTTCAGGAAGGCTTTCTTCCCCACCCTAGGCTGAGATAGGGTGTCTCACCCTCAGCAATAGTCCCCCTTTGCTGACCGCTATTTGAACTTTTTTTTTTTCAGATTATACGCATGTGTTTCTCCCTGTTATTCTGTGGCCCAGACAGTGGTTATATTCTTTTTATCTTTGTGTCCTTTTATAATCTCAACACTCAGAGCAGGCCCTGGCACATAAGTACTTAATAAATGTTGAAAGAAATAAGGATGGATGGATGGATGGATGGATGGAGAGATGGGTGGGTGGATGGATGGAGAGATGGGTGGGTGGATGGATGGATGGATGGGGAGATGAATGGTTGCCTAGCTAGCTGGCTGGATAGATGATGACTGGAGGGGTGGGTGGATGGATGGATGGATAAATAGATAGTTGGATGCTCGGAGGGATGGGTGGATAGGTGGGTGAATGGATGATTGAGTGGATGGTTGAATGGAAGGATGAATGAATGAGCAGATAGATGCCTCTTTAAGGCAGCTGACAAAGGAGTGACAGGAGCCCCCAACTTCTGGGATTCAAAGAAAACAAGTTTTTTCAACTATGATTGGTCCATAAAGTTCTGTAAATCCATCCCTACAGAAGAAGGCACAGGCCATGCTTTCCCTTTCTCAGAATGTAAGTTGTGCCATTTTTGGACTCCTACTCTCCTTCAAGATGGTCTAGTGGCTTATTTTACCAAATTTCACCTAGATAAAAGTACAATTCAATGTGGATCACATCTGTGATTGGTCCCAAGAGTCCGAAACCACACCTGCACTCGTTCCTAAGGAAACATAACACTTGGAGAGAGTTTCCTATCCTAGCTCTCTGGCAGGGAAGCTATCAGAACACCATTGGTTTCTCAAGTTGTGGGGATGTGGGGGTTGGAGGGGCAAAACTGTAGTGAAGTTGGTAGCTGGTCTATAGGGTAGATAACATCAACCTGCTACACGAAATATCAGATCTGCCTTTGGATTTCAACTCTATCACTTAAGAGTTGTGAAAACTTCAAGCTAAGTGCCTTAACGTCTCCAAGCCTGACTTGGGTCATTCACAAAACAGGAAGTCGTAATGATGGAAAAGCAGTATGAGAGAATATCTCAAGGCGTTGTGTCAGGATTTTCAAAAATAGCACGGTGCAGTAATTGTTCAACCCACAATAGTTGACATAGTAGCTAGGAGGTGAAGTACCTGAAGTAGTAATACAAATATTTTCAATTCAATTAATACATGATTAATAGTTCGCTAGGAGAGCATTTCGCAAATTACGGAGTACGTGCCAGTGATGATAGAGAAGAGAATTTTACATAGTATATAAAGTGAGCTTTAAATAACAACAAATCACCAACAAAGAAAATGAGAACGTTATTCCTTCTGTGATTTTGTTTTTCAATTATCAATGAGGGCTTCTAATTGTGTCAAAGAGAAAGTCTTCGTTTGATGCCAGAATTTCTTTAACATCTTTTAACCGCGTGAACGGGACTCCGCTGTGGGTCTTGGGCAGGCGGGAGAATCTCGCTAAAATGTAAGACCTTTCTTTACGGTTGTTGCGTTATTTTTAATGTTACCTTTCATTCGTGGGAGATAATACTGGCTTTCGTTTCCTTGGTGACCCGGGTAAACTAGGCAACACGTGTCCCTTTAGAAAGCACAGCCAACATTTCAGTTCTGATCAGTTATGGTAAGAGAATAATGCCAAGTGGCCTCATCCACTTTCCTTTTTAAATGCATTAAGTAAGATTTAAGTCAATTTGAAGAAAATATGTACATAACTGTTTAAGTGGCATGGGGTCATGGTAAAAGCCATCAGTGAATAACTCACGTTTGGAAAACCCTGCGTCAGGAAGAAGAAAATGCAAACCTAGCTATACTGAGAATGTTCAAATCCACCTGTGGAAAACTTACCATCTTTTTTCTAGGTTTCTGGGTTTTTTTCTTAATACTTTCTAACGTTTATTCTTGAGAGAGAGAGAGAGAGAGAGAGAGGGTGTGAACGGGGGAGGGGCAGAGAGAGAGACACAGAATCAGAAGCAGGCTCCACACTGTCAGCACAGAGCCCAACTCAGGACTTGAACTCATGAACCATGAGATCACGACCTGAGCTGAAACCAAGAGGCAGATGCTTAACCGACTGAGCCACCTAGGCGCCCCCAAACTGTGAATTTTTATATGCAGTTCTCTGCTTATTGAATGTTGGCAATTAATTCTTGCTTTTAAAAAACCATTCTTTCGGGGCGCCTGGGTGGCTCAGTCAGTTGAGCGTCCGGCTTCGGCTCAGGTCATGATCTCACGGTTCGTGAGTTCGAGCCACGCATCGGGCTCTGTGCTGACGGCTCAGAGCGCTTCGGATTCTGTGTCTCCCTCTCTCTCTGCCCCTCCCCCGCTGATGCTCTGTCTCTCTGTCTCCTTCAAAAATAAATAAAAACATTTAAAAAAAATAAAAACCACTCTTTCCTCTCCAACATCGTGAGGAATTAGTCACTAAGATCATGGCCCTCATGCCCTTTATTTGTACTCTCCTTGGAAGACTAATGAAAGCCAACCAGCGAGGAGCTCCAGCGCTGGCCTGAGAGAGAAGTTGGGTGTCAGGACCCCTTCGTTTTGGCAGCTGACAAAGAATAAAGACAAACGCCCAGAAGCACATGATGACATTTTCAACCTCATGTCACCAAGGGAAAAATTGATGAGACAGAATGCTGGTAAGAGACCATTTTCTTTTACTAAGCAAATACAAAATAATTTAACTGCTAAGGCCCGATTTTAACCTGGACACAAAGAAACAGTCCCTCTCATACTTTGATTTATTCATTCACCCATCCCACTGTGGAAATACCAATTTGAGTGATAGAGACCCAGCTCCTGGCTCACAGAAGGTCATTTAGTTGGAGAGGAATTTGGCTGGCTGGCGATCCATTGATCGATCGATCGATCGATCTATCATCGATCTCATGCTTTTAAAACATGACTACCCTTTGATCCAACACTTGACCATCTGGGAAGTGCTTCTAAGAGAAATATCCAGAAAATGGCTGCAATCCTATGGTTGCAAGAATGTTCATCTCTGCCATGTTTATAACAGAAGAACGTGTCAAACACTTAAATGTCCAACATGGCCAGATGCTTAATTCATCTGGAACACAGCTGCTCAAAGGGATACCCGGCCTCATTTAAATGACATATTTGGCATTGTATAGAATGGTAAACCAACCAACAAACAAATAAGGTGTTGGCTCTAAAACAGTAGTTCAACATTTTATTTATTTATTTATTTATTTAGACGAAGAGAGAGTGGGGGGAGGGGCAGAGGGAAAGGGAGAGAAAATCCCGAGTAGGCTCCACGCCCGGCACAATGTGGGGCTCAGTCTCAGGGCCGTAAGATCATGACCTGAGCCAAAATCAAGAGTCAGACGCTTAGCCGACTGAGCCGCCCAGGCGCCCTCTAAGTTTTGATCTTTAGAACTCTTTCACATGATTAAAAGTTCTTGAAGACCCCAACATGTTTTTATTTATTTTCGTTAGAGCTATCAATGTTAACTGTATTAGAAATTAAAACTAAAAATTCTTAAATATTATTTCATTAAAAAATAATAAATCCATTCCATGTTAACAAAAATAACATCTTGATGAAAAATAATGGTTTTCCAACAGTTTCAAACAAAACTATTTTGTTTGTTCCAAAACGGGGGGGGGGGGGGGGGAGAAAAGCAAAAATGCGGTATGATCTTACGTTTTTTGCAAATCTCTTTAATTTCTGCTTTAATGGAAGACAGCTGGAGTCTCATACTTGCTTCTGCATTCAGTATGTTTCCATAAGGTGTTTGGGTTCAAGTACATGAAGAAAACCCAGCCCTGCCCAGTTTTGTAGCTGGAAAAGAAAGAAGTTACTTTAATAGCTTTTTCAAATCTAACGTGTGCTAGGATACTACACTTGACAAGGGATAGTTTCTTAAAGTTAGCTGCAGTGCGTAATCTGAAACCATTTCAATGAACGTTTTTATTCTCTCTCCACCTGTGAGGAGAGGGGAGTGGAAAAGACAAGATCGGTATTATAATGAAGATTGTATGACTTCACAGATGCCCTGAGAGGGTGGAGGACGTCCATGGATCCCTGGACCACACTTTGAGAATCACCGTGTAAATGATACACAAACAAATGTGTCGCTCTGGGGAGGTAGCCTAGGACGGCTATAGCTCCAGCTTGTGGTTGCTGTTTGTTTGTATTTGTTAAGATGACCTTTTGAATTATTCTACTTTTCCCATGTGCATTTTAATGTCAAATATCAACTTTTCCAAAGGCCATCGTCACAGACTGGTCCTACGGGCAGTGGATTCTGAGGTGGAGATTTGCCTGTAGGGAGTCCATCCCAACATGCTGTTGTGAAGCACCAGGAGAGGGAGGGAAGGAAGCGTGGTTGGGCGGCAGGAGGAGGCAGACACCGTGGTGTGGTCTCACCATGCCCTCAGTCAGATGGGGAGCTCCAGGCTGAGTCACCCCTTGAGAGATGCCCCCAGTGAAGCAAGGTGACCAGGTCTTCATATCTCTATATCAACAGGTCATTGGGGGCCGACTGCCAATGGTCTGGGGAGAGGGCAAATTCCAGAGAGAGAAAGAGCCATGCCCAGCCAACCCTTCCAGAAGCTGGGGAATGAGCAGTTGGTCCCGGAGTGGTGGTCCAGGCAGGGTACCGCAGCCACACGGCTGTCAATGCCAGAGTTGGGATTAGTTGGCCGTCTGGTTGCCTCCTGAGACTCTGTAAAGAGACCCTCTGGACACTTGCTTCATCTAGTGTAGGCTCGATGACCATCACACCGGACTGATCTCAAGTTAACAACGAGAAGAAGAAAGGATGGCGTCCACACACCCTCCAGTCCCGCGTGAATACAGCTGGCCCTCAACTCTCTGCCCCCCTCGCTAGGAGAATATGGTCCACCTGTCACGTGCAAATATGAAAATCAGGCTCATGTGCAATTCTCTCTGGGTCCCCCCGGGGTGTATTCTGGGAAAGTGGAGGACTTTTCCTGAAGGTGCCCTCACTGTCACCATGGCAGTGGAGAATGAGCTAATTGATCAGGAAGGAGAAAGGCAAAGGTAGAAACCATGTTTTGAGAGGATCATCTTGAATCTGAAGTGCTAATGTTAATAAAGTGAAACCGTTGGCATAGAAATCTGCGCCCGTCATTTAAGACTTGGGGGGGTGGGGGTCACAGCTACTGGGGTTACAAACGCATCTGACACCCACAGAGCCATAGCGAACACAGTAGCTGCCTGTGTCTGGCCGGCCCAGTAACCTTTGCCCTATCCTGGATGCCACACATGAAATCTCTAACTGGCTTCTGTCTTACAGCTCATGTTTGCTGTAATATGGAGAAGAAACACCAAGGACGTTTACTGACATGGTTGTTCCGGAATGCCACCCACTTTCCTGAAGGCAGGAAGAGAAAACCAAACGGACCCTGCCTGCCCTCGAGTGGGTATTTTCTGCGTCTTATTTCATTCCCTGTAGGAAGGAAAATCTCCTGAGTGTCCACATGATGTGGGAGAATTATTAGCACCTCACCATACCATATTTCCATCTCTATTTGCAGGAGTATTTGCAGATGCTTCTAACTGAGAACAGCTTTCTGACCAAAGTCTCTCCACAGCAGAGCATATCGACAACCTTGCAAATATCCATACGGGTAGGTTCACCGTAACGAAGACTTGGAACAAGCTGGAAAAGGGGCAGAAAATAGATTCCTGTCCTCTTGCCACTCCCAAGGACACCATTCAGCATGGAGACCATTAATTCTAACAATCAAAAGAAAGAACCCAGGGGCGCCTGGGCGGCTCAGTCGGTTAAGCATCCGACTTCGGCTCAGGTCATGATCTCACGGCTCGTGAGTTCAAGCCCCACGTGCGCTCTGTGCTGACAGCTCGGAGCCTGGAGCCGGCTTTGGATTCTGTGTCTCCTTCTCTGCCCCTTCCCCACTCACACACACACTCTCTCTCTCTCAAAAATCAATAAACATTAAAAAAATTGTTTTAAAGAAAAATAAAAATAAATAAAAGAAAGAACCCAACTCCTGACACTGTGGGGGTCGAACACGGTTTAATTTCCTTGCCAGTTCATGCAGATTCATGCACTGTCTCAGTGGCCTCTCGGGGCTGTGCTGTCCCTCCCATGGCTTTTATCTCGCTGTAGACTTGAGCAAGGAGGGGGTGGGGAGCCCTTGAAGCTGGTGTTGGAACCCAGTCTTGCCAAATCACATGGGTTAGATTAGGTGAACCCCCCCACCCACCCACACTCTAAATCTAGTCCCCGGTCTACCCTAGGATCCATGAAGTCAGTGTCTCCTTTCCCATCAATGCTGTCATATAGGAGCTAACGTGGCCCCTCTCTTCCCAAACGCAGACCCAAGAGTGGCAAGGATTCTATCTCCCAAGAGTGTTGGATCACATGTAAGTGGGCCGCTCTTTCAAGTTTTATTTATTTTGAGAGAGAGAGCGCAAGCGAGACAGACAAGGAGAGAGAGGGAGGGAGAGTGGGGGAGGGGCAAAGAGAGAGAGAGAGAGAGAGAGAGAAAGAGAGAGAATCCCAAGCAGGCTCTGCACTGTCAGCGCAGAGCACGATGTGGGGCTCGAACACGCCAACCTTGAGATCATGACCTGAGCCAAAATCAAGAGTCAGTCGCTTACCCAACTGAGCCACGCAGGTGTCCCCAAAGTGGGCCACTCTCAATAAAAATATCTATGAACGTTTGTGGAGACTCTTCTCTTAAGAGTCTGAAGACACTGTTGGGCTTCTGTGTCAACCAAGGGAGCATCTTCCTGTGGATTTCCTGTTCACTAAACAAGAAATGTTCTATCTAAACCCCTGTCAGTTTCCTGCTCTTCCTGGCTAAACGCACCCTCCTTGGTCTGTGGGTCACCGTTCCCTCCCCCCCGAGTGCTCCCTCCTCAGCAACGGCCCCAAATCACAGTTGCCGGATTTGGCAAATAAAACTACAGGGACACTCCGTTAAATTTGAACTTCAGATAAGCAACAAATAATCGTTTAGTGCAACTATGTCCAAAAGAGTGCACGGGACATATTCCCACCACATCCATGCAACATTTGGGATATATATTTAAAGCTGTTACTCATTCGTTTTCTGGCTTTCTGGGAAAATTCAAATGGAACACGCATTCTGTATTCCCTTGTTGTGATAAAATATGTGGGACATAACGTTTACCGTTTGAACCGTTTTTAAGTGTGCGGCTCAGGGGTGTTCCACACCTGCCTATCGTCATGCGGCCAGCCTCCCCCCGAACTGTCGTATCTTCCCCAACCCCAGTCTGTCCCCACTAGCCAGTAACCGCCACCCCTCCTCCCCACGGCCTGGGAACCGCCATTCTGCCCCCTGTGTCTGTGAGCTGGCCTGTTCTGGGTTCTGGGTGCCTCGTGGAAGTGGGGGTCACGCAACATTTGTCCTTTCGTGCCTGATCTATGTCACTTAGCGTAAAGTCGTTAGGGTTCATCCATGTTGTAGCAGGTGTCGGAATCTCATTATGTAGTCTGGCCAACGCTCCCCCGAGGTGTTTAAACACCTTCGAGGGTAAAGCCCAGACTTCAAGGAAGCAAGGTAACAATCAAGCTCTCCTGATCTGGCCACGTTCACAGCCTTGTCCTTTGGTGTCAATGGTGGCGCTACGAGCCCCAGTAGTAATGTCCTGCGCTCCCCCGCCGGGCGACCGCATGACCCCAGAGCCTGCTGTGTGCTTCTCTGCCCTTCACCCCTCTCTGGAATATCTATCCTGCTTCCTCCAAGGCTCTTATCCTTCTGGGTTTGCAGGTTTCGAGAGCTCACGTATACCTGCAAAGTGGTCCCCACGCTCGCCCACGCTTCTCCCCGGTGGTTCTCAGCAGGGGTGATTTTACTCCCCGGGGGTCATTTGGGAACGTCCGGGGGCACTTTGGGTTGTCACCACTGCTACTGGCACCCAGCGAGGCCCCAAATGCTGCCAAACATCCCATATGGTCCAGGACACCCCCACAATGAAGGAAAACGTCAGTGCCAAGTGTCTACGAGGGCGAGCGAGCCTGTTCCACCTCCAGCGACACAAGTGGCTTCTCCCTTTCCATAGTCCTTGTCTCATACCTCAGGGATATTGTTAATAATAATAACAGGAGCTGCCCTCCACTGACACCCGTCACAAGTCACCGACCAGGCAGCGTCCTAAACATCCGAGAGCCACCAGGCATCGCATTCCCGTGTCACATCGAGGAAACAGTCCCAGGGAGCTTAAGAAACCTGCTCCCATTCACCTGGCAGGTCTGCGGCAGAAAGAGGATCCAAACCCAAGTATGGTCTCTCCCACATTGGATTCAACATCCCATGAGCCCGTTAACAAACGAGGCAAGGTGCCGACTTTTGGCTGTCACTCCACGTACACGAGCAAGCGAGATGCTATTTTTGCAAGGAAAGAAGGTGCATGGTCCCGGGGAAGACACATTTAGTCTCTGAGTCAGTGATCACATCGTGGTCTTAAGCATCCACCCATTTCCGTGGGCTGGGTGATAGACGATAGCAGCAGGTAGCCCTTAGCGTGGGCCAGCGTCTGGGCTTGGGTTTCTGTCTTCGGAAACATGTGATCCTCAGGGCAGATGTTAACGCCCCCATTTTAGAGCGAGGAGGTGCACCATAGTCGGTTTCTCACAGTCTGGACGCAAGAGCCAGTATCCAAACTGGTGTCTGACGCCAGGGGCCCCGCTCGTAACCACTCTGCTGATGATCGCCAACCCTCTCTCACGGAAGCCAGTAAATCACACGGAAGGATGGACACCACGGTTCTGGATTAGGGGAAATGGCAGACGTGGCCTTTGCAGGGGACGGCAACATAGCCCGACTCTGTCACCAGGGCCAGAGAATGAGCTGAGTCAGAAATCTGTGCTTTGAACTGAAGCGTCTCGCTGACCCGTCCTTTGCAAGGTGTTCTCACACGCCAGTGGGAGTCGGAGGGTGAGACGTGGGAAGGCATCCAGCGTAGCTCCCCAAATATTGCTTGAGTTAGAAACATGATTCCGAGACAGAGATTGCACACAGATGAGCGTAATCAAGTGATCGACGTTCCCTGCGGTCCGCACGTGGGTTCTAGATCGCCTGTCGGTCTTGTTACTACTATTTTTTTCTCTCCTTTTAATGACCTGTGTGTGCCTTTTGGTGTCTTTATGCATGGATGTATACATCGTATTTTTATATATATCCAACTGTTGAGAGCCCAGGTCCGGAAGTTAGATGCATGTGTTTAAACCCCAGCCATACCTGTTAAGTGGCTGTATCATTTCGTTAAGCATGCTAGGTGCCAGGCACAGTGCTGAGTAGTCCCTGCAAACTAGCTCACTTAATTCCTACAACCCCTCTGTGATTTGGATGCTGCCAATAGCCTCGTCTGATAGACGATCAAACTGAAGCACAGAGAGGGCAAGTCACCCGCCCAAGGTCACACAGCTAATCAGCTGCTGGAGCCAGGATTCTTTTTCAGACTGTTTGACTCAAGAGTCTGGGTTTCTAACTGAGACTGGGTCCCGGGTTTAGCCTTGGGAACTTGATTCCAGCATCAGTCCCCGGTTTGATTGAGGGCAAGACATTATCCTTCTCTGAGCCTGTTTTCTCCTTACCCAAATAGATGCCTGTTGTGTCAGGATTATAAGGAGCATATTGGCGAACGTATAAGCAAGGGCTCGGAAGAATGGCCAGTGATGGGTGGACACCCAAAAAACAAAGGTGTGTACTAGATTTTCTGTCTCGGCACACATGACCACGCTGTGACGTCTGGGTCATGCCCCACTCTGGCTCAGTGATCAAGCACACAGCTGAAATGGGCTCAGAGGGAGAGAGAATCCCACACATAGGAGGAGGGAGCGTTGGCAAGGCCGTCCAGGAAGAGACCCAGAAAGGGTGCCGGAGAGGGTTCAGGTTTCAGATTTCCAGTGGACTCTTTTTGGACACAGTGACCAGCTGCAATACAGATTCCAGGAGAGCAGTTTGCCTGCAGGAGCTGACAACTTTATGAGTTCGTCAATATTTGAAGAGGGGGTGGAGACTGTAAAGGGCGAAGATTAAGAGGCAAACTGAGTCACGAGGTGTGACGGTGACCACCACCGAAAGTACGTATGGCCAAGAAGAGCTCTCTTCTTAGTGAACCCCGTGGGGGGGGGACACCAGGAAGTAAATTCTTCCACCAAAAAGTTCGTCCTTCTCAACGCCCAGGACCCCGAGTTTGGACTAATGCCCTGCAGTCACCATTTTGAAATCCTTAATAATTTCATCTCTGGACTCTTGCTGGTGGAAGTAAAATGTGACAGGACAGCCCGATCTGGCACCCCGGCCACATGATGTGCGGCCACGGATGTGGAGTGACATGTGGAGTGACAGGGCTTCTTGCCCACTGCTGGTGGGAAGGCAAGATGGTGCACACCCTTTGCAAGACAGTTGGGCGAGTTCTTGTAAAACTAAACACGCTCTTACCATATGGTCCAGTGTTTGTGCTCCCTGGTATTTGCCCCAAGGAACTGGAAGCTCATGTCCTCACAGACACCTGCTCGTGGGTGATTCTAGCAGCTTTCTTCATAATCGCCCAAACTGGAAAATAACCATGACATCCTTAGCAAGTGAACACTACTCTTATTATTACGGTACTCAGCACTAAGAAGAAACAAGCTGTCAAGCCCTGAAAAGACATGGAAGAAACTTAAATGCATGTCACTAAGGCAGAGAAGCCAGTCTGAGAAGGCTACATCCTGTTTGAGCCCAGCTGCATGACATTCTGAAGCAGACAAAGCTAGGGGACGTTGAAAACAGTAAGGGTTGGGGCGCCGGGGCGGCTCAGTCGGTTGAGCGTCCAACTTCGGCTCAGGTCATGATCTTGCGGTTCGTGAGTTCGAGCCCCACGTTGGGCTCTGTGCTGACAGCTCAGAGCCTGGAGCCTGCTTCAGATTGTCTGTCTCCCTCTCTCTCCACCCCTCCCCTGCTTATGTTCTCTCCCTCTCTCTCAGAAATAAATAAACATTAAATGTTTGAAAAAATATAATGGTTTCCAGGGGTTGGGGCAAGAAGGGATGAATAGGTAGACTACAGAGGATCTTTAGGGCAGTGACGTTATTCTGTACGACACTACAATAGCAGGTGCATGTCATTACACATTTGCCTAATCCCACAGAACACATAACATCAAGAGAGAATGCTAATGCTGTGGACTTTGGGTGAGTATAGCGTGTCCGTGTAGGTCCATCAATTGTAACAAATGTACTACTCCAGTGGGGGATGCTCTGCGTGTGAGGGGGCAGGTGTGACTGCTCTAAAAAAAAAGCAAAGTATTTTTTAAAAAATCTGATGGACACTGAGGCATCTATGTGAGCAGAGAAGACACGTCAATGCACACGCCCCTGTCCATTGCCGTCCCTTTAGCACATCGCATTCGTGATGCCCCCCAGGCAGATAATTCTAGAGGACCAGCAACCCTCAAAGTGAATGCAAGATGTGTGTGTGGTATCTACAATGGAGCTTGTAGGGCCACTGACAGCCCTGAGACGTCATGCTTTCTATTAAATTGGAAATCACTCCCAATGCAGAAGGAAGGCAACACATTCTCGAAAACACGAACAACGAAAGAACTCTATCTTGTCCTTTCTTACTCATGTTGTCTCCTGTTACTAGCCAGTGTACTGGAAATGAAGTCACAGAAAGGGAGACAGAGAGCAATCCACAGCTTCTTTTCCTTTTAACCCCTCCTTACTCATCAATAAACTGAAGGTAGAGAGTGTTGGTAGCATGTGCAAGTATCTAGAAGTGAAATAAAAACCACTGAGTACGTGGCATTTACTTTTAGTTAAGAACGAAACACAGCACTCCCTATCAAAATAACACCAGCATTCTTCACAGAGCTAGGACAAACAATCCTAAAATTTATATGGAACCAGGAAGACCCCGAATAGCCAAAGCAATCCTGAAAAAGAAAACCAAAGCAGGAGGCGTCACAATCCCAGACTGCAAGCTATACTGCAAAGCTGTAATCATCAAGACAGTATGGGACTGGCACAAGAACAGACTCTCAGATCAGTGAACCGAACAGAGAACCCAGAAATGGCCCCACAAACGTATGGCCAACTCATCTTTGATAAAGCAGGCAAGAATATCCAATGGAATAAAGACAGTCTGTTCAGCAAGTGGTGCTGGGAAAACTGGGCAGGGACATACAGAAGAATGAACCCGGACCACATTCTTACACCATACACAAAAATAAACTCAAAGTGGATGAAAGACCTAAACACAAGACAGGAAGCAATCAAAATCCTCAAGGAGAAAGCAGGCAAAAACCTCTTTGACCTCGGCCGCAGCAACTTCTTACTCAACACGTCTCCGGAGGCAAGGGAAACAAAAGCAAAAATGAACTACGGGACCTCATCAAAATAAAAAGCTTCTGCACAGCGAAGGAAACAATTGGCAAAACTAAAAGGCAACCGACAGAATGGGAGAAGATATTTGCAAATGACATATCAGATAAAGGGATGGTTTCCAAAATCTATAAAGAACTTAGCAAACTCAACACCCAAAAAACAAATAACCCAGTAAAGAAATGGGCAAAAAACACGAATAGACACTTCTCCAAAGAAGACATCCAGACGGGCAACCGACAAACGGAAAAAAATGCTCAACATCACTTATCATCGTGGAAACACAAGTCGAAACCACAATGAGATATCACCTCCCACCTGTCAGAATGGCTAACATGAACAACGCAGGCAACAACAGATGTTGGCGAGGATGCGGAGAAAGAGGATCTCTTTTGCACTGCTGGTGGGAATGCAAGCTGGTGCGGCCACTCTGGAAAACAGTATGGAGGTTCCTCAAAAACCTAAAAATGGAACTACCCTACGACCCAGCAATGGCACTACTAGGCATGTATCCAAGGGATACAGATGTGCTGTCTCAAAGGGGCACACGCACCCCCATGCTTATAGCAGCATGATCAACAGTAGCCAAAGTATGGAAAGAGCCCAAATGGCCATTGACTGCTGAATGGATAAAGAAGATGTCGTATTTGTATACAATGGAATATTACTTGAGCCTGAGTGGCTCAAATCCCTAAAGAGTAAAATCCATCCACATGGCAGTTACTGTCACAACTGTTAAGAGTGAGCCGGTCCAATCAAGAAGCGCTTGCCAAGCGCCCACCCTGTGGCAGGAAGATGGCCACCTCGTTTTGCAGAGTGCTAGGAGTGGGGGATGCAAAGACAACCACAACGCTGCTCACAGCCAAGGGGGGGGGCAGCAGAGACGGGGGGCAAAGTGGCTGCTCCCGTCACATAGCCGGTCAGTCAGTGTTGCGATCTGAACCCAAGCTCTCGAGCCTCCGGGCCAGACGGCCTCTGTGATTTCGTTGACACAGCGTGTGTGCGTGACAAATGCTTAATAATTAGATTTATGACATTCCAGATTGAAAGATAGAGCGCTGAGCTAGAATCCCGTTTCCAGCCCTCACTGTGGTGAATCCGATTGTGAATTCAGTATCTGTTTCAATAGTACGTTTGTCCCTTAAATGTCGCTTTCTGAAAGGGGCTTTCTCTGGCTCTCCCTGCTTCTCTCTCTTAGCAGCCTTGGCTTTGTTTCATAATGAGGATCACACTCTGTAATTCTATGTTTATTTGTAGGACTCTGTGTTCAATTACAGTGAGCCCAGGGAGGGCGGGGACAGGGTTTCTTTTCTTCTGCATTCTTAACCCAGGCCTATATATAGCCTAGTGTTCAACAAGTATTCACGATGAGTACTTAGATAAGCATATTAATGAATAAAGCCACAATAATTACTAGTTTGCATTTCTCCTGAATGTTTTCTCAAGAACGCCGAATAGTATTTACCATGTTTCTCTTTTTGCATTGGCTGTTAGGAAGCTCAAAGCCATATCTGTGAAGCCATCGCAGCAAGTCTGTAAATCCGCGTGCATATTTATTTACCATCCTGGGTCCTCTGACGAACCCACTCTTATTTTCCTATCTTCATTTGCTATTTTTAACTTACGCTCCCATACTGGGCTGCATATGTCCTTGTGAGAAGCTTTAATAGATATCATTGTGGAAATGAAATACATTAAGCAGGCTATCTTAAATTTCTAACCTGCGGAGAAAAAGAAACGCCCTTTCCGATGCCACATGCTGTCTTCAGAGCCATCAGCCACCCTTAGATTACGGGCTTTCCCGTGTCCTACGCCCTCTGGGAGTGATGTTTGGGGGGCAGTGGGTGAGATGCTATTTCCTTCCAATTAGGCTGGTGAGGTGGCGTTGCAGGTGGTGTTCTAGAATAAATGAAGGTGAAAGGCAGACAGAACTGCAAAGCCTTACACAACGTGTTTTCCCTGCTCTGACCGTGGCCCGTGGTTACCAGGGAAGGGAGTTAGCGACCCGGGTCGACGTGAGCAGCTGCAGTGGGTGAGGGGCCCCAGGCAGGATGCTCGGAGTGCCCTGCAGGCATTAGTGCGAGAGGAATCAGGTGCTGGGTTTTTATTGGCGAGGCGAGAACAGCCCCCGGATCCAGGAAGAGAACCTGCTTCTCTAGGCCGATCAGATCACCGGAGAGGAGGGCCCCACCCGGACTTGTGTGTTTGCCCTGCTCTGTGTATTCAGCCAGCAGGCTCCGGACCAGGAGGCAAAGGGCAGGGAGCCGGGCTCAGTTGACCGCCTGACACCAGGCAGCACCAGCTGGAGACAAGGCGCGCTGAGCTTCTAGAAGCATCTCCAGGTGACACCAGGGGACTGAAGACACTCCCACCGGGGACTCGACAGGTAACGGCTTCCAGGTCCTTCCAGCAGGGCATGGGGCTCGTTGTTTGGGGCAGGCAGTGAAATGTAGAAGCTGGGCGTCAGAGAGGATTGAGTTTCACCCCAGCTCTGCCACTGATTCCCTGTGCGGGCTTGGGTATGCGTGAGCCTCAGTTTCACCTTCTGCGAAATGGACCCAAAGATAGCCTTACCTCAAGGGGTTCTAGAAGGATTAGATGACAACGTAGGCGGTGTCAGGTACGAAGCAATAGCTCCAATTTGCGTGGAACGATTGAGGGCCATTTCGAGTGTAAGACTTGGGGTGAAAAACCAGCGAACGGAGGGGTATGCTATGTGATTCGGGGACCACTGGCAGGACAAGAGTCCCCCCCCCCCGCCCCGGTAAAGCTGGCTTTGAGTCTGTGCCAAGGGGCATCGTCTAAGGAAGTGGAGCAGACGGGGAGAAGGACTCCTTGTGTGAACCTGGCTCTTTACATGAATTGTGTTATTTAACATTTGGAACGATCCTTCGAGGTAAATGCTGGATTCAAATCCCAGCTGTTGGACTCCAACAGTCGGCATTACTCTGTGCAGCTCCTTCCTGCCTCGGGTGCCCTGGGGCAGCTTACTTACCTCTCTGGGCTTCATTTCCTCATCTGTAAGATGGGCACAATCATATTACCGCGATCCAAGCGAACTTTGTGAGGGCTGAGACTGATTTCACGGACACTTACGCGCTTGAAATCAACACTGGCTCTCGCTTCTGCTGCCATCATCGTCTTGATTTTACAATTTGGGAGACGAGGGAGGGACCTCTTCCCAGGTCTCACCGAACGGAACTGAGACCCAAGCCGTTCAGGATTTGAGGGAGGCACTCGCATGGGTGCAGAATTTAAGAGACACCAAAACTCTCAGTCATCAGGATAAATTCCGCTTTAAAGCACTATTTAAAATTGTCTTAAATTCACGCCAAAGCACCCACGGTGAACAAAACAACAGCACGTTAAGTAAAGATAGGATCAGTAATGGCATCGCTGCGGTTATTTAAACGCTGTGATGTCAGGTCCTCCTCGGAGGAGGCTTTTTTCCCAAGATTTCTCAAACTTGGGAAGGGCTGTCTTTTTCCCAAGCAGGCATGTGCTTCTGGAAACCAAGCATCCTGGCTGGTTTCCCACGACGGCGGGTGCTCACGGGGAGGGAGGGAAAGGGGCCCCGGAGGGCCGAGGACCCTGCTCCATGCAGGCTCATCTGTCTCGCCGGAGTGACACGTTTGCTGATCGCGGCACTGTTGGCGGCTTCTGTCACCTCTGTGCAGCAGCGCTGGGCGAGGTAAAGGACGTGAGGAGCCCGAGTCACTGGAACCAGGTTTGCCCCCAGCTCTGCCTCTTTGCAGCTTTCTGAGGGGGGGGGGACGGGGGTGTCATGACTCCTCTTACGCATTTAATCACCAGCGCCAATTAAAGACGGGCAGGACAAGGAGGCACCTGCCCTCGTGGAGTTGGCATTCTAGGCTGCATCACGGAGCCTCAGTCTCTCCATCTCTGTAATGGAGGAGTGATGGGATGCTGCGAGGAAAAACGGACACAATAGAAGGAAAGGTCCTGGCCCTAGGACCAGGACTAGCGGGAAGCAAGCGAGGCACCCGGGGCAAAATCCAGGGCGGGTGCTCATTCCCGAGTGCGGGTTCTGCACCTGCCCAGACCTCCCATGCCTCCTTGCGTTTGGCACCTGTGTGCCTCCCTTGCCTTACCCTAATCCTGGCCCTGCCTGGCTCCGAGTAAGCCTTCAGATGATGCTACCCGCTACGCTATTAGCTTAAAGGTGTCTGCTGCAACACTAAGAACAAGATAGTAAGCTCTAAGCCTTCCGGAACATCAACCATTTGTACAAACGTAACTGAGTGTTCTGACAGGAAGATGTCAATTGCCAAGCATTCCTGAAACCCCCAGTGCAGTTTTGATAAAGGCACGTCTCCCCCTGCGCCCACGTGGTCCCATACTGGAGAACGGGGCTTGGGGAGCACAGTGAAGGCTGATTTTCAGTCCTCACGTGCCCCCTTGTGATATAGGCAGCCTGTACCACTGCACATGGACGCCCTCAGAGTATCTCCCCTTCCCAGCACTGTGCTGGGGACCACAGGGAGATGCAGGGTCACGGCACCTGGCCAAGCAGGTCTGGTCTCTTTACTCATATTGATCTCGCCCTCGGAGGTGGGGGCCGGAAGGCTTGTTCCGCTGGGTGTGCCACATGGCTGTGTGGGCCCTGCCCTCGCCGGGGCAGTGAGGAGGCCCCACCTCCTTGCCTGCATTCCATGGCATTGATCAAAGGTGTTTCTGCTTACTTGGTGACTAATTCTGTCACCATTCCGCCGTCGAGGACCTGCCCTTTCCACCTGACTATCATTTAGCTGCTCGCTGGCCGGGCGGCTTCAGAAATGCTCTCTCCGGGGCAGCTGCACTGTGTTTCGTGTTTAATCCGTTCCCCGGAGCAGGACTTGTTAACCTGTAACTAACACGAGGTGATGCGAACACAGTCGTCGGTGTGAAAGACGAGGGAGGCGTCCAGGGGCAGCTTCCGGTGTGGCTGTTTCACGCGTGGGTCAGAACACAGAGCCAATGGGATCGTAACATTAATAAGAGAAATAAATAGAGGGCGCCGGGGTGGCTCAGTCGGCTAAGCATCTGACTTCAGCTCAGGTCGTGATCTCTCAGAGCCTGGATCCTGCTTCGGGTTCCATGTCTCCCTCTCGCTCTGCCCCTGCCCTGCTCGCACTCTGTGTCTCCCTCTCTCTGCCCCTGCCCTGCTCGCACTCTGGGTGTGTGTGTCTCTATCTCTCTCAAAAGTGAATAAACAGTTAAAAATTAAAAAAAAAAAGAGAGAGAGAGAGAAATAAATAGTATCAGTAAGGACTAACATTTTCTCACCTGACTACTGCCAAGCCCTTGTGCTAAATCTCTGCACAAAGATACTTGATGACCCTTCAATTTTGCATTCATCCTAAAATATGCCTTGACTTTAGAGCAGACCACATTCCTTGACCAGTTATGATTTTGATGTCTCATCGCAAAAACAGATAGGCGATATTTCATATTCTGTGTTGTATTACGTTGCATATAAATATTTAATGAGATAAAAGCATAACTTCTAAGGCAGAGGACACAGTAGAAGGTGAGAAATAGGCAGTTAAGAGTTTGAACTGTGGTACCAGGTTACCGAGGGGTAAAGCCTGCTTCAGCCCCTTACCAGCACGTAATCTGTATCAGTCAGCTCGTGCTGCCGTAACAAAAATGCCATTCGCACAGTTCCAGAGGCTAGAAGTCCATGATGAAGGTCCTGGCAGACTCCGGTTCTGGTGGGAACTCTCTCCTTGGCTCTCTCGCGCCACCGTCCTCTCGCCGTGTCCTCGCACGGTGGAGAGAGCGCACGCTCTCTCTCGGTGTCTGCTGTTCCGAGGACACTAATCCTCTGAGTTCGGGGCCCCGCCCCGCTAACCTCCTCCGACCTTAACTGCTTCCTCAGAGACCCCATCTCCAAACACAGACCCAGGGGGAGTCAGGGCCTCGCCATGTGACTTTGGAGGGGGCAACAGTTCAGGCCATAGCATGATCGTGGGCGAGGAAGGTGTGCATGAAGGTTCTGCATCCATAAAATGGGACAATGGAAACACCGGCCTGCCCGCCTCGGGGGTTCTATTTCGGACGTGATACGTCAATATAGGAAAACACTCAAAGCTCTGTTCAGCGTAGAGACCAGAGAAATATGAGGTGTCATTTTTACAAACACACAGCACACTTTATTTGCCCCGTATAATAATGGCTGATCTTCAGTCCCTAAAGGGTACACACCAGCCGCTGGGCTAAACACCATGTGGACTGAACCCTTTTTATCTTCGCCTGAGAGTGAGGAGGACGAATGTGTCACGATCTTTCCTCCCCCCCCCCCCCCCCCCTACAGAGCAGGAGCTAAGGCAGACAGCTGGCGTGAGCCGGGTCGTGAACGCAGGACGGAGCATTTACCGTCTCACCATTGGGACTAAGGTCGGCAGGGACGCTGGGCCACAAGCAAGAGGAGAAGGCTAAGTCCCCCCGCCAGAGCGGGATGCCTCATCCTCCACACTGGTGACATTTGGGGCCAGATCACTCTCTGCTGGGGGCCGTCCTGTGCTCCACAGGATGTTTAGCAACATCTCTGGTCTCCACCCCCTGGGCGCCAGTAGCAGCCCCGCCCTCGCCCCCGCCCTGAGCTGTGACCTGGAGGGCAGCACAGCCCCTTCCCCCTTCTAGAAACACTGCTCACCAGTTATTCTGAGAAACAAAGAGAAGCCTATTTCTAAAGCGAACCTTTGCATGTAACCAAGAAGTCTCAGCAGCTCCAATATACAAAATATAAACATAGAGTCCTGGAAATTAGGACCAAACACCCCAGCCCTTGGGTATGTACGTACCTCTCCCTCTCTCCCCTCGTCGGGTGCCTGCTCCATGCCGGGCACACGCCTCCCTCATCGAACCTTCCCCGCAAAACTGGGGAGAGCAAGGGCTGCTGGGGGAAGTGCCACAGCCTCTGTGTCCTCAGTTTCTCAGCAGATTGAGGGCAGAATAGCATCCCACCCAGAGGGCTGTTGCAGGGACCCGGGGAGTCAATACACGCAGATCGGGAGCGCGAGGCGCATGGAAAACTCTCCAAGCTTGGGGTGCCTGGGTAGCTCCGTCGGTGGAGCGTCCGACTTCGGCTCAGGTCATGATCTCTCGGTCTGTGAGTACGAGCCCCGCGTCGGGCTCTGTGCTGATGGCTCAGAGCCCGGAGCCTGCTTCTGATTCTGTCTCCCTCGCTCCCTGCCCCTCCCCCAGTCACAGTCTGTCTGTCTGTCTCTCTCTCAAAAATAAACATTAAAAAAAATTTTTTTTTTTTAAAGAAAACTCTCCAAGCCTGCTGATGGTTGTTCCCACTAGGAAGACCGTCATTTCCCACAAGGAAAATGCATTCAGAGGGCCCGGTGCCTTGCCCCAAACCTCGCAACTATGAGATGTATGGAGGCCTGGCTCACACCAGAGGGTTTCCCCTCAGGGGCAGGCCGCAGTGCCCAGGAGAGCAGGGGGGAGAGATTACTGCCCGCTCAGGCCACCCTTCCCCCTCCTCCCTTGGGGCCTTGCTCCTCACTTCTCAACAGCCGCCTGGGAGGGGGAGGCTGGCCGGGGCCACCGTGCCCCACACACCTCTTCTTGGGGAAGGACAGCTGGAGACTCTGGTTGCCCTGCATCTGCAGGCTAACAAAACACAAGACCCGCGAAGAGCACCCTGACGAGGTGGGGGAGGTTTCCAGATGCCTGGGCTGATGATGGTTTGTGGGGCCTGAAGCAGAGGGCCCCCCCTGGCCCTGAAGCCAGGGCCCCCCTCCCAAATATCCAAACCAGTGACCTCGGCTGCCACGGAAATCACCTGAAGATCTTGAAAAGGTACCGGTGCCCAGACCCCACTGTGGAGAGTCTGAGGGAACCGGTCCAGCTGGGGCCTGGGCCCCAGGGGTTTAAATCCGCCCCCGGTTGCCCTGTGCCCACCGGTTCTAATGTGCAACCCAGCTTGAGGTCTGGCCTCACGGACACAGCCGGACGTGGAGAAGCTAAAGGGCTTTTGCATCTGGATGACCCCCAAGCAAAGACTGACGCCGTGCTCTCAAATGCTAAGGCCTCAAGCATGAGTTCGTTTTCAAAAAAAAAAACGCCTTGCCACATGGCCTCGCTTGTGTTCAATGTCAGAGTAGGTCATTAAAAACAAAACAACTAACACTATTGGTTCGAGAAAGAAAGGGCGTCACCTTCAAACTTTCTTTCTTTCTTTCTTTCTTTCTTTCTTTCTTTTCTTCCTCAAAGTAAAATCTGGCTCGCTCTTTCTTTTTTTTTTTTTTTAATGTTTATTTTTGAGAGAGACAGAGACAGAATGTGAGTGGGTTAGGGGCAGAGACAGAGGGAGACACAGAATCCGAAGCAGGCTCCAGGCTCCGAGCTGTCAGCACAGAGCCCGACGCGGGGCTCGAACTCACGAGCTGTGAGATCATGACCTGAGCCGAAGTCGGATGCTCACCCAACTGAGCTACCCAGGCGCCCCAAATCTGGCTCTTTCAAATGAATAGTGTTCTTGATGAGAAACTCTTGATCTGATTGATCTTTCTCGTTTGTGGGAGACCAGAGAAAACTCTATCACCGACAGGAATTATTGTCTGAACCATCTGGAGCCTCAGTGTGGCCGTCCGTTAACTGGGGGTAAAGAGTCCTTGCCTCACAGACTCCTTGAGTGGGGTTAGAGGGAGAGGGAGATCAGCTCAGCCTGGTTTGCCAAAGGCTTCCCTAGTTTTAGTACAAAAGCCCTGTACCCCCGAGCACCTTCCTTCCCAGGACAGCCCAGATTGACTCTCACCATCATGGTATTTGTTTTTTGTTTTTAAAGTTTATTTATTTATTTTGAGAGACAGAGAGAGCGCGCATGGGAGGGGCAGAGAGAGGGAAAGAGAAAACCCCAAGCAGGCTCCACAGTCAGTGCAGAGCCCGACGTGGGGCTCGATCCCACGAACCGTGAGATCGTGACCTGAGCCAAAACCAAGAGTCGAGTCGGATGCTTAACCAACCGAGCCGGGGTGCCGGGTGACTCGCCTTCTTATCCTGTGTCCCAGAATGCTCAGCACTGGGCAGCCACATGGCAAGCTCTCTGTACACATCAGATGTGACTATCATTATTGTTTTATTAGATGTACTATCTCCAGGGCATGAGAGGACTTGCCAGTCTCCTGCCAACTGTCAACAGAGGATGTAATTGCTAACTGTGATACTGTTTCCCTGGACCTCCCCAAACATCCTGACCTCGCCCTGTGGGCCGGCCGAACGCATTCATTTCTGCTGATACCGACGCTGGCCAGTAGGTGGCAGGGACCTTTTGGTTTTGTCCCACGTAAATCCTGCTCTTTGCAAAATATGAAGGAAGAGCAGGAACGATTTCACGACACCTGTGTTATAACTGTGGCTGGGAAGCAATGTTACCTGAATCCAGGTATCCCTGCAAAAGACGGGCGAATGCAGTGTGCTTCTTTTAGTCCACTCGGCCCTGAATCCGCCAAGAGGCTCTCCAAACGCGCAATGATCAAGAAAATGGAACCCCAGCTCCACGGGACGAAAAGGTTCTCCTGCCCACTCACGTCACACGTCGCCCAGCCCACAGCTTTTCTCGTAACCCTCGAACATGTTTTGCAAGTAGCCCCCAAACGAAGTCCGAACCGAACAACGAGAGCTTTACACGTTTGCAAAGCCATTGGCGAATCGCTTTTCAATTCTGTGAAAAGCCGGATTCCGGTGGCGACGTAATCTGCAAAATCGGAATGATGTTACCACTGCCTTGCTGATTTGCTGCAGTGACTCAATGAGTTTACTACAAGTCAAGCCCTTTGAACAGTTTCTCAACACATGGTAATCACTCACCAGATCTGTTGCCGTTGTTGTTGTTGTTAGTATTTTATCATCGCTATGGTTGTTAGAGTTGTCATTATGTTTATATACAGTAGGTTCAACTCCTGGTCAGTCTTACTACCGGCAACATTTGTCTCTCAGCTGCCTCTCCCCCCTTTTTTGCAAACTAGGTATATACACTACTCAGTATATATCTCCAACAGCGGTTGATGAACTTTCCAGAAAGGGCCAGATAGTGAATATCTATCTTGGACTTTTCAGGCCGTAGAGTCTCTTGCAACTGTACAACTCTGTCTTTGTGGCATGAAAGCAGCCACATGGAGACCAAACATGAATGAATGGGCGTGGCTGCCTTCCAGTAAAATTGTACTTGTGGATACCAAAATTTGCATTTCATGTAATTTTCATGTATCGCAATCTGTGATTCTTCTTCCGATTTTTTTTCCAGCCACTTACAAATTTTTTTAATGTTTATTTTACTTTTGAAAGAGAGAGAGAGAGAGAAACAGAGCAGGAGCAGGAGAGGGGCAGAGAGAGAGGGAGACACAGGATCTGAAGCCGGCGCTAGACTCCGAACTGTCAACACAAAGCCCGACATGGGGCTCGAACTCACAAACTTCAAGATTATGACCTGAGCCGAAGTTGGATGCTTAACCGACTGAGCCACCCAGGTGCCCCTTTCCAGCCACTTATAAATGTAAAGCCCGTTCTTAGCGCACTGGCCACACTAAAAACAGGCGACAGGCTGGACTGGCCCCACAGCTGTTGTCTACCAACCCCAGTCTTGAGGCTTCAATATTATAACCATTATGTCCCGTTTATAGATGGAAGTGACAGTCCATTACAAGTACGTGCATCATGGATTTTATAAACAGGAAATGTTGCAGAATAACCTAACATCCTGTAGGTTTTAGCATCGCTCAGCCTTATTACCCGGTATGATTAGAAAACATAAAATCCCCAGATTCTGTTACTACCAAACTCCCCCAAGAGAGCAGGTGGTCAGATCTATGGCCCTTTTCTGGCCTCTGAAATTTCTAATGACTCAATGTGTCTATTCCCATGGCAGGGAACCTCATACCATGGGCCAGAAGCCCATGGGAATCCTTGGAGAGGCACTGGCTGTTTTCAACCAGAAATGAAAAGTCCCGGCTTTTATTCTGAAAGCCACCAAAAGCTGATGAGGCAGCTCATCCAACATACATGATTCTGCTTGTGAAAAAGAAACTTTTAGGTAGCAAGGCAGCAGGTGTTCGGAATGTCTGAAAGAGCCCTACTTCTGAGAGCAGGCATACTCCGGGTCAGACCCTCACTTGGCCGTATTCCGGATGCTGTCCTGGGTGAGTGGTGGAGAACTCATTCCCTCCTTTCGAAGGAGGGAGAAAATAATATGCGGAACATCCCGGTGGTTAGCAGCACGGGCGGCCTGTGTTTGAATCTTGCCCCCGCCATCATTAACTGGGTGACCTTTGGAAAGTAATGCAGTCTTCTTGTGACTCAGCCTCCTCATATCTAGAAGGAGGTGATGAGAACACCCACTTCACAGGGGTGCTGCAGGGTTCAAAAGAACCAGACAGGGAGTGCACTTGGAACACAGTGCTGGGAACTGAGAACATGCTACATAATTGTTGACCTTTATCATTATTACTAAAACAAGGCTCAGTTAATGGTGTGAGTGGCACCTGCCGGGTGAGAGGTAGCTATCAATGATTATTCCCTCCATCCAACCAGTAAGTAATAAATTAGCATCTGATCAATGCAAACACCATGGTGAAAGCAGAAGACACAACGACGGGGACGGGGGGTGGGGGGGGGCGCCTGCGTGGCTCAGTCGGTTAAGCGTCCAACCTCGGCGTAGGTCATGATCTCGCGGTTCGTGGGTTCGAGCCCCGCGTCAGGTTCCGCGCTGACAGCTCAGAGCCTGGAGCCGGCGTCCGATTCTGTGTCTCCCTCTCTCTCAGAAATAAATAAATATTAAAAACAATTTTAAAGAAGAAGATACAACAACGGCTGAAGACCGATGGTCTCTGGCCTCATGGCGCTTACAATTTGTTGGGGGAAGAGAGACAGAAGCTAAGTGTTCTGTTTTGCCCTCCCAGGCTGGACCAATTGTTACTGCATTCGAGAACCATCGTACGTAGCATGGCCACCTCCTGCCCCCCCACCCTGGCCCCTGTTGTATTACCAGTTTACTTTTATTCAAGGCATTGAACCCCACGTGTTTGGGTTGAAGAAGCACTGAGATACTACTTACTCTGATCCAGACAGTGTTCTAAACATTTCACAAGCATTAATCGTCAAGTCCTTGTAGCAGGTCTATGAGGCACAGAGAGCCTAATTAACCCATGCAAGGACACACAGCGAGGAGAGGCAGGGAGAGGGTTCAAGGAAGGTTGTCTTGCTTCGGGCTCCTGCTCCTAACCACTGTGCCATGCTGCCTTGAGCTATCGCAAATGGCCTGGCTTATGGATTTATTGTCTTTTTATTATCTACCCACAAGACTTTAGCTCCGTGAAGTCAGGGGGCCTAGTCTGTTTAATACACAGCCCTAGCCCTCATGACTGGCACAGCGTAAGGTGTAGAGTTAGTGCTCAGTCCCTACTTGTTGAATCAGTGAATGAATGAAAACACAGCCAAATAAATAATTACAAGTAGCACTAAGTGTTATGGAAAAAAAAACAAAAACAAAAACAAAACCCAAACACCACCAGTGCTATGAGAGGTTTTAGCAAAGGATCTAATTTCGTTTGAGGATCAGAGAATACTAAAAATTCTAAGTATTATTTTAATTATCCTCTTTCTAAAATCTCCTTGATGCAACAGCTGTGATGGGCTAAGAGGGAAGAAAATGTTATCTGGACTGAATACACTTTTCATGATGATAAACATCTCCTCTCAGCAATGCAATGCAGTTGAAAATTGGAGCTGCATTTGACTTAAACTCTGTTGAATATATAAGTCCCAAACCGCTTCTCACCCCTCAAAATAAATATAAGCAATTGACCTAACTTGGGCTTGTGTTGACACATCCAGAGTAACTTGTCAACTCTCTGCTACCTTAACTTTACAGGTGGGAAGAAGGTTTTTGTTTGTCTTGGGTTTTAATTTCTCTCTCTCTCTCTCTCTCTCTATCTCTCTCTCTCGCAGGAATAATGGGCAACCAAATGAGTGTCCCACAAAGAGTCGAAGACCAAGAGAATGAATCAGAGATAGACACTAACAAGGTAGGTAGCAATGCTCACCGGGTGATTCGCCACTAGCAGGTGGATTTGGGAACGATGGCAAAACGGCCTGTTCAGAGCTCATCGCGCAGACATTACTGACGAGGATGATGTCCTGATATTCCCATGGAACAGTTGTATCCAAGTGCAGTCGGAGTCAAACCTCCAGAATCCATCAAGGAGCTTGTTCAAGATGGCGGACTCCACCTAAGCCCCGCCTCCTCCCCCCCGGCCTACTGAATCCAAGACCGCAAGGCTGGGAGTCTATGCAACCTGCGTCTTTAAGGACCTCCAAGGTGCATCCCGTGGGGCTCATTTTGTACCTACTCGCAGGTGGTTCTCCACCGTGGGTGATTTTGCCCGCCCCTACCAGGGGACACTTGGCAATGTCTGCAGACATTTTTGATTGTTGCAACTCAGCGCTGCTGATCTGGTGGGTGGAGTCCAGAGATGCTGGGGAGCCCAGGGGAGGGTCGGCAGCCGGCCGGCTTGGCTGCACACGGGGATCATCTGAGGTATTAAAAGACTGTGATGCCGGAATAGCACCCTAGACCAATTGAATCAGAATCTGTGTGTGGGAGTGACGGCAGGCAGCCACATTGTTAGAGCGTCTCGGCTGCTGCCCGTGTAGCCAAGGTGGGGAGCGAGTTCAGGAACCCTTCCTTCAGGAGACTGCTCTGGAGGGCTGAGGCCAGGGACTCCCAATCACTGCTCCTTGGATCTTCTACGACCCAGTCGCAGAAAGCCTACACTTCCACCATCCAGTGCTTCTGAATTCGATTCCATGTAAGACTTGGAGCCCGGTTAAACATGGACACCTCTGTAGGAGGCAGATAGTACCTACGAACTAACGTTGAGAATATCGTTGGAGAATCGCTGCCCAGAAGAGGCTGGATTTGGAGAAATGGGCTAAAACTCCGGTGCCTGTGTACTGGGGGCCAAGCCTGCCTGTGTAGTATGTCATCTGGGAAAGTTTTGCCGTCTGGCCCCACTGACAGCAACCGAAACACAACATCTGGATTAGCCTCAGGCATCAGGAGTCTCTCAAGCTCCCAAGCGACTCCTAGTCTGGGAGCCTCTGGCCTCTAGGAGCTCAGCAGTGACAAAAGTCAGTGAAGGGGGCAGGCAGGGCCCCCGGAGGAACGGAGACCAAGGGTCTATTTGGAAATGGCTGGCTCTGGCCGACAGGTATCATCCAGATGTCCCCAGAGTCTGGTTTTTCATTCGTAGTTAGAAAACAGTGTGAAAGAAAGCTGATTTTTAAAGATTGGCAACTGATTCCCAAAGACTTGAAAACAAAAACTCTGTAAGTCAAATAAACCAAATCGGCACATCCAGGATTGCCCCTGGGGGATGCCAGTTATGAGCTCGGGGCCAGACCGTCACATGGGTTAGACGTTTCCTTGTTGTGATTTTTTTTTAATGTTTATTTATTTATTTGGAGAGAGAAAGATCGAGAACAAGGGGTGGGGGGGGGAGGGAGGGGCAGAGAAGAGGGTCACCAATGATCCGGAGCGGGCTCCGCACTGTCAGCACAGAGCCCGACACAGGGATTGAACTCACGAACCGTGAGATCACGGCCTGATCTGAGGTCGGACGCTTAACCGACTGAGCCACCCAGGGGCCCCTCTTTCTTGTGATTTCTTGGGAGGGTTGATGATCTGATTCAAGACCACAGGCTTATTTTAAACAATGAGACCATTACACACACATGAAGAAAGGGAAAAGCCTTCTGTGTCCGCCCCAGGAGGTTCCCACCTTCAGGAGCTGCCATTCAGTCTTCTGCTTTTCTTCTGTGCACTTACCAATCTATAGAATAGGCTTAGCAAAATCCCTACCACGTGCAGAGTACTTAGCGCATAATCAATATCCAATTAATGCCAACTATTAGTGGTATAATGTAGATGGTCTTATCACTAAAAGAGCGCCAAGCAACTTACCTTCTCTCTCGTAACATGTTTCTTTCTGTCCGAGTATATTCGTATGTATGCACGCACACATATATACGTAAGCATAAAAGCTTTTAAAATGTTTGCAATAAATAACAAGAGGAAAACCTGTCAGGGCAGTGGCCTGAAATTGGAAAGAGGTTCCAGTGAAGACGGAGGGAGTGGGTGTGGAACAGAACCGAAAGCAACGGAGAACTTCCTGTATTTGACAAGTTTGTTGACTAAAGGTCCGGCTGGGGACGGCGCCGTGCGTGCAGGAAAGCGGCACGCAGTTAACCTCACAGGGTGAGGAATCGGTGTGTCAAGTTCTCATTCCCCACTGGTTGGATGAGTGGCCCCAGTTAGCCTGGGCGTCCCGTTTATACGTTGGGGTCCCTCCTGCCTGTGTCTGTGGGGCTCACCGAGATGAATGGGTTATGTAGCTTCTCGGAGGCAGGATGGGAAGCTGGGTAGTTTCTGGAAACACAGCCTTTAAATTAAGTTTAATTTGGTGATGCGCCCTGTGGCCGTGAGTTTCTTCCTTGACTTCTGATTTTCCTCCAAAGACTTGACTCCTAATGCCAGAACCAATGTTCTCTTCCAGGCGGCGTCTGAGAGTAGATGCGCACAAAACGGGGTGCCGGTGATCATATCAACCTGCGACATTCCTTGCTATGATGAAGGTCAGTGCCACCTGGGAAGTGAGCCGCTCCCCTTGGGGTGGGGAGGGGTCTGCCCATCCTGTTTATGGTGAAAAGAAAATGCAAGGCTTGAAGCCACAGGCTGGCTTCGAAAACATTTGTATTCGTGTCCTGGGGCTGCGCTGACAGTGTCACAAACTGGGTGGCTTAAGCGACAGAAATGTGTTGTCTCACAGCACTGGAAGAAGAGAAGTCTTTTCTTTCGATTGTATTCACTTTTATTAAAAAGTAAAACCACAGAAACAAAAATGAACGTACAAACAATGAGACGGGGCGGGCAGAGCGGGGGGAACCGCCTAGGTAGGAGAGAACATGAACACAGTGATGGAGATCCCAGCTAGGGGACAGTCCTCCATACCGTGGACGATCCTCGTTACCACAGCATCACCACATGGGCAGCGTGGCGCCTTCTGAGCACCAGCGAGGGGGAATCTGTTCTCTGTCTCTGTCCTGCCTTCTGGCAGCCTCGGGCGTTCGGTGGCTTCTGGATGGTATTCTCTCTACGCACGTTTGTCTGCGTGTCCAGATTTCCCCTTTCATAAGGACACAGTCACATGGGATTGGTGTCCACCCTAATTGACCTCATCTTAACTTGGTCATTTGCAAAGACCCTGTTTCCAAATGGAGTCACAGGCACTGGGGGATACAGTTCAACTCTGAACAGCACCCACTCCTTCTGGTATTCACAACCACTGGAAGGGGCCAAGGATCTACAGCAGATGAGATAAAAGCCAGAGAGAAAATGATAAGAGGTGGGCATTTGGGTCAGACACACCTGGTTAAAATCGTTGCCGGTAACCGACTAGCTCTGTGACCTGAAGGAGTCATCTGACTTTTTTTTTTTTTAATGTTTATTTATTTGCCGGGGGGGAGGGGTGCAGAGAGAGAGGGGGACAGAGGACCCGAAGCAGGTTCCGCGCTGACAGCAGAGAGCCCGACGCAGGGCTCGAACTCACAAACCTCGAGATCAGGACCTGAGCTGAAGTCGGACACTTAACCTCCTGAGCCATCCAGGCAACCCGAGTGATCTGACTTTCAAAACCCGGATTTTTTCACCTCTCCTGTGGGGATAAGAACACCTACCTCGCAAAATTCCTGAGAGCGTTAAAGGAGACCGTCCATGAAGTATTTACATATCACCCAGCACTTAGGGACTCCGCAGAAACTGGTAAAGGATACAGGCCACAGAATTTTCTCTACACGAGGGCAGTTTTAAAATGGGACAGTATACTTAACCTGTTTTATTTTATCCTGCAATATAAGACTATAAATTCAGTGCATCAAAAGTGGCGGGGTTCCACTACGCAGAGAATATGTACATAACTACATGAGAAGAAGTGGCAAAGGGCAAGAACCCTGGAATCAAACTGTTGGCTTTGCCACCTACCAGCCGTGTGACCTTAAGCAAGCTACTCAACTTCTCTGGACCTCAGTCTCCACGTCTCTAAAGTGGGAAAACGACAGTACCTACAACACAAGTGTCAGATTTAATAAAGCACATATCTCAGTCCTTGCCGCGTAGCAAGCGCTGTAAGTCTTAGCTGCCATCATTATTATTTTATGATGATGGTTGCGGTCATTTGCATGTAAGTTTCTGGGCTCCCGGTTCCTCTTCTGAACAATGAGGAAGTGTTTTATTACTGGTTCTGGGGGTTTTAGAGTTTCCTAGGGTAAGGGGGAGAACTCCTTTCTTTATACTCTACTGCTCACACCACATCTGACATCACAAGTGTGGGACTGCCCACTAAGCCGAGACAGCAGGTGGGTGTCCCTTACGTCAGTGCAGTGCTCGCTCTGTCTACCTAAAGTTCACATCAGCCTCCATGGGCGTAAGCCTCAGTCCCACCAGATTTCCGTTGCCGGTTGCAGGCAGGGGGCCCCCAGGCTGCCCACGGGCTCCCGTCCTACTTGGCTACGAGTCAGAGATCCCCATGACCCCCCTCCTCACCTCCTCAGGTTCAGTTATCTGCTAGCATGGCTCACAGAACTCAGGGAAACAATCTACTTGCTAGGTTGCCAGTTTATTATACAAGGATTCAACTCAGGAGCGGCCAGATGGAAGGAACGCAGAGGGCAGGGTAGGAGGGCTCCGGGGGAGTAGGGAGTAGGAGGGGGAAACTTCTATGCCTTGTCTGGGCACACCACCCTCCCATGCCGCGCCCCCCCCCCCCATGTGTTCACCAGTCCAGCTCTCCCAACCCTGTGCTTCAGGGAATTTTATGCATGCCTTATTACTCAGGCATGATTGATTAAGCCATTGGCCATTGGTGATTGAACTCGATAATCCAACCACTCCCCCCTCCCCAGAGAGGGGGGAAGGGGCTGAAAGTTCCAACCTTCCAATCACAAAGCTGGTTCCCATGGCAACCGGGGCCCCCATCCTTAGGGGCCTTCCAAAGTCACTTCATTAGCATAAACTCAGACGTGGTTAAAAGGGGCTGGGCTTGTGATGAATAACAAAAGACATCTCCATGGCTCTTATCTTTCATAAGTTGTAGGAGTTCTGGGTCAGGAACCGGGTTGAAGACCAAATATGGATTTCTTATTCTATATTACCATGTCATTCCCGAGGAGTTTCTTAAAAGCTTAGGGATGCCAGGTCTCCTCCAGTAGCCTCTGTCCACCATTAACCTAAGGCTGGGAGCTTTCGAGAGGATTCTGACACGCAGCCAGGATTGGCAACCACTGGCTGAGACAAGGTCCCAAGTTTCCTCCTGCCTTTAAACCTTGTGGGTCAAACTTACACTTTGATATACACAAAATGGATCGCACATACAGCCACGACCTCGGACGAGACTGGTATGCAAGCTGGCCACTGAGAGGCACGGGCTTTGAAGTGAGAACCGTACCGTTTACATAATTTACAAACCGTAGATGTTTGTTCTTGAGAAACTGAGAGGCGTTGAGAATATAATGTGCCCCCCAGAAATCACTTTCTCTATCATAACGATATTACCATTCTCCTGCTTTCAGTGTAGGGCACAAGGTCAAGGCGTGTGTACGAAGAAGAACACAGTATTTGGGAATTGAGGAAGTCCCCGCGCCCCCACCTTCCTCCCTTGGTCGCTCCCTCCCTCCTTGTCTACCTCTTTCCCTGCTTTCCTCCCCAACAAATACATAGTCTTCCTACAAGGAAGAAAACAGGTAACAGAAATACAGGACAACAGTCTGGAAGAGCATATTGCTGTGACCTACACGTGACGAGGGACACAGAGAAAGAGAATGGCATTTTGGTGAGGCATGAGTTGGTTGTATTTAGCTCTATTACCCTGCAGCCTTCCTTTCAACTTATCTGGCACCCGCCGGAGAATCTGTAAAGAATTTAGATTAATCCTCTGAGGTCAGAATTCTGCCTGTCATTCATTGACATCTTGAGCCCAGCGCAACTCGCTTTGGAGTGATTATCCCATTTAATGAGGAAGGCGGCCTGTTCCCGCCCTCTTGCTGTTTTCCCCAGGTTATTAACTGAGTTATAATTTTCAATGCAGTTTTTAAGGGGGTATAAAAGTAGGATTCCGGGGGACTTTTTTTTTTTTTTTTTATCCTTTCGACAGAATTCTCTGACCATATCTTTTGAGACACCATCTGTTTTCCTCTCTGGCGATGTGTACGTATACACATGCCCGTAGAGAAAAGTCACCAGAGAAACAGATAAATGGGATTCTGAGTGGCTGTTTTCTTTCTTTTTATCTAGATTTCCCCCACTTTTTTCCTATTATGATGAAACACTTCATCGCCATGCAGGAACGTTTCCTGTGAGGGCTTACTAAGAAGCAGGGGTGGGGGTGACTGGGCGCACAGCCTAGGAAGCCAGGGCGCTAAATTTGAATTGTGGCTCGGTTGCGTGAGCTTGGGCAAGTTTCTGAGCCTCTGTCCTTTCATCTGTAGAACTGGAACGATACTGCTGGTAGAACCAAGCTTCTAAGGACCATTGTGAGGCTGAAATGGGTTGATAGGCATGAAATACTGAGCATCGCGCCTGGGATGTGGTGAACACGTGGGGAACGTGACTTGTTCTGGGTTGGAGTCAATGCTGATGCTCAAAGAGGTTGTCATTACAGTTGGAAGTCAACTGGATTATCTCCAGCGTAACTTTTATACCCGGGTGGGCCCAATGTCCTCTCGAGGGTCCTTATGAGGGGGAGGCAGGAGGGTCAAAGTCAGAGAGGGTGACGAGAGGGATGGAAGCAGACACAGAGAGAGATTGGAAGATTCTGCAGTGCTGGCCTCGACGTGAAGAGAGGGGCCATGAGCCAAGGAAAGCAGGGGGCCTCTCAAAGCTGCAAAGAGCAAGGAAGCAGATTCTCCCCTAGAGCATCCAGAAGCTGACCCATTTCCGACTTCTGACCTTCAGCATTGTAAGATAATATAGCCGTGTTGTTTTAAGGCACAAACATTGTGGTGGTTTGTTACAGCAGCGATAGAAAACTAATGTGAGTGCACTCACGCCTTATTTTGTTTTTAATGTTTTTATTTTTGAGACTGAGCACCTGCACGAGTGGGGGAGGGGCAGAGAGAGAGAGAGACAGACAGACAGACAGAATCCAAAGCAGGCTCCAGGCTCTGAGTCGTCAAGCAGAGAGGCCCACACGGGGGCTGGAACCCACAAACCTGGTGATCATAACCTGAGCCGAAGTCGGACGCTTAAGGGACTGAGCGTCCCCGCGCTCACAGTTTAGATCTAACAGACCTGAGCTAATGTCCTGGCTCTGCCACTCACTAGCTGTGCAACCTTGGCAAGGAATTTGCAATCTCAGAGAGTCATCTATAAAATGGGAATAATGACAGTAACTTCGGAGAGAGCGAGAAGAACAGTGGCTGGCCCAGGGTAAATGTGAGGAAATACAGGAGACGGGAGAGGCTGATGAGCAGAGTCTATAGTCATGTGTGTGCCGTATGTCCCGCTTCACCCGTCATGTCACCGGACCAGGTTTCCCCACCTGTATACTTATGCCTAAAACCTCACTGATCTTTGGGGAAATAAAAATGCCTCCTTTTTCTCCTCCTTCGACTCCTTTCTATCAAATATATCACATTAGTTCCTGCTTTAAAAAAAAAAAAAATGTTCAGTCCTCACTGCTATTGGATGGCAGAGACAAATGCATGATTTATCGGCCAGAACACATCATTTTTCAGAAACAGGAGACTGTCTCTGTTTCTCCTGGATAAGAAGTTTCCAAAATATTAACACCTTCCCTTTCGGCTCCTAGTCGATTGTTCCAAAAAAGAATTGCCTAATTTTGCTTTAAAAAATAAAGGGGGAAAAAAAAAAAGGTGAATCATCCCATGGGATTAGAAATTCTTACTCGAGTCCCCCTGCCGATGCGACAACATAATGAATGAGAAGAGGCGCATCTGCCATGGGAGGCCCCAGGCCAAAACTCAGAGCTCCCCGAGAGGGGGAGAACATGGGACCCACATCACTGGTCGGGAGGGGAGCAGCTACATGTGTCCTTTGAGCATCTGAGCACTATTAACCCCACAGTTGGCCTGTTTTTTAAATCTCTTCCCAACACTCAAATAAAAGTCCCTGAGAAGGGGGCGCGAGCCTTCCCCTTGTGGTTGTAGCGAACAAATGCACCACGGCAACTAGGTCAGGGGCAGCCGAGGGGTGAGGAAAGGGGACTGATAAGAAAGTTCCTAGACCCCGACGACGTGTAACGCCACAAGGTAACCCTGACTCAGGAAACACCCCTTTTAATTGTAACAGGAAGTGGGGGGGGGGGAGGGGGGGACTCCACAGCGTTTCAGCGCGACACCAAACAAGCGTGCCCGTGAGGTCACTGCTGCTCACAGGAGGGCTGGCACCGCCCCGACACCACATCCTCACGCGATGGGATCCAAAAGCAGGAAGAGAAAGGCCAAGAACAAAACAAAACGAAGCAAAAAACCCACCAACAAACCATAACAGGAAGAGAAAGGCGAAGATCGGCCGCCATTTTCCCCCCTTTCATTAGCGCGGAAAGAGCGACCTTTCCCAGAAGCCCCTGCCCCCAGTAGGCATCCTCTTCATCTCATTGGCCGGAACCAGGTCACGGGGCCACGCTGGTCACGTGGCCAGGCTGGCCGCACGGAATGCTGGGAGGCCCGCATCTCTGGGCAGCAAGGGAAGAAAACGGGGCCGGCGTGGCTAGGCCGTGGGGAGGGTAAGTGCCTGCCAGCGTGGATCTGAGAGAATTACGGCAGAGCAATCGAGAGCAGCACACATCTTTACTCAGGTTTTGCAGAAGACGTGAAAGGGCTCTAGCTCGTCTCCCAAGCCTCCCCTTTCCCGTCTTCTCCCCACATGTGCTATAGATTTTCCCACCCAACAAGCTCTTTATCCTCGGCCGTGCACCTGAAATCCTGCTCTGCCCCCATCCACGCAGGCCCTTGTGTTCTTCTTCTGCCTTGCACGGCATCGCCTCTCGGTAGACAGCAGTGACCGAACGTTCGGGAAAACTGGCTCTCCCGGGGGTGGGGGGGGCAGCGGCTTCTTGCCCGTCCTCCCCCTTGGAAGCATGCCCTGGGAGGTCTCATCCCTGGTGCTTTTTCTCACCAAAAACTCTAGTGGAGAATTTCTGTCGGATAAAGTCATCTTGCCTGTTACACTGTGGTGGTTGACCGTCTCCAGATATGCACGCCCCGACTTCCTCCCCTCCCTGCCCCGAATCATCCATGCCTCCCTGTTGTAGTTTTCTCGCATGGAATCTGGGCTGGCCTGGCCTGCGTAACCAATAATAGAGTGGAGAGGAGGACCCATGAACTCCAGGCCTAAGCCTTAAGAAGCCCTACAGCCTCTGCCTTTGTCTCTTGCAGCGGTAGCTCTGGGGGACGCTAGCTGCCAGGTCGGAAGTCCAAGTACTCTGAGACTGCCCTGCTGGGGTGGGGGGAGCCCAAACTGGTCCCACGAAGAAGCCGTGGGGCAAGAAAGAGAGCAAGGCCCAGCGAGTCCCCAGACGTGCATCCAGCCCAGCCCAGGGCACATCCCTGGGCTACACAAACATGCCTCTCATGCAACCGGTACAATCTTTAATTCATTGTTTTTTGACAGCTACAAAATGTTTGAAGGTGGGGGTATGTTATAGTTCATTCAGTCATTACCCCCATGTTGGGCATTCATTATTTTTCTTTCTCTCCACTTTGAACGCTGTTGCAGTGAGTATTCTTGTACGTGTTTTTTTTTTATCCTTTGCATTTGAGATAGTTTCTTCAAGAGCAGGTGCTTTCTGGACAGACCGCTTGAATCTGAGGCCTCGCCCCACCTCTTAGCAGCTGTGAGCTTAAACAAGAGACTTAAGTCCTCCATCGAATGGTGTTATGAAGAGTAAATAAGATAATGCTTGTAAATCCCTTTGCTTGGTGCCTGAAACAGTAAATGATGGCCATTTTAAATCATGGGGTTCCCAATTTGTAACGCACATTGAAATCACCAGGGGAATTTTGAAAATCCCATTACCGGGTCCCACCTAGAAGGAGTTAAATCGAAGGCTCCGGAGGGTAGGGCCCAGGCATAAACCTTTTTTCAAGTTTCCCTGCGGGCATAAGGATTTTTCGAGGGGCTGACGTTCGGCAGCGTTAGAAACCGTTGGGAAGGCACTCGCACAGAAAATTCCTTAGTCAAACGTTTTTCGAAAATAAAACATGGGCAGTCCTGTTTTAAAGTCTCCCGGGACTTTTTGTCCCTACCGTGGCTGACACCCTGGACACAGCTTTTTGTTCCAGGGTTCCCACGGTCTGATTTCATTAACTTCCACTAACTTCCACGCGGCCACTGCCCACTGACACACAATCTGCTCGTGGCCTCTCTGGACAGTGAAGGAGCTGGAACGGCACACTGGGCCCCGAACATAGAAACAGCGACATAGTTTCAGAAGCATGAGCAACGTGAACCTGACCTCCTCTTGACGGGGAGGCCACGACAGCCAGAATGAGACCCAGAGAAAGCGTGAAAAACAGCAAAGAGAGAAACAGGATCATCACAGGGGAGCTGAACTTCATTTCGTTTCTCTTCCCCAGGGCGCACTTGAACCAGATCGTGACGCAGAATAAATGCGTCCACCGTAGTTCTTATCCTCGAGTGGACTTTTCTAAATACCTTCCTTTCACATCCTTTTACCACACTGGGGAGAACTGGCCAACGCTCTTCGCTGAACAAAACTTAAAAAAAAAAAAAAATCAGTGAGACCAAAGAAATGCTAAGAAGCCTTAAAATTTCTAGAAGTCTAACAATCAAAGCAGCGTATTGGTGGGTGGGATCGGCTATGCCCAGAGCCGACCTCTAAGACCAAATGTTTCGGAGAACAGGAGATGGGAAATGTGAACAGAGTCTGGCTGCACCTGTACATACAAAAGCTGTGATGCATAACTGACTCTCAGATGCCCCGACCCGCCGCGTCCGTCACCTTGAACAGGTCAGACCAGCAGATTCTAGGGCGCCAGCCCACACCTTGTGAGTCAGAAATGCTGGCGCTCAGAGCTCCGCTCAGCTTCGGGCTTGGCTTCCCTGGGGGAATCCCTCAGCAGACAATGTTTCAGTGAAAGCCCCATTTTAGGGTTTTCAAGAGAAATGTCCCAATTCAAAAAAATCTAAACACCCTGTTGGGCCAACACCGTACTAGCCGCATTAGCAGATCTGGAAGTTGGCCACGTCTATGCCCCACCCCACCCCCAAATGAATAAATAAGGATACAGTTCAGTGCTTTTGAGTATATCTACAAGGTAGAGCAACCATCCCCACTATCTAATTCCAGAACATTCTCAGCACCCCAACCAGAAACCCCGCACCCATTAGCAGTCATTCCCCGTATCCCCTTCCCTGCCCCCCACCCACTCCTGGCAACCACTAATCTGCCTTCTGTCTCTCTGGATTCACCTCTTTTGGATGTCGCATGTAATCAGAATCATGTAATAGGTGGTATTTTATATCTGGGTTCTCTTACTTAGCGTCGCATTTTAAGGTTCACCCACGTGGAAAGTGTGTGGTCATGCTTCATTCTTTTACATGTCTGCATGTGACTCCACTGTCCGGACAGGCCACCTCCTGTTTATCCATTCGTCAGTTGATTGAGGTTTGGGCTCTTTCCACTTTCTCCGCTATTTTGAATAGTTCTGCTGTGAACTTTTGTGTACAAGTTCTTGTGCGGACGTATGTTTTCAATCTCTTGGTTACCTACCAAGGAGCGGAATTATCGGGTCACACGGTAACTCTGTCTAACTCACGAAGGAACTATTACACTTCTTTCCAAAACACCTGCACCGTTTTACATTCCCTCCAGCAACACATGTGGGTTCTGGTGGCTCCACATCGTCGCCCACACTGGTTACTGTCCGTCTTTCTGACTATGGCCGTCCTGGTGGGTGTGAATTGGTACCGTGTTGAGGTTTCGGTTGCCTTTCCGTAATGACTGATGCTGTGGAGCATCTTTTCATACGGGCCCTGATCGTTTCTGGAGAACACGCTGTCTCCTGGATTCGTTTGCTTTTCCCGCTCTTCTTCCCTGAGCCTCTCGTCCCATACGGCCTTCTGGCTGGCTACTCTTAGTGCACCAGAGTCCCTGGCTCGTAATTGCCAATCTTCAGCAGTGTTCTTTGTGGCATGAATTCCACCCACCCCACCGCCCATGTCCCAGGCTAACCTTTGGCGTTCCAACAGCTGAGGACCCTCTTAGAATAATATGTGGCCTTTCCGGGTACGTCTTTTACCATTTAAAATGTGCTTTATGTTATAGATCTGATCAGTGTCCTTGCTGCTTCACATCCCTGCTACCCTTGGGGGTGGGAGAGAGACACTCTGTTACTTTGCCGCTGAAATACGCATCTCTAGAGCCTATTTATGTATTTATTTTGAGAGAGAGAAAGAACGCAAGCAGGGGAGGTTCAGAGAGAGGGACAGAGAGAATTCCAAGTGGGCTCTGTAGTGTCAGCATGGAGCCTGATGAGGGGCTTCAACCCACAAACCGTGAGATCATGACCTGAGCCGAAACCAAGAGTCAGATGCTTACCCTACTGAGCCACCCAGGCGGCCCTCTAGAACCCTTGTTTAGGAAGAAATCTGACAGTGTCTATTTTTAAAACTTAAGTGCACATTGATTTGGGAGCAGCACTTCTACATTTTATAGAAATAAGGCACTAGTGGGGCACCTGGGTGGCTCAGTCAGTTAAGCATTCGACTTTGGCTCAGGTCATGACTCACGGTTCGTGAGTTCAAGTCCCGCGTCAGGCTCTGTGCTGACAGCTCAGAACCTGGAGCCTGCTTTGGATTCTGTGTGCCTCTCTCTGTCTGCCCCTCTCCCACTCACACTCTGTCTGTCTGTCTCTCTCTCTCGGAAATAAACGTTAAAAAATTTAAAAAAAAAAAGAACTAGTTTAGGATTTTTGAACATGGAGGTTTATCTCAGTGTTGTTTGTAATAGAAATGGAAATGGAAACAATGACTTGAAAACTATCAGAATGTTCATTGATTAGGGCAATGGCTTAAATATCTTTTGGTGTGTGCATACTAAGGAATATTAGGCAGTGTTTTAAAAAATAAGATAGACTTGGACATATGGATTCTGAGGAATGACTATGGTTGTCTCAGTTTATTTAGGCTGCTCTAAAAAAATGCCACAGACTGGGAGCTGACACAACAACCATTTGTTTCGCGCAGTTCGGCAGGTTGGGAAGTCCAAGATCAAGATGCTGGCAGATTCCTTGTCTCGTAAGACCTTGCGTTGCAGAAGGCCATCTCTTCATTGTGTCCTCAAGCAGTGGAAGGGGCAAGGCAGCTCTCTGGGGCCTCTTTTATAACGTCACTAATCGCATTCATGAGGACTCCACCCTCTCGATATAATCACCCCCCAAAAGCCCTGCCTCCTAACACCACCAGAGTAGGGGTTAGGATTTCTGCCCATGAGTTTTGCAGGGGCACACATGTTCAATCCATAACAATGATATATAAAAGTGATCAAAACCTACATCTGTTCTGACCCGATTTTTATAAAAACCAACAAGCCCCTGTCTACGTGTATCTGGAACGCTTGTATGTATTTATACGAACATGGACAAAGCTTGATAAGCCACGCTGGGTTGCACACGCGAGTTACGTTGCCATGAGGGTGGAGGGTCTAGACAGAAAAAGAGAGTGAAGAGATAAATTGTTTTGGATAGTAAACCCACATAGAGTGTGTCTTATTACCAAATGGAGAAAAAAAAAAAGAACAAAAAACAAAATCAAACATTAAATGCGTCTTTGAGTGATGATATTGGCTCCCATTGGAACGAAGGTGGTTTTGTGCTTGAATTATCTTTGTATGTTCCAGTCTTTTGAAGCATATGAATCATAAGAAATCTGTGAGCAGAGAGGAGAGTAGAAATTGTGATCTTCACTAGTACGGTCTTGCACCACAGTGACAGGAGGTCACAGCTGACTTTCGCGAGAGCACGGGGTGAGGAGTTACCTTTTGCCCACATGATGTTGGAACCCAACATTTCAAGCCAGCATTTACCTCACTGGATGTTCAGACATGCCGTATCACGCCAAGGGTTGGGAACCTTCAGCTCTCAGATGCCCCCTAGCCCGTTCCTCCCTTTTATTTATGCTGGAATGTCTTGGTGAGGACATCGTGGCCTTTTCATATTGAGATGCAAAGCATGAAATGTGATCATGCCGTGAAATGTTCCAATCTAATATCTTCCTCCGAGCTATGAGTATCTGCCACATGAATCCTTGTTTCAAGGCCTATAAAACAACAAATGCATTTGCACAACACAGAAAGCCACAGTCGTTTGATGTGTCGTTTGACTCTTGCAGCAAGACCGCAGAAGGGTCATTTCGCAAAACATTTCGAGGTCTTCATCAGTTTTCCCAAGGGCCTCTCATTATCCTTTGACATTCAAGTAGAATTCTCTTTTGAAGAGCTTAGTGGGTCGTCACCTAGTTCCCTTCTATCTTCCTGTCTTCTTGGGTGAACTCTTTGAACTCTGCCTGTTTCTCACCCAACAAAACCACGCGTGTGATCTGAGTGGTACTTTCCAACACTCCACGAACTTCTGCATCTTCTGGAAGGTGTGCAATTCCCCTTTGCAACTGGTGTGCATCGTACTTCCCCCGTACTTGTCCCTTCTCCTGATCGATCGGGGTATTGACGCATAGGACAGCATTGCCCCGGAAGGGATGCCCGAGTGGGAGATGACCTTTGTAAGTGGACACTTTGTGAGTGAAATTATGATGATGGTTTCTTCAACCCTAACCGTCGCTAGGAGGATTTGGATAATGGAGTCTTAGAGGAGGAGAGCTCTTCCTCCCCCACCGCTAGTATCATAAGCGTTGTTACTCTTGCCATGGTTATAGCCAGGTTCCCTTGGTGTTTGGTACGCCCCGGGCTCTGTGCTGCTGCCTTACCTGTTCCCTGACTTAATCCTGTTAGGTACCAGGCACTTCTGGGGGCAGTGGAGACGCAGCTATGATCAAGACAGACCAGGTCTCTATCTACTTGCGCTTACGTTCTAATGGGGAAGAAGCAAGCAAGCGATGAATGAATGAGATCATTTCAGAGACTATGGAATGCTCTGCAGAGTCCAGAGAGGGAAGGGGGGTGAGTAGGAGGGTGGTCAAGAAAGACCTGACCTGAGACCTGAATGATAAGCAGGTAGCCATGGGAAGAAAGATCAGAAGGGAAGCATTCCCAGGCGGAAAGACCGACTAGTGCAGAGGGCTTCAGGTGGGGACGAGGTTGGTGTGTCGAGAGGAGGAACACGGGATGAGCTGAGGGTCTAGCTGGTGTCCTCCATGGTAGAGTTTGGGCTGGATTTCAGTGGTGCTGAGGCCCCTCTTTGGATAGTTTTATGTAGATGAATGACACGATCTAAGTTTTATTTAAAACAAAACAGAGTCACACAGCAATGTTTCCCAGATGTGAGAAAACACAGGCTTTTTTGTTGTTTTCGTGCATGGTGTTTTCTTGAAAATCCACTAATTCCATTAAGCAAACTTTGCTTTGTTCCCTCCCTCTCTTCTGTTCTTGCTTCTACTCCAACATGTCAGGGGGTTGGGCTTTGGAATCAGGCAAAACATGGGCTCACGTCCTGCCTCCACCCTTAATACACCACTGTATTTAATATTTCAGAGTCCAACCGAGGTCCTCTGCTCCACCATCTAAGTTCTTAACAATTAAAAAGCCACTTGAAAAGTGACCTTACTTCTCAGAGCCTTGGTTTTCCCATCCGTAAAATGGGGGGGTGATGATAGTACCTAACTTATACCCTTCCTGTTATACATAAATAAAATGCTTCTCATTACATACAGCATTTATCATAATGGCTGGCATATGGGAAACGTCCACTAAATGTTAGAGATGGTGTTTACAGTGGCAGCGAGTGACAATTTCAAAACTCTGGCACATGAAAAAAAAAACCAACCCCAAAGATAATCCTTCCTCACAAAATCTGAAAAGAGACTCTGTGTGTGTGTGTGTGTGTGTGTGTGTGTGTGTGTGTGTTTAAACATACAGTAGAACTTTGAGGAAAACAGCTGTTTTGACTGAAAATACTTGCTACTTAGAAAATGATAAGCATTCCTGAAACTTCTCTGGCCCAGATTCTTAGATTTCTGAAGAGAAGTTAATTCCTATCATTACTACTTTTGAACGTCTTTCCAGAGCACTCAAGTTTGTAAGTTAAACCATTGGAATAATTTTTTTTCTTATAACCTGTGTTTAGAAATATGAAATAGTGATTATAGTAATAATGTATATAGAACACACACACACACACACAAAACCTAATTTTTATTGAGGATCCACCACTTACCCGCAAGCAGTAAAGCACTTTGTAGGAAGTATTTCGTTTAATCCTAAAAACTCTTTGAAGAAGGCACTATTATTTTCTTGCCCATTTTATAGGAAAATTGAGGCATAGAGATATAAAGTAATTCACCCAGATCACAGTCAGGTCTTACCCAACTTAAGATGGGGCTACCTCTCAGGGCGCCTGGGTGGCCCAATCAGTTAAGTGCCCAACTCTCGACTTCGGCTCAGGTCATGATCTCACAGTTTATGAGTTCAAGCTCTGCATCAGGCTCTGCGCTGACAGCATGGAGCCTGCTTGGGATTCTGTCCCCCTCTCTCTTCCCCTCGCCTGCTTGCTCTCCATCTCCCTCTCAAAATAAATAAAAATAAACCTAAAAAAAAGATAAATCCATTGTACACTGAAAATGTATTTACTATACCCAACCTACTGACCATCATAATTTAGCCTAGCCTCCCTTAAACGTGCTCAGAGCATTGCCATTATCCTGCCGTTTGGTAAAAACATCTCACACAAAGCCTATTTGGTAATGAAGTGTTGACTATGGCACAAAATGTGCTGAACACTGCAGTGGAAGGGAGAGACGGGGTGGCTCTGTGGTAGGATGGTTGTCAGCCTACGGGTTGTTGACCCTCATGATTGCGTGGCTGTCGGGGAGCTGCTTCTGTCCAGCATCAGGAGAGAAGGGCGCCCCGCGTGTCGCTAGCCCAGCAAAAGATCCAGGTTCAAAATTCCAAGTACAGTTTCCATTGAACGAGAATCACTTTTGCAACTCTGTAAAGTCGAAAAACACAAGTCCGATCGCTGCGAGTCGAGGACCATCTGTATTTAAATATTTTTTAAATTTGTTTTAATGGTTATTTTTGAGAGAGAAGGAGAGACAGAGCATGAGCAAGGGAGGGGCAGAGAGAGAGGGAGACACAGAATCCGAAGCAGGCTCCAGGCTCTGAGCTGTCAGCACAGAGCCCGACGCTGGGCTCGAACTCACAGACCGTGAGATCATGACCTGAGCCGAAGTCGGACGCTCAACCGACTGAGCCGCCCAGGTGCCCCAAAGACTACCTGTATTTAATATTTTAGAGTCAAACCGAGGTCCTCTGCTCCACCATCTAAATTCTTAACAATTATGCTGAAAAGCCACTGGAAATAAGTTTTCAATCACATGTCTGCATAAGATGGCTTTCTTCTAAAAAGCCACACACATAATACAAAATGCATTTTCTACAGTAGAAAGATCAAAATTTTCAACCCTCCTAGATAGTTGGGGTCTGTCATGTGCGTTCTGCTTGATTCCTTTTTATCTTCCTTAAACTCTTACTCATTTTTTTCATGGAAAGTAAAATCTCTTTGGTATGTCATCTGTTTGTCTGCTTTAGGAGAAAACTTTTTATTGGAACCAGATTCGGGATGGGCTTCTCTCAAGATTTTTCATAGGAATTGAAAGCTGAGTTCCGATCATCTAGAAGGCACTGTTCAATTCTTTCCATAATAATGTGAGGACGCCATGTAAACAAAAATTATCTTTGCAACGGTATAAAGCCTGTAACTCCGATGGATTTTGTTCCTATTCATTCACAGATCGGATGTGTGTGTGTGTGCGTGTGTGTGTTGTGTGTGCATTTAAGTCGATATCTTAGGAAATATTTCCTTTCTTTTTTTTATTTTTTAAAAAACAATTTTTTAATGTTTATTTATTTTTGAGAGAGAAATACAGAGCGTGAGCGGTGGAGGGGCAGAGAGATAGAGGGAGACACAGAATCCACGGAATCAGAAGCTGGCTCCAGGCTCTGAGCTGTCAGCACAGAGCCCAATGTGGGGCTTGACCTCACAAACTGCAAGATCATGACCTGAGCTAAAGTCAGACACCTAGCTGACTGAGCCACCCAGGCACCCCATGGAAATACTTTGTTTCTTTCTTTTTTTTTTTTTTTGGAAATATTTTGTTTCTAATGTTTATTGAAGGTCTCAAGAGGTTGCAATCTCTCTCCCAAAGTGGATTTTTTTCTCCTTCACTTTAAATGCAAAGACAAAGAGTTGGTGGCTCTTCTATCCAGTTCCTTGGAACTTACTTCCTTGTTTCATTCTCCTTATCCTCCTTCCTCCCAAGTAAATGCCTCCTAGACAGACTTGAAGAGCCTGGAGACAACTTCCCAAGAAGAAGATTGCTAGCCATTACTTCACAAGTGGAATAGGTACTGGCCAATTCTCTGAAATTCTCTCCAAGTCACTGAGTATATACTTAATAGAAACTGGCATAAGTGAAAAAAAAGAAAAAAAAAAGATCTGTTGGCCACGTAACGGTAAATTTCACCTTCAGGCACAGCTGGATCCAGGTGTTCAAATGTCCTCATCGGGCATTTATTCCCTGAATCTTTTGACTCTGCTTTCATCTGTGTTGGTTCTCAGGCAAGTACTTGTGAATGTGATGGCCAAGGCCACCCCTAACAGATGCATCCCCGCTGGTTTGCCAAGCCAAGCATAAAGGGTGTAACTCTGTTCTAATGGGTTCAGCAAAAGCCACAGGATTATTCTAGCTTAGATCACAGGCCCTCCTGGGAAGTAAGCATTTTAGTAAAGGAACTAGAAGCTCTGGGTGATAGACTTGCATATGCATTCACCAAGTTTGGGGGGCAGACCTTCATTATCGTGGAATGCCCCATCTAGGAAGTGCTAGTTCTTATAAGTTGTAAAACATACTTTTCCCATTCTCTAACATGAAGAGCTATATAGTTTTCATCTACCGTGATTTGTAAATGCACTGAGGTGCAGCCTAGATACCTGGAATGTAAGGAATTTATCCTATATTAAAGCAATATATTGGCACTTTTTAAAGTCTATCCAGGGACTACCTCAAACCTAAAAGCTTCTGCACAGCAAAGGAAACCATCAGCACAATAAAAAAGAGCAACCCACTGAATGGGAGAAAATATTTGTAAATCATGTATTCAATAAAGGATTAATATCCAAAATGTATAAAAAACTCAGCTCAGTAGCAAAAAAAAAAATCTGATTTAAAAATGGACGGAGAATGTAAATAGACATTTTCCAAGGAAGACATGCAGATAGCCCACCAGCACATGAAAAAGTGTTTGGCATCAATAATTATGAGGGAAATCCAAATAAAAACCACACTGAGATATCACCTCACATCTATCGGAAAGGCTACTATCAAAAGGACAAGAAATCACAAGTGTTGGTGAGGATATGGAGAGAGGGGACCCTTGTACACCATTGGTGGGAATGCACATTGGTGTAGCCACCGCAGAAAACAGCATGAGGGTTCCTCAAAAAATTAAAAATAGAACTACCATATGATCCAGAAATTCCACTTCTGGGCATTTATCCAAAGGAAATGAAAACCCGAATTCCCAAAAGATACCCGCATCCCCATGTTCGTTGTGGCATTATTTACAACAGCCAGGATATGGAGACAACCTAAGTGTCCATCAACAGATGAATGGGTAAAGAGGTGGTATATGTGCGTGCGTGTGTGTGTGTGTATATATAATATATATACACGCATATTGTATACATATTATATACATACATATATATACATATTATATATATACACTATATATATATATATATATATATATATAAAATCAATACTACTTGGCCATAAGAAAGAAGAAAATCTTGCCATTTGCAAAAACGTAAATGGCCCTTGAAGATACTGTGCTAAGTGAAATAAGTCAGACAGAGAGAGACAAATGTCACAGTCACGTATATGTGGAATATAACAGACAAATGGACAAACAAAACTTGCAGATGCAGAGGACAGAGTGGTCGTGATCAGAGGGGTCGGGAGGGTTGGGAGGTGGGTGAACAGGGTGAAGGGGGGGTCAACCGCGTGGCGGCAGATGGTCACCAGACTTGCTGTCATATATACGAACGGTATGGAGTGTATACCAATATAGAATTATCACGTTGTACGCCCGAAACTAAGACAACGATATGGGCCAATTTTTAAAAAGTCTTTCCTGGAGAAGCGTTTTCTTTTCAAAGACTTTTTCCCTGAGCGGGACACTCTCATGTACCGTTAGCTCTTTTGATTCCCGTCTGGAGAGTCAAGAAGAGAGGAAAAAGGGAAAGAGACAGGCTGATGCTCTTGGCAATTCGAAAAGCCCTCCCTTGTTTTGAATCTCAGTCTCTGCCTTTTTGTCAACTGTTTCCTCTTCTCCTGGCATGGGCCATCCCCACAATTCATTTATATTCACTGTGATGCGTCAGCTGCCTGCCTGGCTTACTCAGCACCCTGACATCTATCACTTCCTTATTCCGGCTCTCCCTCCCGCCTTCTTGCCCTGAGTACAGCGTTTACCACGGTTATGAATTCCTAGAGCACAGGAAAGGGGTGAGGAAGAGCTGGGTGACATACCCAGTGCCCCTACGGGGTGACTTCCTTGAGGTCCGAGATTGTGAGGAATATCACAACCTAGTGCTTATCACCGTCCTCTGTACTGTCCTTTCTGTGTTCCTCAGAGACAACCCTTCATTCTACCTGGGAATCCAGCTCTTCTCTGTCTGTCTGTCTCTCTGTCTGTCTGTCTGTCTCTCTCTCCTTTATGTTTGCTCCCGACTCTAAACACTGGGAGATACCAGAGTTTGGCAAAAACAATTGCTAATAGAAGTGTGTGTGTGTGTGTGTGTGTGTGTGTGTGTGTGTTTCTCACGCATATTAACAAGCCGTACGAGCAGACCAACAGATCCTCCCTTTTCTCTTTCTCTCTTCCTGCAAACAGATATTTTAAAAGTGGCTGGCTGCACCTGGATAAAGCAAACCGCAATGCTGGCAAAGGCATGGGAGAATCCTTCAAGATAATCACAGTGCCTGTCAATTATTAAGCAGTCTGTGTCCCTTAAACATCCGGGCAAATGCTGCAAGGGAGCTGTTAGCATTCCCATCTGAGGGATGAGGAAATTCAAAGGTGTTTGGTGACTTGCCCAAGGTCACACAGCTTATCAGTAGAGAATCTTGATCTTTAACTTTGATTCCAAAATTTGCGGTGTCTCCCCCCCCCCCCCCGCCCCCCGTGAATATTGCACTGCTTTAGAAAAGGCAACGAGGAAAGAGAGCAGTTCAACGGGACCCACACAGCGGTCAAAGCAGAAACAGCTGGATGCCAGGGCCCCTCCCCAGAGGGGGCGGAGCCTGCATCCACAAGCTGACCCTATCTATGCCTCTGATTCCGGGCCACCTGAAGTCTAATTGGCCTTCTTGCGTGGACGTTTGTTTTCCCAGCCTTCTGGAAACTTTCCAAGTGCTACTTTTAATAATCTCCCCTTAGTCTCTGCTGATATAGGCCTCATGGTAAGACAGAGCACAAACTTCAGAGTCAGGTGTCTGCCCCTGACCACACGCTGTTTCTTACCAGCTCACTGGGCAGCCGTGGGGAGGTGCATCAACCTCTCTGGTGGCCAGGTTTCTCACTCGTGAATAATGACAGTGACCAACATGCATCAGGCACAGTTCTGTGTGTTTTAAGCATATTAAGTCATGTAACCTTCATAACCAAATTAGGAGGGAAGTTCTACTCTTTGCCTGAATTTACCAGAAAATTGAGGCATGGGACGGTTGGGTACCTCAGGTGCAGATAGACACTTTAGCTCAGCGGTCCTCAAACGTGAGTGATTTTTGGCCCCCAGGGGACATAGGGGGGCATCTTGGGTTGTCACAACTTGGGGGTGGCCCTGGAATCTATTGGGTAGAGGCCAGGGATGCTGCTAAGAATCCTGCAGCGCACAAGAGGAGCCCCCCTGGCAAAGAATGATCCAGCCCCCGATGTCAGAAGTCAGAAGGTTGAGAAACTTTGTTCTAGCTCCAGAGCCCAAGCTCCCGACCGCTGTGCTGCCTCCCAGTTGATATCGTGACAACACTCTTCTCTCGGGATCCCTGCAACAGGCCGACAGCGTCATTAACGTGCGTGTCACCAGTGCAGCGCCTGGTGTGGGCTTTCTGCGAACTGGCTTTTCTCCTAGCAAGGTCACAGGAGTTCTAGGTGACCAGGTTCTGCTTTGCAGCGTGACCGGACAGCCACAGAGCCCCGGCTGCATTCTGGCCTTTGTATATCAAACGTTTGGAGTCCATTATCGATCCTTGAATTTCCTCGCCGGGCTGAATAACTGCTGTTTGTCTTTGTGTTTACAGTTGATTTGGGAATAAGTGTCAAGGAGGATAATGCGGTCACTTCTTCCCCCGAGACAATGGAGATGAGCGCTGTTGCGGATGCCAACGGAAAGAATCTTGGGAACGAGGCCAAAGCCGGGGCGCCAGCTGCTAAATCTCGTTTTTTCTTGACACTCGCTCGGCCTGTACCAGGACGTGCTGGAGACCAAGCCACGGATGCATCCACTGGGTCAGTGAAGCTTGATGTCAGCTCCAATAAAGCTCTAGGGAACAAAGAACCAAGTGAGAGCGTGACTCTTCCGGGGGCAGCTGCACGGGGGCACGACCCAGATAAAACCCCGGGGCAGAGCCCAGCCGGGGACGAAGGCGTCTCTGCCACTTGGGGACCAGCGCCCGTCTCACCTGAGTCAGGGGGAACAGCCCCCGCCAAGCCTAAGGACTCCGGCTTTTTTGACAAACTCTTCAAACTGGACAAGGGACGGGAAAAGGCACCAGTGGACAGCCAACAGGAAGCCAAGAGCGCGGAGCGTCAGGACCAGGCCGAGGAAGTCCCTGGATTGTCAAGGCCGCCCGATGATGTCCCTGCAGAGAGGGTAAGTGCTGACGAGGGACGACCCCTTTTGTTAAGCTCCGGGGGGTGGGGGGAGAGCTCTGATGGGGTAAGCGGATGGCGTCTATATTGCTCTCCAGTCGCCAAGGGGCCCCGACAAGGTACGCAGCCCTCTAGAACAAATGGCACATTGTAGTGTCCCCCATGTTCCTGTGGACAGAAACATCTGTTTGAAGAACAATAACAGCTGTGGCATCTGTTTTATGTAAAAGAAGAGAGGAGGTGAGTTACATACAGATGAATCCGTCCTTCCATTTGTCAAAGGTAGAGGAAGACAGGTTGCATTTATGATCAATGGAGTCTGGAGGGAAAGGCCTTAGCGGAGTAAAAACGGTTCCTAAAAGACTTAAATACCTCGCCTGGCCTCGGTAGCTTGTTTCACAACCAGCATGTTTATAGGCTTTTGTTGGAATACATTTCATTTCTTATTTTTAATAGCCTGGATTGATCTTTAACTATCTTTTGCACCAAAGCATGGGTTTAAATAAAGAGCTTTTACAGCTCTGGGCAGACCCTTTTATGTACTAATTATTTTCCCACAAGCCGGGGTCATATCTTTGTAAAAACTAGATATTTTTAAAGGAGGTATTCCACATCAGCTGCTTTCTTTCCTGCACAAAGAAACACGAGTTCTTTTGATCTGAAAAAGAGCATTTGCTTTTTATCTTGAGTTTGTTTGTGTTCGGCCGAGAAAAGAAACTCCTTCAATGAAGAAGGAAATAAAAGTTGATACACTGTGTTTCAAGGGAAGTTGCTAATAACACTGGCTGTCACGTATTGAGCACTTACAGTATACCAGGCTCTGTTCTAAGCGCTGTACGGATATATTATTCTCCATAAGGAAAATGAGTATCACCTCAGTCTGTGGTTTCAATGCACGCGGGACCGTGTCAAACATTATACTGTAAATGTCAGGCACCAGCTGTAAGTTCTGGAGAGTTAAAATTGGGGAAAAGTCATCAGGTTCGTGGGTTCGGGCTCTATCAGCGTTCTTGATCTTTCTGTAAATTTCTACTGCACAAACTGATTTTCAATTTTTCTTTCAAAAGCTTAAGAACTTGTCCCGCAAATGCCCGGTTCCCCAAATGCACCAGTTCAGATGCCAATCGAATAGCTTTCTGTATAATTCAAAGTAAGTTTTCAAACGCATCCAGGCACCAAATCTTTACTGAGTGGGATGCTGCCGGGTGCAGGTGAGGCCAGGCTACAGTGGAGGCTGGGACAGAGCCCTTGTCCTCAGGGACTTTGGTCCAGGAAGAAATGCGGTACAACCCCCCCACCCCCACCACCACCATTATTATGGGAGATGCCAAGTGCTCTCGCTGGGGAGGCCGTGTGTTGGGCAGGGTGCTCCGACACAAAGAGAATTGGCCTCCCTGGCTCCCAGAACATTCCATCAAATGTATAAACCAGGAGTAGGAATGTTATTTGTCTTGGGGCTAGAAACCGGTCATCCATATTCATGAATATTTGAGAAACGATTTACTACCTGACTCTGAGTGGAAACTCTTGTTGAGTTCTCATTTATCCATCGTGGGCTCCTAAGGCTGTTCTGAGGTTGTGATTTTTTTGAATAATCACGTTTCATTCACTGGGGCATCCAAAGCCAACCCATCACTGGAGTCAGGAAAAGATTGAGTTACTTACGGGACAAGGATGAAGGACTGAGCTTTACCCATCTGGAGACAGGTGTCTAAGTAACTTATCCAAATCCCCACCTTAATTAAGAAAACCAGTGTAGCATCTGATACCGGACGCTTAAACATTTTTAACCATAAAGCCCCAATGCGGTCAATCCACTCCTGTTCTAAGAAAAGCACAGGGAAGTTCAGACTTGTACTTTACCAACCCAGTGTTTTGTTGTTGGAGACCCTTAGGGACAGCACCTCGAATTGAGTGGAGTGAGTTCCAAAATGAGATACAGTTCAGAAAATGGGGGCTTGTATGGGGAACATGGCAGGTATCTGATAGAGTCAAGCCCGTGGGTGATATTTTAAAGTTACAGTGGCCTCTCAGAAGACCCTCACACTGTCAGAAAAAAAAGCGAGTCAGCTCCCTAAGGTTCACCAATGAGGTTTGCATTTGGTCTTGTTACACTACAAATTTCCATGTTTTTATTGGCAACATCACTGGAATTTAAATATCGAGTACCACCCCGAACTATATGCATGTAAAACATGGGAAAGCTAGGCTACGCCATTTATTTCTCCTTTAGTCTGCGAACTTGCGGACATTCAAATACATGCATCTGTGAGGACTGTAAACAAACCACAGCCTCCTGACTATTAAGGTTTCTCATCCGATCCCTGGCTGTACAGACGGCTTTTGGGGGAGGGGGAGGGAGGAGGAGGGATCGATTGTTCTAGGAGTGCAATGAGAGAATCCAGCCCCGGGAAAGTAACACGAATAAAACTTCTCAGCCAATGGCTTTCCTGGTGGGAGTACCACACTATGCATAAATGGCCGTCAATGTATTGATTCAGAATTCTTAGCGTAAATTATGCCTTGGGTTCAGCCACATCAGCTGTCCCCTCCCCACCCACCCACACGAACCTTTCCCCCCTGTCTCACTGCATGCTTCTTCCTGGCTTGGAGTTCCAGCCGCAAACCTGCAGAGCTGTGAACTGGGGGAAGGATGCCCCCATTGCATTCTGGGAGAGGCACACAAATCTTCTGTGTTTTCGGGTCGACAATCTTATTTTTGTGCCTCATAAAACTACATTCAGAGCATAGCAGAATTAAAACAAGGCCAGAATTCATGAACAAATGAAGCATTTAGTGCATAGGTCAAAGAAAAGATAAATTCTATGCCTGAAAGGTTTCACTGAGCTGTGATTCACACAAACTGTGTTGGCAGGGATGAGATTTGTTTTTTCTTAATTTTTCCAGCCCCTCGACAATTGAACCAGAGCTATTAGATACACACTTAAGAGATTCATTGTCCAAAAAAAAAAAAAAAAACAAAACCCATAATGAAAATTTGATCTTCATCGGTTTAAAAAAACACACTAAGTGTCTGTTGCCAACCAGTAATTCCAGAAGTGTCTTTGTGTTGGAGGGAAAGGGGAGGGGCGGGGCTTAACCTGTTACCAAGCACAGATTCAAGAGATCTGAACAAGAAGATGCCTTTCTTCTAAAGTTTTATTAAATCCTGCAACTGTTATTTAAACACCAACCTTTGCAAAGGTTTAAAAGATGAATCACAGTCTAGTCCTTCAAAGATCTAGTAAGAGACATAATTTTTTTTAAGTTTATTTATTTTGAGAGAGAGAGAGAGAGAGCGTATGTTCGGGTACACATGCATGCACATGGGGGAGGGGCAGAGAGAGGTGGGGGTGGGGGAGATCTCAAGCAGGATCCTGCACTGCAGGGCTCAGTCCCACAAACTGCAAGATCATGACCTGGGCCAAAATCAAGAGTCGGACCCTTAACCAACTGAGCCACCCAGGCGCCCCTTAAGAGACAATTTTTTACGGGAAGCTGTGATAAGTACACTGATCCCCAAATTCATGCAGGCTCCAGATATTAAGAAAAATACTGTTTTTGCTTCCTCGTGTCCTTTTCTCTCTTGAACACACTCCATTCAGGCTTTTCTCCTCCACATAAACTGTTCTTGTCAATGTGGCCAGGATGTGGCCTCCCCCAACCCTCAACGCGGCTGCCAAGCCCCGGACGTCTCAGACCTATCCCACTGGACTTGCCAGCCACATCGGCGACCCTTCCTTCTGGAAATATCACCCTCACTTAGTTGCCAGTTTCTCCCCCTCGATGATTAAGGAGTTCCTCAATCTCTTCTGCTGGATCTTACCTTCTAAACGTTGGAGTTCCCCAGAACTGAATTCTTAGACATCGTCTCTGACTACAGTTATTTCCGTAGAGTCCCAAGGGTTTAGATGCAGCCCCCTGCTGACGCGCCCCAAGTTCATGTCTATAGCCTACACCCACTCCTCAAGTCCAGCCTTAAATATCCAGCTGCCTCTTGACACATATTCTTGAATTTCGACATCTCCAGTCAAAGGTTCGCCCGACCTCAATGTGTGCAAAACTGAACTCCTCATTCACACCCAACAACAAGCAACAACATGCCTACCTGTGTGATCTACGGGCTTCCTCATTTCACGTAATGGACACTCCATCCTGCCACTGCTGTTTGGTGGGAGAAGTGGAATGAGAGAACCAAGATTTCCAGAATCCTACATGGTGTAAAAGCAGGTATAAAGAAGCCTTGCAATCAAGCAGCTTACATTGCAACTCGGCCTCTGTCGCCTCCTGACCGCGTGACCTTGGACAAGTGACTACACCTCTCTGAGCCTCGGTTTCTTCATCTGTAAAATGGAGATAATAATAGTATTGAGCACAATTTCACATCGTTCACACTTGGGAAAATTAAACGAGATAAGCCATGGGGAGTGAACTTAGCCCAGAGATCTTGCATTTTGAGAAGAAGAAAATTCAGCTATTATTAATATCATGGCTTTCCTTCCCCCCCACCCCGCCCCCACCTATGAATCAACATTTTTGTCTTTTACTCTGCCCTTCCGTAGTCCTCGGCCCACTGAGATAGCACGGGTGAGTCTAATTTGAAAGCGAAATCACCAGAGGCGGAAGTCCGGATTTGGGTTAAAAACCAAAAAGGTGCAGGAGTTGTAAAATTATTTTAGAAACAATAGAAGTTCAATGCCCTTGCCTACAAGCTGTGGCTTCTTAGTGTCACGTTCAAGGGTCTCTACCAGCTTTCCCGTATCTTTCCAACTATATTTCCCACTATTCTCTTAAAAGTACCCAGTCAGAACAGCCCATGTGTGACCTGCTTCTCTGCATTTTCTCCTCCTGGTTCTCTTTGTCTCTCTTTATCAAAAATTCATGGGGCACCTGGGTGGCTCAGTTGGTTGAGCATCTGACTTCGGCTCAGGTCACTATCTCATAGCTCGTGAGTTCGAGCCCTGCGCTGGGCTCTGTGCTGATGGCTCGTAGCCTGGAGCCTGCTTTGGATTCTGTGTCTCCCTCTCTCTCTGCCCCTCCCCTGCTGATGCTCTGTCTCTGTCTCTCTCAAAAATAAACATTAAAAAAATTTTTTCTTTTTAAAATTCACTTCACCTTCAAGTGCCAAGTTCTCCATGAGGCTGACCAGATATCCCCACTCCTGGGTGGTTTCTGGTGACATGAATCCTCTAGTATTTCTTTTTTATATTATAGGCTAAGTCAAATTCTGTTGTGAAATCGCTTTGAAGGAATCATCTTCTTTTTTTTCATGTTTATTTATTTTTGAGAGACAGAGAGAGACAGAGCACAGGCAGGGGAGGGGCAGAGAGAGAGGGAGACACAGAATCCGAAGCAGGCTCCAGGCTCTGAGCTGTCAGCACAGAGCCCAACTCGGGGCTCGAACTCACAAATCACGAGATCATGACCTGAGCCAAAATCGGACGCTCAACCAACTGAGCCACCCGGGTGCCCCCAAGGGATCATCTTGAAACATCAGAGCTTAAGTGGGAATTTCTAGATCTTTACTATTTTCCAGATGAAGAAATCCAAGCTCTAGGGAAACTGAATCATTGACTCCAAGCTACGTAGCTGAAGAGAATTGCCCAACCCCAAAGCCCATACTTTCTACGCTCCACATTATGTTTTTACCATTTTTTTGAAACTTGTGCGATAGTGTTGTGACTCTGTGAAATTGAATATTCATTTGAGGATATTTCGATTTAACTTTTTTTAAATGTTAGGGTGTGCAACATTGCAAATGACAAGTTAGTCTCAAATTTAAACATTTAAAACTCACCTAATTCCAAGGTTTGAGCGCTAAGTGAACTTTAAGCTGTGGTTTTTTATTGTCTGGCCTACCTGTCAGCCGCAAGGCCAGGCCATTCCAACAGGCAAAGAGAACTATCCACCCCAAAGACTTTGTCAGTACAGAGGGAAAATCCACCTTAAATTACATAAATTACGGAGTAAGCAGGGTTTTTAGCTCTACTAGTATAATGTTTATAAATTGCATGGATTTAGCACCACAAAACATTTGATATGAAATGTTTTCCGCAGCAGAGGTCATGTGCAAGTGTTAGGACCTTGACTGATCCGGAAAGGAGTTCAGATTCTACCACTTATTAGCTGTGAGGTGGAGTTAATAATAATAATTGCCTCACTTTTTAACAATTCATTATTCATAGGCTGCGTAGGAAGTATTTTGCATATTTTATCTGCTACCTGCTTTGATTCTTATAACAGTACAACAGGGTAGATGTCTAAAAAACTTTTTTAATATTTATTTATTTATTTTTGAGAAAGACAGAGAGAGAGCAGGGGAGGGACAGAGAGAGAGAGGGAGAGAGAGAATCCCAAGCAGGCTCCGCATTGCCGGCACAGAGCCCAATGCGGGGCTCGAACGCACAGACTGGAGATCATGACTTGAGCCAAGGTCAAGAGTTGAATGCTTAACCACTGAGCCACCCAGGTGCCACCCCAAGGTAGATATTTTTATTACCACTTAACAGATGAGGAAACTAGAGCTCAGAGACGTGAAGTGAGTGGCAAAACCATAATCATCCACTGGCAGCCATCCGTTCCCAAAGCATGTGTCACTCAGTCATTTCAAAACCTGGTGCTTTCATTCAGAAGAGGAAGATAGTGCCTGAGGGGGTATTGTAAAGGATAGAGGATGACCCGGGCAGTCAGTAGCAATGACTAAATAAAACAGGATGTTTTCTAAGTCCTCAGAAAGTTAGAAATAAAGAATTACGAAATAGCTCAAATGGTCTTCCAGTATGTCGGACTTTGAGTAGTGTATCATTTCAGGTACCTTTGGCTGTGAGGAAAAGAAAAGAAAAGAAAAGAAAAGAAAAGAAAAGAAAAGGAGAGAAGAAAAGAAATAGCTCGCTCAATCACTAGTGGCATAGTTAATGAGGAGAATTTATTATTTCTTGAGCATAATAAGAATTCTGGAGGTAAGGGGTTTACGTTGGTTCGACATCTCCCTAGCCCTAGCATGAGTCAGTCTCCAGCACCTGCCATGTATGATTGGCTCGGTACACAGATTTTGTCACTTGTGGCGTCTAGATGGCTGCCAGAGGTCCAAGTAGTGGACACACACAGTCATGGTGTCCTATGAAAGGGAAGAGAAGTTTCCGAAGGTCGATGGTAGATCCAGTCACATATCTGTGTCAAGGTACGAGGCGGGGCTTGTCAAGTTTCTTCAGCAGCGAACAGACTCTTCAGCAGAGATGATCTGCCATCAATAGAAACCAGATAGATTTTCTCGATCCAACTTTATATCAGGAAATCATCGCGTGAATGGAGCCGACAGAGATCCGGTGCCTCCCGCCCTCAGGGTAATTTACTTGAATTCACTCATTGCACAAATGCCTCGTTTGACCATGACCCACAGGAAAAAATAGATTTTACACCTTGACCTGATGCACATGCTCATGAATGCAGCAAAGAATGCACAGAACAGTGCTGTTCTTACAGCACGGAACACATGCTGACATTTTGTATTCTTTTCTTTTTTTTTTTTAATTTTTTTTAACATTTATTTATTTTTGAGACAGAGAGAGAGCATGAACAGGGGAGGGTCAGAGAAAGAGGGAGACACGGAATCTGAAACAGGCTCCAGGCTCTGAGCTGTCAGCACAGAGCCCGACACGGGGCTTGAACCCATGGACCGCGAGGTCATGACCTGAGCCGAAGTCGGACGCTTAACCGACTGAGCCACCCAGGCGCCCCTTGTATTCTTTTCTAATGCTCTGCTGTTTGATGGTTTTAATGCTGGTCTTGACGCACTGAGCTGTTTTCCAATCCACTAATGGTCACAATATGAAGTCCGAAAGAATTTCTTCTACCATAATCACCCTTCTCATATACAGAGACGGTGAACTTGAGGGACGTGACTGTGTCTTAGGCAGTTTGGTATTATTCTCAATGCCTGGCACCTGTTGGCATGCAGCAATGTTTGTGAGGTGAACCTAACAAGAATAAAGCTGGTGCACATCATGTCACCACTTTGCAAAGAATCTTGGAATATATTCTCATTATCAGCTCTGCCTGACACAACTTGAAAGAGGAAATGACTTCAAATGCATGCAGGATAGAGATGCCTTCACTGAGATAAGCTATGTAGAATCGCATAACTGTATCATTTATTCGGTTTTTTTAAATCAGTCTTTAACATGTTATGGTGTTAATAATCATGGTTGAATATCAAGTGACTGGTGTTTTGCAATGAATTTGCAAAACAGATTTTGAGTTAGCTTTCCCCTTGGTGTCATCCAGTCTGATTCGCTCCTTCCAGCGAAGGAGCAGCGAAGGCAGCAAAGGCAGCGAAGGCAGCCAAGCAGCCCTACTTTATTGAGCCTTTACTAACTCACAGAGAGATGAAATAACGTGCAGAAGATCATCCGGGTAGAAAGGAGCGGAACTGGAATTCACCACCAGCACCCACACGTTTAGCCACTGGGCCTAGAAGTTCAAAAACAGGGACCATTGTGAACATTTTGAACCCCCTCAAAAGGAGGCTTAAAATATATTTTTAAAAATTTCTGAAGCTAATACTTTGGGACATTAGTTAATTCGAATTCTATGCAACATCAGTCCAATGAGATGTGCCTAGAAACAGGGCTCACCACCAGAGTTTTAGAAAATCCTATTATGGTTTGCCTCCCTCTCTGAAACCGTAAGAGATTCTTAAATACAGAGGACAAACTCCGCGTTGATGGGGGGTGGAAGAGAGGGGGAAATGGGTGTAGGCAAGGAGGAGGGCACTTGTTGGATGAGCCCTGGGTGCTGTATGGAGGTGATGAATCACAGGAATCTACTCCAAAGCCAAGAGCACACTGTGTACGCTGTATGTTGGCCAACTTGACAATAAATTATATTAAGAAAAGGAAAAAAGAAAATACTGTTTGCCTTATCTTCTCTCCTGAAGATTCCCAATGGATATCAGCTTCCTAAAGACCTGAGAAGTCCTGCAGACCTGATTCAGTTTGTTTAACTGAGAGTTTCTCCAACTTAATTGTCCATAAAACTACTAGTCCTCTAACCAGCTGGCCAGAACTTTTGAGGGACTGTTCTCAGAAATGCTGAGTTAGGCATGTAGACCCAAGTTGGAAAATGGCCTCCTGTTGGAGGCCGCAAATCAGACATAAAGTCTATGTGAATCTCACAGTGTTTTGGGTAATATTTTCATTTATTGATAATACTTCGGAATTGATCAAGTTGACAATATTTTAAGATGATAAACTTTGAACACAGATCCACGTTTTGGACCTTTCTGGGAAGTGGGAAGTTTCGTCCTGTGTTCTCAGATAGAATGTGAGTTGTGGCTGCCCCTGGAGATGGGACATTGACTCTCCAGCCCATCCAGTCCCCACCCCTCCCTTGTTCCCAACAGTGTGGCGTGGGGGTTGTCCTTTGCTATAACACCTGCATTATTATTTTCCTGTGGTAGGGCTGAGAGCAAAGTGAAATATCTCCATCACAGACCACTTGCCTTCCTTCCTAGCACTTATCACAATTTCAAGCTACTTAGGGGGGCACCTGGATGGCTCAGTGGGTTCAGCATCTGACTTCAGCTCAGGTCATGATCTCACAGTTCCTGAGTTTGAGCCCCACGTCGGGCTCTGTGCTGACAGCTCGGAGCCTGAAGGCTGCTTCCGATTCTGTCTCCATCTCTCTGCCCCTCGCCTGCTCACACTCTCTCTGTCTCTCTCTCTAATATAAATAAATAAATAAACATGAAAAACATTTTTTAAGTAAATAAAGCTACTGAGGTGACCATCTGGTTAATAAACTCTAAATGCAGCCCGACAGTCAATCTGTTGGCAGGTGTTGTAGAATAAAAGCAGGAAGCGTGAATGCTTTCATTTATGCATTCAACAAACATCCAAGTACTTTCTTTGTGTCAGGAGTGATTGTGGGGCAGATAGAGTGGTGTACCTCACGAAAGCTTTCATTCCAATGAAGAGAGCAAGAGCGAATAAGAAAATAAACAAGCAGATAGTTCCAAGGGTAGAAAAAGGGCTATGAATTAAATGCGTAGCGTTTTGAGACAGGAAGTAGATTGGAGGGGTGGCTGGTGATTAAACGGGTAGAGGTAGGGCCCAGGAGTTTGGTCTAATCTAGAAATTCAGGAAAAAGGATGGGACTTTTTTTCTCTCTCTTTCTGCACAAGGCCAAACCATTCTTAGAAGGTCTACAACCTAATTTTGGCAACATGCAAAACAGTTTTCTTGTTACTGAGAAGTGTTTGTTAAGCAGATGACAAACATATTCTAGGCTGTGGGTCATTAGCTTTTAGATTTTGAAATACTTTTTTTTTTTAAGCTGGATGTTTTCCCTGTAATAAATATGAAATGCCATGATCACTCTGGAACTTGTACATGTTGAAACTGATCGTGGAACAGAAGAATCTGCCACAAATCCCTTTTGCCCGATGTGACTTGCCCTGGGAATCCCTCCCCACCCACGCTTTGCCCACAGCAAATGTATTTTTCCATTTTATATCATACGCAGTGGCCTTTAGGCAGATGCCGAGTCGTGCGCCCTTAAGAATATCCCCAAAGCAATGACTGCTGAGGACAAAAAGAAGGAGAAGCAGGAAAAGACCATTTCATTGCTTAATTCTCTACCCACATTTCACTTGCCATTGGAAATCAAGTTGACAAATTCACTTACCCCTCAAGTAGAGAGAAGTTCTGAGAGAGAAAATGGAAAACCCTTATTCACAGGAAGCAGGTGTGAATTGCTTTCTTTGATCGATTTCTTTCCACCCTCCGTCTCTGACCACAATACACAACCACTTTATTTAATCTTATAAATACAATATCTCTGCATCAGTCAACACGACGGATTAATGAGGCTGTACCACGTATAGGTGCTGTGTTTGGCTTCTGCTGCCGAGATACGAGATGAGTTCTTAATACCCTGAGGTTAGGTCTACAGAGTGTTAAAGCAGGTGGTGATCTTACGATTTACAATAAAGAGCATCACGCTGGATAGCTGGTCCAGCCTAGCCCGATTCAATTAGTGTAAGCGGAGACAATGAACAATATTGCCTCTCTTCTCCCGAAAAAGGGGTTGGAAAATGGATACGTGGAACGTTTTTAGATCTGTGTCGCGCAGCTGAAATTCTCCTCTTCGAAAACATGCCAGAAAACAAAGAAAAGACAGCTTTCACGTTTCCATACCTTTATATTATTTTATATTGCCCTCTGACATCTTCGATAATTTCTTAATCAACTCCCCGGATCATTAGGAAGCTTGTTTCAACCCCGGCACTTTAACAGTACACAGTTTTAAAGTCTCAAAGCAGCGTGCGTTTGGAATGAGCCGTTTGACGTCTCGGAATGTATTGAGAAAATGGGCAAAATTTTATCCGCAAGACTTTTTTCTTTTTTTTTTTTTTTTTTTTTAATTTTTTTTTTTCAACGTTTATATATTTTTGGGACAGAGAGAGACAGAGCATGAACGGGGGAGGGGCAGAGAGAGAGGGAGACACAGAATCGGAAACAGGCTCCAGACTCTGAGCCATCAGCCCAGAGCCCGGCGCGGGGCTCGAACTCACGCGAGATCACTCGAGATCTCGCGAGATCGTGAACTCCCGGACCGCGAGATCGTGACCTGGCTGAAGTCGGACGCTTAACCGACTGCGCCACCCAGGCGCCCCATCTTTTTTTTTTTTTAATTCCAGCAACGTCTATAAGGGCACCGTTGGGAGGATCGAAAAGATCCAGTGAAAGCGTTGTTCTGTTGATTATGACACAGCCTTGCACTGGACATCAAAGGCTGGCATGACGTAGGGATGGAATGGGCGACCTGTGAAGGGCAATATTAAAGGAGGAGAGCGGGTTTCAAAATCGGAAAAGACCCCCTTAGGGTAAAAAGCATGTGTGCCCGCCTGCCCACACATATTCATCCTTCCGGAACCCAAAGAGGGGTGTGGAATGAAAAAAACTGCACATTGTGAGTAGCAGTCTGTCCCTTTCAGTAACGGGATGATGGGTGCACTTTACATTTTTACTCCGCTCGTCTACATGCCCTGCCTGGTAAGGTTATACAGGACCACAGTCTAGGAAATTTCCCGATCCCTCCACTAGGCTGCGCTGTGAGGCTTGAGGCCCCCCCGGGGTTGCACCACAACCGGGAGAGAGGCTGCTGGTAGTGACAGTTTGCACTAGGTTATTTTTTCTTCACGGTAATTCCGGAACTCTGCAATTCAGAGCTAGTGTGCCAATTCCTTGTTCAGAAATAACCCCGACTTATTAAATCCGCTTACAACGAGTGCGTAGTAACCTCTAGTAGGGGACGAGCAAGAGGAATTTTGTGGTATCGGATGGGCAGTCTTTGAAGCCCTTCCATGATTAGCATTCCTTAGGCGCTGTGTTCTTTCCCTATTTTTGCCAAAGCTCAAACGGTGCGAAGGCATTTCTTTACCAGCTGATGTGAATTTGGGCAGGAATAGTGGGAAAAATAAAAATTAGCTACAATGAGAAACTCTCCTTAGGTGGCTTGGAGCTTCCTAGTAACACAAAGGAAATGCATATGACATAGACGTATGTAATATATGCAATATAGACGTATATAACATATGTGATGTATATGTACCCCGATTGGCTTAGGAAAATTTGAAGTTCCACAAAAACGTTTCCCGTAGACTTCGGTTTTGCAGTTCCTTCCTGCTTGTTGATTCATTTGCTTTCCCTTTTAGGCAAAAGGGAAGATAAATTCTACCTGCAAGAATTAACCACATTCCATTTTTCTCCCTCCATCTGACAATGGCTCCATGCAGGTGACGGGGCTCTCAGAAGAAGACGGTCTGGAGACCATTGCTGCCTGGCACACGATGCCCTTTGTGCTGTTGGGGCATCCAAGTGGGAGAGGAAAGAGACCTTTCCCTTTTATCCTAGGCAGCATGTGGCTCAAATTTCTAACAGATGGAAAGGAATGGGGTAATGGGTTTCTGTACCATTCGGTGTTTTCCAGACAAATTTTCCTGTGTTAAACTGTACGCTAAGTGCCGATTCCAGGTACAGCATTCGAACCGAAACCAGTGACACGCCGTCAGAGGTAAAGCTAGAAGAGGGAGACATTGACCACTAATAGCTCCAGACAAGGCTTTTATGGCCTTGACCCCTCTGCCTTATGTTTTCACTTTGACGACGTAGGCCTTGCTTAAAGAGGCTGAAATCCAGTTGACAATTTACAGTTGAAGGAAGGTGCCAGAAGTTCCATATGGGTTTTATTATAGACAATCAAATTATGATAAGGCAGCATTATTTTTCAACATGACAAATTGTGATCACTTAACTAGTGTTCCTGTCTGTTTGCCCTTTGAAGGCAACAGCAAGGGGGGAACCTAGGCTTCTTCCACACGGATGAAAAACAAGCTGACAGCACGAACACCTGTTTGTATGAAAGAAGTTTCCAGATACTTCCTGAGGAACGTTTGTGCTTTGGTCTAAAATGTCTGGTGCTGAGAATGACCTGGAGGCCTGATGAGAATAGCAAAGACATATTCGTAGTTAGGAGCACAGATCATTCCACAAATAACTCAATATTTGAGGCATCACCTTCCCAACTGTGTTTAGTTTCACCCTCTGAGTGTTTGGGTTTTGTTTTGTTTTTTTAATTTGGTATTAGTCGCCTACGTTTTAATTTTGGTTGTTATAGGTCATACCCGGCTCAAAATAAGAAATTGTAAGACGGTGTGCTTGTGTCCCAGTGCTACTCCGGTAGATAACTGCTGTGTGCATTTTTGAATGCATCCTTCCAGGGTTTCTTTGGATGTATGTAAGCAAATATAAGCGTAAATTCTTATTCCTTTTTCTTTACACAGAAAATAATATAATACACACTCTGTTCTATTCCATGCTTTTTTTCCCCCAGTCGACACTGTATCAATATCTGTACACCCTCCCCATTTCTAACACTTGTGTAGTAATCCACTGTGTGGATGTGCGATGATCTATTTCACCAGGACGCTGGGAATGACGTTGGGCTGGTTTCCTAACATTGGCTAATTGCCTCACTTAGGTGAACGGCCTCATGCCTCTGTGTATTCACACGCGTGTGAACTGACGTTCAGAGTCAACTCTTAGAAGTGGAATTGCTAGAGAAAAGAGTCCGTTCTTTTAAAAATTATTGGTAGGGGCTCCTGAGTGACTCAGCCGGTTGAACGTCCGACTTCGGCTCAGGTCATGATCTCATGGCTCGTGGGCTTGAGCCCCACGTTGGGCTCTGTGCTGACAGCTCAGAGCCTGGAGCCAGCTTCGGATTCCGTGTCTCCCTCTCTCTCTGCCCCTCCCCGACTCACGCTCTGTCTCTCAAAAATGAATAAAAATTTAAAAAAATTAAAAAAACATATTGATAGATAATGCCAAATTGCCCTCAATCAGGACAGAATTAATTTATATTCCAATCATCACTTACCACAGCGCCTGCTTCCCAAACCAGCCTCCCAATGGAATGTTTTCAAACATTTGGATTTTTTTTTTTTAAATCTCAACCTTTCCTTTTATGGCTTCTGGATTTTGAGTCATAGTTACAAAAGCCTTCTCAACGCAAAATTATAAAATATATACTTTTTTTGGTGTTTTCTTCTAGTGTTTTTATCCATTTGGATTTTGTCCTGTTAGAGGATTGAGTTAGGACACCGTGTTAATTGGTTTTCAGATGACCACCTCGTTGTCCCTCTCTCTTTTATTGAACAATCCTTCACTTCAAAGAGATCTGAGGTGTCATTTTTATCACATGCTAAATTCTCACATATCTTTGGGTAAGTCGTGTTGCATAGCAAGGAAAAGAAATAGACGACAGAAACTAAAATAGGAAAACCCTTGGTAGAAAGATATTTAAGTAAACACCGGAAGAAAGGGAGTTAAGGCAATGTAGAAGAGAGCCTACATGTTTTTTGCTTCTGGAATAATTTGGGCTCGGAGTCAAACTCCAGCTCTACTCTATGACCATACACAAGTTATTTATTGTTGTCATGCATCAATTTTTTCATCAGTAAAAAAAAAATGCGTATAGTACATACTTCATGAAATTGTAAGAACTAAATGGGGCCTTTTAAACTAGTTTATTAGGGCTGGACACATAAAGCTTGGCCAGTTTTATTATTTCCATAGGCATTTCTTTTCCTCATTGTACATTCCTCAAAGAATTCATGGCTGCAAAATATTCCATCACATGGAACGTATGTTAATTCCTACATGTAGAAATGTAGGCTAATGTAGCTTAGAGGTTAATCTCATATATTAATGCCACATGCTAATTTATCGACCTATTCCAGAATTGTTGGACTTTTTATTGGTTCTTCATTCTTACTCTTCCAGAACTACCCTACAATGCTTTTTTAAAATTTTTAAATCTTGGAGCACCTGGGTGGCTCAGTTGGTTAAGCATCTGACTTTGGCTTAGATCATGATCAGCTCAGAGACTGGAGCCTCCCTTGGATTCTGTGTGTCTGTCTCTCTCTGCCCCTCCCCCTCTCATGCACACACACACACACTCTCTCTCTCTCTCTCTCTCTCTCTCAAAATAAATAAACATTAAAACAATATACTTAAATTTTTTTAATCTTGAAATTATAGATTCATATGTAGTTGTAAGAAGTAATACAAAGAAATCCCTTCATCCAGGGTCCCTCAGTGGTAACATCTTATGAAACTATGATACAATAACACAACCAGGATATTGACATTGATACAATCCCATGGAGAACATTCCCACCAAGACAAGGACACGTCATGTTGCCCTTTTATAGGCACATCCCCTCCCCTACCGTATCCACCCCTCCGTTAACTTCTGGCAACCACTCATCTGTTCTGTCTTTCTATAGTTAGGTCATTTCTAGAATGGTATGTGTACTCTTGGGACAGGCAGGATCCTCTGAAGACTCATCAAGGTCATGGACGCTATTAATTGATACTGTTCCTCTCCTTCGTTTTTTGTTGCTGAATACCCTTCCATGCTGCAGATAGACCACATTGTCTTTAACCGTTCATTCATTCAAACACATCTGGTTGTTTCCAGTTTGGGGCTATTCCAAACTAAGTTGCTATAAACTTTCCTGTGGAGGAAAGTGTGAATATATGTCTTCATATATTTTTTGTGAATATATGTCTTCATTTTACTGGTGAGAAAAAGCCCAGGAGTACAGTTGTTGGGTTGTATTGTAGCTGTGTATTGAGTAAGAAACTGCTAAACCCTTTTCCAGACAGGCTGTATCATTTTATGTGCCCACCAGCAAGCAATGTGTGTGCGACCTAGTTTTTCTGCTTCCTTGTAAGCATTTTTCTTTTTTGTTTTTTGGTTTTTTTGGAGGGGGGTGGGGTGGGGTCAGTGACTGTTGGTATTTCCAGGTTGCTGGCTCCATTTCCAGGTCTAGAATCTATGAGGCAAAAAGAAATCCCAGGGAACTCCCCACCATATGGTTCCTCCATTCTGTAGCTGGTCTACCTGCCCCTGTCCACCTGGCAGAGAGAAAGCAGGGATTGGTTTTTCCATTTTGCTTACTGGGAGGATAAGGAAACATTCGTATTCTCCATCTTTCTGGAAGCAGAGTCATGTTTGTTTTAAAAGCCAGGCTAAGAAGAAAAAATTATTTCAAGAGAAGGGCTCAAGTTCAAGCCGAGCATTTCAATGTGAAAGGCCATAAAGCTGTCACTGGGGAAGAGCCCCTGGCAGACAAACCATCTCCTCGCACTGAGCAGGAGGGTCTACGGGGTCTCATCTCTCAGCTGCTGTCCAAGACTTGAGACACTGCTGCCCCCGGGGAAATCAGGGAGGCGGAGGGAAGCATCTTCAGAGATGTCTGGAGAAGATGCCATGGGGCCGAGGACAAAGCTGGAGGACTCCTCCGTCCCTGGAGTTCTGTTGAGCTGTGTCTCCTCCATTCAGACTGCTCTGTCCTGGGCAAGGAGGTACAAATGGCTATCTGCTGCCTTCCTCAGAGGGTAGCCATCATGGCGGGCTTTCCCTGATGACCACCTCGACCCATGAGCACCACTTGACCTTCTACCAATCCGTTTCCTCTTCATTGACTTCACTGTGTTCTGTTTTATTTCCAGGGAGTTCAGTAAGTGTTCCCTGTGTGTCTAGCCCTGGAGAAGAATCATCGCCTCTTCCTCCCTGCAGGAAGAGCCCATCTGGGAGCTGGCAGACCCTTCTAGATGCAGACTCTTTCACTCACTGTGAGGAGCCCTGGGAGCCCATGGGCTGTGGGGCCAGAGGGGCTCAGAGCAGCTGACCTAACCTGGAGGTCAGCACCCCCCACCCCCCGCAGAATAGATGCTCCCCCACCCCCCCACATAACCTTCTTGGAGGATTTCACCCAGTGACTAATTCACCCTCTGTTCTTTCATCTTCTTCATGTTTTCTCTTGCAGTCTTCACTTCCTGAGTCATGAAGTTCACTTATTGGTCCCTCTGTATTTTTGTTGGGTTTTGCTTTGCCTCCCTGCTGGAATGTCAGCTGTCTGAGAACAGGGCTGTGTGTGTCTCCCTCACGGCTGTATTCCCAGCGAATGTGTCCATTTGAGGCACCCGGTACACGTTCAATAAATAGTTTCCTTCCTAACTCTTATGCTGTCATAGATCCCAAACCTTGCAGTGATTCAAAAGTCCAGTCCCATTCGGGAACTCTAATCTCATATCCATTTTCTTTTCTGGAGCCAAGCTCTGATGCCACCTTGGACTTGTAATCTGGAAGGAATAGGATTTTCTCTCTTACGTCTCTGTCCTCAGGTGTGTGAGTTCGGGGAGGAAGGACTGAGAGAAAAGGGCTCTGGTCTTTTTGCCTTGCTGGTGCCATTGTCCTTTCTTGACTGTGCTCATTTTTTCTGGTTTAGGCAACTATAGATCTGGTGGAGTGGGGAGTGTCCGGACTGCCAGCTCCAGAGCCCATGCTAACCCTCCGTGGTCTCTCTGAAGCTTGGGCACAGTCCAAGTTCCCCCACATAGCACATGAGTGAACGGAGATAACTCTGTCCTAGGCAGCGCCGTAAGTCAGACCCAGTGGGACACCTCTCAATTAGATTTATTCCTTGTACCACTTTCAAAATGGCTCATCGCCCAAAACACCTGTTGGATTATTGGTATAATATTCTTTGTTTCAAGTTTTATTCAAAATTTTCTCTTTATTCTTCTGCACGTCGCTGTCCAGTTGTCCCAGCACCGTTTGCTGAACAGACCATCTTTTTTTCCCATCGGATACTCTTTCCTGCTTTGTCGAAGATTAGTTGGTCGTGTATTTGTGGGTCCATTTCTGGGTTCTCTATCCTGTTCCATTGATCTATGTGTGTGTGTGTGTGTTTGTGCCAGTACCGTCCTGTCTTGATGATTACAGCTTTGGAATACAGCTTGAAGTCTGGGATTGTGATGCCTCCTGCTTTGGTTTTCTTCGTCAACATGACTTTGGTTATTTGGGGTCTTTTCCGGTTCATACAAATTTTAGGATTGTTTGTTCTAGCTCTGTGAAGAATGCTGGTGTTATTTCGAGAGGAACTATGAATGGATAAAGAAGATGTGGTATATATATACAATGGAGTATTAATTGGCAATCAAAAAGAATGAAATCTTGCCATTTGCAACGACGTGGATGGAGCTAGAGGGTATTACGCTAAGCAAAATTAGTCAGAGAAAGACAAATACCATATGATTTCGCTCGTCTGTGGAATTTAAGAAACACAGCGGATGCACATAACAGAAGGGAAGGAAAAATAAGATAAAAACAGTGAGGGAGGAAGACCATCAGAGACTCTCAAATACAGAGAACAAACTGGGGATTGCTGGAGGGGAGGTGGGGGATGGGCTAAATGGGGGATGGGCATTAAGGAGGGTGCTTGTTGGGATGAGCACTGGGTGTTGTTTGTAAGTGACTGGATTCTACTCCTGAAACCAAGACTACACTGTATGTTAACTAACTTTTTTTTTTTTTAATCTCTTTTCACTCAGCTTCACCTAAGCAAAAATATCCACAGTACCAAAGGTCTGGTGCCAGGAATAATATTTTTTTAAAGCACACCAAAACAATAACTTTCTGTATGTGCGTGTGTAGCACCTAACATGAAATCCCCGTACGTGTAGGTATCTTACCACTCATCCGCTATAAACAACATTTCCAACCATCCTTCCTATCAACTGAATAAATAATGTTGGTATCACTACATTATACCTTAGAATAAAAAAAAAATTCAACTCACGTGAAACCTGTTTTTTTTCTTTCTTTTTTTCAAAAGAGCCTCTCTTCCAAAGCAAAACAGTTTTTGCCTGGAATTAACTAGAAAACCCAACAAGCTTGTCAAGGCCACAGCTTTTATCTGCTTTTAGTTTTATGAAGTTCCACTTCTTTATGAGACATTTCACAAGAAGCACCTCTCCATTTAGAAAGAGTGCCGGGGCTGAGCCAAACCTTGCAGGATACGTGTGTTATTATTACCTTTTAAAATATTCATCAAAACGTATTTTTGTATTTTTATAGCCGTCCCACAAAAGCCCCATTTTTAATGCAGGCTATTCTGGCCCGGCCTCTGGCATTAGGCTAATCTTACGTACATAACCTGCGTCCAAAGTGAGTGCAGAGGAGAACGGGGCACAGAAACTCAGAGAAGGAAACAGATGTCGTGGCCGGCAAGACCCACAGAGATGTCAGTGGTGGGGGGAGGGGGAGGGAAACTCGAGATCAAGCCTGAAGAATGAATGGGTTCGAAGTAACCTGGCTTAGGCTAGGGTCACGCCTTAGAGATGGGGAAAGGAGGACAGGGCTAAGGGCCTCTGGGTGGCTCAGTCGGATGAACATCCAACTCTTGATTTCAGCTCAGGTCACTATCTCATGGTTCGTGAGTTCGATCCCCACATCGGGCTCTGTGCTGAATGTGCGGAGCCTGCTTGGGATTCTCTCTCCCTCTCTTCTTCTCTCTCTTTCTCTCTCTCTCTCTGACCCTCTCCCGCTCAATCTCTCTCTCTTTCAAAATAAATAAACTTAAAAAAAAATAAAAAATAAAACAACGGTACTTTTAAAAAGCTGATATGATTCTTACTGTGGAGATTGTGGGAAGTCAAATGGAGGCGTCTCTGGGGCTAACGTATGGATGGTTAGACTAGGTGACCACGAAGTTGGGAAATATTGGCATCATACACAGCCTCTTTGTAGAATTGGGAGAAAAGAGGTTTTGTTCGGAGATGCAACGTGCCCTGCTGTGTTTGTTCCCCTCTGGCTCCAAACAATGTCCCTCCAACTGACTGCAAATGCTGAATATGTTAGAAAGCAGAGGAGGGGAAGGAAGAGTGATTCTCATAAGCTCCCGATTGTTCTGCATCCCCGTGGGCGGAAGAAGTATGGCTGGAATTAGGGGGTAAGGGAGAGAGGGGTGTGAAGCAAAAATATTGCTGTGAGAGTCCACATTCAACAAGTGGAAACTGTGACAACTCTGTTTGACACCTAGGACATAGTTGACAACAAGGGGAAGGAAGGACAAGAGATCCCGACTGTGAGGTGCTCTGTCCCCGGGGACCCAGAGGAACTGGACATTGCAAAGGAGGACCCCCAGGCAACAGATACAACAGAGAATCATAATTCCATCATGAGCTTCTTTAAAACTCTGGTAAGTGTTTTCCTCCCCCTCTTTCCTCCATCCCATTGCTCAAAAGTTTGGTTAATTCTAAGAATAACACATACTTGGATGTCATTGTATTGAATGGGGTGCCATGATGGTGCAGCTGGAACACTGGAGAATGGGGACAAGAGGTGCCTTGCAAGGGGATCATGTCACATCACGCTGTCCTCAGAGCTGAGGACCATGATATGAACGTTGAGTGCCCAAACTGTGTGACATGAGCTGTGTTGTCATGGAACTCTATAGTAGTTTCATGTCTTATGGTCATTGATCATAAACATAGTTGGAAAATAGCTCCTTGAGTTGTGGACCTATCAACGTAGTTTTGCCACCCAAATGGCAGATAAAACTATAGAAATAATTCCCTATCTTGTTACATCTAAATCTACTTTAACTGCATAGAGGCAAGGACCCGTGTCTTGTATTGCTTGCTTATCTCTGATTCCTCAAGGAAGCCACAGACAGTCACATGTCAGACATGCAAAAGAGGGCTGAATGAATGAATGAATGATCAAACAGACAGCTGCAGGTGTGTTCGAGTTATTGCCAAAGTCCGAGACTAACTTCAAAAGGTAAAACAAGTCAACAGAACGTGCCACAAACACCAAAGGGTTGTGCGTTTCTTTGGATTGGTGGTAGAATTCATGGAAAATCCGTGGCCTTCCAGGAGACAGTTTTGAATGTGGTCAAGCCCTTAGTGAATGCGTAAGATCTGATACACTTCATTATAAAATATTAATTTTTTTAGCTTTTCTATACCTAGAAATTATCCAGAAGTCCATGGTTTTCTACTGAACTTGGTAGAACTCCTTTCTACTGGAAAGGACTTCTTATTACATTCTTTACCAGCAGAGTGAATTTTACCACCACCCCTCATAAAAAAAACAAAGACCAAAAAAAATGTATCTATGAAATCAAATCACCCTACCTGATGAGCTAGCTATGATTTTTAATATTTGGTTTTCTTACATTTTAAGGTTTCACCTAACAAAGCTGAAACAAAAAAAGATCTGGAAGATACGGTAGGTAGTTTGAAGGGCGTTCATGCTTGGGTTTGTGTGTAAAGTTGGATTTGGGTTTGCGTCGGCTGTTTCGCGTCCTGAGTTTTGTGTGTGTGCATGTGTGTGTAGGCACGTGTATACTTACCTACATATTTAGTAATTGCAAAGTGCTGTTAGACTGTCTTTAAAACATTTCATTCATGTCAATGATATTTTAATGAAAATTTTAGTGGAAAGCTTGAAATATATGCTAACTCTGGATATATAATGTCACAGTAACCAGTTTCTTATATGAAGTAAGAACTGAATACCGGTAACCATATATCATGTTAATCTTGTTAGCTGTGTATAGAGAGACCCAAGGAATATAGGAATAGGGTACAGAGTATGGAGAAGCTACTGGAAATGAGAAAGAAATGAGACCCAATTGGAAGTAGAAGTAAGCTGCCATATTTCTGGTTTCTAAAAAATACGTTCTGTGTCTTTCATGTAATTTGAAAAGAATAAATCACCACAAAGGCAGTTGTTTGGTGAAATGAAATAGTCACCATTGGACACTTGCCAAAGGAAGGAATGTTTAGAATTAGGATGCCCTAGAGAGACCGAGTTTTTTCCTGTCTTCCTAGAGATTCAACCAATTCCCCTCAAAATAAATTTTGTTTGGATCAACTACTTTCTAGAGATGTTTTCCTTTACACTTGACAGAACTGATTATCCCTAATGGAACACATGGTTTAACTTTCACGGGAATCGGGAGGAAAGTTTAACTTGGTGACAGATAAGTGTCTTGGGTCCTCCTTTTGATAACTGCTTTGAAAGACACTGGGACCAAATAAATGGCGTGGCCAGCCCGATACATCTGTTACCAATTTTCGAAGGGGCCAGGTTGTGAAAAGGATCCTGGAATTTATCTCAAGACCTGCGTTTGAGCTCCGGTCCTGCTATGTGGTAGCTGTATGATGTGATCCTAACCTATGTGAATCCAAATTTCAACATCTGTCAAATCAGGACAACAAAAATTCCATCTCCCCCCATCCCCCAGCATTGAATGAAAATATGACAATGCCTGGTAAACCACGGAATTCTATTCAAATGTAGGTGATCACGATTTCCATAATTGCTGCAGGACGTATTAAACCACCACTATTACATTTGTATTGTATTGATTGGTCCTTCCAGAATGTTCTTATGTTAGAAAAAAAAAAAAATATATATATATATATATATGAGGCATCTACATGCATTTCCTTTAAAATTAGTCGTTTGCTACAAGTCAGCTAGGGTCAAGTTCAATGAATAGTTGCGTCCAAATGTTTCTCTTTTGATTCTGTGTCTTGCATTGTTTAAAGTCACATAGTCAGCACAATAGGCTAAAAACAGTGGGGTAGGTGGGCGAACAGTGGGGTATGTGGGCGAATTGCGTGGCTTCTCAAGTGACCCGATGGCGCTCATTCTCTTCCGCTGCTCATACACCAAGACTCTCCCCCCACCCCCAGAATGTGGTCCCAACTGCACATACATAGCTGATAAAATCTCACTACCTTGCCCAGAGAGGTCAAGGTCACTGCTAGTAGAACCGAGTCTCAAAAGAGAGTTTTGTGAATGTAGGTTGTCTATGATACAAACAGATCCCTTTATACAAACCTGCCTTTTTAACATCCTTTCTACTGAAGTTCTTGGATCCTTGCATTTGAAACATCTACACCATTTGTCCATCTTCCCATCTGGCCCAGACGGTTTTTAGCACACTACACGCCCCACACAAAATCCCCCGCCATTTGTAACTCGAGTCAACAATTCTGAATGGCTGTCGCTGGGTTATTTCAGTTCCAATCTCCCCCCACCCCACCCCCACTCTGGCTCTGTGGACTGGCACACAGTAGACACTTTTTTTGCCAGAGAGATCTGCTCGTCTAGAAGTCAGCTGAAATTTTTATGGATGATACTGCTTCCCTGAGGTTTCTAAGACTGAATAAAAGATCGTTTGGAGAAAGGAAGCCACTCAAGGCAGTGTTTGCCTTGACTCCGGATGCAAAAATAAATTGTGTGTCTTCAGGTATTTTTTTCCTTCCCATGTGACAATAGCATTTAGATAGTGAAAACTGTCAAGTAGGGGCTGTGTATCTTCTTTAAATCTGAATATTTTATATCATATAGACGGAGCTTAAATGTTTGGTCCTTGTCTTTAGCAAGTCGTGTTAATCTGGGTCATTTAAGTAGGTCGCCCTGATGAAAATTAAGGTGTGCTTGAAGTGGACTGTGAATATACTGTGCAGCACATTGTCTCTGAGCGTTTAAGAAAAGAGAGTCATTCACGTGATGGGAATGTTGTGGTTTGGGGATGGGGGGTGCTGTCTCAGCAGTTAATTGTCAAAGTGCTTCAATGCACTTAAAAACAATGGGAAAAAAATGGATTTTGTCTAAAAACAAAGTTCTAAGCTGTGACCACTGTTGCCCAAAAGGCATCCAAAGCAGAAAGTGTCTGTGATGGACAAGCTGGGCAGAAGATCTGTGAGATCCAAGCTAAAGCCACCAAGAAAAAGCCCCTGCATAGCCCCAGGCTAGGATTCGCCTTTAGGAAATTCTTTAGGCATAAGGTCTGTATCTTGTTAAATGACAAAGAAAAAAAAAAAAAAAAGAACCCTGGTCTTCACCACATGGTACAGGTGGCTGTCCCATGTCCTATGTCCCCTCAGCCCTGCTTCAGGGAAGACAGCCTTGTATGATTGGGATCATTAGAGGGCATTAAAGATTTTGTGAATCAAAATTCAATGATTATTTTAAATCTCCATCGTTATAAATAAACATCTGGCTCGTTTCTTCCTAGTGTGGACCAGGGTTCTGGAATGATCCTTCTAACTCCGTGTTTCCCAAACGTCGAAAGTATGCATACTATCGTAATCATTTTTGTCAGATTTAGCACGGTTCAGTTGATCTTTTTCATTACAAGGGACTCAATTCCTATTTAAAGGTATCTTTAAAGAAAACTTTCATTACATCATACATGGAAAACTGGAGTCATTTTTCACAAAGAGGTAACCATTAATATGGCTAATTAAAAAATAACGACCTTCTAGCTACCTTGTTTGTGTTAAGCTCCGAATCCAATGCCTTTCTAGCTCCATTAAAATGCAATTTGCCAGCAATAGAAAAATGTTAAAGATATACTGGCACCAGACTGAGCTTTTCCCCGAATGTTCTCAGGAAGATTAAATGCGAGTTGAAAAAAGAAAAGTATTTTTGCCATTTTCATGTTATTAAGCGTTACGTCTCTGCGCAATCTAAAATGACCTGTGATGCCACCGATGGTATGCTTCCTACGCTTTGGGAAATACTCTTCTAACCTCAAGAAAATAACGTTATCTTTCTGTGGCCTGTTCCCTCCATTTTCAGTATCAACTAAGCTCATCCTGAGCCCAAATAAAAGCCCAGACAGAACGAAGCAATGAATGAAGGCAGAGCAATTTCTATCTCCATGTCCTTGGAAAGTGAGGACAACATAGAATTAGTTGTGAAGATTTCACTCTCAATTTCTAGGAAGAGACCAGTGTTCGTCTGAAACCACCAGTTAAGATCCCTGAATTGGGCCAGCATGCTTGGACATTGTTTATTTATTTATTTATTTATTTATTTATCTATCTATCTATCTATCTATCTATTTTATTTTATTTTTTAAAATATAATTTACTGTCAGATTGGTCTCCATACAACAGCCAGTGCTCATCCCAACAAGTGCCCTCCTCCCTGCCCATCATCCACTTTCCCCTCTCCCCCACCCCCCATCTACCCTTAGTTTGTTCTCAGTCCTCAAGAGTCTCTTATGGTTTGCCTCCCTCCCTCTCTGTAACTTCTTTTCCCCCCCTTCCCCTCCCCCATGGTCTTCTGTTATGTTTCTCAAGATCCACACAGGAGTGAAAACATACGGTCTCTGTCTTTCTCTGCCTGACTTATTTCACTCAGTATACTACCCTCCAGTCCCATCCACGTTGCTGCCAATGGCCGGATCTCATTCTTTCTCATTGCCAAGTAGTATTCCATTGTATATATAAACCACATCTTCTTTATCCATTCGTTGGACATGTGTTTAAAACATCAACCATTCTCCACTAGGTTGAATGAACTTGTTAAAAAAACTTCCCCAGCTGGATGTTAGAGTCCCAGGATGGTGTATGCAAAGAAAGGCTCCATAGAAAGATCTCCTGGCTGCATTTATATTTGCATAAGCAAACCGTGTTATGAAGCCACGCTTTAATTTCCGTACAGGCTTATTTTGTTTTGTAAAGACAGAGAGGGCAGAGTGATAGAAATTACGGGGTGGGGGGCGGGGTGGGGGGAGGGTGGAGATTAAAAAGTGGTGCTACTCTATGTGAGAGACAATTTGGTAATTGCTAGCGAAATGTGTCATAGACCTTATGCAAAGCCATCCAGCTGAATTCCCACCCGGAGCTTCTGTGAGGAGGGGGCCCTGAAAGTTTACAAAACGTATGACTTTCCCCCTCATGTCTGCATTTCATTAGGAAATTCATTTCATGCACAGCAAAGTTTCATGTCTCCAGAATCTCTTTCCTCCACACAAAGGGGACCACCCAAGTTCAGTATTCCTAAGGTTTCTCCCCCGATCATTGGTCTCACATCCTGCCACTGCCTTGCATTTCGGGCAAAGATAGGATTCGGGAAATACTAGCAAGAAGAGGTGCCCCTTCCTGGGATTCTGTAATGCCAACACAAGGACTGTAAGATTTTGCCTTGAGTTACGTTCGGTCTATTTTTTGTGTAAAAGTAGGAGACAATTCTCAAATGTTCTCAATTCTCATTTTTGCAGGAGTTTGGTAGAACTTACTGGCTTTTGCCTCCTTTTTCTTTGTTTGTCATCCAAACAGAGAGAGAAACAGGGCCATTTAGACCAACCAGCCAGATTATGGCATGATTATAGGAGCTGTGCCACTCACCCTCAATTTCATTGGAACCTAGGACAGAAAAGAGGAAATCCAAGCAAATTCAGGGATTAAACATCTTCTTCTGGTTTTGCTATTAAAAAAAAAAAAATGCAGTGGTTACCAGTCGTGATCAACTCCTAGGCTCATTTCCCTGTATCTCAATTTTTCTTTCTATAAGAAGAATTTTCTTAAAAATTTTTTTTCTTGGTTTAAAAAAGTAGGGAGGCCAGGAGTTAATAAGTGAAATAAGCCTATTGTTATAAATAATAAGAGCGTCAGCTTTGCTTTGCTGAATCAGGATCTTTTTCTCTTGGCTTCGTCACATGCTATGCTTCGGAATCAAACTTTTTCACATGTTCTTCTAACATTGAACATGACAACATGCACACAAAGCAAGGCATTGTTTTAGGACTTTTTTTGCCATGCCCAGGAATGCTCCTCTCCCCACTCAGGTTTTCCTGATGTCCGCCCTCTCTGCAGGGCAGCTAAAATTTTAGTAGCTGGCTCATTTAATTCATAAGCTCTGCCATACGGTCATTGTTTTCCACTTCAGTGTAATGTTTATATCTTACTAACCCCTCTCCTCTCCCACACCCAGATGTGAAGACGTATTAGGGAAGAAGGTAAGGTCATCTGAAATGCGATCTCCAAATCTAATGTTAGAATTTCATACGTGGGGTTGCCAGATAACCTACAGATACTCCGCCAAATTCAAATTTCAGATAAACAGCAAATAATTTTTTAGTATAAAGATAAATATGTCCCGGGGACCTATGTTCTGATGCCTCAGAATTTTTCTTGGTTGATCTGAAATGCAAATGGACACGGTATCTTATATTGTCATTACTGAGAGTGTTTGCTGTATTTGGCATATCTGAATCCATCCGGGAGATTGACTCCAAAAAACACAGAGTTTTTGTAATCTCTTCCATAATGCAGACAGAGTATTAATTCCATTTATGCTGGCAGAACACCATCTGGGGCACTTCATTGGGAAGTGAGGAGATGGGTGGGCAAGGAGAAAAGACTACTGGTAGCCTATGACCCCATAGCCCAGTAAGGAGGGGCAGGGTGGGTAGAAACACAACATAACAGGATCCCGTGTAGGCGTTGCTCTCCAGTCCTTTCTAGACAATTATTTAGCTATTTATTTAATGCCTATCTTATGCCAGACACTGGGCCTGATAGGAGCTAGGGATATAATGCTGACCAAAGCAATGGCTCTTACCCTCAGAGCTCATGGTCTGGCCAGGGAGGTGCCTATTCAACGAACAATTACACAAATATACTACAGTTATATTATTCTATATATAATAGAGTTATCCTCTTGCGATGTTTCTTTCAAGGGTCTCTGGGTACTTTCCCAGTGTAAAGAGAAGAGGAGTACCCATCAGTTTCCCAATGAAACTGATGGGTGTAGATGTGTTTCTCAATTTTTTTGTCATTCTCACCTTCTGGCCATGAAGCTGTTTTTTAGACCTTTTCTCCCTGGCTGCATACGATAGCACAGGGAATGGGGAGACCTTAGTTCATTAGAGGCAGGGTATTATAGGGGAGCTGGTAAGAGTTTGGGTGTGGGTATCAGACTCCCTGGATTTTGATGTCAACTCTGCCCCCTTATTAGTGTAGTCGTAGGGAAGTTTTTTTTTTATAACAACCTGGGACCAACATTTCCTTCACTGTAAAATGAACATAGTAATTAGTTCCTTCCTCGTAGAGCTATTGTTAGTACATTCAATCCCTTAGAGCAGTGCCTGGCACAGGTACCTTTTCGTAAAAGTTAAGTTTTATTAAAAGCTGCAAGTTGGAGATTATGTCCCTTATACCTATACTTTCTTTATGTCCCTTACACCTCCTTTAATGTCTAATTTGGACGAGTGAAATAATATACGTTTATAATAGGAACACGGATGTATTGGAGGTGCCTCTTCAAGATGTTTTTACTGGTGGGAACATGATCAAAACCACTTGAAGGCCACTCAATATGAACTAACAACATTAACAGCAAAGTGCCTCCTACGAGCACCCTGATCCCTAATGACTCACAAGAACATAATATAGTTTTTTGCAAAAGGAAAATAACTTGACTTTTTCCAAAATTTTAACACAAATCCACATTCACATAGAATATTTGCACGTACAGAAAATTGTGGAAAAGAAAACTAACATGCATAACCCCAGCCTGTGTTTATAAAAAAGAGCCCTTTCGCTTTTGGAATCCTGACATCACTTTAATTTTTACTTCTTTTTTTACTCTATAGGGTGCTGAAAAGCCACCTGTCCCGTCACCTGACGTCCAGTCAGACAAAGCTAACTTTATATCCCAGGAGACCAGAGGGACGGCCAAGAATCCTACATCCTCTGAAACAGCGAAGGAAGCCCCCAAGGAAAAGGGGGCACCCACCTCTCTGCCTCTGAGCAAACTCTTCTGGAAAAAGGTAAGTTCTGTTTTCAAGACTTGGGGAGACTTTGGGGCTCGGAAGACCTGAGAAACTATTTCAACCGGGCCAATTCATGTGCTCACAGAGCACGCAGTTTATTTTTCTTCTCCCAAATGACTCAATTAGCCATTGAGTTGAAGACTTGTAATTTACTCCTGGGAAGAATGAAATGCCTATCGTGTCATGTGCATATGTTTCACGGGAAAGGAAAGGAAATAAACAAGCAGATTTTTTCATTCTTGGAGTTATTCCGGCTCATGACAGACAGTTGTGGTATTTCGTGACTTCATTTTCTTACTAAAATGGCTTAGTAGTCTGGCTTCTTCCTGGATTCCTCCGAGCACTCTCACTCCAGCGAGCTGAACCACCTCTGGGCTCCCTCCCTCTTTCCCCTGCAAGATATAATCTGTCATTAGGAACCACTAAGGCTCACTCTCCTTTTAGAAAACCAAGGTGTCCACCATTCTCCACCAGGGCAGGGCACACAGCGTGCTCTGTGATGGGGGCATTCACGCCACCGTCCGATCTTTTTCCCTCTAGAATTAAGGTGGCGTGCAAGGGAGTGTGGTGGGTGGGGCTGAGTCAGTCTGAGAGCTATTCCTTGATCATCGTTGTTGAGCAAACCCCAGCTGCCACACATGTTCAGAACTCTTGCCTCTTTTAAATGTGGCCAAAAGATGAGCAAGAAGCCGTGGGTGAGAAAGTGGAATATAATTCATAGAGCTGAAAAAGATCTAATTAGTAATTTCATCAAAACATCCACGCAAAACGTGCAAAACTTGGCACGCAATACAAGGCAGGTGATTAATACAGATGCCCCTGTGGTGTTCGTTGTATTCTTTGGTCCAGAATCCAGCTGGATTTCTGGAACTCTTCCCTGTTTGTTTTCTGTTGCACAGATATCTTTCTTCTGGGTCCTGCCCAAAACACAAACTCTAATACTTAATGAAAACTTTGGGTGATGTCATTTGGCATCCTGTTCTGGTCTCCTTCCTTCCCAACCGCCAATTACTTACTTTTAAAAAAGCTTTTATCACCAATACAAGGCAGGCAACAGTTCCCGAGTGAATCAGATGTGCAGTTTGGTGGCCAGGAAGATGACTTAGGCAACCCGTACTCAAACATTTTTATTTAAACAATTATACATATTTAAAGTGCCTTCGAAAAATTGAGGCAGCACATTAAACTCAAGATTTAATATATATGTTGTTCAAGGTGAGACTGTAGAGGTTTAGCTTAAGAAGCAATCCTATTAAAAAGGAACTGTCACCCGATCATAAATTTGGACCCTTCAAGGAGCGACACTGAGACAGAATTGATGTGCAGTAGATTTATTGGAGGCAAGCGGCATGAAGGATAAAGGACAGGGGATAGGAGTAGGTAGAGAGAGACTTCACACCATAGTGAGGGTCTGACACGGGAGAAGAGAGACAGGGAAGGAAGGCGGAGAAGGTCCGAAAAGCCATAGACTCAGGGTGGCTCTGAGCCAACGGGAAATCCCAGAGCAGAGCTTGCCCACGAGGAGTCGTATGTTGAGCAAGAATGGCCCAGTCCCCTGCCGTGCTCAGTCATTGCCTGGGAGCGTGGCCTCAACGTTAACTCGGTCGTGGATGCCGAAGAGGTGTGGGTGGGAAGCTCTCCCAGCAGGGAAACGGCACACTCCGTGGCTGCCGCGGACGGTACACGAAATGTGGCCAAGACCATGCAGGAGGCTGGCAAGCGGCGGAAGTTTGAGGAACGCTGATTGGCGGCAGACAGATCTGACTCTGGGTCCGATGAGCCTGGATGAGCAGCCTCAGTTTCAAAATTCGTAAAATGCAAATAATAAGGGTACCTAGACGGAGAAATGAAGACTAGATAAAAAGAATGCCCGCGAACCCCCTAACACCACGCCTAGCACAAAAGTGGCCGATGACAGGGGCCTGGGTGGCTCAGTCGGTTGAGCCTCTGACTCTTGATCTCAGCTCTGGTCACGATCTCACAGTCTGTGGGATCAAGCCCTGAGTCAGGCTGTGCACTGACAGCACAGAGCCTGCTTGGGATTCTCTCCCTCCCTCTCTCTCCGCTCTTCCCCTGCTCATGCACACGCCCTCTCTCTTTCAAAATAAATGAATAAACTTTCAAAAAAAAAGTGGCCAATGAATTGTCCTTCTGACCTATGTCATTTATCTCCTGCGTGTTCAGGAGGGGACACACTTCCTCTTTCTATACCCTCCAGTTTGGAGAAGCTGCTAAGCTACTGAGCCTCAAATACTTTATTTTTCCTTATCTTTGGGGTCTCTGAGGGATATATTGGTTCCTCTTTGAAATTCAAGCTATTTCCATTGAAGAAAAAACAGGACCAGTTGACATTCATCCCCCTAATGATCAGATTTCATATAGGTCAGTCTCATTGGTTTTTTTCCTTTTCCTCGATTATCTGGCTTTATTTCTTGAGTAGATTATAAAAATAATGAAGAGACACTAAAACCCCGTCACCGGTAAATCTTGTTTTTCTTTCTTCCACCTAATCAGGAAGACAGCTCTAGATGAACGTAAAATACAGGCGAGATTCACTCAGGCAAGAGTATTTTTAGCTTCTTTCTTTGTGCTGAGTTTTTTTGTGCTAAGTGCTGGGTGCTAAGGCATTGAAAAGATAGAGCGAACAGACTGGTCCCCTTGTGCAGCTGAAAATCTCATGGGGGGATGTATGTTTTAGTCGAAAACAAAATGAAGACCTCTGTTTTCTTCAAATTAGAAAACACTTGATTATAAAATCACTGTTGTAAAAATTTTTGGAAAAGAAACAAAGAGGAATGCTAGAGAATTTTGATATTTCCGCTAACCCAAGCTCTCTTTCTTCTCCTCTTGTAACTGAGAAGCTTTTACGCAAACTGACTTTGAAGTGTGTGCGTCCACAATATGAACATCAGAAATAAAATTCTCCCCTAACACGCTGTGGATATGAGATTATAAGTTATTTTGATTTATAGGCTTGATTGCGAAAGTCATTCTTATTATAAAACAAAAATAACAAAAATAACCTTTGAGAAAATTAAGTTCAAATGATGTCGTATTTGCCAAAAACTGTTTCGAGTCCAGTGACTGGACTACCTATGCCCTTTATTGTTCTGGGGTCTTTGGTATACCATTTGTTCTGTGACCTCCCAAAAGTTACTCAGCCTCTTTGAGTTTCTTTTTCCTCATCTGTTGAAGCAAAGGGTTGATCCTGAAAGGAAATAGATGATCTTGAAAATTTCTTGTACGTGGCAAGTCTTGCATAACAGACAGAATCAGAAAGTTTGGACAAATTGCTTGACCACCGAAAGCCTCTGTTTTCCTTTGTGTAAGTAGGGACGTGTTCATCTCACTGTGTTGCTGTGACAGTCCAATAACTGTACCCAGAGAGACCCTCGGACATAGTAAGGGCTCCACGAACAGTTTTATCATTTCTTCAGGTATGAACAGTTGCTGGTGATGATCTAAACATCCATGTGTGGCGTTTGATGCCAACAAAAGGCACAAAACAAGACTAAGGCTCATTTGTACTGCTGTCGAAACACCTAAAGTCCATTTGAGGGAACAAGGCACATACATATGCCTGCATCTGCAAGTGTGTGTGCACGTGCACCATTAGTAAATGCTACATTTGAAATATCTTCAAATGGGTATTTGAAGGTAGATGCAGGTATACAATCCGTGTCCACGACGCAAGAAGACGTATTTGGGAAGGTCGATTCCTTTCTCCCCTCCTCCTGCATAGTGTAAAGGTAAAAATAAGCACAACTTAGAACAAAATGAACATAGGGAAGAGTTCTTAGCTCGGAAAGCAGCTTTCCCTGCTTTCCTTTGAAGGAGAGGAACGATGGTGTGGGAAAAATAATGGGAGCCCTGAAGTCAAAGAGACACATCATCAAATCTCAGCTCTGACAGTTACTGGCCATTTGAATGTGATGGGGTGACTTGAATCCCCCATGCTTCACTTTCCTCAGCTCTGGGGACAGACTGTGGCATCTACCTTCTGTGGTTAGTGGGAGGACTGAGTCAGAGAACGAATGCAAAGTGACTGGCCCTGTTCCAAAACGATGATGTTGGAATCCGGGTTAATGTGTGGGGTGCAGGTTACAAATGCTGTGGGTGTTTAGAAAAGGGAGCAGTCGGTGTAGGTCAAAACAGACTGAGAAGACTTTGAAAATCCTCTGGATCCTCTGAGTTATCTGCTTCAAACACAGATGCCTGCATTTGATCCCAGAACCCACGGGAATCCTGGTTAAGAGAGTCTGGCATATGGCCGGACAATTATGGAAGCACTTGAAAGGCGGGCCGAAACGTCTAAGCTTGAGGAAAGGTCTTAGGGCCACTGTGAAACCAGTGAACTCAGAACAGCTGTCACATGATCAAAATGATGCTTCCAGAAGACCTGCTAGCCACGGGATGTCTGTTGGCTTAAGTGCTACCATGTGACGGGATTTTAAAGAAACATCCTTTCACGAATGTGCTCTTCAAAGGACAGGATCCTTTGCTGTGCGAGTTTATACTGATGAGTTCAGGAGCTGTTTAGGCCCTCGTTCTCAGCAATATAAATGCCCAAGCAGGATCCTTTAGTTTCATAGTGGGTTTTGGTTGGGATGGTGAAGGAGGCTGGACAGTCCGTAGGCTCAGCGGATAACAGCCAGATGCCCAGTTCATCGAAGGAGATGAGAAGTTTCTAGTTTGAGATTTGAATGGGAGTCCTGCGCTCCATGTGGCTCCCGATTAGCCCCACACCCTCTTGTGTTCTTCTCACCGGAGAGCTTGGGAACCCAACGAGCACCTCCCGGCCTGCAGAAATGGGACTTGCGTCGAAAGAGCCCCTCTCGTCTGCTTTGAAGTGAGCCGTTGCATCAGCAGCACCGTCCAGTTTTCGTTCCCGTCTTCCGTCTATCACACCGGACCCCCTGGCCGTGGGAAAGAGCGAATTGCAATTCGGTGCTGCTGGTTGCTCTGCCCGTGGGCTTTCTGCTCGGTGGGAAACGGGAGGAGGAAAGGGGGACACCGCCTGAAGCCTCCAGTTGTCATTGTGTGTTGAGCGCTGGTGCAGGTACACCTTACACGTGAGATCCAGGCTCGGCTCACAGAACGGGTTCCGTAGAGCTACTGTTGATAAATGTGACCCAAGCTGAACATGTCATCTAGAGAGAAAGCAAATCTGGCCGTGGAGAAGGAAGCTCACACAGCTACTACAAAGCGTGACTCAGACCCTTGAGGTCTGAGGGTCTTGGAACTTGGCTCTTGGAACCACTTTGACCGCTCCCTAGCTGTACCACCTTGAACAAGTGACTTCGCCTCCCTGTGTCTCCATTTCTGTCTACGTAAATGACGAGCACCCTCCTGACCGCTTGAGGCCACTTTCAGTGCGATGGTGTGTACAGAGCCCCTGCACATACAAGGTAGATGCAGGTGTACGATCCGTGTCCACGGCACAGGGAGACGTATTTGGGAAGGTCGATTCCTCTCTCCCCCCCCCCCTGCATAGTTTAAAGGTAAAAATAAGCACAGGACTTAGAACAAAATGAACGTAGGGAAGAGTTCTTAGCCTGGCATCCAGCTATGAACACCCTAAAATGATGGGCAAAATATTTGGTTCGTGTTTATTTTTCTGGAAAGAGAGTCCAGATCTGCCAAGCGGGTCTCAAAGCGGTCTGCGTACATCACCCCGCCACAACCCCTCCCTGCCAAATTTAAGAACAACTGCAAAGATCATCTCCAAAGTTGAAGCTTCGCAAACGGTCGTCATGTAATGGTGGCCTCGACCTTTGACAGCACTGGGGCAATCGCTCCCCTCCTCGAGGCAGTCTGCGTATGACAGAATTACTGTAGGGAGGAATAGTGTCTGAAGTTGGGTGTGTTAGAACCCCAGCCTTCTGGGCCTCCAGAGAAGGGTTCTAGCCGGATTCAACTTTGGCACGATGCCACCGGCCTATGTTGAGGGCTGAAGCAGCTACCGATGCTGGCCACTGCGCTACGGTCAGGATAAGGCCAAAGACCCTGCTCGTTACCTCACCACCTGTTTGCTCTATGTGTGCCATGGGATGGATGTCTCTGGACTCAACTGCCAGAATTTTCCTGAGCGGCTCATTTGTTTTTACCTGACAGCGACTGTGCCTTGTGTGATTTTCATCAACCAGCAGAAAATGTTAAGGCAGACGTGTCGCTGACCCACAGCCGAGGCTGTGGTCTGTGTTTTCTGTAGCAACGCTTCTCCCCCACTCCATTCGTGTCCTGGCCGCGTCTGGGTATTTCTTTTCCCTTCGTTGCATCTTCAAATACATAACTATTTATCATCTTGCTGTACCGTGTGATCCCGCGTAAGTCTCTCTCAAGTTCTCTTTGGAACCAGGTGTGCGTAAGCAATTCAGTGTCCAAGAATGGCACCAGAGGGCTGTTGGCCCAAAGAACTCTCCATTTTTTGGTAACATTCTGACTCTTACTTTTGTTTTTATCTTCCCTTTAGTCAGCTAAAGAGGATTCAGTCCCCGCAGGTGCAGAGGAGAATGTAAGTTATGCGTTAAATGGCAGAACCATTTCATTCTCATCTTCCGCATGCTGGACCATTGGGCATTTCAGCTCTGGGGTCCTGTGTTCTTGCATTGCCCCAAGTGTCTCCCATCTGCCGTAGACTCTTTCAGCCTTTCATGTGATTAGGGACCAGTGGGGAATAACATTGGGTGAATATTGGCAATGCCTATGAAATCAGCACAAACGAAATCACAAAGTCAGAGCATGCGTTTTTATAATTTGTCATCATCCAGGGGCTGAAAGAGTCTATCACACTTAAGACCATCCTTCCACTTCCTTAAGGGGCAATGATGCTGCCCCCTGCACTTCTTCTACCTTGATCGCTCTCTGTTTCCATGGCAACCCAGATTCTCTACTAACTGTGGGCGGTACCCAGGACAGATAGGTGCGTCAAGCATGAGAGCATCTTGCTGCACTTGATGCTAAGACTGTTGTTCTTGGGCGGGAGGACCGACTCCTTGGGTCTACACCTGGGAGACACAGGCTGGACCTCCCTGTCCAAACCCTCCAGACTGTGCGTTCACATCTAAAGGGGATGGCTCCATAGAGGCACCGCAAAAACGCAGTTTTCCGAAAACATCTTCCAGGGAGATTAATCAATTGTCCTCATGAGTCAGCAGCTTTCTGCTCTGAATGGAGTACAGTCTTGGAAAATTTTACAAGTGGGGATAAGCGAGTTCACAGCTCCTTAAGATAGAAACTGATCATTATCGTTTTGCCAAAGCAAAATATGTTTGGCTCTTTCTAGGTGTCTCTGGTTTGCTAGCCTTGGAGAGAGCTTGTGTTTTCATTTTTATTTAATTGCTGGCATTGAACTGATGTTGAAAATCCAAGTCTGTTCCAGAAATGTTGTCTGTGATGTGGGATGGAAATCAGAATGGTTGTTACAATTCTTGCTAGGAGAAAGGTCTTTCAAATCTGCTTTTTTGTTACTGTGATTGTTTTTCTTTCCCTCCCCCCTCCCTCTTCCTTCCTCCCTCCCTCCCTCCCTTCCTCCCTCCCCCCACCTCTCCTTTCTTCCTTCCTTCTTTTCTTCCTTCCTTCTCTTTCTTTCTTCCTTCCTTCCCTTTCTTCCTTTCTTTTCTTTCTTTCTTTCTTTCTTTCTTTCTTTCTTTCTTTCTGTCTTTCTTTCTTCCCCTTCTCTTATGAGTCAAACTTACGAGCTCAGCAAAGCCCAGATCTTTCATAATTCCAAAAAATTCTCATGAATTTACCAGCTATTTTCTACGGAGCCAAAGCCTCTATTTCAGCAACCTGTGAGGAGGAACAGTGCGAGTCTTTTCCTCCATGAACTTTACATTTAAAAGCTGCAGGTTAACCCTGGGGCATCAGTTAGCATTGAGGTTCTGAGTTTTTTGGAGAGAAACTTCTTTTTGGATGTTTGTGTGCCATTACCTGTTCGAGGAACCCCGCATCAACGCAGGGTTGACCTCTGACAAAGAGGAAGTATTTCCTTTTCTAATGTGAAATTCGGAACAGAAATATAAACGTAAACTAAAGTCGAATTACGGATGCCAAAAGAGAACAGGAAAGCTGATGAAGGTATCAAAGAAAGCAAAATATTTTCTCAAGAAAATGAAGATGCATTATCAAAATGGCTTTAGGTTACTTAGCCCTCAAAAGAACATTTCTGTTTTTAAGCTCCAGCATTTCTTTGTCTGCCTGTTAGTTGGAGGGATGAGGCTAAAAGCAGTGGGTCTTGGGCCCTTTATCCCCAGACTCTGCCCCCTCTTGGACCTCAGTTTACTCATCTCTTAAATGCCCACAATGATATTACCCACCCCTTAGGGTTCTTGCAGGAATTAAGCAAACAATGCATTTAACATGCTTGTTTCAGTGCCCAAAACACAGAAAGCATTCAGTAATTCAGGGGTCAGCAAACAGCAGCTCACAAGCCAATTCCAGCCCATCGCCGTAGGGCCCACAAGCTAAAATTGGTTTTTACATTTGGAATTTTTTTTTAACGTTTCTTTATTATTGAGAGACAGAGAGAGACCGAACAAGAGCAGGGGAGGGGCAGAGAGAGAGGGAGACACAGAATCCGAAGCAGGGTCCAGGCTCCGAGCTGTCAGCACAGAGCCCGACGCGGGGCTCGAACTCACAAACCACGAGATCATGACCTGAGCCGAAGTTGGACGCTTAACCGACTGAGCCACCCAGGCACCCTGGTTTTTACATTTTGAATCATTGAAATAACTGAAAGAATAATATTTGGGGGGGGGGGTGGTGCATAAAAATTTCACCAACTTCACATTTTACTGTTTATGAATAAAGTTTTATTAGAATACAACCACACTCATTCATGTGCCTATCACCTGTGGCTGCCTCCCCGCTTCAATGGCAGCATAGAGTGAGTGCTCCCAGTGATCAGAGATTGTATTTCCTCGAGCAATTACACATCCCTAAGTGCCCACGTCGAGTGAAGGCATGCATGAAATAATTAGTTTAATTTCCTCCTCCCAAATAAGGGAGATGGCATTAATCAAAACAACGTACAGTTCAAAACAGAACTATTAAGTGTGATTAACCATATTATAAGAGTCCTATCTAGCGACGTCTGGCTAGAATATGGTTCGTTTTTGTTTTGTTTTGCTTTTTTAAAAACCTGTGGAAGTTTAGCGCTTTTCCTAGAATGTGCTTCGGGTCCTCCCAGAAATAAAATCTGCTGCAGAAACTAAAGAATCATTCCTCTGTCATCTGAGAATATTTTGACCCTTGCTTAATTCAATTAATGTGCTAGCTAATGGGGGAAAAAAATCTTTCCCTCCCAATGACCTATACCATCAAGGAAATAGGTACTTCTGTTTTTTACCTCTCTTAGGAAGTAACCTCATGGTTGCAAGTGAAAGAAAACCCAACCCAATCTGGATTTGTTTTTAAAAAGGAATTTATTGGCACTCATCACTGGGAAGCAGAATTGGTTTTAAATGAGTCTTGATTCGGGGCTTTCCTGTGGCTCAGCCTTCCTGGCCTGCCTACATTTCCACCTTCCGATGTCACGTCGCCCAGTTCTGAGCAAAGGAGAGATTGGTCCGGTACAAACTCTGCCTGTCCTCGAATCTGTTCTCCTTCATGGACCTACACGGATTCACGTGCTCTATTAATCAGCTTTGGCCAGATTTTGGTGCAAAATCGAAGCCCCACACTGCAGTGGCTTTCAACAGCAAGGATTCTTGTTTTCCTCATTCAGGCTATGTGGCAGCTGTGGGTTCTCTGTGGCTGATCCATGTGGCTTCTTCCTGCTGAGATCTAGACTGAGAAAAACAGCCCCTTCAACAAGGATGTGCAATTGTAGTGACCAAGGGAAGACAGTGCCGGGGGTGAACCATGCAAGGGCTCTGAGACCTGCCGCTCAGTCCGGCTTTCCATCACATCTGCTCACGGTGCCTTTGCCAAAGCACGTCACACAACAATGGGCACAGATCTATAAGCACTGTACGGGAAGCCAGAGTGAAAAATTGGGAAAATAATATATTCTGCCACATGTTCCCATCCCTAAACTCATATGGCCAATGAGCTAGACCATGTGGATTGGCTTAGATCTGCTCAAGCAACTTCAACCCAGTTATGCCGTCTTACAGTTAGGGTGTATTGTTCCCCCAAAGCAAAATGGGGGTTCCATGAAGAGAACGAAGGAGAATAGTTCCTGGGTTGAAAAATGAAATCTTCGCCCAGTCTTGGTAATCAAATAATCGTGTTATAAATTAAATCAGACAGCATCTTAAAGAGATTCTAAAGTAAAAACTGTTAATATCAATATTTTTGTATCATGGGTGAAGTTTAGGTGGAAGAAATCTGTTTTGCTGTAAATCAGTCTCCAGAACTCGCAGTGCTAGTGAAAACTGTATAATCCAAATGCCAAGAGTAAGGATGGTATAATCTTGGAGGCAAAAAGTGGAAACTTGCTGAAATGTGTATTCTCTGTCTTAAATGCACTAGCCATCTTCAGGCAAAGTATAATATCCCCTAACGAAGTCAAGCCAATCCACGCTGAAGTATAGCACACATCTGATTTTCACCGCTTCCATCATGCCCCAAATTAAAATGTGCAGATGCAGTTATATATTCTAAAGAAGGAGCGACTTCTTCCAAAGCCTTGGCTGGAAGGATATCGGAAAACTATCCGGACAAAAATCAAATTCTATGTCTGTATATGCAAATTAGCTCCTCACTCAGCTCAAATCCTTCTGGATTTCCACACTGGAAATCGGTGGATTTTCCTTGGCTGCTGAAAGCCAATTTCTTGGCCTGACTTCAAAGCTAATGGGACTCTCTAGAAGTATCGCCCACATCAGCCTTTTTTTTTTTTTCACCTACCGAAATAGTTATGTTTTGAAGAATGGACTCTGGCCTAGGATTTATGAGTTGACACCACTTACCATTTGTAAGGGCCCAGCAAGAAAACCATTGGCAATCGAAAGGTTGATTGATGAGGTTACCATACAGTCTGATTATTTTATTATGTAATTTTCCCTCCAGGCCCTTACATACAAAAAAAGGAACTCGCTGCTTCAGAGACAGAATAATTCTGAACCCAGATTCAGTGAGTCAGACTCTGGTCATTACCGACCTCAGGGTTATTTCCCATTTCTCCACCCTTTTCCCCATGATCTCAGGCAAGGTTGGCAACTACCATACCCACAAAGTATTTGATCATTATTAGTCTAAAACAGTACTCCCATTTTTTTTTTTCAACAACAATTTGTCTAGGGGCAAGGATGTGACAACTTCTGGCCAGTGCAATGTATGCTAAGGTAGGGAATCAAAATACAGACGTTCGTTTGGAGGAAAGCTTTTGCTGGGAACTTCCTCCATTTTTTAAGACATTGGGTTGAGGATGCCATGCCTGAACTGTGGCAGCTACTTATATATCCACGAGGTAACAAATAAAAGGGTGAAAATCCAGCATGCCAAAGATGGGAAAGCCAAAGAATAGAAGGAACCCATGTTTTTAAAGACATTGTGGAGCCATAGAACCAATCCTAGAACTTTCTACTTTCAAACTGGTTCTGTATCATTACTGGTTAAGCCATATTAGGTATTTGGTTACCGGTCCACAACTCCATCCCCATTGAAATGGCTACTTACCTGTGCTATGACTTTGGCCAAGCCGTTCAGTCATTCACATTCTTCATCTATAGGATAGGGACAATGTTATCTTACTCTGAGCTCTTTAATAATTCAATAACTATTCACTGGGGGAATATATTAAAAATACTCTCCACGATGTCAGGCATGGTAAGAGGTGGTTATTAATATCATCTCTAAAAAATGGGCATGTGCATGGCAGGTGATTCCACATTATTCAGGCCCATGAAATAAACAGCTCTCATAATAGCTCAAGTAACAGCCAGTGGTGTTAACTGAGTGCTTGTTATGTGTCAGGAACCGTTCTAAGAGCTTCACGTGCACTTCCTGGATTTAATTTTGCAGACAACTTTCTGATGTGTATACTGTCCCCGTTGAGAAGATGGAAACCCCATCGTCTCAATGTCGGGATGTTGAGTAGGGACCTCTGTTTAGAGCCTCCGTAAGGGGTGAAGTCAAGACTTCAAGCCAGGAAGGCACTGCAGGCTGATCTCGTGATCACTACTAGGTCAGACCACCTGCCTGTCAGGCTCACTCCGGGACCCTTGTGGCTGAAGGTTCTTTTTCAGAAATGCAACTGAACTGAACCAGGCCCAGATATGGAAACCCATGACCACGTCTGACCACCACTCCCCATATGTCACCTGGCTTCAATCCCATCCTGGTTTCCCAAGATGGGCCTGGGTCAGGGCAAGGCAGCCCTGCAGCAGGAGAAGCCTCTTCCCAAACATCTGCTGTTTGGCTGTCCAGTGCTTTCATTCTTCCTATGTCTTAAGATGGGACAACTTGGCTTGTGTTCACCCCAGCCCCTGCAGCTCCTTGCTCTCTTATGGTCAATCCATGCCGATCTCCCCTGCTTTGCGTCCTTCAGACTTTCGAGTTGATGACTCCCCAGATCGATTGATGACTTCCCCGTATCTTTGTCTACAGACGGAAGATGCTCGAAGTCATGCTGATGTGTTATGAAATGGAAGGCGGGGAGAGACGGCTGTGATTCAGTTGCTATATTTCAGGCTGGTCCCTCATGCTGATCGGTTAACGGGCTTCGGTTGACAGTGCAGAAATTCAGGGTCCTTCTCAGTCTCGATCACTGGGGTCACGGGCAAACCAATGGTATATTCTGGATGAACGGAAGGAAGATGATTTCTCCACAGGCATGCTGTGTTTCTAGAAATACCTAAGTTTCCTCCCCCCAACTCCCTGACAGCAAGAACAAGATTCCGAGGAAGGGGCGGCGCCTGGCACCAGCAAAGACAAATGGACAGATACCTTTGGCTCTAGAGCAACTGTCTCTGAGGCAGGGGAAGGCAAGCGTGTTGTGCAAAGGGCCGGGCAGTAAATATTGCAGACTTTGCAGGCCACATGTGGTCTCTGTTGCCTACTTTTTCATCTTTTAAAAAAGCATTTTACAGCCCCTTAAAAATGTAAAATCCATTTGTAGCTCGGGGCCATACTAAAACAGTCTCTGGGCTGGATTTGGGAGTAGCTTGCCAGCCCCTGCCCGAGGAAACCAAAAAAGAAATTATGAAGCCCTCTCAGGGCCAATTAAATCTGTTGCAGGGATCAGTGCAAAAGCAGAAACGGTTCCAGATGTGACTGGGGCACAGTACAAATGGGGTGAGGCGATGCAAAAAACGGAATTTGGAATCAGAGTGCAGGTGAATGGGATCTTCCATCCAAACCCCACGTTGCTGGCCATCCCTTGTCCCCCATGGACATCCAGGGGGGCACTGAGCTCACTAGGTACCTCGCTGGGGGCCGTAAGGAACTTGGCCAGTTTTCTTGCCAAGTTTGGTTTTCTTCTGAAAGCATGAATTTCAGTTAAGAAACAATGGCACATGACCGGCCCTGGGGTGGGGTGGGAAGTAAGTTCAGGAGGAAGCCCAGTCTGTTCAATCCAGTGTGGCTTTCACTCTATCCTTTCCGCAGAGAGGACGAATTCTCCACAGTTGCGGGTAGATGTAGGGCACGTGATGGGAGACGTCACGGTCACCGTCTCTGAGGGTGGACCCTTAAGGAAACGATTCACTCCTGATTTTTACACAGGCTAGGTGTAAGTCACCTTGATGGCAGACCAAAGAGGTGGGCCTCCTGGAAGGGAGGGGCGTTGAGCATGTGACGGACGGCAGTCCCCAAGAGGCGCTTTCTGTCGGAGCCTTGAACCTCAGGCAGGAGGAATCTCGCTACTCCCAAGTCAGTGGATTTGGCATTTTTTTAGAAGTTGGCTGTTTGACAGCACATTATATGGCGGCACCTGGGTGGCTCAGTACGTTAAACATCTGACTCTTGATTTCGGCTCAGGCCATGATCTCATGGTTCATGAGATCGAGCCCGAGTCTGGCTCTGTGCTATCAGCAAGGAGGAGCCTGCTTGATTCTCTCTCTCCTTCTCTCTCTCTGTCCTTCCCCTGCTGGCATTCCCTCTCTCTCTCTCTCTCTCTCTCTCTCTCTCTCTCAAAATAAATAAACATAAAAGAAAAAGAAAGCCCACTATATGACATGAGCATTACTTCTGGAAGATGTGCCTGCGTAGAAATGATCGTTGGCTCAAACCTGTAGCTACCCTGTGAAGAAGGGGTGACCAGGACCCCACTTTCTAAAGCCTCTTTTGGGGAATGTCTTTTTATTCACTGTCTTATTACCTGGCAAAATAATCCAGGTGGTGTGTGAATCACCAGTAGAGGTTGTAAAGTCCGAGGAAGTAGAATCAGCCTTACAAACGGTGGATCTCAACGAGGAAGGAGATACCACACCTGAACCCACAGAAGTAAAACTCAAAAGAGAAGACCCCAGACCACCAAGAGCCTCCCTGATGGCGTTTCTCAGACAAATGGTAAGCCACCTGCTTCCAGCACAGGAAATCTGAAATACCCAGACCAGCTTCCGAGAGCGAAGGACCCGCATCGTAGGTGGGGTGAGACATAACTGTGGGTGGTGTAGACGGGATATAAGTGGAATCTGAAGTGTGCAGTAAGGAAGTTCCCTTTCATCCCTCTGACTCCATCACAGAGAAAGTCTCAGTTCGTTGCTAATATTCCTTAATCTTTCCTGAACTCCTGCCAACTCCCTCTTTAACAAAGACAGAGCTGGCCTTGGGTCCTGAGCTGTGGTAGCCAACCGCACCTACCTGGAAGTCAGTATTATTGTTCACTTTTGATTTCAGTTATTTTTAAAGTTTCCTTCTGTGTATGGCAAATGATATTATTTTTCTCATTATGGTAATGACATGCTGTTTCCTTTGAAAATCCATATATTTACATAAAGAACATAAGGCAGTGTTTAGAGGACCAGGTAATAAATAGGCCAAGTTACATGTTGACGTTAGAAAAATTCTGAAAGTGACATGTGAGTCACACAAATGTGGGCAAAGCCGATTGATAAATAGTTCCAGTTATAAAGTGGCAACATAATTTCTAATAGCGAGCACGTACAACTTGCTCCGTGCTTTTAGCTGGTATAAAATGGAAAGAATGTGGGCAGACGTGTTTTGGTGTCTATGAAGTGTCATGTACATGAAATAACTAAACATCCAAGAACTTAAATAATATAATGCAACAAAACCCAACTTGGTTGGAAGACAAAAAACAAAGACCCATGTAAAAGGTCATTGGTTTAATTCTCTTTTAATGAAAAACAAGAATTTCATTATAGTGTGCCGTTATTTTCAGGAGTCTTTGGGAGTTTAATCTTCTGAGAAAGCAACTCTCTGGTTTCACAGGCTCAGCCTGTTAAGAAATTCTTTCTGGTCCACAACACAACACAACACAACACAACACCACACACCACAACACAAAACCCATGCCAATGGGAGCTGAGGCATATTAAGGAGAACCCTGCTAGAAATTGTGGACAGGATTCATTTTCTCTTACCAGTGGATTCTCAGAGAGTAGGAAGTATACAGTAAGTAGCAATCAGCCTGTATGGCTGGGACTCCATGTACATTCCTCGTCATTTACTCTGCAATTTGGCGCTAAAAATGGGGATCAAGATCTGAGATTTTTCAACCAATTTTTCTGCTATGTCAGGAAAGAAAAGAACATTTGGCCAGTTTCTGGCAACCCATCTACATTACAAATGGGATCCCCAAATAGCTCATCATAACGTTGAGAGCGATCCAACTTTCCCATTTCTGGATGGAGTTGAGAGATACCCTCCCCCGCCTCCCCGATAGCAAAGAGCATGATTTTCTCTTCCAAATAACCAACCTGAGACTTTACTTAAAAGACAAGAAAATGCAAGAGATTCCAAATAAGGCATGAAAGACATCTAAACCACTCACTACATCCGTTCAAAACAAATCCTTAAATTCTAATGAGGTTTCACATTACTTAAATTCATCCTCCAGAGCTATCCTTTAGAGGTTTCTCGGGGATATTTTCTAGCAATACAACCTGGGTACCTCTGAACTGTTAGGGGAACAAACTGGAAACAAAAGAGTCCTTTCTAATTAATTCTCCCTAGGACAGGGATAGGAGTAGAGGAAGACACATTTTTCCCCAGCAACCCTCAGTGGATTCATCGTCTTATAACATCCATTGTTCTTAGTATCTACCGTGCATAGAAAGAGTTATGTCTGGAAGCCTGAACATTCTTCCCTTCTATTAATGTTTGAACTCCAAACCTTCCATGATTTGGGGGATTCTTCCTAAAAATTCCAGATATCCTAATGATTTTTGTCTTGCAGTCTGCTTTGTTTTCCTTATAACAATATATTATCATTGTGAATAATTCAAATACACAGAAGACATGGCTTTCCAGCTCACCACATCCCCATCACTTCCTCTTGTCACACCCAGCCCAGCTCTCTCATTTATGTCACTGTCCCTGTCCCTGGGGGTATTTGGGGTTGCAT